>NC_041397.2:270376837-271055587 GCF_900747795.2 Erpetoichthys calabaricus | reverse complement strand
ATTTTAGGCAAATTCTTTTTGCTTCGCTTTTCAATTTTCACCTTTTTTGTGCTTCTGTTTGAGCTTTAATATAAATATCTTTAGTTATAAAGAATTAGCATTCACATTGTCCTTTGTAGCTAGAGATTTTTATGGTTTCTCTCTTTAGAAGGGTATTTATTTGAAATTTGGGCATATTTCTGGGACATGAAAGATATAGTATCTTGTACTTTTGAATCCAAAAACCTTTCAGTCCTGTGTAGGCCAACATCGGCCAGTAGAGAATTGGGGTCAGGCTGCTTTAGGTGGGGCCTTTTCTGAGCAGGTTATGAAGGACCCTGGTCTGTTTTATGGTTATTCTAGCTGCATCACACATATTTAGCTATATGAATACACTTGATTCATAACAGTTGCATCAACTCTAATCTAAAGTAAACAATAATAGAAAAATGTGATTGATAAAAGAAATTGCTATGTTAATTCCACATGATCATGGCTGCGATGCTGATTATTTTTACTTGTGTGAGGAAAATTGGTGTAGCATACTCCCGTGTTGATATGAAGAATCTTTCAGAGTTTTTAGATGACAATGGCAGAGATGCTAAGTCTCACTGCCATACAGAACAGTAGTGATACAAATGGTTTTATAGCACATTAGCTTAATTTCCTTCTTTAGGTAATAGTGGCATGTTTAATTTCACTAGTCGGGGAAAGCTTATCTGCTTGAAAATTAAAATGGAAGAATCAGAAATGAAAATGCATTCAGAGGAATATCTCTTGCCATGGCTGAGAATAGCTTCACACAAATATATCTACAGTGCTAGTGTTATAGGACCCAGCTACGTAAGTTAGCTATGAAGTAAGAAACGATGCAAAAGTATGAGTGATATGGCCACCAATACAGTCACTGGAATTAGGAAAATTTGCCTTTATCTTAACTGAGTATGAAGTGTTCATTTTTGCCATTCAAATCACTACTAATAATCCAAGGTTTCGTCTCAGGGCGGGAGCATGCTCCTACAGTATTTGCAAGGCTTTGTCTAAGTCTGCAAAGCCATTGTATCATCTTTGTTAACATTTTTATACTGATTATTTTCTAAACCTTTCTAATTGATTTCATTTCAGACAAATAATTAGGTCTTAACTGAAATATCAGAACAATGTGTTTAGTCCTGCACAATAAATGTAGCTGAATATAGTTAATATTGCAAATTATTTGTTCTTGAAATTGTTGAACAATGATGCTTCAATAAAATCTTACTTAACCATCTCAAGACATGTGAGTCACATTCTGGCCAAGTACAATATTTTGCGCTTGTCTAGATGATGACTCATACAGTATGAAGCTATGGTTTACCCCTACTTAAGCAAACTGGACTGCTGTGCTGAAATCTGAGATTTTGGTTGTTGGATTCGCCTGTTTCTTATTAACAGTTTTGAAAACCCCTTTAAACCAGTTTTTGTAAGAGTATTTTATTAATTAAGGTTCTGAAATGCTCATAGCTGTCAAGTGGCAATGATACTCTTCTTCCCAGGTGTCAAACTAAGAAAAAGATTAATAAAGACTCACCTATGTATCAAAAAAAAAAAAGATATTTAATGTGATGCTAGTTTCAGTTTACATTTTCTGGTGAGGGCCAAACCCAAATGTTCCAGCTATTTGTAAAGAATTTCAAGGAATTTCTATGCTCCAGCTATGAATAATTAATACAGAGGTCTGCCCTTGGGTTTCCTCAAAGTGCTTGGTATACCTCCTGTGGTGACTACCAGGTGTTATTCTTACTAAATGCCCAAAGCACTTCAATTTGCTCGTCTGAATCCAGAGCACATAAAACCCCACTTTGTCCAGCTGTATCCAAAATCTATTTTTTTCAGGTCATGGCTAAAACTTTATGCAAATATTTAACTCCCACAATCACCACAGTTAAGAACAAGAACTGCTGCTGTTACATTTATAAGATGGTTAGTCTCATTGACTCTCACTTGTACCTTGTGAAAGTTAAGGGGGGCTACTGAACCCCAAAATCCAAACATGAATACACAAAGACAGTCCCGTGTTCAAATAAAAGGTGATTTACTATAAAGTACCTTGTACAGAACAGTTATAAATATTTTCTCTTCTTCTTTTCTCTCTCCTACCGCCCATCCTCCATGGTGAGTGTTGCCTGTCTCCACTTCTGGCTCCAACTTACCTGGACAAGGCACTGTGGCTGCTTTTATTGTGGATGCCGAAGTACTTTTGAAGTCCCACAAAGTAGGGCTCTCCAGCCCCTTTGGCGCCCCCTAGCAGCACCCATGGGACTCAACATGGTTGACCCAAAGAACTACAAGTCCCTTGATGCCCCATGGGTATACGCAGGAGTATCATGGCCCAGGAATGTTGCTACCTAGAGTATGGGAGAAGACAATAACATGAACATATTGCTCTCCCAAGTCCTTCCATGTTATTGGTGTCCCTAACAGATAAGGTTTCCAAATCAAGTCCGGCTGAGACACCAGACCTCACGTGTCATTCCTCACAACACAAACACAATATGACACACCTAAATCATCACTGGTGCAGCCATTTGGTTTTCAAAGTCACATAATTAATTCAATGGAGATCACATGTCTGTAGTCAAAGGATTTCGACTGGTTGTAGTATAAATGCACTTTATCTGGAAGGACCTACTTCTGGTGAGTCAATTTTGTAGGGTAACCTATAAAATTAAGACAAATTAAACAATCAAAGAAACTATGAAAAAATGTGATAGAAAAGTGCAAGTTAGGAGATGGAGACAATAAATAATAATAATAAAATTTCTAAATCAAATAATATCCCTTGAAATACAGTTAAATGAATTATTAGGAAATGGAAAGAGTATGGCACAGTGGTGAATATGCCTAGAGCAAGTTGTCCACAAAAACAGAGCATGCAAGAAGAAAACTAATGAGGAAGTCCTCTAAGAAACTTATGAGAACTCTGAAGGGATTACAGGTTACAGTGACTAAGATTGGAGAAACTCTGCACAGAGCAACTGTTTACTTCCACATTATTCCGCTTCATAAATCCCTGTCAGCGTGAAAAGTAATGCACGTGCACGCGCCTGCTGTCCTGCCCCAACTCCTCCCAGAATTACGCCTCTTTGAATATGCAAATCAATATAAATAGCCCTTAAGCTCAGCCTTCTGTGAAAAGACAATGGAAAAAGCACGAGGGAAAATAGAAGGATTTCAGCAAATACCAAGTGGAGGCAAGGGAAAACATACTATTTGTTGGTTTAAAACAGTGGTATAAACAACAAAAGTAAGTTGATCGAGTGACATAGAGTGTCAGAGAAACTCGAAAGCTCAAGTTCTTAAAGTCGCACAGTGCCCGAAATAAAAAAGAAATTGTCAGATATCAAAGTCGCTGTGAAAAGGCCAGTCGTAGCCCACCGTCTGAGTGTCATATGAAAGCTTATTAGGGTACAGAGAAAAAAAAAAGGCACACAGTGGGGAAAAAAAGCACAAAATGTCAACTTTAATTTCGAAATTTCCACTTTAATCACGTAGTTTATTTTGTCATTAAAGTAGAACATCATAAACTTCATCTTAAAATTGTTTAATTTACTAGTTTCTCAAATCCCATCGTAACTAAAGTAGCGCATTAAATGCTTTTGTTTTGTATTTGATCTTCTATGTGCTCTATGTGTGTGAATCACTACGTGCTTCCGGGCTTTCTCCTCCTCTGACAGGACAAAGAATCCATTACATTCGTGATATTACAGCTCTCTGAATAATTAAAATACTGAGATGTATACGTGATATCATTTTCATGATGATAGGAGTTAAAGCATGTTATTAAACATGGGAACATGGTGGCGCAGTGATTGTTCATGTCTCATGCAAGATGCTTGCTGTGCCATGCGCGACCTTCGATGAAATACTTTATTGTAGCAGTACTGTTTCTGTCAAACGTACTGACCCCCAATTCCTGTCCTTAACTTTTCTTTCTCCAAATACCCAATCGCCACACAATCAGCTCTGTAATAGACATTAAGCCATCTGTAAGCTTAGAACGCCATTTCTTCAAAACTTTTAAGGAACATTGAAATATCTTCGTAGTACATGTTTAATTATTCTATCCATCTATCCTTCCAGTGTCGCATCAGCACCAGCAAGGATACAGCGCGAGGCAGGAACAATCTGTGAACGGAGCACCAGCGGCTCGCTAGCGCTGCGGCACCGTATCCTCACATGTTTAATTATTAACAATATAGATTATTTAAATGAAGTTAAAGTTTTATCTGTATAATATAATAAACATATTTTGCTGTATTTCATCTTAAAAATGATATTGTCATCATATGTAAATACGCGCTTTATAAAGTGGCTCAGGTTGTGCAATATTATAACTGTGTCGCAAGTTTAAGGTGAGGTAATTGTACTTATAAGTACAAACAGTTCTACAAGGAGCACTTGATGGACTGATTGAGTGCGTTTATATTTCTTGGGATGAAACTGTTTCTGAACTGTGAGGTCCGTACAGGAAAGGCTCTGAAGCATTTGCCGTATGAGAGCAGTTCAATAGACAGCATGGGTGAGGCAGCGTGTGCTTGATGCAGTATACCGATAATTCTCTTTCTGATCAGCTGCTGTACAGCTGTGATTCATACTCAGATAACAGTGATATAAATACTCAGAGTGGTGCAGTGAGAGTAATATGGAAAAAGATGATCCGATGTGGCAACCCCTAATGGGAGCAGCTGAAAGATGAAGAAGAAGGTGTAATGAGAGTAACAACGCTAAAAGCAGCTATGGTATTTGGAATAGTTTGACCATTCTGTGGGACCATTATATTGTTACAGGTAAATTACAATCAGATGCATTGTAATGTTGCGTACGCCCGTTTCCACGCACACTTTGAGATGTATAAAACTTAAACTTGGCATAAAGCCACGCACATTTTCGCGGTAGCCCCAACTTTGCATACACACGTTTCTGCTCAGTTTAGCAAACTGCCGGCACCCAGCATCAAAGCAGTGCTACTCTTATTGTGATGTCTCGCTTTATACAGATTTGCATCAGTGATGCAGGATTTATCGAATTTATTGAAATCAATTGCATATTGTTTACAAATTGATTATAATCATTCTGCATCAGTATAATGGTGCACGGAATGGCCAAACTATTCCAAAAACTGCTTTTGCTTTGTTACTCTCAGTGAAACATTCAGAATATTTTAACCCACTTTATTAGAGTGTGGAATCACAGCTCGACAGCAGGTGATCGGAAAGCCCTGGAGGGCACTTACAGCACATGCTGCATCAGGAAAGCCACCAGCATCTGCCTGGATTACACTCAGCCATGTGCACAGTCTATTTGAACCTCACCCTTTCAGCAAACGCTTCAGAACTTTTCCTGCACAGACCTCGAATCTCAGAAACAGTTTCATCCCAAGTGCTGTAAACGCACTCAATCAGTCCATCAAGTGCTCCCGGTACAACTGTTTGTACTTATGATTACAATTACTTCACTATAAACTTGCACTACAACTGTAATATTGCACAAACTGAGCCAATTTATGAACCATTTCCACTATCTGCACTATATGTACATGTATATTGTATTTATGCTTTCATTTTGCACATATTTCATTGTTTTTTATCGTATTATTATTGTTATATCATTTTATAGGAAAATAAGTTTATGAAGGATTTGCAAATTGAATCTCACTGTACCATACAATGACATCAAAGGGATTTGATTCAATTCAATAGAAGAGAACACATATTTACAGATGATTATGACTAGCTTCTAAGTCAATTTATATTTCCAAGAGCTATACTCTTGGCGCTGTTTGCCTTTAGAATACTAGGGTGTATGCTTGATATCAGTTTATGATCAAATGCATTACAGTATGTATATTATATTTCACAGAAAAATTGTTAACTTCATTTAAATAATGTATACTGTTAATAATTAAACATGTGAGGGCATGGTGGTACAGCAGTAGCAATGAGCTGGCGCACCGTCCAAGAATTGTTTCTGCCTTGCACTTTATGCTTGCTGGGACTGGCGCAACCCTGGATGGATAGATGGATGGAATGACTAAACATGTATCATGAAGATTTTTCAATGTTCCTTAAAAGTTTTGAGAAATAAGAGTTCTAAGTTTACAGCTGGTTTGACATTTATTACAGAGCTTATATTGTGGCAATTGGTTACGTGGAGTAAGAATGTAAAAACATTACACTGCACTAATACTACACTGCTACAATAAAATATTTTATCCAGGGTCACGCGTGTCCCTGCAAACATCTTGCACGAGGCAGGAACAATCCTTGGATGGGGGAGGCAAGAACAATCCATTGACGGGGTGTCAGCTCATCACTACCACTGCTCCACCGCTGCCCCAATTTTAATACAAGCTTTAATGCATTTTATCATGAAAACAATATCAAGTATACATCTTAGTGTTCTAAATTGTTCAGAGAGCTGTAATATCATGAATGTAATGTATTCTGTGTGGTAATCAGTGCCTGCCCAATCCTGTCTACGAAAGAGAAAGCCCATTTAAGGAGCACGTAGTGATTCACATACAGAATATGAAGCATTTAATGTGCTACTTTAGTTACAATGGGATTTGAGAAACTCTTGTAAATTAAACATCGATTTCAAGATGAAGTTTACGATGTACTACTTTAATGACAAAATAAGCTACAAGATTTCAGTGTAATTTTCAAGCTTAAAGTCGGCATTTCAACCTTTTTTTTTTCACTGTGTCTCTATTTTTTTCTTTTTTCTGTGCCCTAAAACATTTCTGTATGACTCTCAGACAGTGGGCTACAACTCACATTTTCTTGTCGACTTTGACATCTGACCACTTCTTTTTTATTTCGGACACTGTGTGACTTTTTGAACTTGAAGTTTTGAGTGTCATTCCATCAAGTTCTTTTTGTTGCTCATACCACTGTCAAAGCCAACAAAAAGTATGTTTTTCCTTGCCTCCAGTTTACTGAGTAGGATCTTCATTTTACATTTGGTGAAATTCTTTTTTTTCTATGTGCTTTTGCCATTGTCTTTTAACAAAACACACAACTGAAAGGGCTATTTATATTGATTTCCATATTCTAAGGGAGGAGTTGGGGTGGGGCCGCAGGCTCATACACGTGCATTACATTTCACACTGACTGGGATTTATGAAGAGGAAGTGAGTGGAAGTTGGCTTATGTGCGGTTTTGTACCTCTGAATTTTTTTGTGCGTGTGCACGTTTCCACTTTTGTCTGTGCACCATGTTTTAGTGTGAATTCTACGCACACCATTATACATAAGGCACCAGATGTGCAAAGCTGATAAAGACAGTCCTGTGCACATAGATTCAAAGCTGTCATGACTAACCAAAGGTGAATCTATTAAACACTGACTTGAAGATGATGAATACATATGTAATCAGTTATTTTGTGTTTGAATGATTGTAATTAATTTAGACTGCTTTTAACAGCTCTGATTTCACTTTGACTTTGACAAAAGAGTCTTTTTTCTGTTGATCAGGATCAAAAAAGCCAAATTCATGGATAAGTTTGGTATTTTTCAAGTCAAAGTAAATTTTTCGTAATCATGGTATATATTATTAATTTGTCATATTAAATAGTGTTCTACAGTAAAGCATATTTTAATTAAAAAAATAACTACTCCATTCTTTTATAATGAAGGTGAAAGGTATTAGAGTCTTAATTAAAAAAAGCCTTAAAACTTACAGAATATGTCCAGTTTTCAACCCAAAAAGGTTATTGAGTGTTGATCCACATCTTGAGATTATATACATATTTGAAAACAGCATATCCAAACCATTTTAAAAAGAAAAAAATCACTTTACTCCACTTTACTGAGCACGCATTGGTCTTTTATTACTAGCTATGGCATAACAGTAACTGTTAATAAATAGAATTGCAGAAGCAAAACTAGGATTATAAGCAGAATACAGCTTGGCTCTGGGGGATGTCATAACTCCACCAACGACAGAGGCTGTGAGCAGACTAGTGAACAGGAAATGTATTCTTAACTCAAGAAAAAATGTTCCAAGAATCTTGGATAAAAAGGTATTTCTCATTTCCCTTCATTATCACTAGGATCCCTGTTAAATGTAGATTTTATATGTTCTTAAAGTGAAATCATTGCTGCTTCAAATTGGACATATTTGGTATGTTTTAAGCTTTTTCACTTATCTTTGGATTGTGAGAAGTAGCCCGGACACAGACAGACGGACACCATTCTTAAGTCCACCACACGTTTATTTTGCATATTTACAGTCCAATAAAGTGCACCAACCCAGTGCCTCCAGCACCAATCTCCCCCAAAGTCCAGGCCTCTCTCAGTCTCTGCCTGCTCTTCAGGCCGCCTCCACTCTCCTGCACACAAACCTTGTCCACTCCTCACCCGACTCCAGTTCTCCTTTGCAGGGAGGCGGCCCCTTTTATAAGTACCCGGATGGGCTCCAGGTGATCCCCGACACTCCCTAGACACTCCCCTGTGTGGCGGAAGTTCCGGCTGTGTTCCCGGAAGCCCTCCGGGTGTTCCCAGTCTTCTTCCCCCCAGCACTTCCTGGTGTGGCGGAAGTGTTGGAGTTCTGGGTCCTTCAGGCATGGGGGCGCCCTCTGGCGGAGACCACGGGCCCCTACAGGGTTGGGCTTCCAAGCCCTGCACCCGTGGCCCCCAAAGGAACCAGGGTGGTCGCCCCCTCATGGTCTGGAGGAGGCATAAGCCCTCCTCCTGTCTTCCTGGGTGTCCCGGCTGGGTGCCACCCCCAGCCGCGTGCCACAGGATCCTGGTACCCTTCAGCCTCATTGCAAGGTTCAAAAACAGAACATGATATTTATAAAATTTATAAAAAAGCTTCACTTCAATTTTATGTGGTAAATGAATATGTACAATGATTGTGAAGAAATAGCTGACTTGAAAAATACCAAACTTTCCTGTAAATCTACTATGGTTCAATGTTGCATTAAAATAAAGTGCAAAAACTTCCAAGGGCATGAATAATTTTTAAAGGCGCTGTAGAACAAAAAGTTAATACACTGTTCCATTGTTAAGAAAGTATTCAGATTTTCCTTAGTTTGAATTTTGAGTTTCAAGTTGAGGTGTTACATGCTGAAGGTTACAGTAGCTAAAGTCTCTTTTTTTTTTTCTTTTTGAATGTTGCCAACTTTATCATTCATCACATCTACCTTAAACATTCATACTAAGTGGTTATCCATCAGGGTTCACTGAAACTATCCTTCAGTGTCAAGTACAGATAAAAATTAGTTATCAAAGTGGAAAGTGTATTAGACACCAGTGCATTGTGCTTACCTAGAAAAGAAGAGATCTAGTAATGGCCATGGAAACCAGAGCTCTGCCGAGGTTATGGTAATATTTCAAGCCATATAAAACAGGAAAGTGGTGAACAGAAACTGAAAAGAGAAAATAAAAACATGTTGATTGAAATCAGCAAGGAATTTTATTTTTACTTGCTCAGGCATCTGTATGTAAGGCTCGCTTCAACGACCAACGCAATATTGCAATTTATCCGTCTGTAACAATCACTACTAATGGCTCTCTTTGGCTGTTCCTGTTAGCGAGAACATTTTTATGAGCATCATTATTTGTTGCATGATCTAACATCTAGCAAAATCAAGCAGAAGGAGATAAACAAATTACTGAAAAAAACGCCCTTCTGCTCAGCTTCTGCGGTACTTAAACAGCCACAAGAGCTGCACTGGCTGTGTTAAACTTCAAAACCTCAAGCTACCACTTGAGGGCATTTAAAACATATTATTTATTAATGCATGAATATATATTGATTAGCATAAGCACTCGCTGTATAACCACTTGCAGAAACAACATTAAAAATCTGGACTGTCAGAACAAATAGCTTGTCTTGGCATGCTTTAAAATTCAGTATTTTGTTTCCTGGACAAATTCTTACCAGTAAGGGTAAAAAATGGATGAATAATTCCAATATGATGTTTTTTATATCTTTGCAAAAACATTTGTTAGTGATGGCAGAACAGCAATCCTAAGTAAAATCCACATTCTGCTTAGATTGATACTGCATAAATAAGGACAGAGGCTAATGGGCATGCAGTCCAGTGGGTGAATCGGATGTTTGACCCTCTAGGAAAGGAAAATTCAGAACACAGATGGTTGGCAGGAAATGGATCAACTCCTGGCCGATAATAAGCAGTACAGTTTCCAATTGGGAGAAAGATGGAGACATCTATGGGGACACAGATGCCAGTTCATCTTATACCCACCCACACTTATTCATACTGGGCCAATTTAGAGTTGCTAAATAATCTATTATCAGACAAATTTTCCTCTTACATCCCTAAGATATGTTTATTAGGTTGATTTGTGGCCCCAAATTGGCTGCATATTAGTGAGTGATCCATCCAAAGTTTTACGTTGCATTGTGCTATGAATGTGCCAGGGTAGAAACAAGTCTCTTTTGACCTTTAGCTGGATTAAGAAGGTTCAATGATGAATAGATTTCAATGGTTGTGTGCTGATTACAAAAGTAAAAAAAAATACAATTTCAAAACTTGCTTAATCCAATTGTAGCTGCTGGTGAGTAAGGCAGGATCAAGCACAGGTCAAACGCGTGCTGAAATAAATCTCTCAGTCCAAAACTTCATTTTTAAAGGTTTAGTGAAAATTCAAGGCAAACAGTCCACATAAGAATAAAGAAAAATTTGTTACACATGTAGAATAAAAAGCAAAAAAAAAAGGGAAAAAATGTTTCTTCTCTAAACTTAACTATTTTTGTCTAACTTCAGTTGTTTCTAAGCTTAATGTTTTATTTCGCCTTCAGTACACTTTAAACATATGGCACTGCAAATTCAATAGAGCACTTTGCTTTACTTACTATTAGGCACGTTAAGGCAAGGTTTAAAACAAACTGTGTGTCCTCTATGCCTTACACATAGCAAGGCAGGTCACTAACTGAGGCTAATCGATAGATAGATAGATAGATAGATAGATAGATAGATAGATAGATAGATAGATAGATAGATAGATAGATAGATACTTTATTAATGCCCAAGGGGAAATTCACATACTCTACAGCAGCATACTGATAAAGAACAATATTAAATTAAAGAGTGATAACAATGCAGGTATAACAGACAATAACTTTGTATAATGTTAACGTTTACCGCCCCCCCCCCCGGGTGGAATTGAAGAGTCGCATAATTTGGGGGAGGAACGATCTCCTCAGTCTGTCAGTGGAGCAGGACAGTGACAGCAGTCTGTTGCTGAAGCTGCTCCTCTGTCTGGAGATGATACTGTTTAGTGGATGCAGTGGATTCTCCATGATTGACAGGAGCCTTTTGAGCACACTTTTCTCTGCCACAGATGTCAAACTGTCCAGCTCCATGCCTACAATAAAGCCTGCCTTCCTCACCAGTTTGTCCAGGCATGAGGCGTCCCTCTTCTTTATGCTGCCTCCCCAGTAGAAGAGGGTGCTCACCACAACTGTCTGATAGAACATCTGCAGCATCTTATTGCAGATGTTGAGGGATGCCAGCCTTCTAAGGAAGTATAGTCAGCTCTGTCCTTTCTTGCACAGAGAATCAGTATTGGCAGTCCAGTCCAATTTATCATCCAGCTGCACTCCCAGGTATTTGTAGGTCTGCACCCTCTGCACACAGTCACCTCTGATGATCACGGGGTCCAGGAGGGGTCTAGGCCTCCTAAAATCCACCACCAGCTTCTTGGTTTTGCTGGTGTTCAGGTGTAGGTGGTTTGAGTCGCACCATTTAACAAATTTCTTGATTAGGTTCCTATACTCCTCCTCCTGCCCACTACTGATGCAGCCCACGATAGCAGTGTCGTCAGTGAACCTTTGCACATGGCAGGACTCCGAGTTGTATTGGATTGTATAGTCAGTGAGACAAGAAATAGTTAGAATATATAATTCAATTCAATTCAGCTTATGGGGATTATAAGAACCTCCCATAGACTAGGCACTAATATATAGGCAATACATTTAATATACCATATATACTTGCTTATTAGTCAGGTCTTGAAACCCGAAAAATCAATCATAGAATCATACCCCGACACATACGGCCATTCAAAAATATGACAATTAATTTTTTTTTTTTTTTTACATCTTGCTTCCTCCAATCTCTCACCAGTTTCTCAGAGACATCGAATTTTGTTGCAGCAGCGCAGATACCAATTTCTTTCGCCACTTCAAAGACTTGTAATTTAAAACCAGCTTCATATTTTCTTCTGATCGAACACTCTGTCATAAATAAGGGATGCTCTTACAATAAAAGTGTATGAGATTGTGAGATACAAAAAACACAAAACAGTGCAAACGTCGCTTCAGAATAGTTCGGATATTATCGTGTGGTCACGTAGGCACAATAGATAGAAAAAAAAGGCAGCATGCTCCGTGGTTACTCTGTCAGGTGGGTGTTAGCATATCATAATCTCTTGGACCAATAGTGTGAGTTTTCCGCATTCGACTTATACGACCAACATTATAAAATACCGGAAATTATACAGTAAAATCAAGCCCCGGCTTACCCACGGGAGAACTTAAACATGAGTATATACTGTAACTTAAATAACTAGCAAATTTCTCTTACACCAATAAGGGATTATGGGTGTCCTGAGCCTACCTTGGAATCTTTGGGAGTAAGGCAAGAAACAGCTAAGAACACGGTGCTAGTCCATTGCAGGACCCACTCACACATCCACCCTCACAAAGGGCAAATTTGGAATCACCCATCAAGGACTATCCAAAATAAAACTTGTCTGATTCAGAAGCTAGAAGTAATTTTTATTATTTGTCAAGTTCCCAGAGTTCTACAATCTACACACCTAACCTAACCGGCCTCCCTCAATATCTGGCTGCAGTTTCTCCTTTATCAATGTGACCCCTAAATGCCAGATATCTACCAAAAACATGATGTCTAAGGACTTAGAAATACAGGTGTGACCACAAGGGGGTGCCAGCAAGCCTCAAGCCACAGACACAGTAAAGCACCACTTCTATTCTTCCAAAATACCTCATCTCAATCCTCCCAGTAATACACCACACTTATACAATGCATAATAAACTATCAATGCTTCCTTTGTTCTTTACCTCCATTGAGTTTTGCCCCCTGCCTCCTGACTCTAACTCGTTCATGTGTGACAGTGGGTTTCCTTTTATGCCAGACCTGGGAATTCTTCCAGTGTCATGTCATATCATCCGGGAAGCACTTCCGGATCATAATGAAAGTTGGAAGGTCCTCCCCTGACAGCACCCTCTGTTGAAGCATAGGGACAGACAGGGCTGCACTTCCAGACTCCATATCCCAAGTACCCTTGCGGGTGTCCCAACTGGGTTCCCATATGAGGACCAGTGTTACCTTGCGTATGAGGGATGGAACCTCTCCCAAATCTAAGCTTCCGTTGGTCTGTCCCTTATCTCCTGCCAGCCCGACACAAAGTTATTTCTCTGCTCAACTTTGTTGTCGCTCTGGCCTCCCATCCAGGTAGTGTGTTTTTCCCTGTCTCATACAGGATGCCCATTCTTCTTCTACACAGGATTAAGTCAAAAACATAAAAACAGTAAAATATTGTTTCTGATATTCAGCATTGTGTTGTACACTGTTATCACTCATGCTAGAAAAAATAATTTTCAGTAGCCAAATGCTGATAAACTGCGGATAGTCTGACAAAAATTTGCGAGTGAGTGTGGATGTGCATACAAGAGTGCCTCGTGATGGACTGGCATCCTAACACAGGTTGGTTCCCACAATACTGTCTCTATCAGACGTTAATATTTCAGTGCTTTGGAAATCTCTGTTGGACATTGACTGTGGACATTTTGCTGAAAAAACAGCAGCATTTACCTGGGCAGAAAGTTGAATTTGGCAGTTATGTGTGATAATTTCAAAATAGCAAGAGTCTTCATGCTGATTTCAATGAATGTTTCATTGTTAGCTCATAACAAGTCATTACCTGTAAGTATGACTTTAATACATTCTTATATTTTTGTTTGAACATTATTTTGACTAGACAAATGAAAGAATGTAAGACTATACTTACTGTATAAAATAGTTGTCATTAGTGACCCTACAGAGTTTGCTTTGCTGTGAGTTGGACAAAATCACAGAATGTTCAGGAACTTGACCAAACTTAGCAAAATACATTGAAGTCAATGGGGAAGAATGATCTGAACTAATTGTGAACAACTTTGACCGGATTATAATGGTACAATGGTCTTTTAAGGGTCCCTGAGGGCTAGGACCAGCATTTCTAACCACTGCTTCACAGTGTTCCAACTACAAAAGACACAGATGGAATAAAAATCACGAACAAAATACAATAAATGGCCATAAGCTAGCAATAGGTAAATAAAATATAGATCATTGTGTTGACAGAGTATCAATTTTGGAGCACAGATTGGGACTGGCTTGGTCCACTGCTTTAAGTTGTGGCTCCTGGGTAGAACATCTTTTTTATTTCCTATGTATCTGTGCAAATGCTTCATACTTCTTTCTTCCATCAAATAGAAAGAAACACGTTGTAAATAGTACTAAATCTTTCGTTATTCTGACACGAGGAGGGAGAAAGTTCTTTTAAGGCTTGTTTTGAGATAGTAGCTAGGCACATGGCTAATTATGCACACAGATTAGCTATGATCTGCTGCATTATACTGTATATCAGGTGGAAGTACTCATTATGTTCAGCTAATGTACCCCTCTAAAGAAAATATGTTTTGTGTTTTTTAATGCATGTAGGATGGAAATTCTGACTAGAGTGCTGATCTTTTACTGACATTATGCATGTGTGAAGCAGATCAGCAACGAAATTGCAGTAGGCAATTCTGTGCATGGCTGATACAGCTCTGTGATATCACTTTGGCCTTGGAAAACATCATGGGGCGCTGGGATGAATCTGTTGAATCTCAATTTCCACTGGCACACACAGATGGCAGGGTCAGAATTTCGTACCTACAGCATGTATCCATGCACCCAACTTTCCTTGTGTCAACAGTCCAGGCTGTTGGAAGTTTAATGGTGTGGTTCATTAATACCAACCAATCATTGTGTGAGTCAAACTGCCTGTTTGAGTATTGCTGCTGACCATGTGCACCCTTTCATCCATTGAATATCCTTTTGTGTTGGTCATTCTGAAGTGTGACACTTTTTGTCTTAGCTGTGGTTTATGGTATGCCCTTTGAATAATTAACTCCTTCTCTAGGCTAATATTTAGTCTGTTTTAGAGGTTTTTAACACAATGCTGTGTTTCTTCTTTTGGTACCTTGTAGCTGATAAAATTTTTGGTGATTCAGGAGCAAAGCACATTTGTTTGTCTCCTGAATTTTTATTTTTCTACAATATATGCCAGCTGAGTTTTGACAAACTGCAGTTTATCTTTCCACATGCTTTTGACACGGGCTATATTCATATGGCTTTGTTGCTTGACAACATTAATCCTGTCACATACTGGAAGGGGTAATAGAATTAAACACAGAGCACTAGCTGTGCTCAGAGCCACAGAATAGCATTGTGTCCAGATGCCATCGTAAGGCCATATAAGTGTGTGTTTCGGGTGGGGGGGTGGGGGGCAAAAAGTCCCAGAATAGGTCAATAGCACTGGAGTAAGGTGTAGTTATTGAATACTTCTCAGAGTATCATCATCTGCTTAACCAGTCCACCGAGTGGCATCATGATGAGTCGATCATAAACTTATTTCTGGAACATTTTTTATAATCAGGTGACTTTAGTAATTTTTTTCCTCCAAGGCATCATGGCAGATTTTCAAGAAACAATGATGATCGTCTTTTTCGACATTGAGGGACTAATGTTCATGTTACTGTGAACAGATTGCTAATCAGTGGCATTTCATTCAACTGCTGAGAAAAAGTGGGCAACACAAAATTGTATTTTGGACTATAAAAAAACACCTACACACACTGCATTGTTATTCAGAGTTTCCAACCAAAAACAATGTGGTTGTTTCTTCGCACCCTCCGTATTTGCCAGATCTTGTTCCCAAAAATAAAACTGAGACTGAAAGGAAGAAGATTTACTACTGTGAAGCTCTAGACATGGTAACAACAGAGTGTACAGAATGGGAGAAGAGCTGCGACCAGGGGTTTACATCTGAAGCAAAGTATTTTGAAGGTGACTAAAAGATAGTTGCTGTGAGTTTTATGATAATGTGTTTTTAACACTTCTTGGAATTTTGGGGTTCTTGGTTTTGGTTTTTGTTAGTTTTTTAAATACTTGGTTGAACTTTGATTGCTTTTGTCAGGTAAATATCGGGCTTGCCAATTCTTTCATGTTTTGATTGTGTGTTTTTTAGCTCCTTTTGTACATTATAATAAAACATTTGCCATTTACCTGCTTTTGGAACATCTTTTTCCATAGTTTTGCTGTTCATAATTTACAGTAACAATTAACTCTTGCAGCAGACCAACATGAATTTTACATGATTATGTTCTCAACTTTTGAAACCCTCTTTACTACAGAGACATTGAAAACAGCAAAATCCTAAGTGGACAACTGCCTCTCAGACTTTGGTCCATCAATATGCACCAAAGTCAATGAAGATGCAGAATACAAAATTCAAGCTATTATCAAGTAGTTATGATAATATTGCAGCATCCACTGTTGAGTCAGGAACAATTATGTTTTGTTTGTATTGAGTTAAAGGATGCTTGCATTCATACAAACTGTAATTTCATTAAAACAGTCCACTAACTTGTCCATTGCAGAAGAGCATCTAGTAGTGGTCTTCACAGTGAGCAAGATGACATGTGTATAGAGGTGGAACATAAAGTCATGCTGGTAAATAACTTGACCCAGCAGTAGCCTTTAGATAATAAGAAGTAACATAACAAGTAGAGAACCTTGACAGACACTGCAGGAAACAGGCACCGGGGAGCTGGATTCAACATAAAAATGATTGAAATTATTATTAAGTTAAGAGCACAGTGATAACAAGGCTGTTCAAAAATTATGTTTATGAGCTTGTTTTTCTTTTCCTAATAAAAAAGAAATTAGATGGGGACTAGAATGTTAAAGTTGTTTACTCAGTGACCATGGAAACCCAAATGTTCAGCAAGATACAGTCACAATAAGACAAGCAAGCAGCCATGGGATGAGGGAGGAATATATTACTTCAAAGCTGACTGGAAAATAATGTGCACTGTGTAGAAATAACAAAATGCATATTAATAAAATATATATTTGTTAAATTAACCAGTTAATTTACTTCAATGGCCTTGCTTGTCATGCAGTACAGGATTGGTTTCTGCCTTGTGTCTTCTGCCATACATGACCCAGAACAGGATTAGGCAGGCATATTCATGCTGTTGTATTATGTTATGAATGAATTCACTTAGGATTTATTACTGTACTAGCCAACCCGCGGCATAGCATACGCCGCATAATTATTTATTGATGGGTGAACACTTCCTGAATGACACAGTTGTCCAAATGGGGTGGGTTTGAGGATACGACTGTGAGTGAATGAAAGGATGGAACTCTGGAGAGAGCAACATACAATTGTCCGTGACTGAACACTGATTGTGGCAGATACAGGCATATCCTTTAGAAAGTTTAGCCCTATGCCTTATTAATTGTCATTGCAAAGGCCAATCTAACAGGAAATTGTCTGCGTGTAAAAGTAAAAGGCAAATTTGAATCTGATGGGGTCAGGGATATCTGGGGAATAAGGACAGTTTATGAGGTAGGAGCTGCGATAGTTTTACACTCCAGTACATTGCAGTGAATGCTGGTAACAGTCAGTCTAGTGCCATCACAAAGACTTCTTGCTGGCATGAGGTTTCTGAGAAGCATGACGACTGAACCTATTTTAATTTTGAGTTTATGCGGAGGCATGCCAGTGGGAGTAATACTGTTAAGAAATTTTTCAGGGAATGAAACTTGATCTGCGGGATCATCTGTGATGATGGAGTCAACGCTGGTGAAAGTTATTTCGTCGGTAGGGATAAGTTTCAGTACTTGATCATTAAGGTGTAGCGAGTCTTCATTGGTGACGCTTAATATAGCTCGCGTACTGAGTTGTTCCGGAGTCACAGTTGAGAAGTTGATGTCGCCATATAGTTGTTGAACGGGATCAGAAATAAAAGGAAAACAATGTGAAGGTAATGGACGTGGGAGGAGTGTTAGAGTTGGTGGGCGGGGCTCTGTCGTGCGTATCCCATGACGCGGGTGGAGAGTTAGAGTTGGTGGATGGGGCTCTGTCTTGCGTGCGTGCATGTGTTTCCCATGGTCGGGCGACTTGGTGGATTACAGTATATATAGAAAAGCAGCCGGAACCAAAAAAAACAATGAAAAGTCAATGTGGCTCAGAGGTGCATGTGGACTGTAGCAGAGACGAAAGCGACTGAGGCGGTGTTTGGTGAGGTCTTGCGTGCTGGCACATTAGCAGGCAGTGTGCATGCCTCGAGAGCGAGGGTGGACACGGAAGGAGGGTTAGAGTTGGCAGGCGGGGCTCTGTCGTGCGTATCCCATGGTCTTAGAGTTGGTGGGCAGGGCTCTGTGAGTTGGCGGGTGTGGCTCTGTCGTGCGTATCCCATGGTCTCTGTCTTGCGCGCCATGGTCGGCTGCTTAGTGAATTATATATATACTAGCCAACCCGCGGCGTACCATACGCCGCATAATCAGGTCACTTTTTTAATGATTTTTAAGCACAGGGAGATAATTAACATTTGAAAAATCGGAAATGTAATAAATCACCAAGAAAAGTAACATTTCATGTGCCCACCCCCAACTCGTCACCTGAGTCATTTTCCTCTTTGCACAGTCCATATGCACGTGTGAGTCACGTAGACTTTTCATTGTTGTTTGCGGTTTTGGCTGCTTTTCTATATATAATCCACCAAGTCATCCGACAATGGTAGTACCGAGGGGGGGCGTACAAAGGGCAGGGACATAATCAGTGCGAGCATATGACCCGCTAGCCATGTTTTTGAAAGTTTGGCCCTGTGCCTTATTAATTGTCATCGCAAAGGCAAATCTAACAGGAAATTGTCTTCGTCTTAAAGGTAAAGGCAAATTATCCGCGACAAACAAACTGTTTTACACGGTGCATATTATCCCGCGGCGTAGTATACGCCGCATAATCACGCCGCTTTTTAAATGTTTTTTAAGCAGAAGGAAAAAAATGAACATTTGCAAAATCCGTAACGCTGCTTTCAGTAAGTACAATGCACACGCGTTTAATTTGTCGGCCACTTTTTGCCAGCCGTCTTTTCTGGTTTGGGCTGCTTTTACAGTGTTACCGGTTGTGCATATTAAATCTTGAAATCCTTCGAGTAACTAATTAACTAACTAACACCCACCCACCCAGCTTGTGTGGAAACAATGCGCCCGTTCTTTCATCATTTTGTTGCAGCCTATCAAAGACTTGCTGATCATGTTCTTTAGACTCAATATACATTGGTTTTCACTCACCGTGAGGGCGCGCATTCATTTCAGATTATTACATCCAGCTAGTCTGCTAGACTAATGTGCTACACATCTGCGTTTGAAAAACCAACTTATCCTGAATGAGTTTCACCGGCATTAAAGATTAGGAATCTGGTTGGAACAAAACCCTGCATCCACAGGGGTTCACCAGGACCGAGTTTGGGAAACACTGCTGAACACAGACAAAACCAACTCAGGTGAGGAGTTGGGGCGGGCAAAGTGGTTGCAGCTATTGATTATTCAGTGTTGTTTGCCTGGGTGTCTGATCTGCTCAACAGGATCATAAATAAAAGGAAAACAATGTGAAGGCAATGTCACAGGTGATCCTGTGGTATAGCGGGTCCACAGCTCCCCTTCAAAAGCCCATTTTTAAATAAATAATCATCGCACTCACAGCGTAGCGAGGGGCGTGGAAGTGTGGCTGAAACGGTTTCCGGGTAGACTCGTGCTACGGGCATTTCTCCCCTGTGCAATGTGTGAGTGAGTGAGGAGAGAGAGAGAAAGCCGGTACGTTAGAGTGAGCGAGAGCAGGCTCGAAGGCAATGTGTTCCTGTGGTATAGCGGGTCCATAGCTCCCCTTCAAAAGGCCATTTTTAATCAGGCGACTGACAGGAGTGGAGTCAGGCACAGAGAAGGTCAGCTGCAGAGAGAGCGTCTCGACTGTTGCAGGGCCTGAAGCAGGTGAGATGCTAATGAAAAAGAGGTACAGGGCTTATTGGTTTTTAAAGACTGTTTCCTTCATTGTGTTTTAACTTCAGTTTTAAAGGATTCTCTCTCTCGCGCTGCCTGTGTGTGCCTCTGTCTCTCTCTGGCGCTGCCTCTGTGTGTGTGCGCGGCTGTCTCTCTCGCGCTGCCTGTGTGTGCCTCAGTCTCTCTCTGGCGTTGCCTCTGTGTGTGTGTGCGCGGCTCTCTCTCTCGTGCTGCCTATGTGTGCCTCTGTCTCTCTCTGGCGCTGCCTGTGTGTGCGCGGCTCTCTCTCTCGCGCTGCCTGTGTGTGCCTCTGTCTCTCTCTGGTGCTGCCTCTGTGTGAACCAAGGTTCCACTGAGGTTGACTAATGAAAAGTCAACGTGGCTCAGAGCTGCAAGTGGACTGTGGCACAGACAAACAGAAATGACGGCATGTTTTCCGAGGCGTCGCGTCCGAGTTGGTGGGCGTGGCTCTGTGATTTTTTCGTCATATCCAATAGTCTAAGAGTTGGTGGGCGTGGCTCCTTCCTGCGTGCACCATTGGCGTCTTACTTGTCGGCGGTTTAGTGAATCCACACCCCTTCCGGCGTGCTTTCCATGGGTGGCTACTTGTCTTCCAGCTTAGTGAATTATATATATAGATATAGATGGAAAAAATGTACTACTGTACTTAATTCTAAAATTCTAAATTACACTTTTTCTACTTTATCTCTTATTAATTAAGGACTTCAGAGGCATACACATTTCCCCCAAGGTGTTTTGTCTAGCAAAATTCTGTAATTTTAAATTAATAATTTTTATTAAAGTAGAAAGCTGACCAAAAGCAGTAAATATGCACAATGTTTACATTAGATGTCTAAATAAATGCATTAAACCGGTTCTAGCTGAGTTGTGAATGGAATTGTAGGCAGGTATGGAGAAGGGTCAGAACTATAAAAAGTCCAGGCAACCTAAAAAAAAACAGTAAGTCACTATACCAGCAACGTATGTGTAGGGTTCCTTTAGAAGAACACTGCTGGAGGCGGAAACACCTCCTGACTGATACAGTCCACATTATCCTGCTAGAATACATACAGGACTGTGTTGTCACTTGGAGCAAAGAGGTAGCAATGTACTGCAGAGGACACATAGGAGACTCATTGCCAATGTAATGACAGCAGAAGCTTCTGTGGGAAGTTTTATCCTGGTGTCCTTGGAGAACATTAAGAGCTGTCCCAGCCCTTGACCCTACTAGGAATGCTGAAACTGGTCCAGAGGTAGCCTTGGAAATGGATTTGAAATCAGTCTAACATCATATTATTGGACTTAGAGTCTGAAGAGAACCAAAGGAGGAAAGGTGACCATGAATCTGTAAGAGGTGAGAAAGGGAGTGAGCTGGTACTGGACAAGGCACCCCATAAGACCGATAGGGATTAGCACCTTCATATGAAGCCCCCATGAGGCAGCAAGATCACTATTTTATTTGTGTTGGGTTTGTTTGTGCTTCATTGTCTTGAATAAACACATTCATTTTAAATGTTGCTTCTTCTTTACCATTGTTCTGGGCTTTGCAATTGCTAAACCTGTCCCCCTTCATTTCCAAACTACATAGCAAACAAGTAGATATCCAAGACATTGAATTGACTAACTGTTCTCTTCCTTTTCTCTAGGGACTTCATGTATAAACGGTGCGTACACACAAAAATGTTGCGTATTCCCATTTCCACGCTCAAATCGCGATGTATAAAACCTAAACTTGGCGTAAAGCCACGCACATTTTCAAGCTAGCTAAATGCTAGGCATATGCAAGTTATCCACTTGGTTTTACAAACTGGCGGCACCCAGCGTCAAAGCAGTGCTTTTGTTCCAGTGTGGTTTCCCTTTCTTTTTTAGATCCACATCCCTGATGCGGCTTTATCATATACACTGAAATTAACCGCAGATTGCTTATTAGTTTAAGGCATCTGATTGTAATTAACCTGTAACAATATAATGGTCCACGGAATGGCCAAACTATTCTAAATATCATAGCTGCTTTAGCGTTGTTCCTTTCAATGCACCACTCAGAGTGTTTATCCCACTGTATCTGAGTGTGGAATCACAGCTCTACAGCAGCTGATTGGAAAGAGAATTATCGGTATACAGCATCAAGCACACGCTGCCTCAGCCATGCTGTCTATTGAACTGCTCTCAAACGGCAAACGCTTCAAAGCCTTTGCTGTAGGGACATCGAGGTTCAGAAACAGTTTCATCCCAAGAACTCTAAACGCACTCAATCAGTCCATCAAGTGCTCCTTGTAGAACTGTTTGTACTTATTAGTACAATCACCTCACTGTAAACTTGCAATACAGCTATAATTTTGCACAACCTGAGCCACTTTATAAAGCGCGTGTTTACATATGATGACAATATCATTTTTAAGATGAAATACAGCAAAATATGTTTATTACATTATACAGATAAAATGTTAACATCATTTAAATAATCTATATTGTTAATAATTAAACATGTGAGGACATGTTGGCGCAGCACTAGTGACAATCTGGTGCCTCGTTCAGGCATTGTTCCTGCCTTGCACTGTATTCTTGCTGGGGCTGTTGTGACAGCAGGAGGTATAGAAGTATGAAATGCAGGACTTCCAGGCTAAAGAACTCTTACTTTCCCAAGGCCATTAGACTCCTAAATAACTGACTGGAGTTTATAGCCGTGGTTCACCTCATTCTATCTACCTCACACAACTGTAACTGTATTTGACTTGTCCATCACACACTTACCTGGACATTACACTTTATATTTCTATTCTGTTTTTATACTTTATGCTGCCTCTGTTACTTATTATCTATCTGCTACTTATTATCTATGTTTATTTTTATATGTTGGTTTTGTCATTTGGTGTGGACAGCAAAGAAAGAATTTAATTGTACAGGAAAACGTGTTTCCTTACTGTGCACATGACAATAAACTTTGAACTTGAACTTGATAGATGGATAGAATAATTAAACATGTACTACGAAGATATTTCAACGTTCCTTAAAAGTTTTGAAGAATCAGCATTCTGAGCTTCCAGATGGCTTAACATCTATTTCAGAGCTGATTGTGTGGTGATTGGTTACTTGGAGAAAGAAAAGGAAGGACAGGAATTGGGGGTTAGTACGTTTGAAAGAGACAGTACTGCTGCAATAAATTATTTTATCGAAGGTCGCGCAGCAAGCATCTTGCATGAGGCAGTCTCTGGACACACCGTGTTCCTATGTTTAAGAACATGCTTTAACTCCTATCATCATGAAAATGATATTAAGTATACATCTCAGTATTTTTATTATTCAAACTGCTGTAATATCACGAATGTAATGGATTCTGTGTCCAGTTGGAGGAAGAGAAAGCCCGTTTAACAAGCACGTAGTGATTCACACACATAGAGTACATAGAACAATATATACAAAACAAAACATTTAATGTGCTACTATAGTTACAATGGTATTTGAGAAACGAGTAAATTACAGTAAATGATTTAAAGATGAAGTTTCTGATGTTCTACTTTAATGATAAAATAAACTATGTGATTAAAGTGGAAATTTCGAGATTAAAGTTGACATTTCAAGCTTTTTTCTCAGTGTCCCTATTTTTTTTTTCTTTTCTCTGTACCCTAATAAGGTTTCTTATGACACTCAGACGGTGGGCTACGACTCGCCTTTTCACGGCGACTTTGATATCTGACAACTTTTTTATTTTGGGCACTGTGCAAATTTGTGAACTTGAGCTTTCCAGTTTTCCGACAGTCCATGTCAATCAATCAACTTCCTCTGGTTGTTTATTTCACTGTTTAAACCAACAAATAGTACGTTTTTCCTTGCCTCCACTTGGTATTCACTGAAATTCTGTTTTCCCATTGTCTTTTCACAGAACGCGGAGCTTAAAGGCTATTTAAAAAGGTTAAAGGCGAGCGCCCTCTTCTACGCGGTGGTGTGCTGGGGAGGCAGCATTAAGAAGAAAGACGCCTCACGCCTGGACAAACTGGTGAGGAAAGCAGGCTCTATTGTAGGCATGGAGCTGCACAGTTTGACATCCGTGGCAGAGCGACGGGCGCTCAACAGGCTTCTATCAATTATGGAGAATCCACTGCATCCACTAATCAGTGTCATCTCCAGACAGAGGAGCAGCTTCAGTGACAGACTGCTGTCACTGTCCTGCTCCACTGACAGACTGAGGAGATCGTTCCTCCCCCAAACTATGCGACTCTTCAATTCCACCCGAGGGGGTAAACGTTAACATTATACAAGTTATTGTCTGTTTTACCTGCATTTTTATAATTCTTTAATTTAATATTATTTTTTGTATCAGTATGCTGCTGCTGGAGTATGTGAATTTCCCCTTGGGATTAATAAAGTATCTATCTATCTATCTATCTATCTATCTATCTATCTATCTATCTATCTATCTATCTATCTATCTATCTATCTATCTATCTATCTATCTATCTATCTATCTATCTATCTATCTATATTGATTTGCACATTCAAAGAGGTGAAATTCTGGGAGGAGGCAGGGCGGGACAGCAGGCGCGTGCACGTACATTACTTTTCACGCTGACTGGGATTTATGGAGCGGAAGAACATGGAAGTTGGAGAACGCACAGATTTATGCATCTGGATTTTTTTCGTGCGTACGCACATTTCTGCTTTTGTCCTTACGCAATGTTTTAGTGTGAATTATATGCACAGCATTAAACATGAGGCCCCAAGTCTTTTCATGAAGCTCCATGGGTGGAATATTTTAAGTCAAGATACTTTCAAAATACTTCTTTGCTATAACTACACTAATCTTAATACAACCCTAACATCATATTTGGCTGTGCATCTAATCCACAGTGGTATTCAGTTGTTGGATCCTTATGTACACTTTAGTCTTTAATTGCAACATATAACTTAAAGTATTTATGTTTAACATTTCTTTTAAAATGTACCCATGTTTGCTGTGTAATACATTTTTATCAGTTTCAAATATTACATTACAGCGAGTGAATTATAAGTCAGTAAGACATACAATGCCACATCTTTTTCACACCCAATCTCATGCCACCTATCCCACCCACTTTGATGACATGGTGCTATATAGAATAGAGATTGATTGACTGAGACATCCATACATAACAGTATAACTGTTCACTCTGGAAACAAACCAGTGGAAACCAAACTAAACCTGTCAGAAAATGCAAAGTCCACACAGAATGATCTCAGACTCTTCCTAGTGTTAATGTTTTTCCTTCATAATTTTGTTTAACCTCATCCTGTCTCCTCTAAATCTGCATTTGTTTAATCTGTAAAGATTATAACTCTTTCAATCCTTCTTTCAATATCTTACAAAAACAGGCTTCCTACCAGCTTCAGTTTTAAAAATGCAGCAGTAAAATGAACGGAATAAAAAAAAAAATCATTGTACATGTAACAATCCATTGTATATGACATGCTTAATATACCAATGACTGGCAAGTTGAAAGCCGTAATGATTAGGCAGCTATTACAGGATGTAACAAGCAGGCTTCCCAATGCTAAATGTTTCTAGCTGATGTTGAAATGGCATGCTTAAAGAATGACCTTTAGTGTCCTTAGTAGATTGCCTGCTCAAGCCTCTTATGTATTCAAATAATTCTTTAAAACAGGACTTGATTAATAAGTTGTTCAAAACTTTTCTTAAAATATGTCGATAAATAAGAACAACTGGAATTTCCAACCTAATCCTTTAATGCATTTTAAAGAAAAGATCAATATACATTGAATATTTCATTCACACTGTCTGTACTTGATAAATGAGGGCCAGCAAGAATAAATGTGAAATGTAAAATGACCTAGTAACAGTTTGTAATAAATTCAATCCATATGTTTTTAATACTTAATGCGATAGTAAATAAGGAAAATGCAGCTGAGTCACTCACACTAATTCAGGAGTAGTGCAACGAAATGTGTTATTCTTGGACCTTGATCTCACTGGAAAATTCAATTAGTAACTAGAAAGCAGCTACCATCAGTTTATTTGATTTGTCAATAGTGGCAAAGGCAAAGGAAAAAGATTAATAACTCTGCCAGGAAATTACTTGAGCATCTAGAACATGCTGTTTGAGGTGTCAAAGTGCTCTGTGTGGCTCTGTCATCTTATTTTTCTGTGGAGTTTTGAGTGCAGGGGTTAATGGAGTACATCACGGAAAACAGAAATATAAAAAGGACTGGACAGTTTTGACAACATTACAAATGTGTGCAAATTGTGAATTTTGTCCTAGCAATTCTCTTACTTAATATGTCTACACCCACTTGTGGATATTCTATCAGTATTGGATTCTTAAGCATGATCTTAATTCGCTGTTAAGGTATTTACTTTTTGGACTGTTATTCTGTTATTCACCTATTTCTTTACAACACTCAATACTCTTGTCGGGTTTTTTACTCATAACTAGCTGCATTATCTGTGTATGGTGCAGATCAAAACTTCTTGAATAACTAAATGCATGCTCCATTTTATAATACATATCGAGATTATATTTACAGGAATATCCAAATTAAAATTGAAATAATAACTATGCTGTGTGAGGTGATCAAGCACAAGTCAAAACAGAGCCGGGACAAGTGAAGAATAGTTGGGACACCAGCCGGGTTGTCCCGTTTAATTCTCTGCTTTTCTTCTTCAAACTTAAACACGTGCCTTCTGGTAACAGCTAGCATAACCCCGTAGGGCAAAATGCGAAAGAAAATATGGGCTCAGGTTTAGCCATCACAACAAATAATAGAACTTGTCAGGAATCGGTCCCAAAAGACAGCTCAGTGGAGGCAGCTGGGCTTTTTATAACAGGAGGACAGGAAGGGGCAGAGCTGATTTCCCTCACTGGGTAGCTTCTCAGAGCTGCAGGGAGAAAAGTAGACGACACAGTTAGCGACAGCGCCCCCTTTCTCCCCGGCAGGTTGCCACCTACCTTGAATGAGACAGGAAGGAGATCCTCGGATGCACACTCATGATAGCAGTTTTTATATAAAAATCATGTGTAGGTGAACAAACATTAGATGTCAACTGTTTGGTCCTTCATAAAATTTTTTTGTTGTACTTCCTGGAGCATATACTATATAAGCAAAGACGTATTTAACTTCACTTGAAAGCTGGCACCATAAAGCTGGCCATGAGAGAAGCATGTTGTTCTTAAATCAATGCCTGCAATTTTCATTGTGCAACCTTGTGGTGTGTTTATGGTCATAGCAGAGCAGACCCAAATAGGAAATTGCAGCCTTTTAAATGAGAATAGAGTATTATTGGAAATTCTAGGGATGAAAACAATTTCACCTGTTCTGTCACCTGTCAATATTTCAGTCTCTATTATATGGCTGTGATGAGATCTTTCAAAGTAGCCCCATTGCAGAGTGTAGGTGGGTTTCAAGAAACATAAGTGGTAACACTACTTTCAAATGACTTTCATGGGTTGGTAAACTGGGAACTGTCTGAGAATTCAAAAATTCAATAAGATTATTTATGGCATCATCTTGGTTCAATGTAGAATCAATACAGCTGTAAAGAAAAAAAAGAAAAAACTTGGGTCCTTATTCAAATGAGCTGACCACTTGACCCATTTTTTTGCATCATATCCCAGAATTAAGCAAAATGTCCCATTTGTCTCATTTTTAGCTGGCTGAACATAAAGTTGGCCACCTTCCTGTTTCTGATTTCACTTACATTTTTAAAAGGCACATAAATTCCCATTGGGAATTTACTTTGCATGTAGTACACTCGCTGGATTAATGAGTTGTGTCCCAGTCTCAAACCATGAAAATCGGGCCACTCTAGCTTCAAATTTACCTAATGCTGAAATGTTAATGGTGGTCACTGTTCCTTGGTTGGAGTGAGTATAACACAGAGCCAGGAGTTCTCTTTGTTGCATTGCCAGAGTACACTGAAGAAATCAAATTCTCGGGACTAGCAAAGGGTACGCATAAATGATGAGGGAGTGTAATTTGTGTTTCAGAATCACCTAAATTACCTTCTCTGGATTTCAACAGTACATCAGAAAACACTTGACTCTGCTTGCCTCCACATATTATTTGAAGATAAAGATAGGAAATTAAAGTAGCAAAACATACTTACTTTATTCCCCAGAATATGAATTGCTAGATCTGACAGATTGTACCCTCAATGAAAAAGTTTAACTTTTGAGGTCTATGGCAAGCCATATTATCACTCAGAGATATCTTTAAGACGTCACAAATTCACCTCAGGGTCAGTGCCAAAGTATGGCATACACTTGTTTTTTAATAGGTCCCTCTTTAATTTATCCCTAAACTTTCATGTAAACATCCTTGATTTGGGACTCAAAATGTAAGAAAATAATGTGTTACATATCAAGATGTCTTAAAGAAGCTTCTCCAGACATCCATCCATCCATCCATCCATTGTCTCCCGCTTATCCGAGGTCGGGTCGCGGGGGCAGCAGCTTGAGCAGAGATGCCCAGACTTCCCTCTCCCCGGCCACTTCTTCTAGCTCTTCCGGGAGAATCCCAAGGCGTTCCCAGGCCAGTCGAGAGACATAGTCCCTCCAGCGTGTCCTGGGTGTTCCCCGGGGCCTCCTCCCGGTTGGACGTGCCTGGAACACCTCACCAGGGAGGCGTCCAGGAGGCATCCTGATCAGATGCCCGAGCCACCTCATCTGACTCCTCTCGATGCGGAGGAGCAGCGGCTCTACTCTGAGCCCCTCCCGGATGACTGAGCTTCTCACCCTATCTTTAAGGGAAAGCCCAGACACCCTGCGGAGGAAACTCATTTCAGCCGCTTGTATTCGCGATCTCGTTCTTTCGGTCACTACCCATAGCTCATGACCATAGGTGAGGGTAGGAACATAGATCGACTGGTAAATTGAGAGCTTCGCCTTGCGGCTCAGGTCCTTTTTCACCATGACAGACCGATGCAACGCCCGCATTACTGCGGATGCCGCACCGATCCGCCTGTCGATCTCACGCTCCATTCTTCCCTCACTCATGAACAATACCCCGAGATACTTGAACTCCTCCACTTGGGGCAGGATCTCGCTACCAACCCTGAGAGGGCACTCCACCCTTTTCCGGTTGAGGACCATGGTCTCGGATTTGGAGGTGCTGATTCTCATCCCAGCCGCTTCACACTCGGCTGCGAACCGATCCAGAGAGAGCTGAAGATCACGGCCTGATGAAGCAAACAGGACAACATCATCTGCAAAAAGCAGTGACCCAATCCTGAGCCCACCAAACCCGCCCCCCTCAACACCCTGGCTGCGCCTAGAAATTCTGTCCATAAAAGTTATGAACAGAATCGGTGACAAAGGGCAGCCCTGGCGGAGTCCAACTCTCACTGGAAACGGGTTCGACTTACTGCCGGCAATGCGGACCAAGCTCTGGCACTGATCGTACAGGGACTGAACAGCCCTTATCAGGGGGGGCCGGTACCCCCATACTCTCGGAGTACCCCCCACAGGATTCCCCGAGGGACACGGTCGAATGCCTTTTCTAAGTCCACAAAACACATGTAGACTGGTTGGGCAAACTCCCATGCACCCTCCAGGACCCTGCTAAGGGTATAGAGCTGGTCCACTGTTCCGCGACCAGGACGAAAACCACACTGTTCCTCCTGAATCCGAGGCTCGACTATCTGACGGACCCTCCTCTCCAGGACCCCTGAATAGACTTTTCCAGGGAGGCTGAGGAGTGTGATCCCTCTGTAGTTGGAACACACCCTCCGATCCCCCTTCTTAAAGAGGGGGACCACCACCCCGGTCTGCCAATCCAGAGGCACTGTCCCTGATGTCCATGCGATGTTGCAGAGGCGTGTCAGCCAAGACAGTCCTACAACATCCAGAGCCTTGAGGAACTCCGGGCGTATCTCATCCACCCCCGGGGCCCTGCCACCAAGGAGTTTTTTGACCACCTCGGTGACCTCAGTCCCAGAGATGGGGGAGCCCACCTCTGAGTCCCCAGGCTCTGCTTCCTCATTGGAAGGCATGTTAATGGGATTGAGGAGGTCTTCGAAGTATTCCCCCCACCGACCCACAACGTCCCGAGTCGAGGTCAGCAGCGCACCATCCCCACCATATACAGTGTTGACACTGCACTGCTTCCCCTTCCTGAGACGCCGGATGGTGGACCAGAATCTCCTCGAAGCCGTCCGAAAGTCGTTCTCCATGGCCTCCCCAAACTCCTCCCACGCCTGAGTTTTTGCCTCAGCAACCAACAAAGCCGCATTCCGCTTGGCCTGCCGGTACCTATCAGCTGCCTCCGGGGTCCCACAGGACAAAAGGGTCCTGTAGGACTCCTTCTTCAGCTTGACGGCATCCTTCACCGCCGGTGTCCACCAGCGGGTTCGGGGATTGCCGCCACGACAGGCACCAACCACCTTACGGCCACAGCTCCGGTCAGCTGCCTCAACAATAGAGGCACGGAACATGGCCCATTCGGACTCAATGTCCCCCACCTCCCTCGGGATGTGGTCGAAGTTCTGCCGGAGGTGGGAGTTGAAGCTACTTCTGACAGGGGGCTCTGCCAGACGTTCCCAGCAGACCCTCACAACACGTTTGGGCCTACCACGCCTGACCGGCATCCTCCCCCACCATCGAAGCCAACTCACCACCAGGTGGTGATCAGTTGACAGCTCCGCCCCTCTCTTCACCCGAGTGTCCAAGACATGTGGCCGCAAGTCCGACGACACGACCACAAAGTCGATCATCGAACTGAGGCCTAGGGTGTCCTGGTGCCAAGTGCACATATGAACACCCCTATGCTTGAACATGGTGTTCGTTATGGACAATCCATGACGAGCACAGAAGTCCAATAACAAAACAAAAGTAGCCTATACTCTGACTGGAACCGATATAAATGTACATACCTAAATTTCATGTAAATAGATTGAGACATTCCCAAATGATGCCATACAGACAGGCATTCTTAACTCTATTTATTTTCAGTAGATGATTTCATTATCTCTATCTGCATTTCAGTATCTTCCATGAAGATCTCCATCCATTATTTTCTATTCCCTTCATTGATTTTTAGCTTTTCTGATAATGTAAATCAAATATTTTAGCTTTAATTTCAATGCACAGTAGATAATTCCACTGCAGAGCTCTACTTTAAGTTATTTAAAACACTGTCAGCAAGAGAAATGTATTGTAATTTGTCAAGCTTTTGAAATGGCATTTTATTTAACTACCTCCCTGTTTGATTGCCTTTTTCTGTCTGTTGGTCAAGCTGTGATGATGTCATTCTGGCTGGCTACATGGTCCTATTGGCCCACAGGTTCATGCACACAGCAACATAATCATAATCTTTTTGTGCTGGAAGCCATCTGGGGAACTACATATACTTTATTGTTTATTACATTGTGGCTATGTGGACCACATTTTGCATCTGTTATAATATACTGGTGTTGATGGATTATTGTGAGTAAAGAAGATAACCAGGAGATGGTAACGTAAAGCAAGAATCATAGTTAGAAGCGAAAACCAAGTCAACTAAGGCAACTAAAATATGAGGAATCAGAACTCAAAAAAACGTCAAAAACTGAAAACAAGGCCTGATGCAAGGGCCTACTTGTTAATAACACTAACTGCGTTAAAACTGCAGTTCAAGATATTTTATCTACCAATAGATAACAAAATATGTGATTACAACTGTATTTATAGTGACAATCATCGTCAAGTAACTATGCTATGTAAACAAAAATAAAATGGAATTTGAACAAACTAAATCTTTTTCAAATCACATTGAAATGATTATACAATCTCAAAAACAGATTCTGTGGTTAACACATAAAACGTGTTAATTATTACACCATCAAGCTATTCTTTCACCACAGCACTGGACTGCTTTAGTCTGAGTTTGAATTACACATGGGTGGGCCCTTAATTTAAAAGGAGAATTTTCATTTTCCAGTAAACATATAACCTACTTGGATTAAAATACTCTGACATTCAATTTTGGATTACAGTTTAATGTTTTGGATTATAAATTTTTGTCTTTAGTGAAGTATTTTTTCCCCTAATATCAGTGTTGATCATTCTTGAATCTTATAAGCTATGTGCATAATTTTTCATGACAAAGTAAAATTTGTGTGCTACATAAAGACTTAAACTAAGTCTACCTTGTGGGCCTATGACTCCACGACATAACGCTGTCTATGAATAGTAAGTATACCGCAGTGACTATAAACCAGCAAATGGAAAATAAAAACATGCAAATTTGAAACTTTTACGATGTTCTTAGAAGTCATAACTTACAGAAACCATTAAAGCATTATTACAAGTTAGCTGGACATTAAAAGAATAAATATTAATGATGCAAATTGTAACATTTTGATGATTTTTTATTGAAACACTCATTCTTGTATTACATACCTGCATTTAAAAGACTCCAAAGTTCTTCCTTGTGATCTTTCAGATTTTCCCATTCCAGATAAACTGTCTAGACCTAAAGGTCCTCGATTCTGAAGATTAGTTCTTAACACACATCGGCATTTCCTAAAGTTCTAATTGCAAATGATTCCTTAATTTTGTTTTTACATTGTTCATTTAACTGAAATCACACCTGCAATCTGCATGTGATGCCAAGAAATTTCCTCCAGTATCCCGTAATTTCTGCTAAATCCAGAAACTGATTATTCTGGCATGGAAATATGACTATAGCTGGAAAATTGTGTATCAATTTGCTTTTTTCAGCAAGTAAGAATTTGAAGTCATTGTATTGCTAAATTGCGACTTTTTCATCTGCAAGAAACCTTTTCTACTTTGAACACAGAGAGTAGATGTGTTTAATTCCAAAACTATAGTCACATTATGCTATTACTGTACATTAAAGTGCAGTCCATTCCTCAGATTAATTTTCTAGAAAGCTTTCACCCAAATGTAAACAAATAATATCGATGAAAGTTAATATGGAATTAGTACGCGCTGAATTATTTTCTTCAGAACTCTTCTCAAAAAGACTGTTAACTTTATCATTCCATGTAACACTGTCACCAAGGTAGTGTTTTCAGATCTTATTCAGTTTACTCCATGCAAGACGATAAATTCTAATGGTGTCAAGCCACAGTTTTAAAATGTCTGATAACAACAACAACAACAACATTTATTTATACAGAACATTTTCATTTAAATAATGTAGCTTTGCATAATGAAGAAAGAGAAAAAAGACAAAATAAATAAGAATTAAAATTAGGGAACACTAATTAACATAGAATAAAAGTAAGGTCTGATGGCCAGGGAGAACAGAAAAAACAAAAAAAACTCGAGACGGCTGGAGAAAAAAATTGAACCTGCAGGGGTTCCAGGCCACGAGACCACCCAGCCCCCTCTAGGCTTTCTACCTAACATCAATGACCTCAATTAGTCCTCATTGTATTCAGGGTTCTCATGGAAGAACTTGATGATGACGGTCATGTGGGCTTCTGGCCTTTAATCCATCAATGATGATAACACGTCATTCAAAAGTTCCACTTTTATTCAGAATTGTTGGCTGTTTAGCATTTTATAACAATGCTTTGAAACTGGATTGTTATCTTACTGTTCTTTAGAAAAATAAGAAATTTGACAAACAAGACACCATTCTGTTCACCAAGCCTGTTTGTTCAGCTAATAGCTAAGCAGTCAAGATATCTCATCCAGATACTTCTTAAAGGTTGTCAGAGTTTCTGCATCAACAGCATGACTTGGTAGTTTGTTCAAAATTCCCACCTCTTTCTGCGCAAAGAAGTGCTTCCTGGCTTCATTTTTAAAATCGCTTCCCTTTTATTTTCCACTGGAGTCCTTGAGTATGTGATTCACTTTTTAGTTGAAAGAATTCTGCTGAATCTGTTTTATCAGTGCCTTTGAGAATTTTGAAGACCACAACGTCCTCTCTGTGTGAGATTAAACAGGTTTAATTGTCTGAGTGTAGGAGAGCACGACATGTCCTTAAGTCCTGGAATGAACTTGGTTACTGTTCTCTGCACAGCTTCAAGTGTGGCTATGCCTTTTTTTGGTTGGTGACCAAAATTGCACACAGTACTCCAGATGCAGTCTCACTAGTGTAGTGCATTATATACTCTGTGGGAAATGTCACTTGTACTTTTAAAATAAACCCTGAATTTTACTTTCACAGTGTCCCAGTTAACCGTGTGTCTGGTTGAACTTATATGTGTGTAAATCAAAATCCGTGGGTCTTTCCTTCTGACGGCATTGTGATATTCCTTTATACGTGTTACGAGTCTTTTAGATGTTTGTCTCACGTATACCACTGGACATGGAATGCTGTAAACTACATTTCTTGTCTCCTTGATCAATGTTTTGCTTTTAGCATTAAAAGGACAGTCCGTAAAGTGTTTGCCGGTTTGTGCACTTTCTTGATCCCTGATCTGGACAGGACGCATGCTGTACTTTCTGTGCGGAGAGGGACCGAGTTTGAGTTGACTGTTTGCTGAGGTATGCGGTGTACTCCTACAAAGACATTGTTTCATAAATGTCTTGGGGTAGCCGTTTGATGTGAATAAACGAAAAAGATAATGTCTTTCATTCTTTTTTTGTGTCCATTGTGTTACAATGGGTGTTAATCCTTTTGAAAAGAGTCTTAACGCAACTCCATTTATGTGATGAAGGGTGGTATAGCATTTTTTTAGCATAATAATCCTTGCGATAAACACTTGTTACCTCTTTCAATCGAAATGTCAAAGAAATTGATGTGTTCATTTATTTCTTTTTCCATTGTGAGTTGGATTGCGGGGAATACCGAGTTGATGTGGTTGTAGAATTCATTCAGCTGGTTACACCTCACAGGTGGCGCAGTGGTAGTGCTGCTGCTTTGCAGTAAGGAGACTGTGGAAGATTGTGGGTTTGCTTCTCGGTTCCTCCCTGTGTGGATAGCGCTTTGAGTACTGAGAAAAGCGCTATATAAATGTAATGAATTATTACTTCTTAATATGACAAATGTGTCGTCGAAGTAGCGTATCTAGAGTTTAGGTCAAACCTCGGACGTAAGGGGAAGCAAAGGTGTGTACACCCATGATAAGCCCCAATTAAGGTGAAGGACGTGTCGTGTACTCTTTGTATTATTTGGCAGGTACTGTATCACATATGCAGGGTTTATTTTTGCCTTGTGCCCACTTGCTGCAAGGATATCCTTTAGCCTCTGTGATCCTGAACTGGATTAATTGGGCTTGAAAATGGGTAGATGGAGGAATTGTATACTAAACAGTATGTCATGACTTTCATTCACTTCTCAGTTAAACGTAGACTTTCAATACTGTAATCCAGGGTGGAATACTGTACTTCTATATTTTGATAGACTAGTCATTAATGCTTATGAATGCCCACCAATTCATCAATGAGATTCAGCTTGTTATAGGTGTCGATTAATATTTATTCTTATCAAGGTTTATTATGAGAATTAGTTATTTTTCAAGATAATAGCATTTTTTTACACTTAATTATTTTGAGCTATTATTAGTTAAATGGTAGCCTTCAATTATGAGTATCATCAACATTGCACCATCCTACTGCCAGAATAAGATCCAGACTTCCATATGATAAGTAAGTGTAGATGGACTGCTATCCCATAGAGGGTTAGAATCTTGTCTTGCACCTGATGCTACCAAATAGGCGCCTGTGACTTGGAAAACAGACAAAGTTAGTTAATAATAATTCTTAATAATAATTTTTTGCATTTATATAGCGCTTTTCTCACTACTCAAAGCGCTCAGCAATTGCAGGTTAAGGGCCTTGTTCAAGGGCCCAACAGAGCAGAGTCCCTATTGGCATTTACGGGATTCGAACCAGCAACCTTCCAATTGCCAGTGCAGATCCCTAGTTGCATAATTAATGGCCATATCCATTTTTTTTAAATTATACATATATTTATTTGAATGTACTATAATCACATATTTAAGAACCTTTACTTTTTCTAGTATACTGTACATAACTGTAGTACCAATCCCTGGAAAATGTGACCTATAAAATGAATCCACTTTTTGAGGAGATATTTTGAGCAGTAATAGTCTTCCCACCCCCAGTTCCATTGAGCTCCCAGAACTAAGGCTAAATGATGGATTATTGGAAACGCAGCATCAGTTAATTTGAGTCTTCCCACGCTAATATTTTGGATTTAGCTATTTTAGCTATTTAATTCCTGTTTGGATTTTGGATTTTAGGTGCTAATTGTCTGATTTTCTAATCTAATTTAACACTAATGAAACTGGGATTTGTGTGTTGAGGAAACTGTGAAAAAATGTTGTTGGCATTTTATTTATTAACTTGGTATGTTTTATTTTATTTCCTCACTCAGTATGTGTTCATCACAGCATGTTTAAGTTAAAAACAGTGAAATATGCATATTTTGTTAATTTAGTCTTAAGCCTCCTTCAGAGGCATGTCTGTTAAATAACACTTGCAAATAAATTACATTAACCATTTAACCTTTAGCTTTCATTCTGACCTTCATAGTGAGCACTATCATATAAATGCTTAGCACGCTATGAGGTGCAGCATCTAACAATTTACTGTGTAGTAAACGCTTACCAGTAGAAACAGAAGAGGACATTGCAGATTGGCTTCGGTAAATGTAATGACAGAAATATTACTGTTGCACATTAAACGATATATTTGGTTATTTTGAATGCAGATATATTAAATAAATGAGACTCTGATAAATGAATTAATATACCTGGCATTATTAATGTTACTGTTTGTATTTCTTTATATATATAAAACCACAAAAAGTCACCGTCCATCTGTGGCAGAGTGTTATGTTGTCTAGCATCCACAAGGGGGCTGGAATGTCCAATGAACAAAAGCGACAAGAGGCACAAAGGTAAAGGGACATAAGAGCTAACATATCCAGTGAACGGAGGTCCCTAAATGCATGCTGTGATTGAAACTTACCATTGCACCATTGTGCCTGTTTTACTAAACACGCTTTTTGCTGTGCTAGTAGTCAATAATTTGCATAGTTATTATTGTGGCATAATTACACCGCCATTTTGTTTAATGTATTTCAGGGAGTGACACCATTTTGTACATTATTTTATGTGAATACTGTCATTGTTATGTTTCACCTAGGATTTTTGAATCTTTCTCTATGTTAATGTTTATTTTGTTTATTAGCACATTGTTTACTATGCCTTGGTTATGTTCTATGTGTTTTGTAGGTTGTCTCCCAAGAGGCAGGACCACCTGCCAATCACCTCTAGGAACTGACCTTTGCCTTATAAATATGTAGAGCCCCCCACCAAATATAGTTCCTGATGGTTAATTCTGAATATTCTTGGGTGTATCTTTGTATTGTTTGGATCTTGGTAATTCCATGGAGTCTGACCATATTGCTCTGTTTTTGACAATTCTCTAAATATCTGTACTGGGACTTTGTTTGCTTTTGAAATTGACAAGCATTGTATGACTTGTGCGGTCTTCAGAGCTTCACAGTATTGTGATAGAGTATTTTTGTTAAAAATGAAGCTTATATATATAAAGACTCTGTTTTTTTATTTTTTATTACTAGCAGGGATTTGACATCTATATCCGCCTCTAGTGGGCATTTTTTGGAAGTGCTTTTGGAACTGATTGTGCTTTGGGGCTCCTAGTTCACATCAGCCATATTGTTGATGTTGTTGACATTTTATTTTATTGTAGATTTAATTTTAAACTGATATATTTGCCCATCAATCTACGCTCAATAGCCCATAATGACAAAGTGAAAACATGTTTTCAGAAAGGTTTGCAAATTTATTAAAAATCTAAAACTGAAACCTCTCATTCATATAAGTATTGAGACCCTTTGCTGTGGCACTCCAAAGTGTGGTCAGGTGCATCCTGTTTGCTTTACTTCTCCTTGAGATGTGCGTAGGACTTGCTTAGAGTCCACCTGTGGCTAACTGAATTGACTGGACATGGTTTAGAAAGGCACACACCTGTGTATATGAGGTCCCACAATTCACACTGCATGTTTGAACAAAAAACAAACCATGAAGTCCAAGGAACTCTCTGTAGATCTCTGTGGTAAAACTTTGGTGAGACATAGATCAGGGCAACAGGATAAAAACATTTCTTAACTCTTTCAGGGATGATGTCGACTTTTGTGAAAAGGAGGAGTTGACAATGGTAATCGACTGTAAACAGTGACAAAACCAACTGTTATGTTTTAGTTGGTCTCTCATTGCTAGAAGGAAAGTTAGATTCATTGGTTTGACCGAGATTTCCTGCACTTGTGTGAGTAGCAAGGCGCAAACAACAGCCAAAATGGGACTGACATCTGGCGAGAGATCAAAGCAAATGCATAAAGCAAAATACTCCGCGGACAATGTTTTGCCTATTATTATCTCTGAACTGGACTATGACTTGTCAGATTCCGATTTTGATGCAAGTGATCGAAAACGAATGTGAGGTTCCAGCTTCAGCTGATTGGTCCCCAGCTAATCGTGGTACTGACAATGTTTGCCAGGTAGGACTGCTACTTAACTATGATAAGAGGTAGAAACCAGATTGCAGTGCCCTGCGGCCGTGACTGCCACACGAAGACAGCCTAGCAGCAAGCCTGCTGCACATTCTTGGCAAACTGGCAGCCACAGCATGCAGCAACAGGCGTTTTATGTTGATTTCTGTGTGAAACCATTGCTTTTCAGAAACTGTCTTTGGGAAAAAAATATTCAGCCCTCAAAGAGTTAAGTTTTGCATGTTTCCAGTAGCACATTTGCTTTAATAATCGTGAAATGGAAGATGTTTGGAACCACCATGACTCTTCTTAGAGTTGACTGCAACCAGGCAACAAGGGCTTTGGCCTGGGAGGTAACCAAGAACCTAATGGTCACTCTAACTGAGCTTCTGAAGTTGTCTGCTGAGAGAGGAGAACCTGTTGGAAGGACAACCATTTCAGCAGCACTCCATCACTCAGATGTTTATGGTAGAGTGGCTAGATGGAAGCCACTGCTGACATAAAGGCATAGCCTATGACAGTTTAAATGACTCTGATAGCAAGAGGAAAAAGATTCTCTGAGGCAAAAATGTAACTCTTTGGGCAGAACTCCAAACACTGTGTCTGGCAAGGAAGGCACTGCTCATCACCTGCTTATTACCATCTCTACAGTGAAGTGTGGTGATGGTAACATCATGCTCTGGGGGTGCTTCTCAGCAGCAGGGGCAGTGGTCAGAATTGAGTGATGGATGAATTTGGGCAAATGCAGAGAGTTCCTTAAAGAAAACCTGCTGCAGAGTGCATGCAACTTTAGATTGGGGTGATGGTTCAACTTTCAGCACAGAAATGACAACAAGCATACAAGCAAAACAACACTGGACTGGCTTCCGGACAAGTCTCTGACAGAGTCCAGATGTACACAACAAGAACAACAATAATGTATTTCTTGTATACCCCAAAATCACATAAGGAATGTCTCAATGGGCTTTTACAGGCCGTGTATTTTGACAACTGATCCAGCCTCGACTCTCTAAGAAGACGAGAAAAAACTCCCAAAAAACACATACAACATCTGTGCAAAGACCTGAAGATGGCAGTTTACAGATGCTTTCCATCCTGTCTAATAGAGATTGAGAGAATCTGCCAGGAAGAATAGAATAAAATGCCCAAATCCAGGTCTGCAAAGCTTGTAGAGACATACCCAAGAAGACTCAAAGCTGTAGTTGCTGCCAAAAGGACTACTACAATGTACTAAATTCGGGGTCTGAAAACTTTCAGGAATAATTGATTTCTGTTTTTGAATTTTAATCAGTTTGCAAACCTTTCTGAAAATCTGTTTTCACTGTCATTAATGTGTTATTTAAAACTTAATCTATAACATAGTAAAGCGTACGGAAAGCAAAGTGTTACAAATACTTTCTGTATCCTCTGTATTTTGCAAATAATGTGGGCCGAGAGCAATGCAGCATGTGATGTCATCACACTGCCATTATAAAAAAATGTGGCATGCTTGGGCTGATGTCTGAAGTTTGGATCTCAAGGGGAAAGCCTTGTGACAACCTAATGCTAGAGCTAAACAAACAAACTGAATTATTAAGTGTATTTTTGGTTTATAGGGTCATTACTGTCACATATACAGTACAAAGTGATATCAACCATTATTAGTTCCTTGACTTTGATTAGAATTGGTTTTGGATTTGGTTAATGACTTTCATGTTTTTCATCCTTTTGAGCAATCCTAAAATGATATAAGTCTGTTGGAACCTGCTTAGTCCTAAAAGTGTGCAGTAGTTGGTAGGCTCTGTCCATAGAAAGCTTTAATACCCCAGTTGTGTCCCAATCATAACAAATGTTGGTTTCATAGACATCACAGTGGTGCAGCTCATACACAGTTGTCTGGCTCGTCTCTCATAATTGAGCTCTCTACTGTAGCATGTCTATAATAGTAGCACACTTACATTTGGGCATTTTCAGACAGAATTTGTCAATTTTATTTCATATTGCTCTTAAAATCTTATAAAGAAGCAAAAAGCATCCTTCTCCTTGTCTGACTTTGATAAATGTGCCAGCAAGCAATCAGAGGAGGCACAGGCAAACCCTAGTTCAGTGGCTGCAGGTTCTTCCTCCAAAAAATACAATGATTAAAGATTAATCCATTCTAATTCTGATATTTTATTATTATAAATATATATGTATATATATATATATATATATCCAAAATAAAAATGGGCACTAATCCACTCTGTTCTATCTGTTCCAAAAAAAAGGTATTTGTGACCAAACAGAATGAGTGTAGTAACAAGCCCTCTAAATAAATAACGTTCCCTTACAGAACGACTTGATTTGTAAGCATGGTGGAAATGAAAAGCTGCAGATGGTGCTTCCATTCTAGAGGACGACTGCCCACCTCTGAACTAACTCCTGTATAAAAGGTGATGCTACTGTATGTCCAAGAACTTTTTGATTCCTTATTTTCTAGTAATTTTCATTATTTGAGCCAAGTAGTTGCTGGAACAGTCATATTGTGTTGTCTTACACAAAGAACTGCTGTGTATCTACTGGCAACATATATTCCAATGATTTTGGGTAGATTATTTGCAGTTTTCAATAAAATGAAAGCACAGAAGTGTGCTAAGCATATGGGGGTTTAGATTGTAGCACAGGGAGCGATTTCTGTTTTCCTTTACACAAAAGAAATTCTGAGAAATTTGCACATTGCATCAAACTACTGTAATATATTGTGAATAACCTGAAAGAGAAAGGCACAGCTCCAGAGCCATTTTCCTTTCTGTTAAATCGGGAGGTTTATGAAAAAGCCGGCGGCAGCAGGTCTGTGAGATCCCTGGGAAGATGCCAGTAGTGAACCATTTGGAAATCGTAAAGAAAAAAGTTCCCATGACATTCCATGAAATTGTGTTGTTTGTGAGATACCAGGATTACGGCTCTCATTCAGACAAAACAGACAGCGCAATTGGTTACCATGGCAACACTTACCATTTTAACTAAGGATATGTTCATTTTTTTTTTCCTCTTCTTTCCTTATACTTGATTTTTCTTTTTTCTTTTTCGGTTTATTATATTTCCCTGCAAAGTGCAGAAAATGATGATATTTCATGGTTTGCTTCTTTTGATTTAATGACACTGCACAGGACCAAACCATTACATACGTCACAAAGCAAATAATAATAATTCAGATATATCCAATCCAGCTATTCTCTGGAAGTAATAGTATAAATAAAAATAGAATGATTTATGCTTTGGGTTTCACCAGCTGCTTGGCAGTAAATGGTCTTGGTATAATTTAATAGGTGGAGGTAAGTGAATAAATATATACAAATATAAATCACACAGGTTTAAAATTATTCACTAAACCTTGGTATACATTAGTTCAGTCCTCTACAACTAGTTTTGTATAAGAAAAGCTGCTATGGAGGGCAAAATGGGAAAAAATGGCAGTTTATCCTCAGCCTTCTGGACAGAGCAAGAGAGCCACTGAAATGTTTGCAGAATGTCTAAACCCTAAATTTCATTTTAATTGTCTCTCTTGTTTCATCGAGATATATTTGTTTAACCTGCCAGGGTAGCATCCACTAAAATCCCTCTAGTGATGTTTGTACAGAATAATTATTTATATTACTTTATTTTTTCTTGGTCTTCAAATAACACTCACAAAATAAACTCTGTACTACATCATTTAATTTGTAGATGCTTCCAGCTCCTACAACTACTACTTTATTAAGGCAATCACATTTTCAGATCTGCTTAATCCAGTTCAGAGTTGTGGGTGGCTGGATTGAATTCCAGTAGAACTATCTGTAAGGCAATTAAAGACTATGGATGGGATGCCATTTCTTTTCAGTATCCACGCCTACATAAATACTGTGGCGGATGGTTGGGGATCCTGCCCAGCTGGGACACTTGGAAGGACCGGGAGAAGGACAACACCTCCTACATGCCTCAAGAGGGCAGCCGCCCTGGTCTGCATTATGGCCACTGGATCAGAACTTAGAAGGTTAACCCTGTTGGGGCCTGTGGCCACTGCCAAGGGGAGCTTGCATGATTACACAGCCTTGGACTTCAGCACTTCCACCACACCAGGAAGAGCTGCTGGAAGATCATCACAGCGCACCTGGAGCACATTTTGGATATTATAAAAGGGGCCGCCTCACTCCAGAGTTGGGAGGAAGAGGACAGAGCATGCAAGGAGGGGAGTAGAGACGGCGGAAGAGTTGAGAAGAGACTAAAGGAAAGAAGGAACTGTGAGCAGTTGTGGCTGTTAATACATTGTGTGGTGGTGTAAAGGCAAGAAGGAAAATAAACGTGTATGTTTTTGGACATCTGGTGTCTGTCTGTCTGTGATAAAAGGCTTGAAACTCCACAATATTATTTTTTTAATGGGCCTCCTGCCTTTTAACAGGCAGGCAGTCTCATCTGGGGTGCCATTGTGGAGTTTCAAGCCCATTGTCACAGACAGACAGACACCAGATGTCCATGTGGGCGGCCCAGTACAAAAATTACAATTTATAAAAATATGATTTTTGCTGAATTTATGTAGGGATTTTAACTTTTCCTCTATAATATAAGACCCTTGTCATAATATTTAACAGAAAGTCCCTCATCAGTTACTGTTAAGATTTCAAATTGAACACATACAGTTCATATTTGAATGTAAAAGCAATTAAATGCTTATCTCTTCTTATTATTTGGGCATTTTCAGTATGTTCATAAATGAACAGTAGTGATTAACAAAACCTGTGGAGTTCGGTCCCAGTTGAGTTGGGCGAAAATGTCGGAAACTTTGCCAAACTTTGTGAAATGACTTGAAGTCAATGGGGATGAAGGAACACAACTAGTTTTGAGTGGATTATAGTGGTGTAATAGTCTTCTAAACACCCTGTGGTCTAGGGAAGCATCTACCAAATATGCTGGACTGATTGTTTTCCCCAAAGATGTGGCCTGCTAACTACTGTGCCACAAAAAAACAAAAGGCATACACAAAACGATAACCAAAAACAAAATTATGGCCACAAACTAGTGTGATTAGAGTGCCACTGAGCCCCTGACCCCAAACATAATCTCACAAACACATTCTTGGGTTTGGGTAAACACAAACATTTATTTATAAACTGCCTTTGACAGGTTTCTCTCTCTGTCTGTGTAATTTAACACAATACCAGAATGTATCTTCTCTCTTCTCTCTCTTCTCATCACCCTGGTGAGTATCATCTAACTACTCTGCCAACTCCAACCCCATTACTGAAACAGAGGTGAAGAGCATGCACTGATAGCAGGTTGTACACACAACAAACCACTTGGATTGGGACATGAGTGGAGTGGGTGACACCTCAGCACCACACTGGAACACTGTGAGTTTTTTTTACAGTGGAGCTGCCTCCTTTATCCAGGACCTGGAAGTACTTCTGGTTCCATGACACTATCTCTCAGTATCACTTCCAGGTTAGGTGGAAGTTCTATAAAGTAGGGACTCTTAAGTCTTTCAGCACCCCCGGTAGTAGCTACGGAACCCAACAAGACTCCCCCACAGGACCACAGTCCCTAACATTCCCTGTGGGTGTCTGTAGAGGTATCACAATTCGGGGACGTTGCCATGTAGCATTTCGGGGAAGTAAATCACTTAAGTAAGTTGCCTGTTCCATCCCTCCATAGTACTGGCATCCAAGCTGGTTAAGGATCTTTTAGCAAGTCCTTCCATTATTTAAGCATATCCATTCCTATCCATCTACTGCCTGTGGCAGGGACCACCGTGTCTATTTGGGGAGCCAGCCTCCTGTCCAGGAAAAGAATCTTGAACCAGCTCATGCATGTCATGCATTACACTAGCAATAACTAAATATATATATAATTGCGCTCACAGAGTTCCAATATTTAGGACCCTGTCTGGCTGTGCCACAAATCAATCTTCAAGTCCCAGCAGCAGGAGCTGCAGTCCCTTTAGCCACCTGCACACCAGACGCATGGGCCAAATGTATAAGTAACAAGCCTTCATCTGTGGAAGAAAAAAATGCAAAGGATTCGAGATACTGCAGATTGTACACAACTGACACGTCTTTTTGTAGATATGATGCAGCTGGCATGTGCTTTTTGCTTCCGACCTATCTGTGCAGACCCTTCAAACTTGATTCTTCCATCAAAAAGATAGAAAGTCCCTTAAATAATAATACATCTTGTTTTGATTAATATTATTATACCTTTAAGATTTGCTTTGATTAGGCACTTTGCAGCATGGCTAGTTGTACATGCATTTGATTTGCATCCCCTTCCCTTATATGGACTCAGGTCTTAAAGACTGGTTTGTGCTACTTCGTACCAGCATTTCCCTGTTCGATCTTTGGAGTGCCAGCAGATAATATATGCATACCAGTGTGTATGTGCACACCTAGAGAGTCTATCATAAAAGGGATCAGCAGTACATACTCTGGAGGCCGTGCCTGTCAGTACCTGATCTGCGCTACATGATGAGGAGCATAACATGAATCCAGCAGTGAAGGTACAGCATACAGTGGATCTATGCAGGATAACTAAGTATTTTTGTAATATTCTTATGGAAACTAATGTTCCCCTCAAATGAAAATACTGTGAGTTTTTTCTTTAAACACATCCGGGGTTTAAATCAGGCTGGAGTAGTGACATCATGCATGTGTGAAACAGATCAGGCAGTAACTTTATTATAAGGTGCAATATGCTTAACATTACGCATGAGGGAAAGTATTGTGCAAGGCTGCTATAGCTCTTTCATATCATGCTTGGAGAGCAAAGCATCATGAGGCACTGGGAAAAAAAATGTTAATCCAAAGTGGCTGCACAGTGAATTTCCAGGGAAATATCTGGTACACAGGGTCACTGGCAAATACAGCATATTTACAGCAAACTTCACCGGCATATTTTGCTAATTAACACTAATGAACAGAATTACTAAATCTCACAAAAGTTGATTTGGGTTGCAACGTTAAAGAGAATCTGTATATTCTCTATTTTCAATCACAATATATTGTAGAATGAGACATGTGTCCCGGATGGGAAAGGGAGTGATTTCGCACCCGGATGAGATGCCAGAGAGGAACAAGAGATGGATTAGCCAGTGGAACAAACAAATAACTTTGTGTCTAGTTGGTATCAAATAATGAAAGGACCAGTGATAACTAGGATATGGGAGCAATTGCATCCCCCATACACTAGGTGGCAGTGGTCCCAAATGGGAACTTAGTTGGGACATCTGCAGGGATGCTTGGGATATGAAGTCCAGAAATGCAGCAATATCAGGGTTTCAGGGGAGGACCTCCCTACTTTCCTAATTGGCTGGAAGACATGGCATGGCACTGGAAGCATTCCTGTGTCCAGAATAAAAGAGAGCCTCTTCCTCCTTTCTCCTCCAGTTGAGTGTTTCCCGCTGCCTCCCAACTCTGACTCAAATAGCTAAGGCAGTAGGCAACACTCAACTGGAGGAGAAAGCAGGAAGAGTTGTGTAATTTCTGAGTATTTTAGCTGATTTCTGGACAGATAGATGATTGTGAAATGGTGCATTGTTGGAATAAATATTCTTTATTTTAACTCAAAACTGTGCTGGGTACTAGTATGTCTTGGGTTAGGGTCTGTGTGGCACCCCCTCTTGTGGTTACAATATACACACTATTAAATAAAAGACTGGATACATAACGAAGGATTGGGGCAGCCACCCGTGTACTTTCCCCGGCTGCAAAAGGGCTTAACTTACAGTGGTTGTGCATAGGTTCAAATTCAAAGTAGGACTGTCTTGGCAGGGATGATGGCAAGTTTATAAGGTGACTCAAGGGAAGTGATGTCATCAGGACAGGACAGGAAGTGACATCCTTGGGGCCAGGACAGGCAGAATTTCCCATCTCTGGTCTATCGAGAGAAAAGGGAGAGATTCAGTGCAACCCACCTGGCGTGGAAGTGGAGTTTTCTGGTCCCTTTGATTGACTCCCAAAAGCAAATGTGTGACAATACACACACACACTCACACACACACAAATATAATTTTTGCTGATACTCATCTAAAATAAATAATTCACATTATTGTTATCTTTGATTGTTTCATCTGTGGCATAATCATGAAACTATTTTATGATCCAATTCATAGTCATGGCCATTTTGTTGGTAGCAATGACACCATTGCTGATCACATTCTTCAGTGGTAGCTCTGTAAGTGATGTCACAGTTGCTGATTACCATTTATTTCCATCACTTGTGTCCAAGTTTCTGAATACTTTCAAAACAATCAAATATTGAAATCTAGTTATTTAAGAAAATGATACTTAGACAGGGCAGCACGGTTGTGCAGTGGTAGCGCTGCTGCCTCTCAGTTAGGAGACCCAGGTTCGCTTCTCGGGTCCTCCCTGCGTGGAGTTTGCATGTTCTCCCCGTGTCTGCGTGGGTTTGCTCCGGTTTCCTCCCACAGTCCAAAGACATGCAGGCTAGGTGGATTGGCGATTCTAAATTGGCCCTAGTGTGTGCTTGGTGTGTGGGTGTGTTTGTGTGTGTCCTGCGGTGGGTTGGCACCCTGCCCGGGATTGGTTTCTGCCTTGTGCCCTGGGATTGGCTCCAGCAGACCCCCGTGACCCTGTGTTCGGATTCAGCGGGTTAGAAAATGGATGGATGGATGGATGGATACTTAGACAGGACTTTGTCTGTTTTTAAACCTCCGATTTTTTTTTTTTTAGTGCTTTGATGATCTTTTTTTTTTTTGTTGACATTCTAGTTCTGACCAACTGTCTTTCTAAAAGTCTTTTATTGCTCTGTTTTGGCACCCTCATTTCTTGGTCCAACTGATAATTATTCCTGCAAGACAAGTGTTTCTATACAATTATAATAGTGTGTGGTATTGTGTGTTTTTATGGGAAACTTGCAGGAAAACCAAGTGCAACTAGGAAAAGTGCCTCAGTGAGCCAAAAGATTCTAGAAAGGAGGCCATGTAACCCAGAATATAACCCAGAAGTGGGGCATGGCTTAAAAGTTGCTTTGGCTTGCATAAGAGTGAGCATGGAGTTGAGAGGTAGCTGTTGATCAGGGTTTAAATGATAGGAAGAAAAAGGCAGAAAGATTGGAAAGATGCATGATTAATGACCGAGAGCAAACCAATGTGTCCAGCTGTGGGTAAGTGGGTCAGTCACACTAAATGTAGTCAGCAGTTCTGTTGTTTAGGTGGGTCAGAATGATTAGGCTTTGTTATTTTACTCTTTTCTGTATTCATCCATTTCCATTCTCCCATTTATTATGGCTAGGAAATGACTGTGGGAAAAATACAAGCGACTAAAAATTAAATAATTACTTTATTGGAATACCTGAATAAAAAAAGATTATAATTAACACTCATTAAACTAAACTATTATTGAACATACAAAGGTTGCTGTAACAAGTGAATAATTTAATCAATAAGTGAAAAGCAAACAGCAAAAGAATTATAAATGCTAATTTCAAATCGAAGTCTAGAGACAGGCAATGCTCAAAAACCAGAAACACAACTTTTTCTGTTAATTATTGGTATTGAAAACTCAAAAGGGAAAACTGCCCAGAAGAAGACACAAGTAAAGCAGTCAGAAATCTGAAAAGGAGAGGACCCTGAAATGAAAGACCCTCATTTCCAAAAGATTTTATATTAAAACTCCATAAATTAAAACTCAACAGCCAAAGGGGAAAATCTCCTAATAACTGAACTCTGTGAATACCAAAGCAAGGAAAAAGTAAATGTTGAAATGAAGATTAAAGGAACCATTGACAAAGAAAGGAGACCCAGTTCCCTGATCAGTAAACCTGGGCTTGAAGAGGACTTAAATAGACACCCAGATGGCTGCTCTAACAGCTGCAAGATTTACATCTTTTCATACTTTACCTCCATTATTTCCCTAAGAGATGCCACTTCATTTTTTTCTCCTTCTATGGTTGTATTGACACAGTGCTAGCACACAGCAAAGTGACAGTTAATTTTATTCTTTTGTTCTTAGCAGATTATGAAAGGTGGTGAAGGCTGAGTCTGAATTGATTGTTTTGAGTCTTGCGAGTAAATGTGTTAATTGACTACAGCACAGATCTTTAGTGAACAATAACTACATTTAATCAGCAAAATGACTATAGTATTCATCCTGTTTGACGTTTATACATTTTAATGTAATACATCATTAAGTCACAGTGGATTTAATTTGGCTTTTTTGAAACTGATCAACAGAAAAAGACTCTTTAATGATAAAGTGAAAACAGATCTCTGCCAAGTGGTCTGAAAGAATTAAAAATATAAATGCAAAATAAACTGTTGGTGTAGTGGTTAAGGCTTAAGGACATTAAACCCTGAGGTTGCAGGTTCAAACCAAGTCACATGACCTGCCTGTGCTCCAATTGGAAAACCAAAAGAAATGTAACCAATTGTATCATAAATGTTGTAAGTCGCTTTGGATAAAGGTGTCAGCCAAATAAGTAAAAGTATAAATATACACCTTGTTTAATATGACACAAGAAAGTCATCACTGGTGCATCCAACTGGTTTTAGAAATTACATAACTAGTTCAATGGAGATCACCTGCTGAAAAGCAAGGGGCTTTAACACTAGAATTACCAGAGCCTACGAAAAAACTCGTAGATTCGTCCCACCTTAAATTGCTTCTTACATCTGTTTGCACCTCTCCGCCAGCATCCTTTGCCCTCTAAATGTGCAGATAAAGACAAACTGCAAACAACCAGCTATTCCATCCCCCCACCGACTTAGAATGTGCACGAACTTTTCCCAGCTCATGCCGTGATTGATTATTTGGGAGTGCAGTGGCGTTTTAGAGTGGAAATAATAGATCGTTATTTGGAACACACGCATTTAATGTTTCTACAGTAATCTGTGTAAACTTATTTTTAAAACCATGGTGGGGCATGGTGGTGGCAGCATCATGCTATTGGGATACTTCTCTACAGTAGGATCTGGAAGGCTTATGAGGGTAGAAGGAAAAAAGAAGGGAAATCCTGGAGGAAAACCTGATGCAGTCTGCAAGAAACCTGACATTCTGTCAGTGAAATGGCAGATACATTTTTGAGCAAAACTCATGTTGTGCGCGAAAACAAAACAAAACAAAGGAAAATATAAAGTGAAATGAAACCGAAGCCCAGTACGAGAGACAAAATAACAGTAGTCAAAAGAACAAGATGGTCAAAATCAAAAGTACATGTGAGAAATGAGTATAAAAATAAACTATGAATATTTCATTGATTTGGTACGTGTAGATCGGGTAAGGATTTGCGTCCTTTTATCTCAGAGGTGTCCTTTTATTCTATCGCATCAATTTTGCATGGGTCTTGACCTCAGTGGCCATGCCCCTAGCAGCACTAGAAATGGACCTAATAATGGAAAAAACATGGGCAGCACTCGAGGACCTCAAATCATACCAAATTAGGACACCTGAGCCTTGAAAGATTTGTTTTCTGGCAAGACAATGACCCCACAGATAAACAGAAATGGCTTAAAAACAACAACATTAATGTCCTGGGCTGGCCATGTCAGATTCCAGATCTCAGACCAATTGAGAATTTATGGCCAGACTTGACAATGGCTGCTCACTCACTATCTCCATGCAGCATCACGGAGCTTGAGCTGTTTAGTAAAAAAGAATGGGGAACACTAGCAATGTCCAGATGTGCAAAACTGATAGAGACCTGTGCACACAGACTCAAGGCTGTCATGGCTGGCAAAGGTGCACCTACTAAATACTGACATGAAGGGGGTGAATACTTATACGGAAAATTTTGTGTATTCTTTTTGTAATTTAATTTAGAACACTTGCAGAGATCTGTTTAAAATTTGACCTTAAAGAGTCTTTTTCTGTTGTTCAATATAAAAAAAACTAATTAAATCCACTATGATTTAATGTTGTATAGCAATACAATGTGAAAACTTCAAAGAATGGATGAGCACTTTTTATAGGCATTGATGGAAAAAGCAGACATCATAAAGATGCTACTGTATCTTTCATTGACGCGAGCTAAGTAAATTCAATTGTGCAATATGCTTAAGAATTAGCATTTTAAAGAAAAAAATGAGCAAGCAGCTGCGGGACAATAAATGTAACTTGATCATCAAAAGCTTCGACTACTGCATGCCTGAAGCCAACAGGGAAGGCATTCTTTGCAAAACATATGTTACAGTCATATTGGATGGATTTTATGCTAATATTTAAAAGTGCACCTAAGATACATACCACACTTTTCTGTAAATACACTCTTTCATGGTGTATCTTCTTGAGATTATTTTGATACAGTATCTACGGTTTAATGTTTGTGTGATTCCCACGTGTCTATATTAAAAAGTATATAATATTGTGTGATTTCATAGTAGACGGGTGGCACAGTGGGTAGCGCTGCTGCCTCGCAGTAAGGAGACCCGGGTTCACTTCCCAGGTCCTCCCCGTGTCTGTGTGGGTTTCTTCCGGGTGCTCCAGTTTCCTCCCACAGTCCAAAGACATGCAGGTTAGGTGCATTGGCGATTCTAAATTGTCCCTAGTGTGTGTATGTATGTGCACGCCCTGCGGTGGGCTGGCGCCCTGCCCAGGGTTTGTTTCCTGCCTTGCGCCCTGTGTTGGCTGGGATTGGCTCCAGCATGACCCTATAGTTAGGATATAGCGGGTTGGATGATGGATGGATGGATTTCATAGTAAGCAGAAGCATAAATAGAATTTCAATTAAATTTCAGACATACATTTTCTATCCTTTTGCTTTATTAGGCATATTTAACAGCTTTTTCCAAGTATATCGTCTATCGTTATGTGTTTTAATATGTTGGTAGTTGGTTTTGTAGTCCTGACAGTAATTGCAGTGTACTTCTCTGATTACTCAACATCAGTTACGTGATGACTTTGCACTGCCACGCCAAGCTCTCAAATTTTGTACATGTACCTTGATTTTTTCTGCTAAATAAAAAAAACAACAATATCACAGTACAAAACGCAATGGGAAATAAACATAGGAAAGTTTACAGATGAGGTGAGGCAACTCAGTACCCGATGATTCTTTTAATAGCTATTTAAAATATTCAGTCCAGTTCATTATTAAATACACCATAAAGCACCTTATGTCTTCTGTCAAGTGTGTTCTACATAGAGCAGCACAATCTGTCTATAAGGAAACACATCTTACTTTACTTTCTTGATTACAAAGTTTATACATTAAAAACAAGTCAATAAATGTAGTCTCAGTCTTTTTAAATTTGATTGCAGGTGATTGTCAACAAATCAGCATAATACATGTGGTGCAATGCTGCAATGAGTAACACTGCTATTCTGACCGTGAGTTTAGCACCAAGCTATTGTCTGGGTGGACTGTCCTCTGAGTATTCTGGGGTTTTTTCTCACATCTAAGAACACCAGCAGGCTATTTTAATTGGTGACTCTAAACTGACCCAGTGTGGGTGTGTGTCAGGTGACCCTGTGATGGACTGGCTCACTGCCCAGGGTTTTCGGGATAGGCTCTGGTCCCCTGTGACACTGAATAGGATTAAGCAGGTTTGACAATATTATTGTATGTTATGTTATGTGACTGCTTCTTATGATTTAGGAAAAGATAAAAATAAAATGTTCCTGACTAGAATAACATGCAAGTTTTTGGCAATCACAAGTGGATAGATCAGATAAATTGAGTGTATAAATTGAGTGGTCCAGATCTAATTATGCAATTTTCATTATAACTTATTAAGTTTATTACATAGAGAATTCTCGGCACCTGCCCTGCACATAGAGATGTATAAAGTAATTTCATACAGTCCTGCCCACACAAACCATAATTTGCGGCTAGTATGATTCCTTAAGTGACTTCGGTGCATGACTTGTGGTGTTGTGAAGTTTTTAAGAAAATCCACACAAACTCAAGGGGAACATTCAAATATCATAATGAAGACACTCAAACCTGCAGTAATCCACTGCACTGTTATGTCATACAGACCTGGGCGATAGATGCTTCCAGAAGAGGTGGAGCCATCTTTAAAAGTCATGTAAGGCATATGTGTGTGTGTGTGTGTGTGTGTGCGTGTGTGTGCGTGTGTGTGCGTGTGTGTGTGTGTGTGTGAGTGAGCAAGAGAGGTAGAGAGTGGTGATGGAGCACTTAGACATTAGCACCCATTATAGATGCTCTGTGGCTTAAATCCACTGGCCTGGATAAGTGGCTACTAGCGATCTCAGAAAGGATCCTGGCTTGGCTCTTCTGTCAAAGTTGCGGAAAGTGAGTGCAGATGGTGTTGTCTCTGGCCACAAGTGAGCAGTGGGAGGCAAAGCCAGTGGTGTTAATGATTAGGCAGTGGACATGTCAAAGAAAAAAAATCATCAAAGCTGCATGGAAGGAGTAGTGAAAGATCTGAGCAACGACAGTGGTTTTGGAGGGCAGCCTGAGGAAGGAAATGGACTCCGGTAAATGCTGCGTGAGGGAGAAGTGTTTCATGATGTATTAGGCTACCAGCACTACAGATAACCCAATGTCATACCAAATAAATCACACAAACTAAACACCTATCTACAAGTTATTTTTGTCATACAGTACTGTATAACCGCCAAATTACAGTATTAATACAAATCACAACTTCAAAAAAAGGACACTGAGTCAGACGTTGGTGCTTACCAGGGACTGGCTGCCAAGTCAGGAATATCTCAACCAAGCTATACTCCATTTCTCCTGCTGTTAACTGACCAGTGAGCACTACATCCAGTTTTCATACAGTGTGGGTACACATACATAAAGCATAACGTGTTTTTGGCAACATAAAAAGGCAATTTGCAGCAATTTCCAGTTCTCCTAATGTAATCTGAACAATTTACTGTGCTCATATTGCAATAAAGGGCACCTTTTGAGAATGAAGCTTCTTTTAATAACCATGAGTAAAGACATTCCATTAGCGCACAAGTCATTTGTGACGTCAAGATATGGCTGACAAACGATGTCTCTCCATGGCCCAGGTCAACCTGTGATTCAATTATTTTGAGACAAAGTAGCTTTAGCAGCTTTTGATGGTACTGTATGTGTTGAATGGCTTGTTGGTAAGGTAACTAGCTGAACCCTCAGTGCTTCATATGACCCATACTATTCATTGTAACAGCAATCATGTCATTAAATGTCCAGGTGACAGAAGCTACCCACTTAGACACTGAATCCTTACACTTTTCCCAGACCTTCTGAACGCAGAGAAGATGCACTATAATGCTGCACATGATCTTAAGCTCTTAGTTGCAGAGCAAAACCAGATACTCTTAAATGCAGGTGGCAGGGTCTCGATGTGTCAGGTAAGAGGCTGCCAATGGAGTTCGGCAGCATCATGATTGAATATATATGAAGTTGATTAGCAAGCTCCATATATGATCACATATGTATATTTAAAAGGTGATTTTTTTTTTTTTGGTGTGTGTATATTTTCTTGCTCACATCCAGGCAAAATATTATAAATGAGGCCTAGGCCTTAATGAACTGTTTTGGCTTTCTTTTCTGTATCTGGTTTTCTTACAATTTTGGTGTCATCTGAAAATTTCGCAACTTAAACTATATCAGAATCCTATTCTTTTTCTATTACCAAAACCATTTCCCCGCTGTTAGTGGTCAGCCATCTAGATCATGTATCTCCATTCATTCCTGTTTTTCGGCATCTTCTGCTCTCAGACCCAGCACCATCAAATCTCTTGCCACCAAGTCTCTTCTCCTTCTTCTTGATCTTCTTCCATTCATGGTCAGTTACCTTCCATTTCCAGTTGCAACATCCTCCCTACTGTGTGCAATGTGGTCAAGCTGCCTCATCACAATTTTCATGACCTTTTCCAACATACACCTGAAAACTGTCATTTTTTGGAGTTCTTCATTTGATTTTCACTTTCTTAAAGACATCACCAGCAGCAATCTCAACGTACGCATTTCTGTTGTGATGAGTAGCTCCTGCTCCTTCTTCTTTTTAATGACCCAAAATGTACAACTATACAGCAGCTACTCTCTTATACAACTTACACTTTGTTTTTCTTGTGTTCAATGTGCAATCCTTAATCATCAACTCCTTTCATGTCTATTGCACTCATCCTTCTTTAACTCTCTTCTTTATTGTCATCTTTTCCCTCAAACACCAAGCCCAGATGTTTTTGCAGTGGTTCACTTGTTTAAGTTTTGCATTTTGTCTGTCTTGGACTCTTGCTCTTTTATCTCATTCTTTACTATGCAACAATTTCACATTCTCCTCTTTAGTTCATCTTCTGAATCTACTACTATGGCTAAATGATTGACTTCCCACAACTCTACCTTTGTGATGTTTTCATTTAGTATGTCCATCACAAAAATTAAAAGATTTTAGCTCAGCACTAACTCTTGATATAAGCTTAACTTTACTTCAAAAGTCTATATTTCTCCACTTTGTGTTTATATCATTGCATTTGCTTAAACCTGCATTTCTTGGACTATCTTAATAATCATTTCTGCCACCCTCTTTTTTATCAAACACCAATAGACCACCTCCATGGGCACAGTATCATATGCTTTTTCTAAATCAATGTAAGCGCAGTACCTCATCTTGTTCACTTCAGTTGTTTTCTCTGATATTTGTCTCAAGATGAAAACTGCATGTGTGGTTCCTTTTCCTCTTCTGTATCCAAACTAGAATTTGGAAATCTCTATAATTTCTCCTAGGTGCTAATCGACTTTCCTTTCCAATACTTAAGTATTGTTCCATTAATTTAATCCTACTGTGATTTCATAATCCATTATATCTCCCATTTGTCTGAAAATAGATACAATCAATCTTTTCTGCCACTCTCCATTATCCTTTTATCATGCGATATTTTTTGTGGGACTTGATGTAATCTCTCCCTTCTCCAAGTTTTGAGATCACTTTGAATGAGACTTTTGAGAGTCTGATGACCTTTTCTTTTTTCATTCTCATTAATGCCGACTATATCAGAATCACTGTCATTAATATAATTTGGTGGACAAGCACCTGGCGGACTCCACTGATAACTTTACATAGTGGAGTATTCTCCTTTTATCTCTACTCTTTGTCTCTCACCAATTAAGCTAATTTTCTGATCTACGCAGGCAAAACATTGATTCAAAGTCACGTTCTCTTCAATTTACATTAATTGTTTCCTATTTTCTCTCTGAAGTCTCTAAGAGGTGTTCAGTTCCTTTAAACATAATGTTCCTTACCACCATTATCTTCTTGGGTGTTACTTCAAAAATCTGAGCGCTCTATTTAGACATCTCTCATTGTACGTTAGAACATTAGAACAATCTAGATAAGAACAGGCCATTCAGCCCAACAGAGATCACCACTCTTATCCAATTAATTCATCTAAAATAACATCAAGTGGCTTATTTCAAGTGTCTATGGATTTCTTTGTAAAGAAAAACTTCCTAATGTTTGTGCAAAATTTACTCTTAACATACATTCATACTTTACATTTACTTACATTAAATTTAATTTGCCACAAACTGCCCAAGCCGGTATGTGTTCCATTGTCCCAGTGTAATGATTCAATGTGTCATCATCACCAAACCTAACCAGCTTGTTACTTATATTTCTGTCTAAATCATTTATATTTATTAAAAACAGCAGCGGCCCTAGCACTGACCCCTGTGGAACACCACTCTTAATTCTGATGAGGTTCCTCGCACCATCACCCTCTACTTCCTCTGTCTGAGCCAATTCTGCACCCATCTAAAAACATCACCCTGAACTCTCACTTCTTTGATGCCCAACCTCTCATGTGGCACCTTATCAGATGCTTTCTGAAAGTCAAGATAAATAATATCATACGCTCCACTTTGATCATATCCTTTTGTTGCTTCCTCATAGAATTCTAGCATGTTAGTAAAACACGACCTCCCTCTTCTGAACCCATGCTAACTGCCATGGAGCCTTTCTCTTTACTGCTTTGAAGTCAGCAACTGCCCTTTTTTGCCCCACTATGGAATTCTTGTTTCTGTTACTTACCATGACACCAGTTATTTACTTATACAGACGCTGCGTTGGCTACTGCTGGTTGCTACCCTGCCTCATTGATGCTAGTTTGAATACAAATAACAAGAACAAGTTTATGTAACAAGTAACTTTTCCAAATGCTCCCCCAAACACTCAGCTGCTTTTTCTTCTGTGCAGGTGACAAAAAAGCAAAAAAAAAAAAACTCTCAAAAAACAAATTTTAAGGGGCAAAATGTATTTTTTAATTAACTGTCACATCACAGAAAACCACAACTCTCAGCTGCTTCTGTTCCATTTGTAAAGTTGATATCAGCACATCAGTTTGTCTCCAATCTCCAACCTCATTACATTTTAGTACATCTCAGTTTGTTTCTTTCTCACACAGTGTAGGTAACCAGGAGCTGTCAAAGAGTCAGAGAATCTAGTCAAAAAAAATCTCAAGAAGCATCCAGGAGACATACAGAAGCTTTTGTTCTGGACAAACTTTGACATGTTATCGTCACGTTTTGTTCAATTGTCAAAGGTTTCCATTTATTTATGTCTCTTTTATGTGTCTTTTATACCTGTTTTAACCTTATTTATTGAGTGGAAAAACATATAGGGAAAAGACTTAAAATACCATGAAATGTAGGACTATCTACCCCCTTGGAGGTTTCCACATTTTATTGTTATATAACATTGAATCACAGTGGAATTAATCTGGCTTTTTTGACAGTGATCAACAGAAAAGACTCTTTAATGTCAAAGTGAAAACAAATCTCTGCAAAGTAGTTTAAATTAACTACAAATATAAAACGCAAAATCAAAATTGCATACGCATTCACCCCACTGAATTTGACACACCTAAGACATCACTGAAGCAGCCAATTGGTTTCAGAAATCACAGAATTAATTCGATGGAGATTAACTGTTTGGAGTCAAGGGGTTTCGATTGATTGAAACTGATTGAAAGTATTTGAATGCTCCTGTAAGGACCACCTTGGTGAGTAAGTATGATGGCCTAACTGACACAATGAAAACAAACAAACATGTAACAATCGCCCGATACAGGACGTAACTACTACACTTCACCACCCGAGAGGGAAGTGGATGATAATTGAAGGATACAATAGCATTAAAATATTCGTCCTCTGCCCCTCTTCTCCCCAATATGTGCCCACCCCCCAGTACTTGGAAAAAATCAGAAGGAAGTTGGACTGGTTAAGTATATTATAATCCAATTGTTACATTTTCATGCCCATTGACTGAATGCTCAATTGTGATCCCTTTTCCCCAAACGCACTCCCCGGCCTCCCTACCCCCAGCTGCCAAATCGTACTCCCCAGTTTGAAACAGACATAAAGAAAAAAGATCTCAAAAAATGAAAGATTTAATGTAGTCTATGACATGGCAAAGAATCCTGCAGTAGAGTTCTCACTGTATGGTGGAGTGGAAAAAAAACAGTTCTCAGGAAAAAAACGGCTTTCTGGCTGGCAATCCCGAAGAAACTTAAACATGAGTCCGTCTCACCAAACAGGAGCACCTGGAGAACCTCAACCCCTGGCCTCTTCTTGGGGATTCGCCGCACTGTTTCAGCTTCGGAGTGGCCACCCACAAATAGCAGACATCCCTGGGTGAAGTCTGATTATGAAGTACAGTATTCTTTTAAGCATAGATAGCCACACTCCTTGCTTTCTGCTTTTTTTTCCCTCCTTCTCAATCTGCCATTCCCCGGAAAAAGAAAAGTTTCCCGCCGAAACATCCTTTCCGTGCTTATTTGTTATAGCAACATGACTCCAGCAACTGGCAGCTGGAATTCTTACTGGGTGGGGTCCTCCCAGCACTTGGTAATCCACAAAAGTGCCTGAAGAGATACTCCTTAGACACCATCCTGGCCACATAATACAGTGACGGCCAGTCCAAAAAGGCAACCCACTTGACATGTTATGTAGCCTTGTTACAAACACTGGAAATAACTCCATGAAAAGGTGATTGAAAAGCACAAGTCAGGAGAGGGAAACCAGAAAAATCCAACTCAATGAATATCTTTTGGAGTCCTGTTAAATCAATCATTGTAAAATAAGAATATGGCACAGCTGTAAACCTTCTTGACCTGACAGCTGCTTTTGACACAATAGATCACAACATCCTCCTTCACCACCTGCAATACACTATTGGACTCTCAGGAAATGTTTACAACTGGTTCACATCATACCTGACCGGCAGAACTGAGCATGTTGGCCCTGGGCAGCGCAAAATCTCACACCCACAACGTCACCTGTGGTGTCCCACAGGGCTCTGTGCTAGGCCCCATCCTTTTCACCATCTACATGCTCCCCCTTGGAATTGTCATTAGCAGACATGGTTTAACTTTCCATTGCTATGCTGATGACACTCAGCTTTACATCAGGACTTCCGCCACCTCCTCTATTGCTCCTCTGCTAACATCTACACTGACTACCTGCCTGGAGGAGATAGAGGCATGGATGAGGCTCAACTTCCTTCAGCTGAACGGAGCCAAAACAGAAGCCATCTTAGTTGGCACACCACACCATCTCTGCTCTTCTACCATCACCAGTATCACTTTCTCTAGCCAAAACATCCCACTTTCCACATCTGTCAACAATTTGGGTGTTAAAATGGACTCACAACTCACCTTTGACACCCACATCAAACACTTCTGTAAGTCATCTTTCTATCACCTCAAGAACATTGCCAAACTCCACCCAACACTCACCCTGGTAGACGCAGAGAGGCTTGTCCATGCCTTAGTCTCCTCCAGGCTGGATTACTGTAATGCGCTCCTCATCGGGATTCCTGGCAAGAGTATCCAGAGACTTCAGTATATTCAGAACAGCGCTGCCAGGATCCTGATGAGTGTGCGAAAGCATGATCACATCACCCCCATCCTGAAAACCCTTCATTGGCTCCCTATCCTACTCAGAATAGAGTACAAGGTCTCCCTCCTCACCCATCAGTGCATTTATGGACATGCCCCCCTTTACTTACAGGAACTTCTCACCCCCCATACCTCTTCACCTCTGTACACACTAACACCTTCCAAGTCCCCAGAACTAAGCTCAGCAGCATGGGTGATAGGGCTTTTTCATCTGTGGCGCTGAGGTTGTGGAACACCCTCCCTGATTACCTGAGAGCCCCACAGTCGACTGATGCTTTTAAATGAAACCTGAAAACTCATCTTTTCAGAAAGACATTTTGTTAAAGTATTTTATAGATTTTATTTTGACTCTGTAGCACTTTGAGATTGCTAAAATATAAAGTGCAATACAAATAAAATGTATTATTATTATTATTATTATTATTAAATCTGCCCAGAACAGCCCATACGCAAAAACTGAAGGATCGGGCAAGAAGAAGACAAGTGAGGGATGCCACAGAGACATCTGTGGTACCACTGATGGAATTACAAGCTACAGTGGATAAGACTGACGAGGCTGTGTACAGCAACTGTTGCTCAGGTGCTTCTTCAGTTACAGCTTTATGGGAGAGTGGGAAAAAGATAAACACTTTAAAAAGTGCACATGACATCTTGACAGAAGACCCATGGGAGACTCTGAAATCAGTTGGAAGAAGGTTTTATAGTCTGATGAAACCAAAACTGAGATTTTTGACCATCAGCCTAAACACCATGTTTGGTCTAAGCCAAGCACTGCATATTATCATAAACACATCATCCTCACAGAGAAGCATGATGTTGACAGCATCTGGCAGTGTGGATGTTTATCTGCAGCAGACCGCTACAGGCTTGTGAGGATAGAAGGTAAAATGATTGCAGTAAGATGCAGGGAAATTCTGGAGGAAAACCCGATGCAGTCTGCAAGAAACCTGAACAGTGAGAGATTTGCTTTCCAACAAGTCATCAACCCCAAGCATAAAGCCAAAGCTAAACAGTAATGACTGAAAAACAACAATGTTAATGTCCTGGATTGGCCTAGTCGAGTGCAGATCTCAATTCAATTGAGCATTTGAGTCAGGACTTGAAAATGACTGTTCACTAACGATCTCCATGCAACTTGACAGCACTTGAGCAGTTTTACAAAGAAGAATGGGGAAAACTGCAAGGTTCAGATGTGCAAAGTGTCACACACACGTGTTTAGGAGACAACTAAAGGGCCTGAGAACATGTAATTCCACGCCACACCAGGGGGTGGCAAAGTGCACTAATTCTCTCTCTCGATTCCTTACAGACCATTCTAGGGAAATCTCGCTCTGGGGTAGCCAACGACATCACTTTCAGTTCCGGTCCTGATGACATCACTTCCCATACTGGCCTTTAACGCCGCCATCTTGTTTCTAGTATATCAGTTCTGTTTTGGACTCAGTCGTGTGAACATGTCTGTTCTTTTGAATCAATTTTGCAGCCGGGAAAAATTATACAGGTGGCTGCCCCAAACCTTCTCAATGTCTTTTGTTCATTTTTGTGACAAAAGTCAATAAGAGACCTGTGCACGCAGACTCAAGTCTGGAATGGCTGCCAAAGGTGCATCTAGTAAATAGTGGGGAAAATACTTATGCAATCAGCATTTTGTGTTTTACATTTGAAACAATTTAGACCACTTGGCAGATACCTGTCTTTATTTTGATATTAAATAGTCTTCTTCTGTTGATCAGTGTCATAAAGTCAAATTAAATCCAAGGTAAATTCAATGTTGTATAATAAAAAATTGGAAAGCTTTCCAATGAGGTGAATATTTTTATAGGGACTGTATTTAAGAAAGTTTTACTGTATATGTGAAAAGATTGGAGACTTATAATAAAAAGTAAAGTAAAGGCAGAGACGTGATCAAAAAATGGAACATTGAGTGCATAATGTGAGTGATTTAACATAAGTAGCTCAATTTATTTAGGGAACAAGAGGTCAGACTCAGTCTGAAGGGCAAAGTACTTTTTGTAAAGATGGGTAAAGAGGAGTAATTGAGTATATCACTTATAACATCTCTTTGCGTTGCTTTCTGTTATGATTGCCTTTTTTGTGCTTTGAATCATATTTTTGCTTTCCTTTGTATGTGAATAAAGGTTGTAGAGGTTGACAGAATTCAATTATGTTGTTACTTCTGTTCTAAAATATTTGTGCCATTATTGGACACCAAATTGAATTCTGTTCTGCTGCCATTTTGTGGCACTGTGATGGTGTTCCTAGGCAATTGACTAGAAAGCTATTGGGTTTTACTACAATGGTCAAAGATATACAGTTATTTCCAAACATATTTAAGTTTGCAGATAAACTAATGAATCCTCTGTGCTGTTTTGCTTCATGTTTCTTTTATTTTTTAACCCGATTTCTGAACTTAGCTTTGATTTTTGGTTAGCAATTAGAATTTATTGAAAGATAGGATGGACTTTTGATTTAGATTTTTTGCTTGTTTTTTATGTTTCTTCACCTGGTCTTTTCTATTACATTTTTCCAGGTTTAGTCTCACATTAAATCATAAAACTTTCTCTTAGTGATAGTGCAAAGTATAATTTATCCTCAGAAATTATATAGCTATAGCCAGGAGAGCAGAGGACGAGATGAATCAGTAGACAAAGATTTAGTAAAGGAATGAAGCAAGGGTCAAAACCATGAAATAAATTCTATCATGTAGCTAAGCCAAATCACTACACCAGGGTCAAATTTACAAAACAAGATCTGGTATTTGTAAACCAGAAATTCTATAGAAAGCACAAACACAGTGAAGGGTTGGAGATGTACCTGCAATCATGGACAAAGAGATTACTGAGGTTGCCAGCTTAAATAGCATCACGCTAGTGACATCACATGATGCAACTTCTTGGAAGGTGTGGCTTTGCAACAAACAATCTGCATCCTACCAACTGGTACCTCAAATGGTGGCATCCATGAAAATAAAAAACAAAATGGCATTTGAGGATTTTCAAAAGATAACCCTAAAATAAAAGAGTAAATGTAAATATACTGTATATATTCGCATTTAAGTTCTCCCGTGGATAAGTCGGGGCTTGATTTTATTGTATAATTTCTAGTATTTTATAATGTCGGTCGTATAAGTCGAATGCGGAAAGCTCACGCTATTGGTCTAAGAGATTATGATATGCTAACACCCACCTGAGAGAGTAAGTATGGAGCACACTGCCTTTTTTTTCTATGTATAGTGCCTATGTGACCACACAGTAATACCTGAACTATTCCAAAGTGATGTGTGCACTGTTTTGTGTTTTTTGTATCTCACACCTTTATACACCTTTATCATAAGAGCATCTCTTATCTACGATGAACTGTTCGATCAGGAGAAAATATGAAACTGGTTTTAAATTAAAAGTCACTAAAGTGGCGAAAGCAATCGGTACCTGCGCTGCTGCAACAAAATTCGATGTGTCTGAGAAACTGGTGAGAGACTGGAGGAAGCAAGAAGATGTAAAAAAAAAAAAAAATTAAGTGTCGTATTTTTAAAGGGGTGTATAAGTCGGGGTCTGATTTTATGATCGATTTTTCGGGTTTCAAGACCCGACTTATAAGTGAGTATATAAGGTAAGTTATTCATAGAAAAATGAAGGTGCCACTAGAAACCCATATTGCAAAACCAAAATAAAAAATTAGAGTAAAGAAAAAATCATTCAGACCAAAATAACTGGTGTTGCTGTTAAAGTCTGTCCATTAGGATACATTTAACAAAATGTCTTGGGAGCTGAAGTGGATTAAAATGCTAAAGACCAATGGGAATGATAGTCCTTTACTACTAATTGTATTAGTAGTGCATAAGTTGAGGTTTTACAATCTAATTTAACTGTAGAAAATGCAAAGGGAAGATAGATTGACTGAGAAAAGAGAGAAATAAGCTTAGAAGCACAAACAGTGCATCACTAACAAAAAAAACAGGCCGTTCAACTGCTAAACTCAAGAAGATCTCCTTTAGCTAGCTGCAGGCCATTTTAGCTGCAAAGCAGCCTGCCTGCGCAGTGGCTCTCCGTGTTAGCCAGGCTGCACGCACTGCTGATTACAAGGAGAAAAGCCCACATAGACATATGAGGAACATATGTTCAAACAGTGAGTGGGCCACGATTCAAACCCAAAACTCTTAAGCTGCAAGACCACACAAATAATCAAATGCACTGTCCAATTCCTGTTCTTATTACAGATATCAATGAGACTCAGAGAATAGGAGTAGAATATAACAAACCAAACTAAAAAAGAAATTTATTTTAAACAATGCATGTTTCATACAAATACTATAAATTCTTTGACAGACCTAATTTCCAAAGACTCCACATCAAATTACAGCTCCATTAGATCAATCTGAACACTTCCTGAAGTTATAGTAACTATAAAATCTATGAAAACTGATAAATGGGCTGGAGTGTCTGCCAGATTCTATAAAAATGTGTTTCTTCACTAATGCAATCGATATTTCAAGTTGCTCATAGAAACAAGACATTTCAAAAAACACTTTATCAGACTCATATCTATTTTTCTCAAAAAACACTTAAACTTAACCTGATCAACTTACCTTCCTTCCTTGGCTTTCAAGACATATCTGAATCCATCTTTTTTAAAAACAAACAAATCATTTATTATGAATGTATGAAAAGAAAGTGAAGTATATTTAAAGTAAAATGAATTTATTTCATTTTAGTCAGTTGTATAGGATTTTAGTGAGCATACTAATAATGGATGGATACTAATAATACCCTGTTTTACTTGTTATTATGAAATCATGAAGCATAATTATCCTACTAGAATTGTAATTTATGGAAAGTATGTTACTTATACTCTGTAGCTGGGCTGGCAGTGTTTTAAACACTACATGACACATTAAAATTATTGTATTATTGTGTAAGGGGGTTTTAATTAATAGGTTTTTATCACATACTCTGGACTGTGGGGAATGGAAATGCCTATTTGGAGAGTTTAATGTATAATGTCTGTAATTTAGCACCATACAGGATTAATTAAGTGTTTCACAAAGATGATCATTTTTAAAAACAGTCCATGCCCCTCTCTGAAAATTTAAAGTTGGTTTAAACGTGTGTGTGTTTGTTTTGCTTTGTCAGATCCTGCTTTCTTAGTGACCTGGAGGAGGAGATGAGGTTATTTACTCCTATTCTATATTTTACTATTGTAAAATGTATTAAAAATACCTGGTGCTTAGTTTCTTTATAAAATATAATATTAATTAAACACTTAATTATTAGTTTTGTGTATGCCAATGCCATAGATATTTCAGTAATGCTCTCACTTTTTTTCCTTATTTTTCTCTATATGTGGGACTTCCAGCCATTAGACTTATTGCTACTGGCACCTTTGCGTAAAGGGTAGGTGGGACACTTCTTCAGTAACTCAGCATATGGCACTGTTGTGCAAAAATTAAATACATACTGAATTAACTTTGCCTTGATCTTTTACGGTATTGTTAAAATGTTTATAGCAAACTACTTAGTCATTTTCTTCAATTTTTCATGATATGTTCAATGCAATTTCCCATCTAGAAAAATATTTCTTTTTGGAGTATGTGGCATTTTCTTTGTGCCTGGAACTGCTAGTCCGCCTCTGCTTGCTACGAGTGGTCCCTCAACCCTCTAGTGTTCTCAGCCTGCTTGTGCCCAAGTGTGCCCATGTGTAGCTTGAAGTCTAGAGATCTTTCAAGTCACCCATTGTTTGATTTTTGTGTGATGCAATATAAAGGACAAGTCAACTTGCTAATTTTACGGTATTGGAGTAGACATCATCATTATCATGAATCACGTTGAGTACTTATAGTATGTACATTATGTTTTAGAATTTTTCCCATTGAACAAAGATTGGAAGTTAATGAACATTTCTTTTCATTTTTGCTTTCAGTGTTGAGTATTTGACAGTGATCTTGAGATATCTTTTATAATTTTTCTCAAATGTGTTGGACCAATTTTCTAATGTCACTTTAAGCTGTCAATACATGCCAATTTCTCCACAACATGTAGTTACTTGTACACAACAGATCTGCATTTCGCATTCTTTTTTTTTTAAATTGCAAATGGTTTAGTATTTATGAATAAATGACATATACAATTGACCAGAATCTGAATAATTATCAATTTTATTTGTCTTTGTTGTCAAAATAGGTTATATTGTTTATCACTTCAAAACATGTCAGAATTCTCTCATTGTGTAAGTCATCACATACACAAAAGTCTATCTAATTGTCAAAATCTGTTAGACCAACATTTCTTTAATTGCATTGACATGGAGTTATTGTAATGTCTCCTAAAGAGTGTAAGACACTAGGGGTCGCTGTTGTCCCTTCAAACCCAAAAGACAGACACTCAGGACATCGGTTAAAAGCACCGAGAAGATGTTTAATATTTCCCGTCTTTGAATAGTGCCCAAAGCACCACAGTCACTGCTAATACAAGTAACTATAATAACATTAAACACAATTCTCTTTCTCTTCTCGCCTCCTCACCATCCAGCAAGCGTTGTCTACTACCTTCCAACTTTGGCTCGCTTGCTGGGTCTTCAGCAGTCCTTTATATAGTTCTTGACGTGGAAGTGCTTCTGCTCTTCCGTCCATGGGACTTGTCAGCATTTCCAGGTCAGATGGAGAATTAAAGTTCTGTAATTAGTCCGGAAGTACTTGAGGGCTTCCGTCCTTGTGACTTTCTAGTACTTAAGGACAATAAGGGAAGCACAACTCCCAAAAGGTCCTTCCACAGCACCCCCTGGCGGCACCCATGGCACCCAACAGGGCTGAGTTAACAAACTCCAAGTCCCAGGATGCCCTGTGGGAATCTGGGGCACCACTACACTCCAGGGGAGCTGCCATTTAGCATCTTGGGAGAGGCAGTGTCGAAAAGTTGCATTCTTCCATTCTCGGGGCGTCCCTGCCGGGTTGAGCTTCCGGCCATCTCTTACAAGTGACACATTAATCTTTAGGTGAAACCTGAACTTGACTAACAAAGTAGACATTTCTCACACCTTTGATCAACCAATGGTATTTGCTAGAAAGTTAGCTCACAGGTGGGATTCATGAATATGAGTATTGTCAGATGCATATATAGAGATGAGTTCAACTGAATTTGTATACTTTCTGAACATGAAGGAACCTTCTCAGGCAAACATTGAACTTGTGTGACAGTCCGTTCATGGAGGAGGAGTTGCAGTAAGAATATGTGGTGGTGGTATGAGGGCAAGAAAGCAAAACAGAAGAAGAGGCAGAACAGTGCAAAGTCACACAGGTATTCCAATTGAAATACGGGCCACTCTTGTGGACCATGTAATTTACCATGGCCTTACAATGCTAGAGGCTGGCCATTGGGTGCAGCCTAATGTATGAAGGTCTACCATGTCTTCCATCATCCAAACCTGAAAAAAAGTAATCTCACAGTGTAATTCAATACTGTAGTTCTTAGTGCTATTCCAGTATATATGCAATATATTTACTGACAGTTACAGTAATGTAATGCATGTTTGAAAGACATTCAGGAAGAAATGAATGCATCACACAGTACAGTACATACAATGTATTCACTTTGTAAATTCCAAAATGTAGGATGAGACCAACAAATCTGCAGCATGATTATGGAAAATAATACTGCCAGACTTTGAGAGATCCAAAGTGCAATTTTGGAGGACAATAACATTTTTTAGAGTATTAACAATAGCTATTGTGTAGAGCGGACATCAGCTAAGTATGAAGCAACTCTCCAAGGTACCTTTTGAAATGATCAGTGAGCTACAGTACCAGTATTTACAGTTAAAACATAAATACGGGCTACAGACTTACTCTAGAAGAGAATACATTTACTTTGCTATATGTAACTATATGATTTTACAGTAAACCAGATTGTTTGATGTGTTTATTGTAGAGAGTAATGCACCTGGAAGGAAGTGAAACACTGCACATTTTTGTGTTTGTGGATAAGGCTGCATTCAATCTAGCAAAAGGCAGGAGACATGGCAGAAAGGCCAGTGTGGGGCAATTATTACAATGTGTGCTTTATTATATGATTATGGAATGAGTACCCATATTTCAAATACTGGGCTAAATAACACCCACCATCTGCTAACGTTCTTAAACACCCTCCACTGAGATCTCATCCCTGAGATTGAGAGGTGCCAAATGTTACAATTGTCTGGGATAACGTTAGCTTCCACCACTCCAACATCATTAGAGAATGGTTTGCTTCTCACCCAAGGATGCAGACAGAATTCCTACCACCATACTCTCCATTTCTGAATACATCTTGCCTGAAGAAGGGGCCTGAGTTGCCTCGAAAGCTTGCATGTTGTAATCTTTCTAGTTAGCCAATAAAAGGTGTCATTTTGCTTGGCTTTTCTCTGAATCCCATTAAGAAATTCTGTCCCACTCGGAGGTGGAAAGTATATGACCATCAGCCATGAGACCAGATGTGTTTACTAGTGGCTGTGAATGTGGCTTGTTATGACACCACAGCAGAAGAACGCAGATTCTACCCCTGTTGTATTGCAAGGCAGAATATAAGATATGAGGTTGATAAATATCTGTGACCAAACAGAGACGAGCGAGAAGATGCCTGCTAAGGTAGCTTAACCATTTTATATGCAGCACTGTAACTTTACTCTGTGGAATCTTATTGTATATTTTGTTTCCACAGCACGTTTTACAGTTTTGATATGTGGATTTGTATTATACTGTGTTGTGCACACTTACTGTAATGCTGTCATTTCTGATTACTGTAATGTACAGTGTCTCATAATTGTTAAAGGAAAATAAATGAATTTTCTTTCCATACATTGCATACTTTGTTCTTTTGCTTTAACCACAGACTGGAATGTAAAACCTTCTACTGTTGAAATCAGGGACTGAATGTTTGGATAGTATTCAGTTTGATAAACAATAACAGTCTGATACAGTAGACATCTAATTTGAGTGGAAAATGTACAGGAAGACTTTGGAATTAGAAGTTAACCAATACAAAACATCTAAACATTTTGATCACCACAGTTCTAGAGAATGTGAAAGGGAACTTCTCATGGTGGTGACATTGACTTCTTCATTGACACAGTAATTTAATTTTGAAGCATGTGTTATGAATTTTGGGTGAAAAATGTGCTTTTGCTGGTGGACTATGGTGTTGTGCAATACCATATACGCTATTCTGACAAATGTACCTGGAGCTTTGAGAATGATAACAGTGTTTCAAGAAAAAAAACCTAAGCAACTGAGAAAAGCTGTAATACTGCCCATTGGTGGTTGTACAGTAAGACAAAATAATACACTGACAAATTTAAATTTTGTCAAATTCTTAACACATTATTTGTGGTCATTTCAAAATCACTGATGCTGGCAGCCCAATACATTGTGAAACACAATGTCTCTCCCTCACCCAAAGTTTACTGGAGGCCATCTCCTTTCTTGGCCGCAATCCACTGCTGCCACTCTGATCATCCATAGCTCTTTCCACACAGATACAGTGATCTTTTCTCTGCTGTGTTCAGTTCCTGCATATACAGCCCATACAGCTTACTTGGGGTCAGCGAAAGTACCATTTGCACTCATTTTCAACAAATCAACAAGCCTCCCGTGTGAATCTGTGTCGGGTCGGGCGCAATATAGCGCCTATCTTACAATTGTTAAACACAAGGGTTAATAGAAATATGATAACTGATGTTATATATTAACATAAAAGATGCAAGACAGATTAGGCAGATAAGCACGTGTCACAGAAGAGACTGGTAGCTTTTTCTTGTTGAGAGGTGATATTACAGTTGGCTTGTGCTTGTTCCAGTACTCATTTTTAGGTGAGAGATACAGTAACCAAACCTTCATGTGGATGATTCTGGACTTTTTCCAGTTTAGTCAAAAACTTGTAAACACCAGGGGCCTCATGTATAACGCCGTGCGTAGAACTCACACTATAACATGGCGTAAGCACAAAAGCGGGATTGTGCGTACGCACAGAAAAATCCAGATGCAGGAATCTGTGCGCACGCATACTTTCACGTTCTTCCACTACATAAATCCCGATTTGCGTGAAAAGTAACGCACGTGCACGCGCCTTCTGTCCCGCCCCAACTCCTCCCAGAATTACGCCTGTTTGAATATGCAAATCAATATAAATAGCCTTCTGTGAAAAGACAATGGGAAAAGCACGGGAGAAAATATAAGAATTTCAGCGAATACCAAGTGGAGGCAAATGAAAAACGTACTATTTGTTGGTTTAAACAGTGGTATAATCAACAAAAGGAAGCTGATCGAGTGACAGTGTGTCGGAGAAACTCGAAGGCTCAACTTCACAAAGTCGCACAGTGCCCGAAATAAAAAAGAAATCACATATCAAAGTCGCCGTGAAAAAGCGAGTCGTAGCCCACCGTCTGAGTGTCATATGAAAGCTTATTAGGGTACAGACAAAAAAAAAGGCACACAGTGGGGAAAAAAGCACGAAATGTCAACTTTAATCTCGAAATTTCCACTTTAATCACGTAGTTTATTTTGCCATTAAAGCAGAACATCATAAACTTCATCTTAAAATCGTTTAATTTACTAGTTTCTCAAATCCTATTGTAACTAAAGTGGCATGTTAAATGCTTTGTTCTGTATTTGATCTTCTATGTGCTCTATGTGTATGAATCACTACCTGCTTTTTAAACGGGCTTTCTCTTTCTCCGACGGGACACATACTCCATTACATTCTTGATATTACAGGTCTCTGAATAATTAAAATACTGAGATGTATACGTGATATCTTTTTCATGATGATAGGAATGAAAGCATGTTATTAAACATGGGAACACGGTGGCGCAGTGCTTGATCATGTCTCACGCAAGAGGCTTGCTGCACCATGCACAACCTTCAGTTAAATAATTTATCACAGCAGTACTGTCTCTTTCAAACGTACTAACCTCCAATTCCTGTCCTTACTTTTCTTTCTCCAAAAACTCAATCGCCACACAATAAGCTATGTAATAGATGTGAAGCCATCTGTAAGCTTAGAACTTCGATTCTTCAAAACTTTTAAGGAACATTGAAATATCTTAGTAGTACGTGTTTAATTATTATATCCGTCTATCTTTCCAGTGTCGCGTCAGCACCAGCAAGAATACAGCGCAAGGCAGGAACAATTACTGAACTAGCTAGCGCTGCGGCACCGTGTCCTCACATGTTTAATTATTAACAATACAGATTATTTAAATGAAGTTAAAGTTTTATCTGTATAATATAATCAACATGTTTTGCTGCATTTCGTCTTAGAAATGAATACCGTCATCACATGTAAATACGCGCTTTATAAAGTGGCGCAGGTTGTGCAATATTATAACTGTAGTGCAAGTTTACAGTGGGGTAATTGTACTTATAAGTCCAAATATTTCTACAAGGAGCACTTGATGGACTGATTTAGTGTGTTTAGAGTTCTTGGGATGAAACTGTTTCTAAACCGCGAAGTCCGTACAGGGACTAAAGCGTTTGCTGTGGCTCAGGCAGCATCTGCTTCATGCTGTGTACCGATAATTCTCTTTCCAATCAGCTGCTGCTGTGATTTCCCACTCAGATACAGTGATATAAATACTCTGAGTGGTGCAGTGAGAGTAATGTGGAAAAAGATGATCTGCTGTGGCAACCCTTAACGGGATCAGCTGAAAGAAGATGCAGTGAGAGTTACAACACTAAAGCAGTTATGGTATTTGGAATACTATGGCTATTCTCTGGACCATTATATTGCTACAGGTTAATTACAATCAGATGCATTACACTAATAAACAATATGCAGTTAATTTCAGTGTATTTATAAAGCCGCGCCAGGAATGTGGATTTAAGAAAGAAAGAGTGATCACACAGGAACAGTAGCACTGCTTTGACACTGGGTGCCGCCAGTCTGCAGAACCGGGCGGATAAATTGCGTACGCCAAGGAATGAGTTACCGTGGAAATGTGCGTGGCTTTACGCCAAGTTTAGGTTTTATACATCGCGATTTGAGCGTGGAAAGGTTCGTACGCAACATTTCTGTGCGTACGCACCGTTTATACATGAGGCCCCAGAAGTTTGCCCAACACAAGAAACATAAGAAAAAGGTCCCCAGCTGGCTGGTTACTAGCTGTTTAGAGTTGTCATTTATCTTGGCACAGAAAATCAGTTTTACAGTAACAAGCCTCTAAAAAGGATGATTTCTGATACTGTGTGGAGTTGAAAGTCTTTGCCCCAGGTTGACCAAAGAGCATTGCTTACAGTGGAGTGCACTCTGTCATGTCCATGTCCATGGTGTTGTGTTTCTCTTCCTTAACTCTCTTTTAGACTTGTTGATGTGTTCTTTGTTACTTAATAGCTTAAAGAGTAACTCCTTATACAAGAGATTACATGCTTTAAGTATACAGTGACTGAGCAAGATCAAAATGGAGCATGCTAGGACTTAAATGTGTTAAGATATATAAAAAAAACAAACAAAAAATGATAACATTGGTTCTTCCTTGATAGAATAAAACAAAAGGTGCAGTGGCCTAAAGAAAAATATGAAAGAGCTTGAGCATGCTAACCATTTTATAACCTGCTTATCTTGTTTAAGATAAGAGTGAGCCACAGCCTTGATGAGGTACCAGTCTCTCACAGAGAACAGACATACACACCCACACTCACTCTGAAGGAATTTCCCATAGTCATGCATGTCTGTAATACGAGGGTGTTGTACCATGTTAGCCATTATGAATGTAGAGAAAAGCCAAGCAAAATGACACCTTTTATTGGCTAACTAAAAAGATTACAATATGCAAGAAGGGGCCTGAGTTGCCTTAAAAGCTTGCATATTGTAATCTTTTTAGTTAGCCAATAAAAGGTGTCATTTTGCTTGGCTTTTCTCCATAGTCATGCATCAACTTAACCTGAACGTTATTAACAAGAGAAAAACCAAGTACAGACACTGATAGTACCCAGGTTGGAGTTTCAACGTAGAACTGTGGAGCTGTTGGGTAGCAGCACCGGTCACTCTGCCACACTGCTACAAGGCTAGACACAAAGAAGTAATAAACACTGCTTACTAATGTTTTCTGAAGAGAGACTTGCTTAAATGCATAGATATATGCATTTGTAAATGGCCTTTGTAATTAAAGTGTAATATAATGGTATCTGGATGGCAGTAGAAGTTGTGGTTAATAGTATGAATTAAAGCAAGAAACAAGTTCCATTCTGATGGAAATCATTTCATGTGGCCCAATGAATATAAAACAAATATCTTAAATCAAGAAAGAATAAGTTAGCCTTATGTTATGCTTTTCCACCCTATTACAGGTCGTAGACCATGTGAATTTTGTTTTCATAAACAGGAGCACCAAATTCCACCTGTGTTTTATTTAATTTTTTTCAATATCCTCTCATTTTTCTTTTGTTTGTTTTTTTTCCTCTGTTTTTGTCTTTTAGTTCATTTGACAACTTTGGTGTTTTTCCATATATCTTACCATATGCTAAACTCACTTCCTAAATTCTTTGGTTATGAAAAGGTCACCCATTCTGCTTACTCACAATATGTGCATTTTGCCTTTCAATTTTATTTGGAGATTTTCAAAACCATTTTCAGGGTCCAGGTTTCATGAACTCCATGTATTTAGTATAGGAAATATTAATTCAGATCTTTTCATTGGAGATAAAGGGGCTACAATATTTCCTGGACCATGTTCACTTTTTAATAGCTCTTCATGTCATTTTACCGTGATGTTTTATTTTACCACATCTGGTTTTCTTTTTTTCATAACTCTTAATTGCTCTATCACCCAGGGCTTTACTTGTATTGGTTACTGAAAAGAAGATTGTGTTCATTTTCAAATTACACAGTATAAAGTATTACAGATTACAAAAACTCAGGCGGGGGCGTTGGGTAAAAAGTAAAGTGTTTATTTAGCAAAAATGCAATAATTTAAAAGCATTGCCAAATAAAATAAAAACTATTTCTATTGCATTTCTTATGTAGATAATAGATTTCTCTTCTGATTTGAATACCCTTTTCACTTCTTTATAAATTTAATGCCTGAAGTACTTGGCTCTGTCATGCCTGAAGAACTTCAACAACTGTGTTCTTTATTCAGTTTTACAAGGGTTATATACTCCTTGAAAAAAATACATTTTTTTCAGTTTGTTTGTGTTTATCTCATACGTAATGCCAGCCCCAAATACACCCCCACACACCTCAAAGCAAGGGACAGAGGACAAAACATTCGACATTAGTGAAAAGAAAAAAATAATAGCACTTGGCTTATCTTTTAATGATGATTTAACATGGAACATACAAGCAACTTTTCATTACCATCATCATCAGAGCAAGGGTCTCTGGTACAGCTGGAACTTGGACTGGTTTCTTGTCTGTCACAGTTTTTTTTTGCCTGTTCAGCTGTGTTTGGATGGCAGAGTTCAGGAAAAGGTCCAAAGGCCAGATGGCTTGATGACAGCACTCAGATATTAAACCACCGTCACAAACAGACAGCAGCAGAATGGAGCTGACCATTTTTTATAATTTTATTCAAATATTATTTACAATAAACAATACAATTCAATATATGACAGTTCTTACCCTCTGTAATTTCTATCTGACCTTTAGCTTGAATCTTGTTTTCTAGGTTCCCTCTTGATTCATACTGTTCAAGTGTGCCCTGTTCTGCAGCTCATATAGTGCCTCAAATTCCCATTTCAAGCTGAAATACGTATATATGTGTATATTGTCATGCGTGTGCGATTGAGAGGCAGCTTAAGAACTCTGGTGATGGTAGTTACCTGCTGATCCACAGGTTGGTGCTGTATTCTAGTGCCTTCTGCAGAGGGAGGACTGATGGCCATTCCACCACTTTCACTTTTGTTTTCCGTCCTCCTGGGCCCGCCCCTTCCTACCTGGAACCCATATGACCAAAGGTTCAGGCATATTTTTTCAGTTCTTTGTTGGACTCACATCTGAAAAGTCATTTCTATCATCTTTATAAAAAGATCAATTAATTATTTTAGTTTATATTATACAGGGCCAACTGTTTCTGTGTTGGTTCTCTTCTCTTTCTATATATATACTGTATATATACTGCTCAAAAAATTAAAGGAACTCTTTTTAATCTGAGTATAGCATCAAGTCAATGAAACTTCTGGGCTATTGATCTGGTCAGTTAAGTAGTAGAGTTGGTTGTTAATCAGGTTCAGCTCCTTTGGTGTTAATGAAATTAACAACAGGTGCACTAGAGGGGCAGCAATGAGATGACCTCCAAAACAGGAATGGTTTAACAGGTGGGGACCACTGACATTTTTCCCTCCTCGCCTTTTCAGACTGTTTTTTCACTAGTTTTGCATTTGGCTAAGGTCAGTGTCACTACTGGCAGCATGAAGCGATGCCTGGACTTTACAGAGGTTGCGCAGGTAGTCCAACTTCTCCAGGATGGCACATCAATATGTGTCGTTGCCAGATCTTATATCACAGCTCCAGCTTATTCAAAACTCAGCTGCAAGAGTCCTTACTCGAACCAGCAACACGAGCACATCACACCCATCCTGCTCCGTCTCCACTTGCTCCCTGTGTCTTACAGAATCGAATATAAAATCCTTCTAATAACCTACAAAGCCTTAAATAACCTCTCGCCAAACTACATCAGTGACCTTCTCCATCACTATGTGCCTGCCCACCCACTAAGGTCCTCTGATTCTGGCAACCTTGTTGTACCCCACACTAATCTACACTCCATGGGTGACAGGGCCTTCAGCTGTATAGCGCCCAGACTCTGGAATGACCTACCGAAATTAATCAGGTCAGCTGACTCCATGAATTGTTTTAAAAAACAACTCAAAACTCATCTGTTCAGGAAGGCTTTTAGCTCTATTTGACTTTATTACCCTTCACTCAGTTTACTTCTCTGTCAAGATGCTAATGTAACCTGTATGTGTGTGTGTGTGCTAGACCATCAATTATGCTGTCTGGTTTTTTTTCAGAATTCACTGTCTTAATCTTCTTTATTTATTTATCTGGTTTGTACAATGCTATATACTGTATACGCTGCCGTTCTTTATTATATTCTGTAAGTACCTTGAGCATGGGAAAGGTGCTATATAAATAAAATGTATTATTATTATTATTATTATTAAGGTTTGCTGTGTCTCCCATCACAGTCTGAAGGGCATGGAGGAGATTCAAAGAGACAGGCAGTTACTCTAGAAGAACTGGACAGGGCCGTAGAAGGTCCTTAACCCATCAGCAGGACTGGTATCTGCTCCTTTGGGCAAGGAGGAACAGGATGAGTACTGCCAGAGCCCAACAAAATGACCTCCAGCAGGCCATTGGTGTGAATGTCTCTGACCAAACAATCAGAAACAGACTTCATGAGAGTGGCCTGAGGACCTGTCGTCCTGTAGTGGGCCCTGTGCTCACTGTCTGGCACCATGCAGCTCAATTGGCATTTCCCATAGAATACCAGAACTGGCAGGTCCACCACTGGTGCCCTGTGCTTTTCACAGATGAGAGCAGGTTCACCCTGAGCACATATCACAGACATGAAAGGGTCTGGAGAAGCCATGGAGAACATTATGCTGCTTGTAACATTGTTCAGCACGACCGGTTTGGTGGTGGGTGAGTGATAGTCTGGCGAGGCATATCCATCGAGGGACGCACAGACCTCTAAAGGCTAGACAATGGCACCTTGACTCCCATTAGGTATCGGGATGAAATCCTTGGACCCATTGTCAGACCCTATGCTGGTGCAGTGGGTCCTGGGTTCCTCCTGGTGCATGACAATGCCCGGCCTCATGTGGCAAGAGTATGCAGGCAGTTCCTGGAGGATGAAGGAATTGATACCATTGACTTGCCCCCATGCTCACCTGACCTAAATCCAATAGAACACCTCTGGGACATTATGTTTTGGTCCATCCAAGGCTGCCAGGTTGAGCCTCAGATTGTCCAGGAAATCAGTGATGCTCTGGTCCAGATCTGGGAGGAGATCCCCCAGAACACCATCAGTCGTCTAATTAGGATCATGCCCCGACGTTGTCAGGCATGCATATAAGCACGTGGGGGCCATACAAACTACTGAGTACGATTTTCAGTTGCTGCAATGAGATTTTGGCAAAATGGACTAGACTGCTGCATCATTTTTTCACTTTGATTTTCGGGGTGTCTTTGAATTCAGCCCTCTGTAGGTTGATAATTTTCATTTCCATCAAACGATGTGGCATTCTTTTGTTCCTAACACATTAACCAGTCTATATCAGTATAAATATCCAGCATGATTTTTTTCCCATTGAGATCTGATGTGTTTACAAAGTGTTGCTTTAATTTTTTGAGCAGTTTATAGATAGATAGATAGATAGATAGATAGATAGATAGATAGATAGATAGATAGATAGATAGATAGATAGATAGATAGATAGATAGATAGATAGATAGATAGATAGATAGATAGATAGATAGATAGATGTGTATTTTATTGAAATACAATAGTGAATCTCAGTGGATTTAAATTTACTTTTTTGACATTGATTAATAGAAAAAAGACTGAAAGTGAAAACAGAGTGATCAAAATGAATTACAAATACTCAGTAAACACAAATTAATTGATTGCTTAAATATTCAAGTCAGTATTTAGCAGAAACACATTTGGCAGCCATGACAGCCTTGAGTCTATGTGTGCAGGTCTCTATCAGATATGCACATCTGGAGACTGCATTTTTTCCTTATTCTTCTTTTCAAAATGGCTCAAGCTCTGTCAGATTGCATGGACATCATGATTGAATAGCTTTTGTCAATTCCAAATAGAAATTCTCAATTGGATTGAGATCTGGACTCTAATATTAATATTGTAATTTTTAAGCCATTCCTGTGTAGCTTCAGCTTAATATTTAATTCTTCTAAATAACCACACAAGTAAATATGGCGATGAAGTCACTGTTCCCCTTTAACATTCAGTGCTGTCAGTTGTATTTGGATACAATTATGGGAGCAAACATATAAAAAACAATGCACTGGCAAACAAATGGCAATGAAACCTAATTTTGTAAAAGTATAAATATTTCATAATTTATTACAATATAAGAATAAAAGGAGAAATCAGTACACAATGAGATCAATTATAAGTTTGAATGACACACTGGCAATAAACCTCCACAGCCACAGAGGTCCCCAGGTTAAACTTTTGATTTTTTTAAATTAAACTTTTGACTTGCTTTTTATTTTAACACTGAGAAGGAGTTCCTTCATTTTTGGATTCAGTAGGTGGGTTTAAAGTAGAGCTGTCAAAGTTAAAGTGTTAATGCAAGTAGTTCATTTCAAAAGTATAAAGTGTTATTTTTCCTTAATTGCAATTAGCACATGTATTACTCCAAACCCCTTGCTGATGAAGACTAATAAAGATGAGGTTTATGATAGTTACTTACAATTCACAATACAAGGATTCAGGTTTCGACTGTCAAAGATGGCGATTTTTCTGGCTATGAGGTTTTCCGGCAGGAAGAGGTGGATCCAGGCGGACGGACACCTGACGTGACATTTTGTGAATTTCCCATTGGGATTAATAAAGTATCTATCTATCTATCTATCTATCTATCTATCTATCTATCTATCTATCTATCTATCTATCTATCTATCTATCTATCTATCTATCTATCTATCTATCTATCTATCTATCTATCTATCTATCTATCTATCTAATGATGCAAAAGCCATCAATCGTCTGGTGCGTAGAGGCAGGAAAAGTAAAGGCAGTATCACAGGGTGTCAGTCCCTGAAGCAGTGGAGAATTATAGTCACCAGAACCCTTAAATTGTTCCTTATGCACATGTGTGTGACAGCCTTGAAATAAGGTTAATTGGAAAGTAAATGGATTTAAATATGATTTTGCTGTTTTGGAAAACTTTTTGAAGTATAAAGTATACAGTATGTTCTGATTTTATACTTATGTAAAGTCATAATAGGAAGCATACTGTAATATGGATCAGGCAAATGAAAGAAATGCATATCTGTAATGAATTAATACTGCACCAGATTATTTGCAACAGGTCCAAACCAAATGGTTTTTGCTCAACATTTGTGATCTGCAAACCAATATATTCACATAACCCATTGCTAGTCAGTTTTATGATGTGTGGGAAAATACGTAAGATGCTCACATGTGCAGTGCACTTCTTAGTTTCTGCATCTGCCATTAAAACAAATTCTGCAAACCCTGCACTGATACTTCCTTACTTGTGATCAAAATTCTAGTGCTACTGTGCCTGTACACCCTTAAAAATACTGGTTCTTTAATGGCGCTTTATGTTTTTTATTGGTTTGTGTGGTGCCTCACAGAACCATTTCTTCACATAGCACCATTTCATTCTTGGAAGAGTTCTTTGCATATAAAGTTGCACTTAATAATATGTATAAAAAAACTGAAATCTTTACAATTTTGGACACTAACAAATTAAGGAAACATGGACTTAGCCATTGTTACAAGACTTATGCAGCAAGACTCTTTTTAAAATCATGACTTATTAGTATTTCACAAATCTGTTACCATCTATAGTATCCATGGTTATTGCCTGTATGGAGTCTGTTACAGATCTAAATAAATAAAAGTTCTTTCTGGAACCCTCATGTGGATGGGTCTTTTGGGAAGCAAAAATGTTTCCACTATGGCACTGCTCTGAAGAACTACTCTGGTGCCTTTATTTTTAAGAGTATAGATGAAAAGAGATTCCTGTGTGTCTGTAGGCTGCAACTATGACATGGAAGAGTCCAAGGCTCACTATGTTTATAAGAAATAAAAAGAAACCAAAAGCTGTGAAGCAATCAAAATGTTGAATGAAAATGATCACAGGCACACACAGACACAAGGAGAATGTGTACATGGCCGGGAATCAAAATACTTACGACTTTATGCTGGTCTGATTTTATGGAGCGACTTTAGAAGGTGTCTCCTCTCAGTGTGAAGTGCGAAAACTTTCAATTTGAATTTTCTCTGTGAGGATGTAAGCCTACATATAACTTTCTCACGTGTATAGAATCATAACAGTTTAAAACCAATGAAAGTCTATACCGTATTCAACTTAAATTCCATAATTTAAGAACAGATTGTCTCTGAGTCTTGACCTGGATTTGGATGAGTTCTTTACTGTCAGAATGCCATTTAAACCTTGCACTGCTCTGGCAGGTGAATTTCCACGATAGTGCAATCTCATTACTGAAAACGTCTGAAACGGTACGATTGCCTGTGGTGCAGAACAAACAGGGTTCCACAAAATATCACAGTATTCCTCACTTATTCTGCTTGGCTGTGTTAAAAACGTAGATATTTTTAAACTTAGTTGTGCAGAATTCAAATATCAAAGAAGTAAAAAGTCTGCCTCTGATCAAAACTAACATTTAATCAGCGAGTTCTGCACCACATTACAGTTCATAAATGTACAACTAGATCCATGTCTATAAATATAAAAATCTAAAGCATCTGTTTCCACTATTGAAAAATGAACCTCTTCAAACTATAGACCTCCAAATACAGTTGAAGACAAAGGGCTGAGAGACTTCATTCAGGATAGTGAGTTCTGACAATTCTTACACATTACCTTCATATTGTCGATTTATAGACACAAGTCTTCACAGTTTGAGCAGCAAAGAGGTTGTAAGGCAGTGACATAAACAGGAGACTGCTGGACATCACTGAGCACCCAAAACCACTTTGGTAAAACATGGGATTAATCAAGACTAACTGAATAAAATAATTAAAAATACAGTCACTTCACAGTTCAGGTTTAAAGTTATCACCCTAAAGTGCTCATAGCACAATGGTGTTCCTTCCTGTATTTTACAAATAAGGGCTGTCAGAGTTCTACGGTGGCCCCAAAGGTGTTTTACAAGCTGATTAAGATAATAGAGCATGAGCCAAAATAAGTAGCAAAGGGATAAGGGCACATAAAGACATCTTGTAAAGGTACAGAATAATCTCTTTTCTTAAGTGACATGCCTTTATTGTTGTTGCTAAGGGAGTTATTCCATGGCTTCTGGTTAAACATTTTTGTTATTTACAATGTAACCTGTATGCAGATGTATCCAGACAGTTTTGACTTGAAAAAGTAACCCGCTCATAATGGGACCCCGGTCTATTTCTGGACACATTCACAGACCCAGTCTTGCTCACACTGTACATGCCCACTGTCATAACACAGAAGTTAATACAACATCATATACACTTGTCCTTGCACTTCACAAATTAGGCAACATCCTATTTGAGCATAACTGGAGGAGGCATTGCTGTTCAATAAAGTCACAGGACCTCAGTATTTTAACCTGTGTGGGGCTGTTCACAATATCTGGAATCATCATTATAAAGTGAAGTACCTCCATGAATGCAAATCTGACAAGTATTTCAACACTCACCACTACAGTATGTGGAAAGAGGAAAATGAAAGAGCCAATTAAGCAAGCAGTTGAATTAAAGGTGTGAAAGAGCCATTCATTAAAGAGTGTGGCTAGCATGAAATCTTGCAGATACTGCTTGACTCGAGGATCAAAATCTGTGTTCTAAAGCCCACATAATGCTGAGTTCAGAACTAGAGAATCAAAAAGCCTGTTTAATAAAGGATTTCACAAATAATACTTTCTGTCTAGAAGCATATGCCTCTCACAAGCATAAAAGCAGCAATCTTTGTGTCTCCTGGTGGATTAGTTTGTGATCAGAAAACTTTCAATTAGTTTTTTTTCTTAATATAGAAGTCATTGCCTTGGCACACCACACTTAGTCATATTGTATTTTAGGGCATGCTGTTTTGAAGTTGTGTTAATCTGAATATTGCTATTTATCTTTCAATGTAATTCGTAAAAGTTTACAAAGGAGCTTAATGCTTCAATGAACAAACATTCCCAACAGCAGTAGAAATATTAAGTATTTATTTATTTGAGGTCCTACTGCTAAAATGGGATTGTCTTTTTTTTCACTTCCATACAAGGGGCCTCCTTATGATGTTACTAATCAATACAGCTATATTGTAAGGCAACTCAGGCCCCTTCTTCAGGCAAGATGTCATCTAGTTAGCCAATAAAAGGTGTCATTTTGCTTGGCTTTTCTCTACATTCATAATGGCTAACACGGTACAACACCCTAGTACTACAGCTATATTGTAAGTAATTCTAAACAATGGTCATTGTTATTACTGATCAAGACTGTTGATCAGAACATGTACAAGGGATCTGTAGTAATGTACACTCACTGAGCAAATTATTAGGACCACTATAGTGATACTGGCACTATTTGCTCTCCAAATAGACTGTGCTGTGAATTTCATGGCAATTCATATTGCTGATGTGCATGCTTCTCTCCAACCTGTAGGAAATCCTACCATGTCACTTACTATCCTCCTGTTAGCTAAATATGTACAGACTGCATGTTTGCTAATGTAATATTTTAGACTTTAAACTCAGTTTCTGTAGTTTACTAGGCACATTTGCTAAGAAAAAAAAACTAAGGGAGAAATTGAGAAGGCCAACCCAGGCCCGGTACCAATGCCACACCTGTTCTGAACTCTTACTAATCCTTTTGTTTCTCCTCTTGGTATCCTGCTGTGGCACTTGGTGCCACTGCTACAGTACATTGCCAAGCTGATCCTTCTGACACCAGCTAAACTGTGAACTTTAAAATACAAGGATGCAAGGATTTAATTCCCCTATTAAACTGTGCAGAATTTATATTGTTTAATAGTCAGGAGGTTGCACTTTGACTTTGTCTCTTATAATCAACTATAAAACCTATAGAAGTCTGTTTTCTTCAGGACTTCTGTTGATGGAGCAGGAGAAAAGGCAAATCAGGTCAGCACAGAGCCAAATCTGCCACACTGCCTTCAGGAAAAAAGAGAAAGACATATTGATAGGAAGAAAGATCCTGCTATTGGCAAGGAATGGCCGGCTACTAGAGATCATTAATTCTGCTGACTGCCTCATAAGGACACCAGGCAGTAGCATCAGCATGAAAAACAGACACTCTTGAGACCATAGCACCTTGTGACCATTGGAGGGTGCATAGAAGGGCTTAGAATGGACACTGATACAGATGTGAGTGTAGGAAATTAATTTTTCATTGCTTTATCAAGCATGGTTTTGGAATATTTTTTTAAAACAGACACACTGCTGATGGTTGTGACCAAGAGGTCATTAAAGGCCTGGATCTTAGTTTTTATCCAGGACACTTGCAAGCCCAGACACTCAGACTCCTCGCTCAGTCTCTTGAGAGTCCCGATCAGAACCTCCATTGACTCCTCGAAGATCACAGCATTGTCAGCAAAGTCAAGATCAGTGAATCTTTCTTCACCAACAAGATGCCCCACAGCCTCTGGATCGCACGACCCTGCACAACACCCAGTCCATGCAAGCACTGAACAGAGTAGGAGCAAGAACACACCCTGACGAACCACAGAATCAACTGGGAAAAAACACAGAGGTTCTGCCTCCACTCTGCACAGCACTCACAGTACCAGTGAACATGCCAGCCATGATATCCAGCAACTTTGGGAGAATCCCTTAAAGCCTCAGGATGTTCCACGGGGCAGCTCGATTTGACAGAGTTGGAATAATATTCTTAGCAAACCTTGGACATTACGTGATTGCTCCATCTACATGATGAAGCCATTCAGTGTGTGTTTTGGTCTTTCCATCTCATCATTTGAACATAATCACATTCTATATTTTATTATTATTATTGTGGTATCAGAAAACTGAAATTATCATGTCTCAGTCATTGTTCCTCCCCTAGCCAGGGTTCAAATTCAAGTTTTATGTCTGTTTTTCATTCTTTTATTTATGCATTTTCTTCTTTTGATGATTATGTGCATTATTCTTGCTTTTGATTATTTATGTAATGTGGTAGAACCCAGGGGCATCAGTGAGCCCCAAACCCCTAAACACATTCACACCAAATAATGGAAGGTTTTATTATACAATTCCTCCACTAAGTCACAAAAGCACAAATAAACATGTTTTCTCTCTCCACTATACCTCTCATTTTACCACCACATTGCCCTCCTCCAGTTGAGTATTGCTCCACATCCTCCCAGCTTTGACTCGCCTGGGTAAGGGAGTGCAGTCCCTTTTATTAAGGACACAGGAATACTTCCCGATGAAAGCACTTCCGGGTCTTGTGAAAGTCCATTACAGCTGGGAGCTTGTCTCCATGCAGCACCCTCTTGCGGCACCCAGTGACCCCAGCAGGGCTGCTCTGCCGGACTGCATGTCCTGCTGGTTTCCCACTGGGTACCAATATTCCAGGGCCACTTCCATCTAGCGTGTTGGGGGAGTAAAAATCCCCCAGCAAAATCTTCCATCTTCAGTGGACTGTCCGTCCATCCCTTCTGGTCCTTCCTTCTGGGTCTGATCCCCTTCTCCTCCTCAGCCGGGATGCCTGTTGGTCTACTAGGAGCCTCCTGTCTGGGTAAGGAATCATCTCCTCTTCTGGCAGGGATGCCTGTCCAGCCCATGTGGCATCTACAGTAAGCAGCCTGTGTTATGTTCCATTTGTTTTATGGTTGCCCCGCCCAACCTTCAAGGACTTCTGTCCACCCTATAAATCCTTAGGGTCTCCCACAGTTCCTGGTGGTTTATTTTAAATGTTCCTAGGAGTGGTGAGTTTATTTGTGCTTTTGTGAATTCCTGGATTTTCAACCTGTTTGCTCTGTTTTTGACCTTGCTCTGAATTTCTGTATTGTGACCTTATTCGCTCAGATTGCCTTTTGTTTAAAGCAACTCCGTTTTGCCTTTTGTGCTTTATGGAGCTTTCTTTTGTTTCAGAGCATTTTTGTGGAAGTAAATCTTTTTATTTTATAAAGTTTTGTGTCTGCCCCAGTTAATAGCCACTCTGACGGTAATTTTTTGCAGCTTGAGGTGTTATTAAATTGTGATGTCATTCATTTTTAAATGTGATCTCTGATTTCTCATTGGTAATGGGTTTCGGACACTTCATATCTACTCCTCACGAACTAATCTGGGGTAGGACAATTTCTTCTCTTAGTTAGACTTTTTGTGTAATTTCTAGTAGAAATTCTGAGATGTTTTTGATAAATAAGGGAACAGTTCAGGATGTCACATCTAAGTGTTGTGTTTTATTCTGAGACATTTTAACCATTAGATTCAGCTTCATGAGTTTTCATCCCATGCCCAGATTTTGTTCACAGGGAGTTTGCACATTCTCCCTGTATCCATGGGTTTTCGTCCAGTTTTCTTCTGAGTTTTCATTCCCAAAAGCATGCACTTTAGAATAAGTGGTGTTTGCAAATTGACCCTGTGTTGTGTTTGTGTGTTTGAGTGTCCAGGGTTGGTTCCAGCCTTGCAGTTAGTATAGTGTCTGGCTCCAGTTACCATAACATGGATTAAGTCATTTTGCAGTGCTATGGCATATTCTAAATATCATGAGTAGCAGCAGCATTAGGCAGGACTGATTGCTCCCAGTGCACCTCTCACTATGCTGCAGCGGCTCTACAGACTACCTAAGCTGTTGCTATGAGGGCCTAAGTGAATTTACAACGCAGTCAATTTACCACGCTCATCTGTAAAATAAGCTCTCAATGAACATTGATTTTCTGTGGCCTTTGCAGAATGATCCTTCGATTTGTGAACTCCTCACTCATTCCGTTGATGACTGAATTGTGGAGATACACAGTAATGGATCTCCCTCCTCCTCCTCCTCTGCTCGACACCTTTACACATGTGATGATGTGCTGCCTGGCTTTACACCTCTGCAAAGGCAGCACCACTAGAACTAGATTGTGGCGTGTTTAGTCCTGATTGTCATCAATATCAAGGACAGCATAAGGATTCACATCCCTTCTCATAACAGCAGAGATGAAGACCACACCGCCCCAATGTACAGTATACTGCTCACTTAATAAAGATTAACTGTGATGTCTGGAGGGGAGCTGAGCCAATAGGCCAGAGAAGCCCCAGAGATTTATTTTCTCAATTGGATTTTTTTCCATTCTTCTGTGAAATTGATCCATGAAACAAAACATGAAGTAAAAGGAGTTTTCTTAGTTTTATTTATTTGATTTGCATGCATTGTGCTGGGGCCGTGCAGTGATTAGCGCTGCTTCTTCCCATTTCTGGAGTTCTGTGTTGAAATCGCAGCTGGTCAGGTTGAAGTCTGTATATTTTACATATTTGTAGGTTGTTTTTGAGTTTCCTCCTACCTTCCAAAGACGTGCAGGTTACTTTGATACGGTCTTGGATACGTGTGTGTATCGGCACTGCAATGGCCTTGCACCGTGTTCAGCATTGGTCTTCTAACCTGATGCTGCCGGGATAGGTTCTATTCAGGGTGAGCCTGAACCTCATTAAAGTGGGTTGAAAATGAATGGATAGATATTTTGTGATGATTTTTGATATATTTTTCATTGAGTTATTCCACAAGAGTGTTTTTAGGCAGATTTTATATACAGCGGTATATAAAAGAAATTATTTCATTTTATATAATCACACACCAGAGAAGCCAATAATTTCTCCAGATCTGTCCTCTCTGACTACGCCTGCTTGAAGCTTACAGAAATGCTTCAAAATAAATGTGCCCATTGAGAACAGAAAGCACATTTTGGTGAGTGAAGTCTGTCGCCAGACTGCAACTAAGGCCACAGTGTGCTGGCGCTCAGCGACCACCTTCTCTGTCTCTAATGCTATAATAGCCATGCTGGTCACATCCTGGTTATGATGGCATTGCATAATCATGAAAACGCATGAGGAGTAAGTTTCATTATAAATCACTTGACTGCTATTTTTAACTCAAGGTGCTTCAATGACAGTGTTTAAGAATATTAATCATATACGGTAGTTACCATTTGTGAGCCTCACTGATTGCAAGCTAGAAAACATTATCGTCAGCTGGAGAGTAAAAAATGGCAAAAATATCCAATGGGTTTCTAAGCATTGCATTTCTTGTAGAAAACAGTGCAAGTTTTGGACGTAATACCAGTCTATTGCAGGACCCTCTAGCACACATGTATGCAGTGGGGTGATGAAGGTATGCTAGAACAGACAGGCGACTCTGTGAAAACACAAGCATAAAAGACGTGAACATTGTGATGTGGCACTAATCAAACTGGTGTGTGTGTTACGAGGCAGAGATACTGCAATGCCAAAGTTAAATGTGATGTCCATCCACATACAGTATACAGTATATACACCTATTTTGTACACTTGCATGTTCGTGTGGAGGAGGATTGTACAATTAAATCTGGAAGAATCACCAGTCAAAACATATTGTCATGAAATGGTTACATAGTTTTTATAGACCTCAGAGATGTTTAGCCATGATTTTTGCACCATCTACAGGTCTTGATATGTGTAGAATTCAAATTTCATATCGATTTATGAATTAAAAAAAATAATTATGTATGGACTGTACTTGGCAGTAGCAGTAAGAAAAGACAAATGGAGTCAGGAGATGGTTGTGGTAAAATAAACTAGCTAAGATCGAAACCATGAGATCAAGAATCAAGTAACAGAGCCCAGAAGGTGAGATAAAAAGTATAATCTACAGGAAAAAATGAGAGAGATAATGCCAAGAACTGATACATAAACCAAGCCAAAACCAGTGGCGCAGCGTAGTGGGGGCGGCAGGGGCGGCCTGCCCCGGGTGGCACTTTTAGGGGGCGTCAAAATTTCACAATAAATAATAATAATAACTTGTAAAAATTTGAACCATACCTAAATAAGGGGGCGTGGCGGAATTTTCCTCCGCCCCGGGCGGCTGACACCCACGCTACGCTACTGGCCAAAACATAAGAAAAAGATTGTGGTCTAAGGGAAAGAAAAAAATGTTCATAAACAAATTCATACTAAGTTTTAAATAAAGTAATGCTTTGCTTTTTAGGTTGCATGCACAAGCTTGGGCAAACAAGAATCCAGATTCTTGCATTCTTGCAGAAGGAATGGCTATAAAAATTATTAACAAAAGCCAGATCATGACCCTATTCTTTTTTTGGAGATTTTGATTCATTGTTTGCTGAGCAGTGCATGATTTCATTTCAGCAGCAACTTAAAAGTTCAGCAGTCTCTTCACCGTCCAAGATAAAATCTTGACCCTGTGTGTGATTAATAGACTCCAGTTAAAATACCTCTGATTCTGATTCTGCTTTGTTTATTATGATTTCTGGTTATAATTTTGGTTTTGGTGAAACTTTTGATTACTTAGTTTTGAACCGTGTTTCCATTTTCTGACTTTGTCTCGCCTTCTGGTCACTGCTTCTATCTTTTTGTTAGTTCTTTTACCTTGCACAACAGACACCTATATTCATTAATGATAAGTCAGTTTCTAATTGCCATTTAACCTGACATATTTGAAAACAACCTGATTACTTAAAAAACACACAAACCAAAAGAGAAAGCTTATAATAACTATGTTTCACCAGAAAAACAAATACATGTTCAGGCTATGAGGAAGAAGGCACAATGCCAGCGACTGTGGCTCTGGGAAATTCCTAACCTGTGTATATAAAGACATACGTATGTATGTATTGTATAAAATGTGCATAAATACATATTGTATACTGCTACTCTGTATAGTACAATGAAGGGGCACTCTTAAACTGTACCCAAACCTAACGTAGCTCTAAGGAAGAACAGTCATGTGAACAAAACTCTTTTTTTAATACAAATTAAAGAATACAGGGCTATGATATGACATAAAATGTCTTATAAAACAAAATAATTAGAAGTAATTACCCTATTGCCTCTATGGACCTGTCTAAAAGTACCAACGAGATCTCCTTAGTGTCCCGCAGGATGGTTGGTCTACGTACTCTTGGGAAACTCTTTAGCTTTCACTCCTTCTATCCTCCTGACTCCCATGTACAATGGTGTCCTCACCTGGAGCTCCTTTTAAGTGTCAGGGACTATATAACCAGGCTCCTCAGCAGCACTTCTAGATGAGCGGCTAACCCGTTCATTGGTAATGGAACCTGCTATCACTGTAAGCACATGGGGATTTGTTCAGCACAAATAATAGGCTCTCTCAGATAATAAAGGGAGGCTCTTCTGGATAAACTGGATGAATCTTTTCACCAGTTTAATAACCATCAGGTCAGATTGAGGACATGCGTTGGTACAGTGCGTTGCCGTACCCATCACACGACGAAACAGCTCAGGATCCTGGTTGGCAACCCCTCAGGCAAACACGCGGTCCAGTCCCCCCACCCTGGAAATGAACTTCTATGTGCCACAGCTAGGTGTCACATGGACATCCTGATCTAGCCACTTGGGTATACAACAATGAGGATTCTGTGAGCTGGATCAACCTCTGGGAATTGCACCACATGGCCGTAGTACCATAACTGATGCTACCTCACAATGCAGGTAATGTGCCTTATTTGGGACTTCATGAGCAACCATTCATTCGACACAAAGTCAAACCAGCAGTACCCAAGGATTCTCCAAAAATACACATTACCGAACAAGTCCAGTCTTCATCTTAAGTCTCTAGATAGCGTCCATGTCTCGCACCCATATAGCAAAACAGGAAGCACCAGGACTCTAAAGACTTGGACCTTTGTCCTCTTGTAAAGACATCAAGAGTGCCACACATGCCTTTCAGTGTGCACTATTGTCTTGTAGTAAGGAGTGTGGGGGTCATGCCACACGTGTTACCTGTGTGGAGTTTGTGTCCTCATGGGCTTGCTCCGGTTTCTTTTCACAGTCCATGCAGGTTAGGTGAGTTGGCAATGTTACATCATCCTCTGATAGATGTGTGTTTGTCTGTGTGTTCACCCCGTGATGTGCTACCACTCTGTCTAAGGGTTGTCCTTCCTGTACCATTTCCTTGCCAGCTACCCCCTGGGTAAGTGGGTTTAGAGGATGGATGCACTAATAAATTCTATAATCCGTCCTGCTCAAAGCAACTCTTACTTGCACATCATTGACCCTCAACTTAAATATACTGTATACAGACGCTCCTTTCGGTAAAAAACAGATCACTTAGCAATGAGTGATTGAAACAGTAGTGCTTGTGGCTGCTGCCAAACAGTAGCATGGCAGTCTGAGTCAATCTCTAATACACTTCACATTGTGACAATATATGTAAAATACAAAAATGTGATGTCTGACTCTTGATAAAGTAAATAAATAACAGAAAACACTCCAACTTTCAAATCAGCTAACTAAGTCGCACTTGAATGTTATGCTATGACTATATTGTCTAACTTATTAAACTAAGAAAGTCCTTATTTTGCCAAAATTAAAATACATGTGCAAACAAACTTAAAAACAAAACATTTTTCTGTAATCTAAATATTGTATTTGTGTCCTTTTCCGTGATGATGGCTGGCTTATAAACTGACTTAAATGTCCTACAGCCATTCTCTTGGAATTGTGTGCTGAACTGGAATCTACAATACAGAGACAATCAAACAGAAATTATGTGATCTCTGTTTCGTTACAGGTTTAGATAAAACAGATTTAGAAAATGTATGAATGTGTCATTGAAATGCCCAATGAAACTAGACTTTCTTTTCACTTCATTGTCCTACTGTCTTCAGTCATTAAAATGCTAACACCAAAAAAGTCTTTGTAGAACATACAGATTGTTGAAAGTTTTTGTAACTTCAAGCCAATTTCCAAGCCATGTTTGTATTTTAGAAATCCCAACTTTCTTGTAAGCAATGGCTTACACACATTTCCAAACATAAGCAAGTTTTATACGAGGCCCCAGAAGACTATTTGTAAAAACTGTGTCTAGTCCTGTGTCTGTATGAGTTTTCAGATTCTCTCCATGACTGGGTTTTGTTTATTTTGGTCTTCCAAAAGACATCCATGTATGAGACAACGTGAATTTATGCAGCCTGCAATAAACTGGCATATCATCAAGTGTGAAGAACAGACACAAAAGTCAATTTTCTGAGAGTTATACTATCAACTACCTGTTCGTTTTTAACTTCAAATAAAGCACAGCATTTACAAGCATTTCATTGTGTAGGATGAATCAAACATTACATTTAACCGTGCAAAAGATTAAATCTAAAGATAGGTATTTGTTGCCTCCTCTGCATTGTTTCTATTTTGAAGAGTTTCATTCAAGAGATCCCTTACTCCCACACATACAGTATGTTGCTTCACTGTTATGTTCAGCACAAGGAATTGATTTATTCTGTGTATCTCAGATGTCTGAAATTAAACATCTGAAATACATGCAACACAGTGGAATTAGCTGGGGACAGTATGGATATTGGGGATTTTTTTAATTTAATGGTGCAGTAGGTAATCTGAAGTTTTTATTTACAGCACTTGCAGTTTGCATTTCTAGGATAAGATTATAATGTAGCAACCACATTTATAATATTGTTTGTCTGCCCTTGTCATAGTTCTACTTCACCGTGTCCTCTTCTGAGTAAGTAGTGTCTTTGGGTGTTACAAAATGATTGATTGAGGCTCAGAAACATTTAATCTAAGTAAAAAAGCATTGTGGCAGCTGTTTAAACTCACCAATGACCCTGATGTAACGTTCCAGCAATGCTCCTAATTCTTATATTTCCTTTGTGGTTCTTGATAAATTAATAAACATTAGTTTTACTAATCCAGCAATGTCCCTTATGTCCATGGTACAACAACAACATCATTTATTTAGATAGCACATTTTCATATAGACAATGTAGCTCAAAGTGCTTTACAAGACATTAAAGAGAAAGTTACATGAAAAAAACAATTAAGAATAGGCAATAATATTAAAAAATAATTAACAAAAGAAAAAGGTATGGTCAGATATTTTTTTTGTTCTTTATTTCGCCTTATACAATTTCTTGTATTAGGAATTTGTTAGTTTTCGCATACCCCTTGGGGTCAGAGCGCAGGGTCAGCCACTGTACAGCGCCCCTGGAGCAATTACAGGTTAAGGGTCTTGCTCAAGGGCCCAGCAGAGTAGGATCTCTTTTGGCAGTGTCAGGGATTCGAACCAGCAACCTTCTGGATACTCCAGTTAAGCTGGAGAAAAAACAAAATCTGCAGGGGTTCCAAGGCCAAAATACTGGGAATTCTACTTAACCTTAATGTTCTTGAATCAGTCCTCTTTGTTTTCAGGCTTCACATGATAGGATGTGATGAAATTGGTCTTGTGAACAGCTGAGACTCCCACCTTCGTTCCATCATCACAGCTGGCTGAATGGCTCCTTGATCAGGGGGTGGTGGCACAGATCACCACCATGGAAGAACCAGAAAAGACAGCAGATAATAGTAGATGATTCTATGCCCACATAGTCTATTAGGAATATAACTAAAATGTAGCTAAGAAAATGCCAAATTAAAATAATGTGTTTTAGGTACTTTCTCAAAATGTTCTACAATATTAGCTTGGTGAATTTCTGTGAATAAAGTATTTCAGATTTTAGGTGCATAACAACAAAAGGCCGCATCACTATGTCTTATGCTTGGCTCTTGGAATTATAAGCAGACCTCCATTTGAATATCTAAGGTTATGACTTGGAGTGTAGGGGAACAGGCATTCCAAACTATAGGACAGAGCAAGATGATTTAAGGCTTTATAAACCATTAATAGCATTTTAAAATCAACTCTGAATGACACAGGTAACCAATGTAACAAAGCTAAAGCTGGTGAGATGTGCTCCAATTTTCTTTTCCTAGTTAAAATTCTGCATTAATTGCAAATGGCTGATGTCTTTCTTAGGTAGTCTGTGTTAGGAGTGCATTACAGTGATCTAGTCAACTAAAAACAAAACTTATTTTCCAGCATCTTGTAAAGTTATGAGGTCTAACTTTTGATATTTTCCTTAAGTGAAAAAAATGCAGTCATAGTAATCTGGTTAATCTTCTTCTTCTTTCGGCTGCTCCCGTTAAGGGTTGCCACAGCAGGTCATCTTCTTCCATATCTTTCTGTCCTCTGCATCTTGCTCTGTTACACCCACCACCTGCATGTCCTCTCTCGCCACATCCATAAACCTTCTCTCAGGCCTTCCTCTTTTTCTCTTGCTTGGCAGCTCTATCCCCAACATCCTTCTCCCAATATGCTTAGCATCTCTCCTCTGCACATGTCCAAACCAACGCAATCTCGCCTCTCTGATTAACCATCCAACTTGAGCTGACCCTTTGATGTACTCATTTCTAATCCTGTCCATCCTTGTCACACCCAATGAAAATCTTAGCATCTTTAACTCTGCCACCACCAGCTCTGTCTCCTGCTTTCTGGTCAGGGCCACTGTCTCCAACCCATATAACATAACTGGTCTCACTACCGTCCTGTAGACCTTCCCTTTCACTCTTGCTGATATTCATCTGTCACAAATTACTCCTGACACTCTTCTCCACCCATTCCACCCTGCCTGCACTCTCTTTTTCACCTCTCTTTCACAATCCCCATTACTCTGTACTGTTGATCCCAAGTATTTAAACTCATCCACCTTCACCAACTCTACTCCCTGAATCCTCACCATTCCACTGACCTCCCACTCATTTACACACATGTATTCTGTCGTGTTCCTGCTGACCTTCATTCCTCTCCTCTTTGGAGCATATCTCCACCTCTCCAGGGTCTCCTCAACCTGCTCCCTACTATCACTACAGATCACAGTGTAACCTGAGCCTATAACGTGGCAGGCGAGAATTCTACCACTGAATCACCAATGCTGTCTGGTTAATGTGTGCTTTAAAGTTTAAGTCAGAGTCAATGATTATTCCTAAATTTTTTACCTCTACCTTGACTTTTAAACCAAGAGATCAAGTTTATTTCTAATACCCTTGCTATGTCCATGTTTGCCAATCACTAAGATTTCTCTTTTTTTTCTTTTTTTCAGACATTATTGATAAATAAAGCTGTGTGTCATCTGCAAAGACCTAATAGAAGCATTTAGATTCAAAAAAGCAGCAGACCCAGAATAGACCCTTGTGAAAACCATATACAATATCATGGGTCTCTGAAGTACAATCACCACAACTAACAAAGAATTTTCTGCCTGTTAAATAAGACTGAAACCAATTTCAGACACAGCCAGAGAGGCCCACCCGTTGTCTAAGGTGATTTACAAGAATGCTGTGGTCTATGGTGTTAAATGTGGCACTGAAGTCTAAGAGAACAAGAACAGATATACGACCTCTGTCTGCATTTACCCACAGATCATTTATTACTTTAACCAGTGCATTTTCTGTACTGGACTGGCCCCCTGCTCGGAGTTTGTTTCCTGCGTTGGCTGGGATTGGCTCCAGCAGACCCCTGTGACCCTGCAGTTAGGATATAGCGGGTTGGATAATGGATGGCTGGATGTTCTGTACTGTGATTTGTTCTAAAAAGTGATTAAAATTTCTTAAGAATAGAATGGTTAATCAAGTAATTATTTAGCTGCTTAAAAACGGCCTTTTCTAGAATTTTACTTAAGTAAGGCAGGTTAGAAATTGGTCTAAAATTGTCAAAGACCGAGGGGTTGAGATTATTTTATTGAGCAGAGGTTTAACAACTGCAGTCTTTAGACAGTCAGGGAAGACTCCCATATCTAATGATGAGTTCACTGTGTCAAGTACACTATTAATTAGGACATCGGAGACTTCTCTAAAAAAGCCTGTTGGTACTGGGTCAAGGACACAGGTGGGGGTTTCAGCCAAGAAATGATTCTATGCAGTTTGGCTCAATCTATTCCAGTGAAAAAATGTAACTCACTTGAAAGGGCATGTTGGGGTCCAACGGGATTAACCTTGGGCAGATGTACTATGTTATTTCTAATATCATTTATTTTATGTTTAGAAATGTAGCAAAAGCCTCACAGGTTTCACTAGTAGTTTTTAGGAGGCATTGCATTGAGTGAGCTGGGTTTAGAAGACGATCAATAGTTGAGAATTAAACTCTTGGATTAACAGAATTAATATTTATAATGGTACCCTATTAGTCTTTGCTGTAATACCAATGATTATGACATAAGACCACAGCTAATGGTAATAGCAAATGTCATAACCTGTGTAATATAATAAGTGCATAATAATAGGGTGGTTTGTCGACTGGAGCTCACCTGTAGTACTATATTCATTTTGTGGAGTTCCATTTTTTTCATTTCTCATTTTTGAAAATCTGGACTTGATTTCCATTTTTGTTTTGTTTCACGTTTTTTTTTTCCACTACTGATAGTTTTGACATGATCCTTAACTATACAGTCATATGAAAAAGTTTGGGAACCCCTCTCAGCCTGCATAATAATTTACTCTACTTTCAACAAAAAAGATAACAGTGGTATGTCATTCATTTCCTAGGAACATCTGAGTACTGGGGTGTTTTCTGAACAAAGATTTTTAGTGAAGCAGTATTTAGTTGTATGAAATTAAATCAAACTAGCCAACCCGCGGCGTAGCATACACCGCATAATTATGTATTGATGGGTGAACACTTCCTGAACGACACAGTTGTCCAGATGGGGTGGGTTTGAGGATACGACTGTGAGTGAATGAAAAGATGGACCTCTGGAGAGAGCAACATACAATTCTCCGTGACTGAAAGCGGGATCGTCTGTGACGATGGAGGTCACGCTGGTGAAAGTTACTTCGTCGATAGGGATAAGTGTCAGTACTTATTCATTACGGTGTAGTGAGTCTTCGTTGTTGACGCTTAATATAGCTTGCGTACTGAGTTGTTCCGGAGTCACAGTTGAGAAACACTTTTTTAATGTCTTTTAAGAACAGGGAAAAAAAGATGTGAAACATCCGTAATGTAATAAGCCACCAAGAAAAGTAACATTGCAACAATGCACGCTACAACCTGATCGCTGTAAACAGAAGTGAAAACAAAATCGAGCCCAGTGCATTCTTTAACTGCCTTGTGGTGCAGTGGTAGTGCTGCTGCTTTGCAGTAAGGAGACTGTGGAAGATTGTGGGTTCGGTTCCTCCATGTGTGGATAGGGCTTTGAATATTGAGAACATCGCTATATCAATGTAATGAAGTATTATTCTTAAGCGTCCAGCCCCCTCTCTCTCGCGAGCCTGTATGTGTGTGTGTCTCTCTCGGGCGCCTGTGTGTGTCGCTCTCTCTTTCTCTCTGGCTCGCTCGCTCGCTGCACGTGTTCCTACAGTTATACGCCGCATAATTATTTATTGATGGCTGAACACTTCCAGAAAGACACAGTTGTCTAAAAGGGGTGGGTTTGAGGATACAACAGTAAGTGAATGAAAAGATGGAACTCTGAAGAGAGCAACATACAATTGTCCGTGACTGGAAACTGGTTTTGGCTGATACATGCATATCTTTTTGAAAGTTTGGCCCTGTGCCTTATTAATTGTCATCGCAAAGGCCAATCTAACAAGAAATTGTCTTTGTGTAAAAGTGAAAGGCAAATTATCCGCGACAAACAAACTGTTTTACACGCTGCATACAGCGATTCACATCCGTGACAAACATGCCTCTTCTTAGATGGTCCTGCCACGTCCACCCTCGTTCTCGAAGCATACACACCACCTGGTCATGTGCCCACTCGCAAGAGCAACTCACAGAGACCCGCCCACCAACTCTAAGACCATGGCGTGTAAAACAGTTTGCGATGGTGGACGCGGTCGTGCATCATAACCGAAAAGAATAATGAAAAGTTAACGTGGCTCAGAGGTGCATGTGGACTGTAGCAGAGACAAACGCGAATGACGCCGTGTTTTGTGAGTTGCTGCGTCCGAGTTGATGGGCGTGGCTCTGCGAGTTGTCGTCGTATCCAATGGTCTTAGAGTTGGTGGGCGTGGCTCCGTCCTGCGTGCTCCATGGGTGTCTTGCTTGCTGACGGCTTAGTGAATTATATATATAGATGTGAAAAACTGGCTGTGTAAAAATTTGGGTCCCCATGTAATTTTGCTGATCTGAATGCATGTCACTGCTCAATACTGATTACTTGCAACACCAAATTGGTTGGATTAGCTCATTAAGCCTTGAACTTCCTAGACAGGTGTGTCCAATCATGAGAAATAAAGGTATTTAAGGTGGTCAATTGCAAGTTGTGCTTCAATTTGACTCTCCTCTGAAGAGTGACAGCATGGGATCCTCAAAAGATCTGAAAACAAAGATTGTTCAGTGTCATGGTTTAGGGGAAGGCTACAAAAAGCTATCTCAGAGGTTCAAACTGTCAGTTTCAACTGTAAGGAATGTAATCAGGAAATGGAAGGCTACAGGCACAGTTGCTGTTAAACCCAGCAGGTCTGGCAGGCCAGGAAAAATACAGGAGCGGCATATGTGCAGAATTGTAAGAATGGTTACAGACAACCCACAGATCACCTCCAAAGACCTGCAAGAACATCTTGCTGCAGATAGTGAATCTGTACATCGTTCTACAACTCAGCACAGTTTGCACAAAGAACATCTGTATGGCAGGGTGATGAGAAAGAAGCCCTTTCTGTACTCACGCCACAAACAGAGTCACTTGTTGTATGCAAATGCTCATTTAGACAAGCCAGATTCATTTTGGAATAAAGTGCTTTGGACTGATGAGACAAAAATGGAGTTATTTGATCATAACAAAAAGCGCTTTGCATGGCGGAAGAAGAACACCGCATTCCAAGAAAAACACCTGCTACCTACTGTCAAATTTGGTGGAGGTTCCATCATGCTGTGGGGATATGTAGCTAGTTCAGGGACTGGGGCCCTTGTTAAAATCGAGGGTCGGATGAATTCAACCCAATATCAACAAATTCTTCAGGATAATGCTCAAGCATCAGTCACAAAGTTGAAGTTACGCAGGGGTTGGATATTCCAACAAGACAGTTGGAAATCTACAAAGGCATTCATGCAGAGGGAGAAGTACAATGTTCTGGAATGGTCATCACAGTCCCCTGATTTGAGTATCATCAAAAATCTATGGGATGCTTTGAAGCAGGCTGTCCATGCTCGACAGCCATCAAATTGAACAGAACTGGAGAGATTTTGTATGGAAGAATGGTCACAAATACCTCCATCCAGAATCCAGACACTCATCAAAGGCTATAGGAGGTGTCCAGAGGCTGTTATATTTGCAAAAGGAGGCTCAACTAAGTATTGATGTAATATCTCTGTTGGGGTGCCCAAATTTATGCACCTGTCTAATTTTGTTATGATGCGTATTGCATATTTTCTGTTAATCCAATAAACTTAATGTCACTGCTAAATACTACTGTTTCCATAAGGCATGTCATATATTAAAAGGAAGTTGCTACTTTGAAAGCTCAGCCAATGCTAAACAAAAATCCAAAGAATTTCCAACAAATGCTATGGATTCCTGATTCTTATATTTCCTTTGTGGTTCTTGATAAATTAACACTAGAATTACCAGAGCCTACGAAAAAACTCGTAGATCCGTCCCACCTTAAATCGCTTCGCACCTCTCCATCAGAGTCTTTTGTCCTGTAAATGTGTTGATAAGCAGCAAGCAGCCTACTATCACATCCCCCCACTGCCGCACAGTTTTCTCAGCTCATATCTGTTTATCTGCGTGTCACTTGCTTGGAGTTGTATAGAGTGAGAAGTCAAGCAAAATGACACCTTTTATAAATACTATATCGTTATTTGGAACACATGCATTTCGTGTGTGTTCCGTGTCTACAATGATCTATGTAAACACATCGCTAAAACAGAAACGTTTTTCATGTTTTAGTAATAATTGACAAAATGTAGACATGAAGTTTATAATGTGTGAAGCCTACAGTCCAAATATCAAAGAAACACTTTCACAACAGGTACAAATATAACAGAACAAATGCGCTCAGTCAGTCTGTAACAGCCGGTGTAATTGTGTGATACTTGTAAAGGTTAACTTTGTTTTGTTTTTTATTTATTCAGTTTCATTCTCTGTCGCGTTCACGAAACCACCCAACCCATCCCCAAAACTGACACTGCTGTTTTCACATAAAGACGTGCTATAGCTCAAATGTTATTTATTTGGATCACATAAAGACACGCTATAGCTCGCTATAGCTCAAATGTTATTTATTTGGATCACATAAAGACACGCTATAGCTCACTATAGCTCAAATGTTATTTATTTGTAGCTCAAAGTGCTTTACAAGACATTCTGGACAAGTAATACTGGATAAGTAATACTTATAAGTAAGATACTTATTAAGTATCAGACAGGTTTCAGACCATCTCATAGTATAGAAACTGCTTTGGTCAAAGTAGTCAATGACTTACAGCTTAATGCAGACTCAGATAATATAACAGTATGGGTTCGATTTGAGCATGGCATTTGTTATCATAGATCACAGCATTCTTATTAATCACCTCAGACAGTTGGTGAGCCTTTCTAACAGTTGCTTCGATTAGTGTTATTCCCTTATAAGAAGTAGAAATCATTGTCAGTTGTGACAGTTATAGGTCAGAAATCCAAGATATTATACATGTGTACTGTGCACTAAATGACAGTAGTCTGCAATAACAACTGAATCCAGTGATGGACATTAGCAAAATAAACTAGCTAAGGTCATAACCATGAAAACACAAATGGAAAAGACAAGCTCAGAATGAGAAACCAAAATCAAAGTTAAGGAACACAGGATAAGAGACAAAAAACAAATAAAAAGGCTTAGTAAACAGAGTCAAGACGTAAAGCAAAAAATGTAGTCAAAATACAAAAACGTTCATAACCAGTAGTGTTTATTGATGAAATTCACTAAAGTATTCTTTGCAGCAAACATGCTGTGTTTGCTCATGACCTTATTCAGTAAATATTTTTATTCTCTGCTTAAGTGAACATTTTTTTCCACTGTGCACCAGGATGCTTTGTGAGGGAAGAGTGACATCATAGAGGTTTAGCAGCCATGTGCAGAACATTCAATGCATGCATACTGTAAGATCGTTGCCTGATTGACTCTAACATGCTTGATGTCATGATTCACATTAGCTAACCAAAATAAGAATACTTCCACCAAATATATAACTCTGAACACTGGACCCTCCCTCAATCTATGGGCAGCAGCATATGGCTAATTTGTAAGTATAATTAGCCATGTGCTGCAGTTGAGTCTAAACAAACCTTAAAGGAGTCCTCCCCTTCCCCTCATCAGAAAATACAGAAAACCCAGTGAAATAATAATAACAAAAAAATTTTACTTTTTACAATGAAATGAAAATTATTTGCACAGATAAATCAGAAACAAAACAGAGGTTCCAGCTGCTTCAGAGCCCCAAATTCCAATAATGGAATGATCCAGTCCTGTGCTGCAGCTTCCTGGCCCGGCAATGTGTGTTTCATGATTGGAACTCTTTGAGCCCAATGATCTCTGTTTTTTATTATTGCTAGCTTGTTGCCATTTGTCATATTTTGTTTGAGGTTATCATTAGAGTAGACATCTGTGTTTTTTGCTGCTAGAAGCAATGCTGCTTCACAGCTTAGATCACATTTTATGCCACAATAATCAGTCCAGCATAGTTGGCAGACTCTTCCCTATCCCCCAGTACCCTTAAAAGGCCATTACACCATTATAATGTGCTCAGAACTAGTGCAATTTCTCTTTCCCCATGGACTTCAATGCATTTTGTGGAGTTTGGTGAAGTTTCCAAACACTTCCATGATTTCACAAAACCACTAAACAAAGTGAACTCCACAGGTTTCTCTCATCACTAATAACCAGAAATCAATTATTAATCTCAAATATAATCACACAAGGGTTTTAGGTTGCATCAACAAACTTGGATAACCAGGAAGTGTACAACAATGACCTTTATACCGACCCATGGGCCTCACACTTCCGTGATTCAAAATGGTCTCAAAAGAAGAATGAATTTCCTAGTTAATATTGTTAAAAACATGTAGAAACAAAAAATAAATATAACCACTGGATTCCTTGACCACTAAAACACCTGAAACAATATTTCAAATATTTTTAGAGATCAAGGATCAAGGAAGATCATAATAGTATGGTGTTCCACAGACTATTTTGCTTTACCTTCTATTCTGTATTTACATGTTCCCATTGGGCATAATCATTTTGAAATATAAAGTGTATTACCACAGATATGTAGACAATATACAGGTTTATTTATAGATAGCACCAGATTACCCAGAAGCTCCATCTCCTCTGATCCAGTGTCTTACAAGCATCACCGAATGGATGAGTAATAACTCCATTAAATTTAACAGAGAAAATGCTGAAATGTTCATTATTGGCAACAAATAAAAACTGATGACCTTAGAAATAAATGAATCCATCGGGCTTTACAAATAAGGACAGAGGCAAAGAATCAGGTGTCACATTCAGGGCTAAACTTCAAATCACACATTAAGCATATTAGTTAGACTCTGTCGCTCAAGAAACACTGATCTCTTACATCACTGCTCAGAAGTTAATAAATGCTTTTGTATTAGACTATTATAATGCACGCCTATCAGGAATAACTAAAAAAGATACAACATGGCCACAATTAGTCCAAAATGAAGCAGCAAGAATCTTAACTAATAAAAGAAAATCACACCAGTCTTAGCATCATTGCACTGGCACCCTGTGTCCTTTTAGGGCTGATTTTAAAAAATGTTTGGTTGCATAGAAGGCTCTAAACAATCTAGCACCTTCTTATATTTTGTACTGCTTGTCCCCCTATATTACTAATTGGAGTCTTACTAATTGTCCCCCTATATTACTAATTGGAGTCTGATCATCTAAGACTGGCTTGTTCAGAATTCCAAGAATGAAGCATGCAATAAATGACTAGATGGCATTTTCTTTTTGAACACCATCAATCTGGAATACTCTGCCATTAGAGATATTCCAGGCTAGTTCATTTGAACACTTCAACAGACTACTAAAACCCGCCTCTTTTATATGCTTTTTATTGATCTCTTTAGAAACTACTAACACCACAAGCATTCCTGAATACTGTGTGAAGGTAGAAATTAGTTATTTACATAAAATGGCTTTATGTATTGTTTTATAGGCTGGTCGCTAATCGCTGCTTCTGCTTGTTTTATTTCTTTTTCCAGTATTTGCTGGTGGTACTATGCGCCACTGCCCCCTGGCCTAAGTACACGGGCCTGCAGTCACCTGAGATGCTGAGAAGATGAAAACAGTTTCACAAGAGTATTATGGCCCGTTCATGTATTGTAGAGTGCCCAGCAGGCCCTGGGCAGTCTTTTGGTCTTGAAATTCCCAGAGGTTTATTTTTTCCAGTATCCCTCCGACTGGAGTTTTTATGTTATACTTCCTTAGAAGGCTGGCATCCTTCAACATCTGCAATAAGATGCTGCAGTTGTTCTATCAGACAGTTGTGGCAAGCACCCTCTTATATGCGGTGGTGTGCTGGGGAGGCAGCATAAAGAAGAGGGACGCCTCGCGCCTGGACAAACTGGTGAAGAAGGCAGGCTCTATTGTAGGCACGGAGCTGAACAGTTTGACTTCTGTGGCAGAGCGACGGGCGCTGAGCAGGATCCTGTCAATCATGGAGAATCCACTGCATCCACTGAACAGTATCAACTCCAGACAGAGGAGCAGCTTCAGCGACAGACTGCTGTCACTGTCCTGCTCCACTGACAGACTGAGGAGATCGTTCCTTCCCCACACTATGCGACTCTTCAGTTCCACGGGGGGTAAACGTTAACATTATACAAAGTTATTTATTGACTGTTATACCTGCCTCGCACTCTCCACCTTGCATTTTTTAACTTGCACAACATTTTTATCACTCTTTAATTAATATTGTTTTTATCAGTATGCTGCTGCTGGAGTATGTGAATTTACCCTTGGGGATTAATAAAGTATCTATCTATCTATCTATCTATCTATCTATCTATCTATCTATCTATCTATCTATCTATCTATCTATCTATCTATCTATCTATCTATCTATCTGTCAAGGACATCTGACCACAGTTTTCTTATTAAGCTGGATATTTTGATTGTCATCTGTTTTATATTACCTGTTATAACTAAATGTTCTTTAGTATTTTATTTCCTTTTGTAACTGTTTCACCGTTACTATTGTAAAGTACTTTGAGCTACTTTTTATGTCTGAAAATTTCTTATATAAAAAATGTTATTGTTATTGTTGGAGGTGTGGAATATTTTGACTGACTACTGGAATGTACAGTAATTATCTAAGATGTTATTTTATTTCTTTAACTTAACTATTTAAGTGTAAATATATATGCATAATTAAGCATAACAAAATGATAATAGGCAGGCACATTAGACTGTAAGTAATGAATGGAGGCTAAATGCCTTTATAGGCTTAACAGAAATATCTAGAAGTAGAGTGGAGCCATAAACTGTTATTTTCCCTCAGAAGTTACATATGCAAGAGTTATATAACTTCTGATGTCACCTTTCTCTTTATTTCAACTCCAGGCCATTTTCTGTGGAAAAAGAAGCCAAGCCATGAAGATCTGGCTCTTTAACCATCTTTGCACAAACACAAAAGTTTCTTTTGTTCAACAAGTCATTTCAGCATTAAATAAATTCCAGTGGTTTAAATATCAAATTGCTCTGTCAGTTCATGGCATGCCCATACACTTTAAGCCAAATTACATCCATAGTTTTGTGCAAGCACTGTAAGTGTCAACTATAAGGTGTATGCAGGAATCTGCCAGAAGTAGTCTTTCTTTTTTTTCAGACAAATTTCCTCAAAACAGGCTTAAACATGGCAGTAATTTGCTGGCTATATGAACTCCATTAGAACTCTAGCATATGTGGAGGAAAGCAGGAAGGTCAGAAGCAAATCTAAGTGTCTGGTGTTTTAATTACAGTCTGGAGAACTGGGGTACAGAAAACCTATATGGCAGCTTAGTGTGGTGGTTCAAAGTATTTGTAAGGCAGACCCTCACTCCATAAGTGACCCAGGGTATGCCCTTAAAGTTCTCTGGCCAAGGACTGACACAGACATTCTTAAAGTGGTCATGGATTATTGAGATAAGTGCCCTCTTGCAGTCCACATGGCCTCTGCATCTCTGAGCTGCAATATAAATGTTTTGGGGAGATTCACCCCGGGTGGGTCTCACTAAAGTATAATTGATATTTCCCAAATGATAGGAATAATCATTCTGGGGTTTATTCCGTGTGGATAACAGTGGAATGATTTAAAGGAAAAAAGGAAAGGTGTTAAGACAATAGAGAACCCAACCTGTCTGTGCCATAACATCCTTCTTCACCGCCTGCAATACACTATTGGACTCTCAGGAATTGTTCTAAATTGGTTTACATCATACCTGACTGGCAGAACTGAGCATGTCGCCCTTGGCAGCGCAAAGTCCCACACCCACAACGTCGCCTGTGGTGTTCCACAGGGCTCTGTGCTGGGCCCTATCCTTTTTACTATCTACATGCTCCCCCTTGGAACTGTCATTGGCAGACATGGTTTATCGTTCCATTGCTATGCCGATGACACTCAGCTTTACCTCAGGACTACTCCCACCTCCTCTACTGCTCCTCTGCCAACATCTACATTGTCTACCTGCCTGGAGGAGATAGAGGCATGGATGAGGCTCAATTTTCTTCAGTTGAACAGATCCAAAACAGAAGCCATCTTAGTTGGTACATCACATCATCTTCGCTCTTCTACCATCACCAGTATTACTTTCTCTGGCCAAAATATTCCTCTTTCCACATCTGTTACTAATTTGGGTGTTAGAATGGACTCCCAACTTACTTTTGACACCCACATCAAATATCTCTGTAAGTCATCTTTTTACCATCTCAAGAACATCGCCAAACTCCACCCATTACTCACCCTGGCAGATGCAGAGAAGCTCGTCCATGCCTTTGTCTCTTCCAGGCTGGATTACTGTAATGCACTCCTCATTGGGATTCCTGGCAAGAGTATCCAGAGACTCCAGTATATTCAGAACAGCGCTGCCAGGATCCTGATGAGGGTGCGAAAGTATGATCACATCACCCCAATCCTGAAAACCCTTCACTGGCTCCCTGTTTCATTCAGAATAGAGTACAAGGTCTCCCTTCTTACCCATCAGTGCATTTATGGACATGCCCCTCTTTATCTACAGGAACTCCTTACCCCCCATAACTCCTTACGTTCCCTCCGCTCTGTACTCACTAACACTCTTCAAGTCCCCAGAACTAAGCTCAGCAGCATGGGTGACAGGGCGTTTTCATCGGTGGCGCCGAGGCTGTGGAATGCCCTCCCTGATTACCTGAGAGCCCCACAGTCGACTGAGGCCTTTAAGCGAAACCTAAAAACTCATCTTTTTAGAAAGTCATTTTGTTAAAGTATTTTATAGACTCTTCTGTTCTTTTTTATTTTATTATTCTATTTTTACTCTGTAGCACTTTGGGATTGCTAAAATATAAAGTGCAATATAAATAAAATTTATTATTATTATTATTATTATTATTCTTGCCCTGGGGCTATTCCATACACACAGAAAGCAACACTGTGTCCATTGATTTCAAAAACATCACCTGCCTTGAAATTTCATATTTAGTGACCACTTTGTGACTTTTCCACTCTTGGCAACTCTTTACTAGCTGGTCAACCTATGCAAAACTTAAACATTTAAGTGAAATAGTAAGTACACCCCATGAATTGTTTTTTTTTTCTTTTTATAACATATGTGGATATATTAAAGTTTGATCTTCATTTACATGTATAAACCTCATACCCTTACCTGCTGCAGGGAGGCCAGTGTAGTGGATGGAAAGGAGGGGACTGCCTCCATTATACATGCTCCCCTGACACATTGGATGGCAGCATTCCTGCACAGCTATGTCCATTAATTTACCTGCGGGGTATGTTGGGAGTTGTGGTCCTGTTGGGGCAGCCCTGCTGGGTTCCCTTGGCACCAACGGGGGAGCTGCTAGGGAGGGATGTCCCTACTTTTAGTGGCTTCTGCCTGACCCAGGAGTGCTTCCTCCTTGACACCAAAAGTATTCCTGGGTCTGCCCTCAAAGGGGCCACCTCTGTCCACTTGGTGGTCAGAGTTGGGAGGAGGTGGATGAAGCTGCATGGGAGGTGTACAGTAGAAGGAAAAACATATTGCTTGTTGTCTAGCAGAGAAAGAAGGAAACCTAAACCTTGTAAATGCCTTTTATTTGAACCCAGGACTGTGTTATTATATTGTGTCAGGGGGTCTGGGATGCTGCAATGCCCCCTACAGGTCACTACATAGTATCTGTATATAAAGGTGATATATTTGAAGAAAAAACATTTTTTTTGATTTTCCAATAATTTACTCAATAGAAAAATGAGTGGATATGTCATTTCAGTGTGTGGATAAGTCCACCCTTGGATCAAACAGCTGGCATGGCCTTTCCTTTAACTGTCTACCAGTCTCTGACATTGACTGTGCACGCCAAGCTTATTTGAAATCCACTCACAGCAGCTCAATGTGATTCAGATCATGGCTTTGACTTGGCCATTCAAGAACCCTCCATTGCTTGATGGATTAACTGGTATCTTTAGGGTAATTGTCATATTATAAGGTCCACTTTTGGTTTAGCTTCAATCTTCTGATAGATGGTCTCACATTATCTTCAAGCAAATTCTGGTACAATAATTCCTAGTGACTTCTATGATGATGAGCTTCCCAGACCCTGATGCAGCAAAGCAACCTCAAAACCACAACATTTCCATCTTCATGCTTTACTGTTGGTATCAGGTTCTTCTCATCAATTGTTGTCTTAGGTTTTCACCTAACATGTTTTCTGGTATTCTTTCTTTGTCTCATCTGTCAGTAGCATATTGTTTCAGAAGTTCTGGCCTTCACTTAGATGTTCTTAGGCAAACTGTAATTTTGTCCTGATGTTCATCTTGGATCACAAAGGTCTCCTTCCGATCTACCTCCCATGTATATCTAATTTACGCAGTCCCTTTCTAATGGTAGACACATGAATATTGGCAAGGGCAACCTGTAGGTTCTCTGATTAAATTCTGGGGTTATTAGACTTCTTTCAGCATCTTGCATTCTGCTGTGTGGTTAAACCTGCTGATGCAGCCTGGCCTGGAAAAATTGGCAGCTGTGTGAAATTTTCTCCACATGTAAATGAGCTTCTTAACAGTAGAATTATTTCCAATTGTTTGGAGATGTTTCAAATCCCTTCCCAGACTCATTGGCATCTACACCGATCAGACACAACATTAAAACTACTAACAGGTGAAGACAATAACATTAATTATCTCAATACAATGGCACTTGTCAAGGGGTGATATATATCAGGAATCAAATGAACAATCAGTTCTTAAAGGTAATGTGTCTGAAGCTAGAATTTAGAGTATGGGTGATGGCTGGATGACTGGGTCAGAGCATCTTCAAAATGGCAGGTATTGCAGGTTGTTCTTGGTATGTATTGATTAGTACCTGCCAAAATTACTTCAAGAAAGAACCACCTGTAACGTGGCAACAAGGTCATGGGTGCCCAAGGTTCATTGATGCACATTAGGAGTGAAGGCTAGCCCGTCTGGTCCGATCCTGCAGAAGGGCTACAAATACCTGAAAAACTTAATGCTGGTCGTGAGAGAAAGGTGTCAGAACACACAGTGCATTGCAGCTTTCTGCGTATGTGACTGCGTAGCAACAGACTGGTCAGAGTTCCCATGCTGAACCCTACCCAATATTGAAAGTGCCTACAATGGACATGTGAGCATCAGAACTGGACCATAGAGCAATGGAAGAAGGTGGCCTGGTTTGATGAATCACGTTATCTTTTTAGATCATGTGGACAGCCAAATGTGTGTGGGAAGAGTCAACAGCAGGATAGGGCCATGTTCTGCTGGGAATATTTGGGTCGTGACATTCATGTGGATGTTAAATTGACATGTACCACCTGCCTAAAGATTGTTGCAGAACATGTACATGCCTCCATGGCAATACTATTCCCTGATGGCATTAGTTTCTTTCAGCAGGATAATGTACCCTACCACAGTTCAAAAATTGTTCAGGAATAGTTTGAGGAACATTACAAAGAGTTTGAGGCATTGACTTGGCCTCTAAATTCCCCAGCTGTCAATCCAATTGTGCATCTGTGGGATATGCTGGAAAAACAAGACGGTTCCATGGAGGTCCCACTTCGCAGCTTACAGGTCTTAAAGGACCTGCTGTTAATATCCTAGTGTTAGATACCATAGGACAACTTCAGGGGTCTTGTGAGGTCCATGACTTGATATGTCAGAGCTGTTTTGGTGGTATGAGGAGGATATAGATAATATTGTCAGGTGGTTTTAATTTTGTGGCTGATCAGTATACAACCTTGTGTACTGACTTTTCCAATCCGAAAAAATTTGCACAAATGTTTATTTGAATTATACAATGGACTACAAATTGTAAATGTGGCATGATGTTTGTTACATCACCTTTATCTATAGACACTGTTTTTAATGAAGATCACATCTTGATATGTCCACACATGTTAAAAAAGAAAAAACATTTCAAGGGGTATACTTACTTTTTCACATGAGTATGAATCGTATAGTAGGTGCCTGTAGTTTCTTCCATGTGCCACACATTCTAGCAATTTCAGAACTTGGCAGACCTGTTCTGGGGCTGTGATCTGCTTATGTATGCAGAGCTATTCTTATGCAACATGGTCTGTGACTCACCTTCGATGAATATCTTTAACAAAAGCAGCACAAAAAATACAAAATTGCTCTGGCATTTTCTGACAGGCACCAGGCAATGCTTTATTCACCTAGGTGATTTTTCTTTTCTTTTGTTTTATACTTGCTGAACAGCCTTTTTACAGTATAGGTTACTCATTATGTTCAATATTTACGATTGCCTTGAAGTGCTTTGAACCTTGACCAAGTGAGGAAGAGAAAGGGGGGTTTGGCCATTTAGGGACGGGGGATGAGTAGCCTCATCAATTTGTGCCTTTTATCTTCATTTCTATACATAATTTTTTTTTAATATACTAAAAGATAATGTCTTAATATTTCACAGAGCGCTTTCTACTTTATCAATTATTATCAAGTTTTTATTAATAGTTAATTTATTTAAAAAGCCTTTGGGAGTACAACATAGTATTAAAGTGAAATTCAAGGATATAAAATTGCATATCAAAATTACAGTAGTACAAGGAAAAGCAAGAGAGAAAGATGTGACCACAGGAATAAATAATAATAAACTGGGGACAAAAAAATCAATTGGAATAAGAATAACACAAGCATACACCAAAAAATTATTTCCATTATTTCATGTAATTTTTATATATTTTAGGGTGCTGAATTAAAAAATGAAAACTATTTTTCTCTATAACATAACATTTTTACAAAACATATTTATTAGCTGTCAATTATGGTATTTTTCTTTTGTTTTCACACTATATTAAATATCAATATTTAATTTTAATGATTATTTTTTTATTTTATTTTTTCTAATATTAAAATCTATGTTTAAAGCTTTAAAAATGTTCTCAACAAGATTAACTACTATGAGCCGCACTGGTTCATCATATGTGGGGATGTGAAAGTTTGTGTATCTTACTGAGTCAACGGTCAGGGTATACAAAACTCCCCTGTTTTCTCAGTGAGTGAGATAGCAGAGCCAAGAATTTCAGTTGGGCTCAGAAGGAATGGCCATCCTGAAAAAAGCTACAACTTGGTGCCAAAACCCTCTTTGGAATGAGTTTCGTAGATCCAGAAAAAATGCTGCTTCAGGTCAGGTTAGGTTGGGGAGCATGCACTGGTACAGTTCATTGATGCACCCACCACACGACAGAACAGCTCAGGATCCTTGTTAGCAGCTTCTCAGGCAGACACACAATCCAACTCCACCTCTGGAAGTGACCATTTATGTACAGCAGCCAGGTGTTATATGGGCATCACCTGGGCCTGGCCCTGTCATTCAGGTCCTGTGAGCTGGATCATCCTCTGGGAATCGCGCCACATGGCTAACTTCAATAGGAAGAGTCACCAGAGACATAAATGAAGGAAAGTAAACCTCTCGATGTGGTCAACACTCCCTCTTCAAACAGACACACTGCTGATGGCTGTGTCCAAGAGGCCATTAAAGGCCTGGATCTTGATTTTTATCCATGACACTTGCAAGCCCATACACTCAGACTCTGCGCTTAGTCTCTCAAGAGCCTGGATCAGAGCTTCCGCTGAGTTTGTGAAGATCACAGCATCACAGAATCGTCGGCAAAGTCAAGATCAGTGAATTTTTCTTCAACAACAGATGTCCCACAGCTACTGCACCCCACAACCCTGCTCAACACCCAGACCAAGCAGGTATTGAACAGGGTAGGAGTGAGAACACACAGCTGATGAACCCCAGAATCAACTGGGAAAAACGCAGAGGTTCTTCCTCCACTCTGCACAGTACTCACAGTACCAGTGTACAGGCTGGCCATGACATCCAGCAAATTCGGGGGGATCCCGCTAAGTCTCAGGATGTTCCACAGGGCAGCTCAATCAGCTAAGTCAAACTCTTTATGAAAATCAACAATAGATTGGGTGGTTCAGAGCTAATTGGAGGATCAGCCTCAAGAACTGCAGACCCAGAGTCCAATGTCCTACCCGGTGGATCAGCATTAAACAGCTTATACCACTGCTTCATATTAACCTTGGATCAATGAAGCAGTTTGTCAAAGCCCAATGAAAAGATGGAGTGTTTTTTTATGCATTTGTGCCAACCCTTCCAGGTTTGTCTAATGCTAAATTGAAAGAAGGCATTTTTGCTGAAGGTGATATTAGAAAGCTGTTTTTTGATGTAGAATTTGATGGTGCAATGAAAGACCTGGAATGAGAGTCTTGGGCAGCCATTAAAAGGAGTCAAGTTTTTAGGTAGCAATAAGGATCGATTTTTTAAAGGAATTGTGAAAATTTCAATAGTTACGTTTAAGGAATTGGTTTCCAACATGAGTCTGAAAGTTTACATTTTAGATTTGAATTTGGAGTTTCACCCTAAAATATCAAGGACATGGAATGAAAGTACCAGGGACTTTGGGATGTGAGCAGTAATATTGCTGGATGATTTCTAAGGATTAACCAGAAAAAGTTGACAAATGGAGGACCACCAAACAAAGTTTTAGCTGAAAAAAACTAAAGTCACACCCACAGGACAAAGTTTTCATTTTTGAAATGCTGACATTTGTCTCCATTTTGACCTGTCATCCATGCTTTACTGGCATTTTCAACCCACACAAATGAATACTTCTGAAAATGCTCCCAAGAGCCAGATACTTTTAAAAATACAGGTGTCACTTTTCAATGTGACCATGCAAAAGCGTAGATTCAGCTGTCTTCCTTCCTCTACTAATATTGCAAATGGCTTTCTACATTCCAGTTCTCAGATTTCAGATTTTCCTCAAAAGAGCCCAGCAAGTTTATTTTGGGTCTCCATGGCAGTCAGCACTTTGCTAAGATGGGCTGTAGGTCTTCTCCTCATCCTACCTGAGACACTTTTGTAGCACCATGCTGCTGCGGTGCTTTACAGAAGTGAGTGCCAATGGAGACTTCCTCTTTTGTTATCACTCTTTTAGGTAGCTCACTCTCTTTACAAGGACTGCTTGTAATTACTGCACTAGTTATAATTCATTTGTGACTTACTATTTTTATAGGCTCTCCTGCATCTGACTCCTAAGCTGCTCATTTGTATAATGGATTCTCACTTCATATTGTTCATGACTTATCTGCAGGCTGATGCAACTGTCAGTGTCGTTACAATATAATAGAAATCCAGCTAACAGAAGATCCAACCAATTGACATCTATTGAAATTAAAACATAAAACTCCAATTAGCATGTTTTTAGGGAAAATATGCCACTGACAAGTCCTCTGGAAAAAGAAAAAGTAAATCAATGTTCAGTTGACTAAGCCCAACTGACCCATTTCTGACTCCCAAGCCTTGCACAATATGGAATGGCAAATACTGGAATTTACAACAGTAGTGTAATATGATGGTCTGGGTGTGTATCTGTTAAAAATAAAGAGTCTCAGGCTATCTGACATCTCATTTTATGACCAAAAGCATTAGTTTGGTCAAGGCAGTAGTGGATCCATGTGTGCTAGCACGATGTTGAGAAGAAAAAGAGAATGGAAAGGGGTCAATAATAAGTGAAACAACGATTACCACATTTTTAAGAAAAAACATAAACAACCTTTCTGTGGCATGAAGAGCCTGATTAGCAGATCTAATCTCGACATACTATGGTAAAATTTTGGGTCTTCCACCTCAATTTAAATTCTGAGACTTATGGTTCATCTTCCACTAGCAGGGAGATACCACTGCTCAAGGCCCAGTAGCTGTAACTCCTTCAGTAGTCTTATTTAACCTTAGGATTTTTAAAGTGCTTGTGTCTTAGAATCACAAAAAACATTCTGAGTTGCACTGCATGTGTTAATAAGTTCTTAAGGAAGCAATGCCATTTAATGTTTTACATATTCAATCCAATGTATTTTTGAATAAATTTGTTTTCACTTATTATAGGCAGTTGAAACCCGGTGCATGTACTACCACCCCAGCCCGACACAGACAGGCAGAGACATGGGTGCAACACAGAAGACTCTTTATTTACAGTGGGGAGACGCTCTTCTTTTGCTGTCCACAGCAGCACAGTACAAATAACCACCATTACACAGTCCTTCTTCTTCTTCTCTCTTTGTCCACTCCTCCTCCTGTCAAGTTTCCTCCCGATTCTGGCTCCTCGAAAGAGTGAGGTGGTTCATTTTAGGCAGACCATGGGAGTGTTCCAGGTGCCTCATTAATCAGACATGGAATCACCCCCAGGTGTGGTGAAAGCTCTATTTAGGGCTCTGTAGCTCCCCCTGGGATCCCCCATGGAACCCAACGGGGCTGTGCCACATTCCAACTCCCAGCATGCCCTGCGGGAATCCATAGTGCCCCAGCCGCCCAGGAGGGCTGCCCTCTAGCATCCCAGGAGAGGTAGTGTCTTGTAGATACTCTCTCCTCTGGTCCTTCCATCTTGCTGGCATCCTGGCCAGGTAAATGCCATGGCCGCCTGTCACAAAGATAAGAGAACTTGAAAATATTTGAAGAAAATAATGTTAAATTTAAATTACAAAACACAAAACTTACATTAAACACACAGTAAACCAACAGCTATTAAAGTGATTAATATAAACAAAACCTCACAATAGAAGCTGTCAGGGTCGAACATCTAGGCTTTGAGCAGGTAGAAAATGGGTAGACTGAGAGTGGTGTTAAACAGTGGTTCAATGCCTTTCCTTTTCTAATCCCAGAACAGAGGAGGACAACAAGAAAGAAATGTCATTTCTTCTGCAGTATCAGAAGTGCTGCCCCTTCAACCTTGCATCCTATTTAGGACACAGTCGAATTGGAGGTTGGCATTCATTTTCAAACAAGCAACTAAAGCAGATGGAAACCTACCCTTAGGGGATTTGATTCCAGGCTGAAAAAGCATTGGGCCGAATGGTCTCTTTTTATTTATTTTTGTCTTTGATGATTTTGTCCACATTAAACCGTGTGACACCACAAACCTCTTATCTTTTAATAAAGTCCATTAACATTAGCACAGATTACTCATTATGTTCCAATAGCCAATTAGGAGATGATGGGAGGAAAGAGAGAAATGCCAGTCAATATCATTTGTTGGAGATGATAAGCCTCTGGTGGTGTCCATGGTTGGTTATAACAAGCAAACTGACACTCTGACAAATCATATCACTGTTCCGATGTAGAACAGATTCATTAATTTTATTGTTAAATCTCTAAACTCTCTAACTCTAACTAGAAGCCAAAGCACAGACTTAGGAGCATGAGTTTTATCGTTTTACTTCCAAGTTGTATTAATCATCCATATGGGAACATTTTCAGTTAACTGCAAGCCAAAAACGGAATGATTTTAGCAATATGGGAATAGAGATATGTAGCAGTCGGCCTTAAATCCATTCATTCATTATCAAACCTGTTTAATCCAATTCAGGATCACAAGAGGCCAAAGTGAGATGCAATGCAATGAGGTCCAAGAACCACATAAAATATTGAAAGAGGCAAAGCTCAACCCAAAAACAGAAAGCTCAGCAGTGTGTTAATTAGCAGAAATTTCCATCACCCTAACTGAGAGCAGTAAAACAAACACCTTGAGTTAAATGAATAATCTTTATGTAATTAACAGATATAAAAGGATCAGCAAATAAGAAAAATAGTAATTAAACATAAAAACTAATTAACTCAATTAATCTCAAAACAAAAGCATTTCTTAAAAAGTCAAGGATAATACAAATTCTAAATAATAAAAAAAAATGAAAAGAAAAACAATCTAAAGATTGTAAAGTTCACTAACAGGCTTATAGAAATACTTCACTTCTTCAAAGAGTCTGAAAGACATCTCTTAAATCACAGGAAAAGGAGAGTCTAGTGCACAGTTTAATTAACGTAACAATATCATTAATGTGGCCTGTGTTGGGCTGGCATCTATCCAGTTGTTGTTCTTGCCTTGCGCCCTCTGATTGCGGGGATAGGCTCTAGCTGCCCCGCAACCATGCCCTGGAAAAGCGGATTAGAATGAAGGATAGAATGTAATAATCTTTTTTTCAGGTGTTTAAGCATGCCGTCAGTCTGGTTTGTGCTGATATTTTTTCCCTGTTCACTTCCAGATTGTGCCTGTTGACATGTGAGAGAGATAGTGCATTACAGGGAGATTTGCATTGGTGCAGGATGTGTGTATCGATCCATCATTACATTCTGCAGGGATCAAGTTACCCTGTAGAACAGTTAAACAGTGTATGAAGTGCCACAGGGCTACAAAATTAACTTTTTATGTGTTATTGGCTATTAAAGGGATGGCCGGTAAATTTTGGATTCAGTGATTTACTCTAAGAACAGAAAATCTTTTTTGTTTTGTAAATCTTTGTGCTTCTGTGTGATTTCTCAGTTTTTTTATTTTTAATAAATTTGCAAAAACCTCAAGTAAACTTTTTTCACGTTGTCATTATGGGGTGTTGTGTGTAGAATTCCGAGGATAAAAATGAATTTAATCCATTTTGGAATAACGCTATAATATAACAAAATGTGGAAAAAGTGATGCGCTGTGAATACTTTCCGGATGAACTGTAGATAGATAGATAGATAGATAGATAGATAGATAGATAGATAGATAGATAGATAGATAGATAGATAGATAGATAGATAGATAGATAGATAGATAGATAGATAGATAGATAGATAGATAGATAGATAGATAGATAGATAGATAGATACTTTATTAATCCCAAGGAGAAATTCACAAACAAAGTGTGATTATCCACCAGATCAGGGGTTGTTGCTGTCAGCTACCACTTTCTCTCTTTCCTCCTCTGCAAACCTTCAGAAGGAAGTCCCGCCTGGTAACCTCACTTCCGGTCTGTTGTCTTTCACAATTCAGTTCTGCATTGAGTTTGGCTGAAAAGATTATTTTTGTACTTTCATTGATTAATTTTCAAGTATATGGGGTGGCTACCCCAAACCTTTGTTTTTGTCTTTGTGATTCCTTCACACTATCACACTATCTATCTATCTCTCTAGGATAAAAGGTTAAAGGATATTCCAACACTGAAAAGGAAAGACGGTTAAAGATATAATGAAGCCTTCATAAGGTGTGCACCTATTAAGGAAAGAGTAGATAACTTATAGAAGGGAGAAAGGGGGGAATAAAGCCAGGGCAGATAAAAGGAGAAGGTTAGAGTAGGTGAGATAAAGCTTCCATTAGAGAAAATGTAGGTCAGGTCAGGTCTGGTTGGGAAGCATACACTGGTACAGCGTGTTGCCATACGCACCATACAATGAAATAGCTCGGGATCCTGGTTGGCAAACCCCAAGGCAGACATGCTGTCCAGTCCCACCCACTGAAAATGACCCTCTATCTACTGCAGCCAGGTGTTACATAGGAGTTCCCTTGGCCTCGTCCAGCTGCTCACCTGTGAGCTGGATCATCCTCTGGGTATCGCGCCACATGGCTGTAATGCCGTAACTGATGCTCCCTTACAATACAGGTACTGTGGCTTATACAGGACTCTGCGAACTACTGCTCATTTGGCATCAAGTCAAACCAGCGGTACCCAAGGATCTGCTGAAGAGACAGAGTACCTTAGGTCCAGTCTTCGTGTCAGGTCACTGCTCAAACATAAAGCAAAACAGGAAGCACCAGGATTCTACTGTAAAGACTTGGACCTTCGTCTTTTTGAACAGATATCAGGAGCAATATCAGTTTCAGGATGTCCCACAGGGCAACTTGATCAACTGAGTTGAATGCTTTACGAAAATCAACAAAGACTACAAAGAAACTCTGCTGATATTCACCTTTGCGCTTGATGAAAACCCTCTGTGCTAGGATACAGTCAATACTATACTTCTTAGGTGTAAAACTAGTTTCATTCGCTGGTAGGTGAGTAAGTGATCATGGATGCTATTGAGGGTGACCCAAGGGAGGAACTTACCTGGCACTGAGAGCAGTGTTATAGCCCTTCAGTTGCCACAATCCAGGTGATGACCCTTCCCTTACCGGATAGGGATGACAACTCCTATTTTACAGTCAGGTGGGATTATGCCCGTCTCCCAGAGAGAAGCAAAGGTTGCTTGTAATGGCAGTAGGACAGCCTTAACACCAGCCTGGAGAAGTTCACCCCAGATACCACAGATCCCTGCAGCCTTCCCTACCCTCAGCTGGTTTACCAACTGTGCGACCTCAGCTTGATTGGGTGGTTCACAACTAATTGGAGGATCAGCCTCAAGAACCGTGGACCCAGAAATGTCCAATGTCCTAGTTGGAGGATCAGCTTTAAACAGCTGCTTAAAGTAGCCAGCCCAGAGGGTCACAACTGCAGCATCATCCATAAGGTCCGTTCCATCACCTGCCCTGCCTGCGACTCTGTGAGAATCAAATTCTGATGCTTCAGTTCCTCTGTAAGCAGGACATGGGTCACTAGACCATAGATGGTGTGTCACGCTCACTGATGCCTCTAACTAACGCATCCTTATCTACCCTCAGAGCCCTCGCAGCCGTCCTTCTCAGTTCCCAGTATAGACTGGAGTTGCCATCAAGCCGTGCAATGCGACTCCTCTCAATGAAATCTAGGGTGCCCTGCAAAATTAAACGCCTCCTTCTGGGAACACTAGTAATACCAACACAACCCTCAGCAACCTTCAGGGTCTTGTCATGGAAGGTCTCCCACATCACATTAGGATCAGCAGTCACACCCACATCTGCAAGTTCTTCACGCAAACTCATTAGAAATAGCCTGCTCTTGTAGTCTGGTCCAGCCTCATTCTCCTAGCATGTGGAAGCCTACCGGACCTAAACCAGATCTTCAGAGTAACAGCAACAGGTTTGTGGTCAAAATTCACCAACTGGGCACTACTGTAGACCCTGCAGTTCTGTAGGAGACTCCAGCATCTGCCCACAAGGATGTCATCAATTTCTTCCACTGCACCACCAGTATTGGAGTACCAAGTCCAATGATGCGACTCAGGATGCTGGAACCAGGATCCAGTGATCCACAGTCCCTAACCTTTTACAAAGTCAAGGAAAATTGAGCCACTTTCATCACGGTCGCCAGACCCATGGGGACTGACACAATCCTCATACCCAGCCCTCTCATGTGTTTGGTCGTATTGAAGTCACCCATGAACAGAGGAGTGCCAGTTCGCGGGCACCCATCAACCGCGAAGTTGTGAATAGAATGTCTCCCTCACCAAGACATCACTCATTGCTGTCAGAGCATACACTGAGACAACTGACAAGGCACCCAAAGAGTGTCTTAATCTGAGTCTCCTAATACGCTCATTGAAAGGAGTGACATCAGACACCATCAGAAAGAGCCGTATCCGCCACAGCAATAGCTACTCCCTGATTATGACAACCATCAGAGCGATCAGACCAATAAAAGGTGTATCCACCTGTAGAGATCTGGCCAGTCTGAGGTCTGTGCACCTCAGAGGATGCTGTACTGAAATGCAGAGTTTACAAAGCTCCTCTGACAGCAGGAGAAGTTGATTATCATGCCAGAGAGACAAGACATTCCACATACCTCCCTAGATAGGCTGCCTCAAACTGGGACCCAAATGCTGCTGTGCAGCAGGTGATGCCTCAGCACCATACCAGTTTTGATACCAAACAAGCCTGATCTTATTGGCTCTCCAGTGGTTTTGACTCTTCCGGGATGAGGCTCCCGAGAGCTTTCCCTCATCCCCTTAATAATGCGAGCAGTCTTCCTATGGGTGGCTGCAGCAGAGCTACTCCCACAGAGAGCAGGAGTCCTGTCTGTCATTTCGGAGCTGTGTGAAGTTTTTATGGTGGCTGTAGGAGTGCCAGTCCTGCGGCCACTTGCAGGGCCGGATGCAGTTTAATGTCATACCCATGACAGGAAGATGAAGGAGAGAGATTAAGAATAGTTAGTCGTTAAGACCTAGAGAAATGTTATGATCCCAGACTGAGAGTCAGCTTAGCTTCTTTTGTATTTCTTTAGAAAGTGTCTTTGAAGCCCTATGAAAGAACACAAACAAAGAGATCAGTGTGGTTATCATCAGGGGATGTGAAGTGATCCACAACAGGCTTTGTATAGTTTATGATTTTAACGGGTCAAATGTATTCCCAGAAATGGTCTGCTAGCCCTGTCCCTATTTCACCTATGTACAGTAGATGGCCAGACTCTTCCTACAAGAAATGCAATAAATAAGATTTTTAGACTGGCAAGAGGCCTGTTGTTTAATATTAAATGTATCAGAGGAACCAGGTACAAAGGTACTGTTCATGTACGTATTTAAAAGTGACACAGCGGTTCCCATTTCAACTCAAAGTGCCTGGTAAGGAATGTAGTGCTCTGCTGTGAATCGACCTGTAGATGAGAAGTTTGCATAGATTAGGTGGTTAAAAGAAGGAGATCAAAGTAGAGTAAGTAACAAAGGGCTACTGTGAAAGTACCAGTATGCAAAATTGGGAAATTTTGTTTGGTGACCTGTTAGAGAGATAAAGTGTTAGGGTGGAATGGAAGTAGTGGCAGGATGCTCTTAGAGTGGATGCTATGAAATCTACTCCTGGTTTAATTGAGGGCCCTGTCTACAATATGGGAAGGGTATCTTCTGTCAATAAAGAAACTCCTCATTCTGAGTGCTTTATTACACAAGTCAGCCTTATCACTGCAGAGGCGATGCAGTCTCCAGGAATAGCAGGAGCTGTACAGACAGTAACTATCTGGGTCAATTGTCTTGCATTAGATAAAGGTTTTAAGTCCTGGAAAACTGATAGAAAAATGTATACCTAAAAATGATAGAATTATGGTAAAAATGTCACCTGTAAACCTCAGAGATGGATGGAAACTAGTAAAATCATTAATGAATTCCAGTAGCTGGCCTATGGAACAAGAGGTGGAACCAACCCAATCATCAATGTATCTTTTGTCCAGGTCCAGTACAAAGCCTAGGAAGGAAGAAAAGAAACACCATTCTACCTTGCTGAAGAAGTTGTTGGCATAGCTGAGTCCCATTCTGTTACCCATTGTAACTCCACTGACCAGGTGAAAAAAGTTGTTATCAAAAGACAAAGCATTGAAAGGGAGAACCGGTTCTGACAGTCTGATGAGGGTGTTTGTGGGAGGATCCTGGACTGGACATTTGTTGAATATCAGTATGAGGCAGGGAGACCTTTGTCTTGTGGAACCACTGCCTACAGAGGGGTGATGTCCATGGTAAAGATAAAACAGTCTAGATTTTGAAACCTAAAGCTTTCATATAACTGGAGATCATGGTTAGTATTTTTTAATCATGAAGAAAGACATTCAACCATTTGAGAAAAGATGAAATAAGAGTAGTGGGACAACACTGGTTTGTGGGAGAAGGTAAAACTGAGATATCTGTGGGGTTCAATAATGAGGTGGTTAGAACTGGGAGGCAGTTCCTTTCTGCTGATGAGAAGGGAACTGGTCGAACATACCTCCAGCTGGTAATCACCTATCAGATCCTGTGTTGGAGGAAAATAGGAGGCTGTATTAGAGAGGCTGTATAGGGGAATCTATCTATCTATCTATCTATCTATCTATCTATCTATCTATCTATCTATCTATCTATCTATCCATCCATCCATCCATCCATCCATCCATCCATCCATCCATCCATCCATCCATCTATCTATCTATCTATCTATCTATCTATCTATCTATCTATCTATCTACTTCTGTTACATCTGATTAAGCACTATAATTGAGGCCCATCGACTCATTCACATTTACTGGGTGAAGTCAGGTAACACAGCTATTTCAGAAAAAGTATCTTCTCAAACAGATGAAATATAAAACATGTGGGTGAATGTCTGGAGTACTCTCTGCTTGTTTTTATATTGGCTGCTTCTAAAAAACTGCAGCCACTTAAAACCTGAGACCACTGACGTATATGCTCCTCCATGGAAAACCTGGTACACATGGAGCACACTGCCTGAAGCCTCTACAAGTCTGCCCTCATCCATATTGGAAACAAAATACACAAGGGGATCTGTTACTCGGGGAGAGTGAGCACACATGCGGCAGGTTGCATACAGGCTTTGGGTGATCTCTAGAAAAAACAGAGAATTCTTCTAATCAATTAACTGATGAACCTTGTCCGAGCTTCTAGTAAAAGTACACCCTGAAAAGAAATGGCCCTTGACTGGTTACCCCCTGAAGCAATTAAGGAAGAAGATCTCAGTAATTGACCTTTTAATGTGGAACTTTGAGCATGGAATGTCTATAATTACTGGCAGACCATAAATAGTGAAGCTATTGTTGTCAGCTAATTGTTTAAGGCATAAAATAATGGAAAGTACCACACTTGTGTAAAAGTGACATGAAGGAGGGGGGCTACCTAAACACAAATGCTGCAGTAACTCCATGGTGATTAGCTCTTTGTTAACTGCAGCTTCAGTTCTGACTGCCTGCTATCATTTATTATACTGACTACTCAAGGACGCTGTAGGTTTGCCAACAGTTCACATAAAACCAGGCCTGAAGCAGAAAAGAGCTCATCTCCCAGTACAGCTGCATTCTACTTATTTCCTTTAATTTGAGAGACATAACACAATAAAGGATATTAATCATTTGTGTTTTTACTTGTTCTAATATAAATAAATCGTTCTGGAAACTTGCGTGTAATTTCTATCTGCTGTAATTGAGAATTCAGAAATATATAGTATCCCTATGGTTTTGATAGTTAAGACAGACCATGAGGATTATTACAGCAGATCAGCAGGGTGATCCCACCAATTTACAGTAATACCATTTGTTTATTTTTAGGTTTGCTCGCATGAAATGTGAAAAGCACCTACAATGACATTCATGTCTGTCTGTTTGCATGAAACAACTCAGCTCCCAGTGGACCAGTTTTGCTGAAGTTTGGAACCCTTATCTTGAATGAAGACTAAAATTTTCACTGAGATATCTGGAGTATAGTGTGCTGTATATATTTTTAAATTTCAAAATCTCCTATTGAGAGCACAGGCACATTTGCAAACTCACCTATATTAAAACAGAGAAGCATTCTGTGCAATTTCAACTATGAATTAGTTTGCTGTTTTAATTTTATCCTGACAACAGTTATTTAAACTTGTACTTCTGTCTTTTAAATAAATATATTTTACTCGTTTGACAACTGCTCCTGATGGCAAAACAGTGGGGACATCTTGTATATGCCTACCATATATACTTGCATTTAAGTTCTCCCGCAGATAAGTCAGGGCTTCATTTTGCTGTATAATTTCCGGTATTTTATAATGTCGGTCGTAAAAGTCAAATGCAGAAAACTCGTGCTATTGGTCCAAGAGATTATGACATGCTAACGCACACCTGAGAGAGTAACCACAGAGGACACTGCCTTTTTTTTCTATGTATTTTGCCTACATGACCACACAGTAATACCCAAACTATTCTGAAGTGACATTTGCACTGTTTTCTGTTTTTTTTGTATCTCACATCCTCATACACCTTTATCGTAAGAGCATCTGTTATCTATCATGGAGCAGTCAATCAGAAGAAAATATGAAGCTGGTTTTAAATTAAAAGTCGTTGAAGTGGTGAAAGAAATTGACAACTGCGCTGCTGCAAACAAAATTTGATGTGTCTGAGAAACTGGTGCAAGATTGGAGGAAGCAAGAAGATGTAAAAAAAAAAATTAAGTGTTTTGAATGGGCATATAAGTCGGGGCCTGATTATATGATTGATTTTTCATAGGTTTCAAGACCCCGACTTATACACGAGTATATACGGTAAGTATTTTTTAACTCTGGGTGAGAAGCTCAGTCATCCGGGAGGGGCTCAGAGTAGAGCCGCTGCTCCTCCGCATCAAGAGGAGTCAGATGAGGTGGCTCGGGCATCTGATCAGGATGCCTCCTGGACGCCTCCCTGGTGAGGTGTTCCGGGCACGTCCAACCGGGAGGAGGCCCCGGGGAAGACCCAGGACACGCTGGAGGGACTATGTCTCACGGCTGGCCTGGAAACGCCTTGGGATTCCCCCGGAAGAGCTAGAAGAAGTGGCCGGGGAGAGGGAAGTCTGGGCATCTCTGCTCAAGCTGCTGCCCCCGCGATCCGACCTCGGATAAGCGGAAGAGGATGGATGGATGGATGGATTTTTTAACTCTGAGATTCAAGTTTTGAGGTTTATTTTAGTTAGCTGTTGTCTTGAGAAACCTGCCAATTGATGATGTTATTCCACAGCACCATTTGGTTTGTTTGTGGGGGCACAGTGGTGGCTCTGAATGTAAGGAATAGTGCTGGTATCCGGAAGGTTTCCAGGTCGAATCCCTGTTACTGCTAAAAGAGATCCTACTCTGCTAGGCACTTGAGTAAGACCCTTAACCTGCAATTGCTCCAGGTATGAAAAAATTAACAAATTCCTAATACAAGAAATTGCATAAGATGAAATAAAGAACAAAAAAAACATTTTTGCAGCAGTCACTTCAGTTCTTGCCATGCCAATCAATCCTATAACTAGCTGGGAATGCGCAAAATGTGACATCATTAGCGTGACCATATAAAGGTCAACATGTGCACTTCCTACTGCTCCCAACTGTAGGGATTAGAAATAGTGTTAGGTGTGCACCGCTCTGTGATAAAATTTTTCCTGGTTAACAAACGTCTTTTTGGCATTTCGGTCTTTGATTTTTGTTTAATGTTTTGGTTGGTGACAGATCGGATTGATATTTTGGTGATCACTACTCCAGGCTGCATCTGGAGTACTGTGTGCAGTTCTGGTCACCATGATACAAGAAAGATATAGCAGCCCTTGAAGCTGTGCAGAGGAGAGCAACCAAGTGTACCCCAGGACTTAAGAACATGTCCTGCTCTGACAAACTCAGAGAATTAAACCAGTTTAGCCATAGGAGACTGCTCTCAAAGCCACTGATACAGTAGATCCAACAGCATTCTTTCAGCTTAAGGGTGAATCACATACTCAAGGACATCAGAAGAAGGTAAGGGGAAGTGCATTTAGCACTGAAGCCAGGAAGCACTTCTTTAAGCAAAGGGTTGTGGGACTCTGGAACAAACTACCGAGACATGTAGTTGAAGCAGAAACCTTGACAACCTTTAAGAAGAACCTGGATGAGATATTGGGACATTTTAGCTATCAGCTAAACAAATGGGCTTGATGAACTCAATACTCACCTCTCATCTGTCAAATTTCTTATGTTCATATGGTGTGAGATTTTTTTCTAAAATATGTGATACAAAAATGCTATCCTACAGGATTTGGTATTTGGGCTGCTGCTCTTTTTATTATGCATAAATGAATATCATAAATCTACAAATAACAAGATGGTTAAGTTTACAGGTGCTACTGAACTAGGTGGAACGATGAATAATGTAGAGTCAGCCAAATCATTAAAGAGGAACCAGAAGAGAACACAGGCTGGATACACAATAGAAAGTTTAAAACTTGAAAGTTCACAATACGAGAAAGACCTAGGAGTCACAGTGGACTCTTCACTATCTACATCCAGGCAGTGTATATATTAAGAAGTATAACAAGACGTTAAGTTGCATAGCCTGATGTGTGGACTACAAGTCAAGCAAGATTATACTTAAGCTATCTAACACCCTAGTGAGACCTCATCTGAAATAGTTTCTGCAGTTCTGGCGTCCATATTACAAAAAAAGAGCAGCTAGGCTGATTTCAGGATTGCAAGGTATGAGAAATGCAGAAAGGTTTAAGGAGCTGGACTGTTTTAGTCAAGCAAACATAGATTAAGAGATAATATAGTTGAGCTATTTAAAATTTTGAAAGGAGTTAGTATGGTGAATCCCATGTGTTTATTAAAAGAAATTCTTCAAGATGACGCAGATGTAAACATGTTATGGGTAAAATGGCCTTTTCCCAACAAAACTGTTCTAACACCTGTTTGTTGTCTGTGTGCTTTTTGTACATTCTTATTTTGGGTTTTCTCTGTGTATTGTCTTTTTTTTCTCCAAAATCCTGAAAGATATAAAGATTAAATGAATTAAATTAACCCTAGTGTGTGTGAGTGTGGGAGTGTGCAAGTAAACAAAACCTTTGATCGACTGGCTTGCTATTCAAGGCTGGTGTCTTGCACCCACATTTGCCAGGACAGCCTTCAGCACACAACTGCTCTGAATTGAAGTAAGCTGGTTTTACAGTGTAGTGTATGAAGAAACAAATGCTAGGTCTCGTTATTATAAATAAAAAATAACTATGAGATTCAGAAGCTATGAAGTTGTGAATCCTATTTTGCAGATGTTATCGGTCGTTTTTTACAGCTCAACTCAAGTCAGCACAGAGCAGGTTTTACACGTACAATATACCCTTCTGACAAAGTTGCAATATTAAACTCTGAATTATAAAACATCTTTAAATGATGAATTTATTTATAAGTGTACAATGTGTATCTTGACAATAAAATAAGTAAATGATAATATATTAAAGCTTTTCCCAATAAAGTAGAACAAAGAATTACAAAAGGCAAGTTAACTTTCTTGTGCAGAAATTTACACTGTGCACAGGCTGTTCAACAAATATTAGTTTATGTTACTTTTGTGTATTTTTGCCTTTCTGTATTGTAATGAAGTTCTCAGCTGGCAAGGGGCTTCTATGAAGAATAATGTTAATAAGTATGGGAGAACAGCTTGCACTTATAGTGGGCTAACCTTTCACAGAAGAAGAAGGTCAAACAATAAAAGCCAAACAGGAGATGAGAGGTAAAGTTTATTTGTGATTTATCCCAGGCTAGAAAAGTTGGGAAAGCCATCTGTTCAGGTGTGTGTGATCCTACTGTGTCTGTAATGGCTGGAAAGCATTGAAAAGATACCCTCATCATTGGCTTCTGGAGAGCAAAAGCTGGAATGTTAAGTGGCTGGCAGCATGAGCAATGGTTGGCTTAGACTAGCTGGTTGGAGTACAAATGCTAAATATACTTTATTAATGTCTCCTATTCAAAAAAACAAGGTCAAAATAATTGGAGGTCAAAAACACAAGAAAAGCAAAGGCACAAAATAAAATGAAAAGAAAATACAAAATGGCTGAGGACTCTAGACTTAGATAAGGGCTTCAAAGATTTAAAGAGCTCTAGCCAAGTTCTCACTTTTATTTACCTCCTCCATTCCATCATGCAACAGTAGTATGATTAATCCTGCTTTGCAACAAATACCTATATAGAGTAAAAGTATTCACCCCCTTTGAAATGCTCACATTTTATTGTTAACCAACATTGAATCACAGTGCTTTTAATTTGGATTTTTTGACACTGATCAACAGAAAAATACTCATGGTGTTTAGTATAATGGTCAGAAAAATCCATTTTGTTCCCATGAAAACACAGAACCTTCTTCCTGCTAACTTCAGAGTATCTCATGCGTCTCCTGGAAAAATCTAACTAAGATGTCAAGTGTGTTTCTCTTTAAGTGTCTTTCTCATTGCCATTCTCCCATAAAGCTGCAACTGGTGAAGCACCCACTGTTGATACTTCATGTTCTCAATATAATGATTTCCTGCTTTTATAAATCCACTATTTCTGATACTTTTTCATGTTTCTATGGCACATTTATTCCAGTTATGATTACAATTAGGAATTGCTCATAATTAGATAATTTTCTATTGGTTTTGTTTTTGAGGTTGTTAAAAACAAAAATTGTATTGTCTTTTAAAACTAAGAAGAAGTCTATGTAACAGTAAAATTTGTTGTTCTTCTTATTTTTCCTAAGGTTAATTAGGCACATTGTCCAATAAGATCATTATTTGAATAATTAAGATCAAGCAATTAGTGAAAAAAAAAATTCAATCAAGTTGGTTAACTATGTATTGTTGATGCCTTACAGCACTTAACCTGTGGATTTACTTAAAATTTGCTGAGGAAAGTATTGCTTAAGTTAAATAAGATTGAGAGCAAGTTATTTTTTAAATAATTAATTTAAGTTAATTGTAGAGTGAGTGACAGCCAAAACATTTCATTGTAGTATTATGAATATTGACCAAGGCTGAAAGTTATTGTTTCAGACAGAATGCCAATATTTGGAAACCTTCAACCTTTGCTTCCTTCATCCAAGTTAGAAGCAAGACTGTGGTTAAAATTACAGAAACTGGAACCCAACAAAATGGTAATGACTCCTTCATCATATGCTGCATTAATAATGAAGACAAGTCAGAGTACAGGAAGGTTGTGGAGGACTTTGTCTTGTAGTTCAGGGACAACAACCTGGAACTCAGCATCAGCAAGACAAAAGAGCTGGTGGTGGACTTCAGGTGTGCCAAGGAGCCAATGAAGCCAATCATCATCCAGAGGGAGGATGTGGAAGTGGTGCAGAGCTACAAGTACCTGGGGGTTCAAATAAACAACAAACAGGACAAGAAGGGCCAGAGCTGACTGTACTTGCTAAGGAGACTCAGGTCTTTTGACGTATGCAGCAAGCTGCTGGAAATGTTCTATCAGTCTACAACAGCCGGTGTGGTGTACTATGGTGCAGTTTCTGGGGGAGCAACCTGAGTTGAAAAGATACACAGTGTCTGAACCAAGGTTATTATAGTTTTGCCTTTTTATTAGTTTTTATTTCTATATTTGTTCTGACCTTACTTGGAATTTCAGTTTAGTTTTAGTTTTCCTTCATTGTGTATTTTTAGTTTTAATTTAGTTTTTATTTCACAGACGTTTCTATTTTATTTTTATATCTATTAGTTTCAGTTTTAGTTGTAGTAATTAAGGTATGGTTAAATGGCTACTATGGAATTTAGTTTTGTAGGATTTGGATATAATATGAGTTTAATATTACTGGAATTGGCTCCAGCAGACCCCCGTGACCCTGTGTTCGGATTCAGCGGGTTGGAAAATGGATGGATGGATGTTACTGGAAGCTTACTACACTACATGGTTTACTATATAGTTTTGTTTTTTGTTTGATAAATCAAAGACAGATACCGAATGTGAACAATTTTATACAATTTTATAATTTTTTAAACGTTTTCTATGTCATTTATGCTGAACAAATGTGCATAGACTATTGGCACTTTTAATCTCTTCCTTTTATTGCCCGGAATGGACCAATTTGTAATGAAATTTAGATGAATTTTAAGGTTTGAGAGTTTTTTCCTCTAATTGTCAATAATATATACATTATCTAAACCTGTTTATCCAGAGCAGAATTGCAGGAAACTTGGAGCCTACCCCAGCAGGTTTGGATGCGATGCAGGAAAAATCCCTGGTATTCAAAAAGAATATGATATTTCAACTATATTTTGAGAGAGACAAAAAAATTGAAAAAAGGGGGATAATTATTTTAAGAAATAATTCTGTTTCTGGATTATTTTCACAATATCAGGTATTTTGAGCTTTGAATATAAACTAAAAAAAGATAAATTAATAAATATAGAATAAATACAAAGACACATTAGTATGTTTAGTTTTTCACCAGTTGGCTTACTCTCTTCACCTACCTACCTGTAGTTCAGTAGAGACATTGCCAACCCAGGAATTTTACAAGGTTTGTGTTGCTTCATTGTTAAATGACTTTTTTAAAGCAAAAGTGATTGGTCAGCAACAATATGCTGATCTTGTATAATGACCAAGTCAGTCTCTCAATCAGCACCATTTTATTTTCAAAAAGGATTTCTCCTGTGTGAAGTGGCAGGTGAATTATTGTCAATAGAAAGCAGGCACTTGAGAAATAAACTGAAACATTACTTACTTGTGATTTTTATGTCCATATGGTAACAGGTTTAATTGACCAGCCCATTCTAATTTGAGGCGTTTGAATTACATCTTGATATACAAGAAGCACAAAGAAAGGCAGCACGGTAAATCGCTTTCTGTTTCACACCCTTTACGCACCCATAGTCACCGCAAATGCTGTGTGAACAGCCGCCCTCCATCACCAGCTGCTGTTCACTAGATGAATATATGCGGATGGCTCGTGGGGGATGACTTTCTGTTTTAGAGTTAAAAGTTACAAGGGTTAAAGACTAATGTCAAGAATGTTCATTCAAAACTGAAAATTAAAATTATTTTTAGTAAATTATTATTTTATTTCAGTTAGTCTTTACAGTTACTTTAATGGTTTTGTTTAGTTTTAGTTTTCCATTATTTTATTTCAGTTAGTCTTTCCAGTTACTTTAATGGTTTCATTTAGTTTTAGTTTTCCATTTCAGTTTTGTTAATTATTTTATTTCAGTTTACAATAATGTTTTTTTAATAATAGTTTCAGTTTTAATTTTAGTTTTCTTTAACTATAATAACTTTATTCTGAACAAACTTATCAGGAAAGTCTGCTCCATCACAGGGAGAACCCTGGACACACCGGAAGCTGTTTTGGAAAACCAGAATTGAATGCCAACATGAATAGTCCCCTCCATCACTTCCAGGAGGTGTTCTCTTGGGGTACTGTTGGCCACACGCTCATTCCAGCATTGTCTACTAAGAAGCACCTCTGGGGCTCTTTTCTGCCCACTGCTATCAGGCAATTCAATGCTTCCTCCTGATGTGCTCGTTAAGTTAATTTTGAAATATCTGTCTAACTTACATTTATTTATTTACTAACTGACTGATTGATTAGTTGTATTATTTGTCCCGTAATTCTGTATCTTTGCTTTTTATATTTCTGCTGTTGTATGCATCTGAATTTCCCCTTGGGATAATTAAAATTTATCTAATCTAATCTAATATAAATAAAATATAAAGACATTGTACAATTGAGTTATTTTCCTCTTTTTTGATCTGTAGTCATATGTAACTTGAGTTGTTTTTCTTCTTCTTTTGATCTGGATTCATATGTAATTTTATAATTTTTTGCAAATTTAAAATATGCACATTTTAGGCTAATGTTTGTTCTTTAACAAACCATGCTACCATTCTTACATTAAAATTACTTCTTTAAAAAGTATTTGGTGTGCATAATAAAAACTAAAAGGCATACACACCAGAAAAAAAAAACAATTGTATTCACTTTTTAAAATCCCCAAATGCAATATTAAGGGCAGAGGCAGTTAAGTTAAGAAATCTCACATTTAGTTTTGTCTAATAAGGGTTCAGTATTTAGCAATTAAAGACTGAAAGAAAATGGGAATACTTCAAAATACTTCAATTCCTGGAGGTTCTATGCCAAGATTAAAAGAATAAAAACCTCTTGCCCAGAGATACTGAGTGATATTTAATCACATATTTGTCAACAGTTTACCACAGTTAAGTATTTGCTTTGACGGATATGTTTATGAATATAGGTAGTCCCCAGGTTACGGACACCCGACCTACAACTTACGAACGAGGCCGCAGCTGGGACGCATGCGCCTCATTAACTGCTGCTCCATCATCTTTGGCCGGAGGACGCTGCAAGTAGTGGCTGGAGTGGTGCGATTTCGCTGCTCGCGCAGTGTAGTGTCCCTGTGTCCCTCGGGCAGCTCCCAGTGGCAAGCGAGCGGTGACCCATGGTCCATAGTGACTGGGGCCACAGCTATCGCTTGTGTGCAGGACGGAGGCTTAATGGGGCGGTTTGCTGTCTGCCCACTATGCCGCCGCAGCTACTGCTCCTGACAGGATGCAGGCTGGATGGAGCGGTGTAGGGCGTTTCACTGCCTGCCCACTACACACGGCTCCCCCCGAATCATTTTCGGTGGGCGGCTGGTAATGCTGCAAGCGGTGACCCGGTTGTGGCAAACGGAGGCAATTGAGGGTGAATGGGGCGGCAGGGGGTAACATTGTAGTGTGCTTCGGGTGGCTGCCTGTTGAATGGGGGTAATTGACTACACGCCTTTGGCCGCACCCTGTTCGTTCTCGGTGGGCGGACGCACGCTGCAGGCTGCATACTGTAGTGGAGGTGACTGTGTGGTGAATCGCCCCTTGCTACTCCCATTCATTCTCAATAGCAAGCCTGCTTGTACTGTTACGCACATAGCAGGAAGTTGTCTCTTGTCAGTACACCAGACGTGCTGACGAGGGGAGCCTGCCTGCTGTGATAGTGTGTACAGTGCTGTGCAGAAGAGCTCATCTTAACCTTTTGTCTTCACCCTTCAACAATGTCTCTGAAACACAAATCTGATGTACAGTAAGTGCTGGTGATACAGTAAAGAAGAGAAAAACCATCACCATTGAAAATAAAGTAGAAGTAATAAAAAGGTTAGAGAGAGGGAAACTCCATCATTCATTGGCAGAGCACTTGGTTACAGTCGGTCAACAATAGCATTTATTAAAATAATGTACCTGTTCCGACTTACATACAAATTCAACTTAAGTACAAACCTACAGTCCCTATCTCGTACGTAACCCGGGGACTGCCTGTAATACGGTGTGACTGCTGTTAGCAATAACCAAATTTTAAGATCATCTCTGCTTCACAACATGGACTTTATATTAGCGGGGGCCCTGACCACATGGTACAACATTTTGGGGGGCCTTGACCTAAAGTTTGGATCTAAGCTATTCTGTTAACAATGTCTGAGAAAGCTAAAATTTGTGATAGCTGTTTTTGATTTAAAACTCTTCAAGATGTTCAAAAGACAAAATTACCAATACTTGTAAACTTCGTGGGGACAAATTTAAATATTACAGAAGTACAACATCCTTCACTTATCAGTTAAAAGCAAAACATGCATGATGCCACTGTTAAAAACTAATGTTAGGCAGCAAATATTGCAGGAGACTACACCGCATGAATGTACAACTCGAATTGTGTTCATGAATGAAACAAAATCTAAAGTGTTAATCACTGATATTTATTGCAAAAGGGATTGCATCAGACTGCAGACAAACCTCAAAATTTAGCTGAAGATACAGGATTGACAGATGTCATTTAACGAGGGTTGACAATACTTTCCCATTACCTTCACATGGGACAAATATCAATCCATCCATTTTCCAACCCGCTGAATCCGAACACAGGGTCACGGGGGTCTGCTGGAGCCAATCCCAGCCAACACAGGGCACAAGGCAGGAAACAATCCTGGGCAGGGTGCCAACCCACTGGGACAAATATGTCATGGATTTATATGAAAGACACAAATCCTCACAGTCTGAGCAGCTAAGACGTTGTTCAGCAGTCACATTCACAGGCGACTAATAGATATTACTGAACCACCTTGATTAAACATGCGATTAATCATGATTAGTTCAGTATCAGGTTGTGATTAATCGTGATTTAAAATTGTAATTGTTTAGCAGCCATAATGGAAATATGCAAGGCTATTCAAAATGAAAGAGCAGATTTAAAAAAAAATATTTTAAACAAACTGTACAAGACAGAAACACATTCTGCACACCACTGGATAGTTCAAAGTTTGGTCCTATGGTCTTTGAGGTTGAATGCATTCGACATGAGCACCATGTGTAGTGCGACAAACATCAAACTGGTAGACCACTTCTTGCAACATATGAGTCAACTGGTCCCTAGTTACTAAAGTCACAGCTTCCTCAATTCAATGTCGCAAATCTTGAAGATTAGCGGTCATAGGTGGAACCTTCCAATCCATCATCCTGGAATGGTGTTGTTCAGGTAATGCTGGACCTTCATGCAAGATGGTGCCCTGCCTCATTTCCACTTGGAGGTCTGGCGTTACCTGAACGACACCATTCCAGGACGACGGATTGGAAGAGATGGACAACAAGATCCTACTCTTCGTCTATGGTCTCTCAGGTCTCCAGACCTTACACCCTGCGATTTTTATCTATGGGGGTACATTAAAGAAAGAGTGTTTCTTCCAACTATGCCCGAATTGAGGAAGCTGTGAATTCAGTAACTAGGGACCAGTTGACTCGTGTGTGACAAGACATGGTCTATCATTTTGATGTTTGTCGTGCTACACATGGTGCTCATGTTGAGTGCATGCAACCTCAAGGACCATAGGACCAAACTTTGAACATTTGTCTATCCATGTGATGTGCAGAATGTGTTTCTATCTTATACAGTTTGTTTAAAATACATTTTTGAAATCTGCTCTTTCATTTTGAATAGCCCTGTATTTTGTCATGCATGTAGTAATAAAATGTAATTCTTTGTTCATTCCAATAGAGGGCGCAGCACAGCTATTGAGAATTCTACTTAATGAGGGTTAAATGAAATAGAAAGAAAGGATATAGCTAAATAATATAAATCAATTTCTGTCTGTCCAGCACTTACATCTAGTTAATAGTATTTGGTATTAATGTTTGTAATATGTAATATCTTTTGGAATGTATTTTGCAATGCACGTAATAATAAAACACTTTTAGCTTTGTCCCATATGCTGCTTGGGAATATATGCACAAGATTCAAATTTGTGAAATGCAAAGTGTCATCTGTCAGCTGTACATTGATATATGGATATGTATGGGAATATCACACATATATGGAAATTTAAAGTGCCTGGGAAAAACTGTGGAAAGTGTAAATATTCAGCTGTTTACAACTAAGCAGTGTCCGCGCAGAAATACAAATTGAACAACCACAGTGAATAAAAAGTCAAAGTGTGACTGTGGGAGATTTACATATACAGTATGTTGTTGGTACAGTTTGCAAAGTTCTGAGGCAGCTTAATCCACATCAGGGTTATGGGGTACTTTTGCACTAAGATGCTCATTTGTGCCTCCCCTCTATTTGAGTTATTTCTCATCACATACAGTATCTTTCTTTTTCTTTTCTGTCCTTTCTCAAAGCTAAATGTTTTCTGGTAGCACATAATATATTAATTTTCATTAATAAACTAAAATGGATGGATAGTTTAAACTTTATATTTGGTACTGCAAAATGATCTACAATGAATAAATGATTTGTAAAGATTTACAGAACCATTATTTATATACAATATACATAGCATTGTTAATGGTTTATTTTTAAAAGTTAATTATAGTGTTACCAACATATGAATAATCATTTTATAACATTTATAATTTTCTTAATGCACCTGAACTAAAAATCTGACAGGTATTAAATAATGTTTGTTAATTTACTATTAATTAAAGTTGATGCCTGTTTTTTGTCTTTTTATTTCACAGTGCTCATTTTTTCATTACCTTACATTAGCTTTATTTTTCTTGACTTTTTCCCAACTTGCATAAAATTGGCAGCCAGCTAACTTTTACTTGTCCCATGTACAAAATGGGGTTTGTGGCATCATGAAGTGTCAAAATATAAACTACTCAAAGAAAAACAAAAGTAAACAAAAAGGAGGTGAACATGTGAGTAAGAATCCCTAAATCCTGACACCTTTAGTTTGTTCCCCAGAGCATGAATTTGAAAGCGTTGTTCAAGTGGAATTTTTTAATTAGAATATTTCCAACTGAAATTAGATGACTGTTGGCTAGACAGATCAAACCAAAGCTGCACATTAATGTGGTATGTGGTAGCTCAAATAACAACAGAACAAAAGAATTGTGTGATAGGCTTCAGGATTGATGGCATAGATTACATGCTACTTGGAACGTGTCACTGGTCTCATGATGTAGCTGGGAATTTAATTTTAAAAAGATGTGTTTTTGGCAAACACTGATCACCAAATTACAGGTAATCTGACAAAGCTCAAGGTTCATTGTTTTCTGTTTAGTCATTCCTGGATAATAACCTGAAAATGCATTTTATGCATAACAACATTCTTAAAAGCATACCGTGCATGTGTTATATACACTGAGTGACGACTTTGGCACTGCACCATACGTAAGACTAACTCACAATGGCTAGTAAATGCTGATCTACTTTGATGGAACATTAACTCAATTGGGTACACAGAGCAAGCCCATTAAAATGCCAGACCTCCAACTGTATCAATATGAAAATCTCTGTGAGCTTCTATGGGTTAAGAAGTGAGCAAAATAAATGTAACAATTCTTAATTGGTATTTGCAGAGTGCTATGCATTATGCATTTTTGTCCACTAATGTTTAACATGGCAATGGATAGATGTCATGTTCAACCAGTCAAGATGGACTACATTTCAGATCACTACATTGGCTCCCCGTAGTGGCACATATTAATTTCAAATCCTTGACACTTGCCTATAGAGTATTCAACAGGTCGGCACTTATATATTTGAATACACTTGTGAGGTCTTGTGCTCCTTTTCGAGCACTCAGGTCTGCTGATGAACAGCGTCTGGCGTGTCACCTCTGCAAGTACCAAATCTCAGTTCAGACTAATTTTGTGTGTAGCTCCCAGCTGATGAAACAAGCTACTCACCTCCACTCAAAATGTTTACATAAATTTAAAACACTTGCTGTTTAGAAAGGTAGACAGCATAATTAAGGACCTCAACCATGTTGAGCACCCACTTGTTTCACTCCTCCCTTCTAGCAAATGGTAAAGGACCATTGGCACTTACACCAGTAGATTCAGGGACAGATTCTACCCACAAGCCATATGTTTGCTGGAGTCAATCAAAATAACAAATACTGCAACCATAGCAATATATATATATATATATATATATATATATATATATATATATATATATATATATATATATATATATATATATATACGGTATATATATACCCCTCCTTTATATATATATATATATATATATATATATATATATATATATATATATATATATATAAAATATCTGAAAATACATATTGTATATTGCATATATACTGTATATAAAATTACATTTCCTTCTGTCTGTATGTTAAAGCAGCACACAGAAACCACCATACCTACTTCTACAAAACTTTGTGTTTATTTCTGGTATAGTTTAACTTAGAATATACTGTAGGGTAATAACATTTTAGATTGCCTATGTATAAATATGTAGAAAAAAGTAAGAACTCAGACAACAAAGTTGCAATTATCAGCTGAAATAAAACTAAATTAATAGTGTGCCTTATTGAAATTACTCAAATGCATTGACACTTTGTTTATTTAGAGTATAACTATCTTATCTTATTCTTTATATATATATATATATATATATATATATATATATATATATATATATATATATATATATACACTGTATATATATTGTGACAATAATACAACATAGACATCATAAAGATTTGGGGCAGCCACCCGTATATTGTTTTCCCAGCTGCAAAAGTTAAAGTATTTGAGCACGATGTGCATAGAACAGAGTCCACAACAGAACTGACTACAGTACACCAAGATGGAGGCTTTAAAGGCCCGTAGAGGAACTGATGTAATCAAAAGGGTCGGAACCAGAAGTGACTTCAGCAAAGGGGCCAGCTTCGGAAGTGACGTCAGCAAAGGGGCCGGCTTCAGAAGTGATGACAGAAAATTAGGCCCCTTTGGGTGCACCCATCTTTGTGCTCCCCAGGGATGTACTGGTGAAGATGGCTCCCTCGGATGACCCAGAGAGTTTTCTGTTCTGCTTCGAGCACACGGCAACATTGATGCGCTGGGACAGAAGAACCAGGGCATCTATTATGGCCCCGTTTTTAACCAGAGAGGCCATACAGGTCGTGCAAACCTTCCTCTCGAAAGACTTGATGAATATGACTTCCTGAGCAACAGATCCTCCTCAGTATGGCAGTAAGCCACCTGGTCAAGGGGCACCAGCTTCGTCTGTGGCATATTGATCTGGACCACCCTATACGAGAATAGATCCAGGACTTAGTACTCCTGATTTACAGCTGGATCCGCAGAGACACTTTCAAGCTCATTGTGGAGAAGCTCGCTATTGATGTAGTCCTGTCGGGGATAGATGAGAGCCTTTGCAATGAAATGCTACGGAACAAAATTCACCCGCAACTAGACCTGACCCGCAGACTGGAGGGCACAAAAGCCACCTGGAAACAACAGGGCTACCCAGGTTTCACCCTGACATCAATCCAACCAGCACAGACTTCTAGGGTTGTCAGCGCCACAGAAGATGCCATCGTAGGAAGCCCATAGTGGGGACTGAAAGCAGCTGCTTTCGCTGTGATCAAGTGGGACATCTGGTTCGGGAGTGCCACCTTCCACCCGCGTAAACCATGTACATCGGTATGGCCCAGATATACAGCTCGCAAGTTTCCCCCAAGGTGTTCAAGGAGGACAATTTTAAGGTCTCTATTACGTTGGCCGGATATGAACTGGGCACCGTTGGACTATGGTAGCGATTTCTGCGTAGTCCGCCATGACTCGCTCCAGCAGACCCCTTATAAGACCACAGACAAAGTGGACATCGGCTGCATCCACAGGGACATTAAAACATATGAGACTATATTACTTCCTCTGACATTTAAAGGGAAGAACTTTATGATTTGTACTGCCATATCAGACACCTCACCCTGTCCACTCCTAATAGGAAAAATCTTCCCATGGGTCTTGGCCACCTGCAGAGGGCCTTCCCCCTGTAGTGGATAAAGGGGGGCTCGCCGCAAACAATGTCAGTCAAGGAACCGGGTTTGAAATTGAACCAGAGTTGTCCAACGAGGTGGAGGAAGAATCCTCAAGTGAAGATCTGAGGCAGCTGGCAGACTTTTTCACACTGTCGCTCGCACCAACAGCCTCCCCAGATTGGACACCCAGTGTGGAACTGGACAGGGAACGAAACAGTGGGAGAAGAGTGCGATGCAGCATCAGACACGGAGGAAGCAGAGACTGTCATACAGACTTTTGGATTGCCTGCAACGAGCCAATAGCAACTTGGATTTTTCATTCAGACAAGCCCAAGTCGCAAATGACTCTTACTATCTGGAAAGAGAGGACCTGAACTTTAAAACACCACATTTTTTTTTATTAAGGATTGTTTTCTGTATCGGGTGATTTCTGATTAGGGCGGCACGGTGGCGTAGTGGTAGCGCTGCTGCCTCGCAGTAAGGAGACCCGGGTTCGCTTCCTGGGTCCTCCCTGTGTGGAGTTTGCATGTTCTCCCCGTGTCTGCGTGGGTTTCCTCCCACAGTCCAAAGACATGCTGGTTAGGTCGATTGGCGATTCTAAATTGGCCCTAATGTGTGCTTGGTGTGTGTGTGTGTCCTGCGGTGGGTTGGCGCCCTGCCCGGGATTGGTTCCCTGCCTTGAGCCCTGTGTGGGTTGGGATTGGCTCCAGCAGATCCCCGCGACCCTGTGTTTGGATTCAGCAGGTAGGAAAATGGATGGATGGATGGTGATTTCTGATTGCATGGGTGATGGGCATATGGAGCAGTTGGTAGTACCAATTGGGAATAGGGAAAAGGTTTTAAAAATTGCTCGTAGTCACGTTTTGGGGGGTCACCTTGGCACGGAAAAGATGAGGGAATGCATTCTGAAACACTTTTATTGGTTGAATATGGACCGGGATGTATAGCAATTCTGTAAGGCCTGTCCCCTTTGAGATGGTGGAATTAGATATTGTTGGCCCACTTTCAGTGGCTTTCAGTATATACTTGTGTTAGTTGATTACGTCACAAGATACCCAGAAGTGGCTGTGCTGTGCCGGGCGGACACCCGGTCTATTGCAATAGCTCTCTCAGAAATGTTCATGCATATTGGTATCCCTTGCGAGATTTTAACTGATCAAGGCACACCCTTTATGTCTCGCATCATGAAGCAACTGTGCAAAAATTTTGCATTTACGCAGTTACACTTCATGCTTTATCATCTGCAGATGAATAGCTTGACTGAACGATTTAATAAAACCCTAAAACAGATGATTTGGCGGGTGGCCCATGATGACCCAACCTCCTGGGATACAGTGCTGTCTTTCCTCCTTTTTGCTGTCTGTGAGTCTCCACATGCATCTACCAGTTTGAGTCCTTTCGAACTATTATTTGGCTGCAGACCACGCGAGGTGTTCAACATTTTTTGGGAAGAATGGTCAGGAACTCGTGAGACACCCTGCAGGGAGAGATTTGTCGATCAAGTCGTTTTGCTGCAAGAATAGAATTCCAGATTGTCCTCTATTGCTGTGGAACATCAGCAGCGTGAGCAGGAGGTGCAAAAATACAATTATGACAAGACAAGTAAACTCCATGAATTTAAGAAGGGGGATTGTGAACTGGTGTTGATCCCGTCCGGTCCATATAAATTTCGGGCTGAATGGCAGGGGCCGGCAATAATAGAAGAGTGTACGTCCCCAGTAAATTATAAAGTCAGGATTCCTGGGGTGACAGAAACCAGTACAGATTTTGCATATTAACCTCTTAACACTAGAATTACCAAAGCCTATGAAAAAAGTTGTAATCCCGGCCCACCTTAAATCCGTTTGCACCTCTCCATCAGCAACTTTTGTGTTGTGAATGTGTTGATCAACAAAAGCTGCAAGCAGCCTGCTATCCTATCCCCCCACCCACCGCCAAAGCTCACTTCACAAAGAAGGTTCTCAGTGTTCAGTGTTTATCTTGGAGTGAAGTGCCTGGAGGGTAAACAATATATTGTCATTTGAAATACAAATATTTCATGTGTGTTCTGTGTCTACAACAATCTATTTAAACACATTGTTCAAATGGAAACGTTTTTCATGTTTTAGTAAAAAATTACAAAATGTAGACATGAAGTGTATAATTTGTGAAGGCTGAAGTCCTAATATCAAATAAACACTTTCATAAAAGGTGCAAATATAACACAACAGCTTCCATGATGCAGCGGTAAGAAATGCTAACTTGTAATCAACAGATTGCTGGATCGATCCTGGCTGCCTCCCAAATTTACCGTTTTGAGTAGTGAGCTGCTCTTATTGTTAATATTATACAATAAAAACATACATTTGATTTGCATCTGTAACAGCCAGTGTAAATTTATAGTAATTGTAAAAGTTAGCATTTTTTTCACTGTTATTCTCTCAGTTACGATCACGATAAACCCCCCACCACCAGATCTGACGCTGTTAGTTTTTATTTGAAACTGAGAATAACTGTAGGTGTGAGTGGTGTTTTGAGACAATGGGACTGGAAATTCTCTGATCTGAAGGGATGAAAGCTGACACACAAACACTAGTGAATCTGCCTTCTTAGAAACTCACCGTCACTTGAATTTTTTTTTTATTCAGTTTTATTCTTCTATTACTGTAAATGTTATACTTAATTGCATAGTAAAATTTTATAAAGGTTTAATAAACTCAGAAACACTAGATGCTAAAAGAAGGTCTTTCTGCCATGATGTGCAGGTCATAAGTGTCAGATCTGCTTATTTATTTTATGCAGGTAACATCCATTATTACTCTTCTGGGTAAAGCTGGGTAGAACAAGTAGTACTGAGTATAATTGGACATATATTGTATGTTACATGCTAACTACTGTATACTTTTTATGTATGCATGTGCATATGAAAAAGTTTGGGAACCCCTCTCAGCCTGCATAATAATATTTTACTCTACTTTCAACAAAAAAAAGAAAACAATGGTATGTCTTTCATTTTCTAGGAACATCTGAGTACTCAGGTGTTTTCTGAACAAAGATTTTTAGTGAAGCAGCATTTAGTTGTATGAAATTAAATCAAATGTGAAAAACTGCCTGTGCAAAAATTTGGGTCCCCTTGTAATTTTGCTGCTTTGAATGCATGTAACTGCTCAATACTGATTACTTGCAACACCAAATTGGTTGGATTAGCTCGTTAAGCCTTGAACTTCATAGACAGGTGTGTCTGATCATGAGAAATGGTATTTACTGTAAGGTGGTCAATTGCAAGTTGTGCTTCCCTTTGACTCCCTTGATCCTCAAAGCAACTCTCAAAAGATCTGAAAACAAAGATTGTTCAGTATCGTGGTTTAGGGGAAGGCTACAAAAAGCTATCTCAGAGGTTTAAATGGTCAGTTTCAATTGTAAGGAATGGAATCAGGAAATGGAAGGCCACAGACACAGTTGCTGTTAAATCCAGCAGATCTGGCAGACCAAGAAAAATACAGGAGCGGCATATGCACAGGATTGTGAGAATGGTTACAGACAACCCACAGATCACCTCCAAACACCTGCAGGAACATCTTGCTGCAGATGATGTATCTGTACATCGTTCTACAATTCAGCATAATTTGCAGAAAGAACATCTGTATGGCAGGGTGATGAGAAAGAAGCCCTTTCTGCACTCACGCCACAAACAGAGTCGCTTGTTGTATGCAAATGCTCATTTAGACAAGCCAGATTAATTTTGGAACAAAGTGCTTTGGACTGATGAGACAAAAATTGAGTTATTTGGTCATAACAAAAAGCGCTTTGTATGGCGGAAGAAGAACACCGCATTCCAAGAAAAACACCTGCTACCTACTGTCAAATTTGGTGGAGGTTCTGGTGGAGGTTCACCATGCTGTGGGGCTGTGTGGCTAGTTCAGGGACTGGGGCCCTTGTTAAAGTCGAGGGTCAGATGAATTCAACCCAATATCAACAAATTCTTCAATGTTCAAGCATCAGTCACAAAGTTGAAGTTACACAGGGGTTGGATATTCCAACAAGACAATGACCCAAAACACAGTTCAAAATCTACAAAGGCATTCATGCAGAGAGAGAAGTACAATGTTCTGGAATGGCTGTCACAGTCCCCTGACTTGAATATCATCGAAAATCTATGGGATGATTTGAAGCAGGCTGTCCATGCTCGGCAGCCATCAAATTTAACAGAACTGGACAGATTTTGTATGGAAGAATGGTCACAAATACCTCCATCCAGAATCCAGACACTCATCAAAGGCTATAGGAGGCGTCTAGAGGCTGTTATATTTGGAAAAGGAGGCTCAACTGAGTATTGATGTAATATCTCTGTTGGGGTGCCCAAATTTATACACCTGTCTAATTTTGTTATGATGCATATTGCGTATTTTCTGTTAATCCAATGAACTTAATGTCACTGCTGAAATACTACTGTTTCCATAAGGCATATCATATATTAAAAGGAAGTTGCTACTTTGAAAGCTCAGCCAATGATAAACAAAAATCCAAAGAATTAAGAGGGGTTCCCAAATTTTTTCATATGACCTAATGTATTTATTTTTGTATTGTATTTTGTCAAGTGTTCTGAGGAGAAATGCAAATGGAAATTTCATTGTACTATGTACACATGACAATAGACTTGTCTTAACTATATGGGTGACACAAAACTTGCAAATATATTCATCAATACGTAAATGTTCATATAGTAATATAAAATGCATTTAATTACATAATTATGTAGCTCAATAAAATACAGTTCCAATTTTAGAAAGCATCTGAATTGTTCTTGTGTTGACCCTTTTTGGTGAGACAGCTGTGGCACTCAAGCTCTCCTTGTTGCTATGGTTCAAAGAGATTACTTATATGCAAGAAACGTTACACCCTGATGTTTCACCTCCATGTAAAAGATAATGGCCCCCAACCACCATCAAGACACTCCCACCACCAGAGCATGCTGATGTCCTCCTAATAGCCCCATCTTTGTTTGTTACCTGACATTCTTATGACCAAAAGTACATTCATGCCACTCACTGCCTGGGTTTCTTTATCAGTACTGTTGCATTTTATCACTGTGCACACATCAACTATATAGCCATCATGTTTGAAATCAAAGCCAATAAAGTCATCTGATCAAAAAGTGTGTAGCCTAAATATTTTACAAAAAAAAGGGTCTATCAGGCTGTTAATTAATGCAAATACCTTGACTTTTTCTGGATTTTGTGATGTTTGTTATATTTAAGTTTCTTTCTAATTTCTAATTTGTGAGAATTTACTTTTGTAATTTTAAATATATATTCATGTTAACACCTTACTTAGTGTTTTTACACTTCCTTTTTATATTTCATAATATTGTATAAGCTTCAAGGCCCACAAAACTGGATTCGTCCCTTGTGTATATGTACTTCATATGCTCAAAGTTATTCTGTTCTTTAGTAATTTGTGTATTATTTACAGTTTAAAATAAAGGTAAAACCTTTGTTGGATCGCAAACTCATTTTCAGATCTCTTTTTTTTATTAAATAATCTTTTCTTTAAAAATTCACTGGTATTCAAGGACCTGAGTAGGAGGTAGGGCATTCTGTTTACTATATAGCCGCACATTTCTATAAATGCAGCCGATTCAAAAAAATATATAATAATAATAAAATAAGGGCCAGCTCTGCTAATACTTATTGTGTTGGTAGACCCTTTTCAGTTCAGCATCAGTGGTGTATCACTGGATATCTAGGCGATTCTTTGTAGGGTACTGCAGCTTTGAGGCTGCAGGAAGAAATCTGGCAGTTTGAGAGAGAACAGCTGTAACACAACTGAAATACCACGAGGCTGTCTGTTCAGCAGCATGTGCTTCAGATTACTCACCCTGCCATTGTTTCCTCAGATTTTCTGCAGCATCTGTCCATACCTTTCCATTCAAAGACATGGAACTCGCAACCAGGCATTTATTCTGTAATGCAGGCAAGCAATTTTTTCTTAACAAAGATACCAAGCAATAAATGTGTTAAAGAATGGGAACAACAGAAATTAAAAAAACAATAAATAGGTTTATGTGTATTTCTGACATTATTTAAATTTTATTTTCACAGTGTTCCTAACTGAAAGTTATTTTAATTAGATTTATATGTGTGTTTGACAAAAATAATTGCCCTCTCTGTAAATAATGCAATTTCAAAACCATGGCTTGAATAAACAGGCAGATTAAATATGTGTTTGAAGCAAACATTTAACACTCATATTTCCAATATGTTGGGTGCTCATTAAATGAGCTAGTATACTGAGCACTATAATAGAGTCTGTGATGGGCTTAACCGTGCTTAAAAAAATGTAAACATGAGGCCACAACAATGAAAGTCCTGTTATGCTGGAGTTTTAGGTGGGTGGTTTGGATGAGTCATTATATTAGTGGGAGATACCAGCTGATTCAGCACCTTGAGTACAGGGTCGCCCTACTTAAAGATGACGTGTCTAGCCTGTGTTGTAGTAAGAAACTGGCACATTTTGCCAAGGTATCCTTTATTGAGGCAGTGTGCACTCCCAAATTGGCATAGGAGGTGACTCCACTTCAAAAGGGTAGGAGCAGGTAAGTCAAAAACTAACATACAGTAACTGTAAGGTAACGGTTACACACAGCTCATGGACATCAACCCCAGAGTAGAACGTGTCCTATAGTTTTCAGCTGAACAGTTACTCCGATAGTTCTGAGGTGATATGATGGGGTAAGGAGTCCCAATGAGTTACCTCAAAACAAGTCCCAAGTGACAGGATCTTAACATTTTCTTATAAATGTGTACAGTCTTTTCTGTTACCTCTAAAAATAAGAGATACAGCTTTGTGAGTTTTAGTGGTCAAAGAATTTAATGGCCAGATCTTTCACCGAAGAACAGGTGTATTAGACCATAAAAATGTCATTATTAGGATACAATTAAGGAAACAATTACCATAGAAAAATGTGAATGAATTCTAATTTGTTTGTGACATGTCCTGTTTCCATTCTCTATCTCAAAATTGCTAGTGCCCTGTGAAAACCGTACACTTAGTATATACAGTATCACGATCAGTATTAGGTGTTTCCCCAAGCCTTTAGGGCAGCGTTTCATAAACTATGGGTGATGTCTGAGCTTGGGTCACTGGGAGTCATTGTGGAGAAAAACTTGCTCTCACCTAAAAGAAAAACACTTAGAGAATTTGGATGAGTAATAAGAATAAGACTTTATTGCATAGAACACAAAGTCATCTCAGTTCAATAAAGTGAGTCCCTTAGTCCGGTTGAACCTAATATTTATAACAATTCTTATCACTAAACAGCCATTTTGGGGAAAAAACAAAAATCAGTGTAAATCATGAACACTTAAGATAATCACATAAATCAATAAAATCAAATAAAATAAATAAGATTGAAAATGGAAAATCAAAGTCAAGTAATAACATGTATCAAAGTCCTTTTTCTTCATCAGAAGACAAAATCCTCCATGCAAAATGTTCCAGCTGTTTCATCAGAGATAAAAACAAGATTGCCATTTTGCATTCATAACATGTTGGCCAATAGTTTGCACTTAGCTTGTAAAAAGGTAATGATAGGTTGTTTATACAATTACAATAAAGCTAACTAGTTTTCAAATAAGTCCATCTATGACTTGAAGTTGACCTAGGTTTTCCTATTGTAATTATTTCTGTTTATTATATTGGTTTACAGTAATTACATGAATCATGAGTCAGAAATGTCCCATAACTTCTCAGTTTCTAAATATGATGATTAAACATTGTAATCAGCTACTTAATTAATGTCATAGTTTACCTTAAATTTGGGAACCCCTCTTAATTCTTTGGATTTTTGTTGATCATTAGCTGAGCTTTCAAAGTAGCAACAGTAGTATTTCAGCAGTGACATTAAGTTAATTTAATTAACAGAAAATATGCAATATACATCATAACAAAATTAGACAGGTGTATAAATTTGGGCACCCCAACAGAGATATTACATCAATACTTAGTTGAGCCTCCTTTTAGAAATATAACAGCCTCTAGACGCCTCCTATAGCCTTTGATGAGTGTCTGGATTGTGGATGGAGGTATTTGTGACCATTCTTCCATACAAAATCTCTCCAGTTCAGTTCAATTTGATGGCTGCCGAGCATGGACAGCCTGCTTCAAATCATCCCATAGATTTTCAATGATATTCAAGTCAGGGGACTGTGATGGGAATTCCAGAGCATTGTACTTGTCCCTCTGCATGAATGCCTTGTAGATTTCGACCTTGTTGGAATATCCAACCCCTGCGTAACTTCAACTTTGTGACTGATGCTTGAACATTATCCTGACAAATTTGTTGATATTGGGTTGAATTCATCTGACCCTCGACTTTAACAAGGGCCCCAGTCCATGAACTAGCCACACAGCCCCACAGCATGATGGAACCTCCACCAAATTTGACAGTAGGTAGCAGGTGATTTTCTTGGAATGCAGTGTTCTTCTTCCTCCATACAAAGCACTTTTTGTTATGACCAAATAACTCAATTTTTGTCTCATCAGTTCCAAAATGAATCTGGCTTGTCTAAATGAGCATTTGCATACAATAAGCGACTCTGTTTGTGGTGTGAGTGCAGAAAGGGCTTCTTTCTCATAACCCTGCCATACAGATGTTCTTTGTGCAAACTGCACTGAATTGTAGAATGATGTACAGATACACCATCTGCAGCAAGATGTTCTTGCAGGTCTTTGGAGGTGATCTGTGGGTTGTCTGTAACCATTCTTACAATCCTGTGCATATGCCGCCCCTGTATTTTTCTTGGCCTGCCAGACCTGCTGGATTTAACAGCAACTGTGCCTGTGGCCTTCCATTTCCTGATTCCATTCCTTACAATTGAAACTGACAGTTTAAACCTCTGAGATAGCTTTTTGTAGCCTTCCCCTAAGCCATGATACTGAACAATCTTTGTTTTCAGATCTTTTGAGAGTTCCTTTGAGGATCCCATGATATCACTCTTCAGCGGAGAGTCAAAAGGAAGCACAACTTGCAATTGACCACCTTAAATACCTTTTCTCATGATTGGACACACCTGTCTATGAAGTTCAAGGCTTAACAAACTAATCCAACCAATTTGGTGTTGCAAGTAATCAATATTGAACAGTTACATGCATTCAAATCAGCAAAATTACAAGGGGACCCAAATTTTTGCACAGCCAGTTTTTCACATTTGATTTAATTTCCTTACAACTTCCCAACAAGTACTGCTTCACTAAAAATCTTTGTTTGGAAAATACCTCAGTACTCAGATGTTTCTAGGAAATGAAAGACATACCACTGTTATCTTTTTTGTAGAGTAAATTATTATGCAGGCTGAGAGGGGTTCCCAAACTTTTTCGTATGACTGTATATTACTTTAAATACTTAGAAAGTTTCTAGTTTATTTTGCCAATAATGTGAACAATAATGACCAGAGATAGCGTCCTTATACCCACAACCATACTTGTATCGTCACGCTCTTATCCCCAGTGTTGCCCCAATTTACATCCAGCTGCCGTATCAAGCTAGGTTACCACCTTTGTTGCATTAAAGCAAACAGTTATCTTGCTGACAGTAGTTGTCTTCCCTACTATCCCAGCACTACTATCAGTAATGTAAGTCACTGGCTCTTTTCCAGTGTCACCTTTAAATTGCAAGGGTTGTACCCAAGCTTCTTATTAAGGTTAAATCTTCTGCCATCTGTATCTGGGCTTTTCAATTCACAAACTAGACTCTTACCAACTCTTTGCATAAGACTTTCCATTTCTGTTATGTCCAATGATCACTTTGGCTATTTTCCATATCCTTTAGGCCGAAGAATCCACAATATTAATCATATGTCCTGTATTGCCAACAACAGATGCTAATTTACACTACAGTATATTTCTATCTATATTTATAGATTTAGACATTTTGACCTACATGTCTCTGTACTTCCAAAACACTTGTGTATGTACACCATCCCATAAGTTTACTATTACTCCTCTCAATTAACAAACTTCCCTCAATATTAAGCTTTATACTATTCATTCTATTATTAAAATCAATAACCAATAATGCTTAAATTGGACTGACCTTAACTGTCCATTTGCTTCTTCTATAGTGAGAATTTAATATGATAATCAGGTCTTGGGGTCCAATACCCCAAAGCAAAGAATCTCAAAATCTGGAACTCTTTATCTGATGAATGGGATGCTGGTCTGGATGCCATGTAGACTGCCCTCTATGATTTGGGACCCAAGATGATCTTTTGGCGTCAACAGCACAGTTGATTTGTTTGCTGTAGGGGCCCATGATCCCATTAACTGGAGTTTGGGTAGGTTGCAACAAACGGAGGTCCAGTAGTCAACTGGTCGATGGCCTGATCCATTGATTCCCTTCTCTGGCATAGCTTGTTTCCCTTTGGAGTCGGATGATTTGTTCATCTGCAGACTCTTAATTACAACCCAATATGGGTTCAAATTCAAGTTCTGTTATTTCCAATGAGCTAGGAAAAGCAATTTTGACCTGCTGGTACAAAGACTTAAACGTTTTCCTCAGTATTAGTCAGTATTGAAATACTTCATATATGATTATACGACTGAATTCTACAGTCTGGATGGATAAATTCCTGATTATTTTTTTGAAATGCAATCAAAATAAACTAAAACAGTTTTTTTGGACTATAGAATATTTTTCAATGTGCAGTCTTAGAATTTTCATCATTTACAAAAACAAAATATATTTGACTATGACCAAGGCCAACAAAGGCAATTCATATAAAATATATGTTATCCTTTCCTATATAAAGTCCCTTAAATTATTTCAAAGGTCACTTAGATCATCAGCTTCTGCTACCAATTATCTTGAAATTCATCTATTAACATCTCTTAACATGCTATCTAAAAGCTAAAAGTTTCTTTACATATCTCTCAACTCTGTTTCATTAAATGTATTATTTTATTAATTAAATACATACATTTCTACTATAGGCTTTAGAATCTCAACAAAATGTCCAAAAAGTTTCATTAAAGCATCAAATTATAAAACCAAATCTTTCATCAGCTATGTAGTCGTGCAAACATTAACATTCATTTTCTATTCCACATTTAAAATATAAATTACTTAAAACACAAGAAGTGGATGGGAAAAGAAATCAATTTATAACATATATCAAATGCCTTGTAATTCAATTATATTTAAAATGCCTTCAAGAAAGTTAGCGCATCACCACCTGGACTGAGAATTGAGATTCTGCTCCTCTGTCACAAACAGTACAGTACTTTGAACCAAGAAAATATTCTAAATGTATTTGTGTTTAATAACATTGATTTCTTTTACCTACAACCCCATGCTAAAGCTAGTTGTTCTTTCACACTTTTTGGTTGATACAGTATGTTCCGATATGTTTCTGGCACCTTTTCCAATATGTTGATTTTGTACAAAAAGCACGGTCTAACTGTTTTATTAGTTAACCCTCCTCATGTACAGCGTATCTCAGTATGGGACACTGCCTAGACTGGAAGCCTAGACTTATCACCAGCTTCCTTAATTAAGAGCGCCCTTAATTCTAATAAACAAAAAAAATGTTTCCAGTTTTACCCATACTTCTATGAATTGTTTCATCCTTTCAAACACCACATAATTTCACATATTGTCTTTATCATATTCTCATACTCACTGAAACGTCTTTTAACATACTGCATAACATACTCAAGGTCACTTAAACTGTCTTTAACACATTTAAACTCACTCAAGTATTGTTATTATTTAAAGCATTAAGACACTCTTTGCCACTCCGGCTTATATTTACTTTCCCTTAATTTGACGCACATTAAGATGTTGTAACAGTAGGGGGCTCTAGAGCTCCCTTGAACCCTCAGGTACCACGCCAAACACCAGGTAAATGTACAATTATTATTCTTTTTATTACAATAATGTGTACTAAGCACTCTCCACTCCACACTACTCATAAACACTATACAATACTCAATAATCAATTAACAATACAATTCTCACTCCTCCACTCCCAGACACTTAGCCACCCTTCCTCCCAGCTCAGTTCACTCGTCTAGGGTTTCCCAGAGTCCTTTATAGACCCTGACCCGGAAGTGGTTCCATCCCAACAATCCTTAAGTCCTCATCACTTCCAGGTCAGATTAAAAGTCCTTTTCTTCAACCCGGAAGCACGTCGTTCCTTCCGGTCATGTGATCATGACGCACTTCCGGGTTATAGGGCACGTAGCACTCTGTAAGCCTCCCTACAGTGGCTCCTGGTGGTCCCCATGGTATCCAGCAGGGTTGTTTATAAAAACTACAATGTCCATAATGCCCTGCTGGAATTTGGGGACCTTCCATGCTGCTGGGAGGGCCGCATCTGGCGGCCTGGAGGTGTGGACTGGAATATTTGCCCGGCCACCCCTCACAATGTCTGTTTACTCATACACTGTGTTTGGAAACAAATTGATGCACAAAAAGAAACAAAGAAATGAACTCTAAGGAAGAACAAGTCAAGTGCCTTTACCTTTACATTCCACTGTCACTCACTTTGCTGATTTGAACAAAGAAACACCTAACAGCCTCTGATGACGCAACTCCCAAGCATTGCTGTGAACTTCAAGTAAGGTGCACGGCAGCAGAATCTACACTGACACAAGAAGAATATACAAATTCTACACAGAAAACATACAACCTTAAGACTTAATTTCCTATCACCAGGCAGCAGTGTTAATCACTGTGCTGCCATTCTTCTCCTTAGTAATGTTTTTATCAATATCCTAAATCTGCCACTGACACACACACACAACTAGTATTACTCAACCTCACATACACTCACACACACATATACAGACACACACACATACAGCTACACAAACCAGTAGCATTTTTATTCTAGAAAGAAATTGTCTCCCTTGTATTTATTACTATCAAAAAAACCCTTTTCCCTAAGACTTGATCAGGGTCTAAAGGAAAGGTGTTTTACACGTTTATAAATATTTTATAAGCAAAAGTGGAGACGTATTCCTTTTATCAAATATTACACATATTCAAAACTCATTTTAACCCAAATTAACTCACGGCTCTGGAAATTTATACCAGATATTTCAAAATTTGTGTGCACCATATATTTCACTGATCAACAAGCATTTTGCTACTGGGATTCTTTCATCTGTACTTTAACAAATTTCACTTGCTGACTCTAAATTTGAAAAATGTTTTCGTCCAGCACGTCCCATTTTTTAGTTATGATGTTCCAGGTCTTGGACAACTAGGCTGACTGGACAGTAAAGGTGATGCATTTCAGCATTTAAGAAATAAGTTTGGCCTCGAGAAAAGTGAAGCCAAAATTAAAGAAGGTGTTTTTGTTGGCCCTGAAATACGTGAACTGATGCTTGATGATGAGTTCAAAAGGAAACTGATGCCCACTGAATCAGCACCCTCATTCGTGCAGGTTGTCCAGAATTTTCTTGACAGTCACAGAGCAGAGAATTATGCTGAGCTTGTAGAGAATATGCTGAAAGTATATTAGCCAGAATGTCACTGAAGACGCATTTTTTACATTCTCATCATGACTTTTTCCCACCAAATCTAAGCGATGTCAGAGATGAGCATGGGGAAAGATTTCGTCAAGATATAAACGTGATGGAAAACTGATATTGGGAAAAATTCACTCCAAGCATGATGGGTGACTACTGTTGGTTCTTGCAAAGAGAGACGGATGTGCAGTACAAGCGCAAAAGCGAGTGCCTCCAACATTTTTGGGCACGCTAACCTCGCTTTTATATTGAGGTAAATTGACATAAATATGCTTTAACGTGTCTCTGGTATCGTCTTCTGGTTTGTTTTCAGAATAAACACATCAAAACAATTTTGGTGGGACATAGTCCAAACTCTAGATATCATGTTGATATATTATATTGATACTCAAAAGTGTCAGAACGTCAATGATATGTATTTCAAAAACCTGACATGCTAGCTTAATTCCGATTTCATATATGAAAACAGTGTAAAAAACTTAATAAAGAGCTGCTCAGAAGTTCCCAGTAGCAAACAAAAAATATTTTTTGTAGACCACTGTTTCAGCAATTGCATAAATGATTACATTTTCAAACACACTGAGCTTTGTTTTAACATTTTTGATCACTTGTAACATTTTACCCCAAACATGTAAGCTGAGTTTGACTGACCACTATTCCTTTCAGGGCAGTCACACTTTCAATGTCCATATCTTCCACAGGTATAACACTTATTTTCATCATCAGGACCTGTGTTCTCTCCTTGGCCAGAATATTCTCCTGGCCCCCAAAGTCCACCTTGTCTTCTCGTCTCGTGTCCTCTGCTGCAACTTCTGCCGCATCTAACGTGCAAATTGGTCGTTTGATCAGAGTACAGCGATAAAAAATCAATCAAATTATCTGACAATTGGACATATGCAACTGCTCTAATCCATTTGCCTTTATCCTCGTGTATGTCGGGGAGGTGAGCAACTAAGTCCTCTATGTTTTGCATTTTTGCTAAACCCTTTACAGATACAAAACACCACATACAAATACTACACAAAATCATACAAGCTTACAATCAAGCTCAGCCCCACATGGCGCTGGTCTTCATGTCCTTGTTCTCTCAACTTTCACTGATCTTCCAATACACTGACTTTGAACAGCCATCCTACACCTAACTCTTCTAACTGCACTCCAGTTGCTAAAATTAGTTTTATCTGCTTTACTTGCTTGAACTTGAATTCCCTCAATTGTCACCATTCTCTTTTCATATGTATAATTTTTATAATTTACAGTATACTTGTCTTATTTTAACTACTTCAGCTATCACACCCTTGCTTTGAACATTTTTCAGTACTATTTGACTCCTAAGACACAACTCCCTCATCTTTTTGGTTTGTTTTTTCCTCCAACTTTTCCTTATGCTCATTAGGCATAATTACTTTCCATCCATCTCTCACCACTATTGTCTTGACTTGAAGGCCACACTTGCCACCTGGCCCAGGAAGTGACCATCACCTAGTCACATCTTTAATTTGATTGAGATTACATTGATGCATAGATTTAAATTCTCTATATCGTGAATTACAATAGTACTGAATGAGAATAGGGTGTGAACGGTTTGCAAAATACCTTGTGATAGGTTGATGCTTGCAAGGGGAATACAATCTTGCCCAAGGAGGACAAGATACAACGATCGGCAGTGATTCTTTAAGATGGAAAACATCCACCCTCTGGACAACAATTGGTGGCAGTTCCACAAAGGGGATGGATCCGCTGGATGACATTCCGCGGTAATTGTGGCTTGTGAAGACACATAAGGCAAAATTGCGTCATGAGAAAAAAAAACTTTGAGAACCACTGCTTTAGGAACTGTAGGACACTGTTCAAGGTAACTGCTATAGCCCTGTTATGCACTGGCAACAGCAATCAGACCAGCAGCACTCTGTACAGTAATCCCTCGCTATATCGCACTTCGACTTTCGCGGCTTCTATATGTAAGCATATTTAAATATATATCGCGGATTTTTTGCTGGTTCGCGGATTTCTGCGGACAATGAGTCTTTTAATTTCTGGTACATGCTTCCTCAGTTGGTTTGCCCAGTTGATTTCATACAAGGGACGCTATTGGCAGATGGTTGAGAAGCTACCCAACTTACTTTTCTCTCTCTCTTTCTTGCTCTGACATTCTCTGCTCCTGACGGAGGGGGTGTGAGCAGGGGGGCTGTTCGCACACCTAGACGATACGGACACTCGTCTAAAAATGCTGAAAGATTACCTTCACGTTGCTCCCTTCTGTGCAGCTGCTTCGTGAAGCGACATGCTGCATGGTGCTTCGCATACTTAAAAGCTCGATTTTTGATTGTTTGTTTTTCTCTGTCTCTCTCTCTCTTTCTCTGCTCCTGACGGAGGGGGTGTGAGCTGCCGCCTTCATTGCAACTGCTTTGTGCCGCGGTGCTTCGCATACTTAAAAGCCAAAAGAGCCCTATTGATTTGTTTGCTTTTCTCTCTCTCTCTGACATTCTCTGCTCCTGACGCACACTCCTTTAAAGAGGAAGATATGTTTGTATTCTTTTAATTGTGAGACGGAACTGTCATCTCTGTCTTGTCATGGAGCACAGTTTAGACTTTTGAAAAAGAGACAAATGTTTGTTTGCAGTGTTTGAATAAAGCTCCTGCCTCTCTACAACCTCCTGTGTTTCTGTGCAAATCTGTGACCCAAGCATGACAATATAAAAATAACCATATAAACATATGGTTTCTAATTCACGGATTTTCACCTTTTGCGGGGGGTTCTGGAACGCAACCCCTGTGATCAAGGAGGGATTACTGTATTTGGTATTTGCCCCTTTAAATGTATACATTAGTAAGGTTCAAGACCATAGAGAAGTCAGGGTCCAGCAGAAGGTCTTGTAATTGGATGGCCTATTCACATTACCAGGAAAGCAATGAATCCAGAGACAGAGAGACAGAGGTTAGGAGCACACGCTGATACAATGCATTGCTGCACCCACCACATGACAAACCAACTAAGGATCCAGAACTGACTAATTAACGTTTTGCATTAATCATCTTCTCAGGTGGACATAGAAGATTGCAGTGGCTATCATAAATTGAGCTTGCTTTTACTCAAGAAGAAGGGAAAGGTTTGCTGCCAGAGACAAGAAGTCCCCAGATTATGAATGGAGGTGAACCAGAATGTGTAGTGGTCTAGAACACCTGCTGCCATTATAATAGAAAAAAATGCTGACTGAACCTGCAAACATATGTACATTTTGAGTTAAAAGTTTTCTTAGATTTCTATGTTATTCTTTTGATAGTGTTAGGCCTCCCTCCTCTTTTAATGGTTCTGATTAAAATATTTTGTGTTGACCTACATACTGGTGTCGCTAAAAATGACTGGCAATTGTGCGTGGTATGGTCCCTGTTCTAATCCTTATTGTCACTTCACTTCAACCAAACCTGCCCAGAGTGGCTCTTAATTAAAGACCAGGCCTTGAAATAATGTGTCCCAAATTGCTCGAGATCGTCTGTGCACACTGTTCAATCTCATAATTAGTAAAGCAGAGGGTCCTCAAAGGAGGAAGAAGGAAATAGAACATGGTGCTTTTAAGAAGAGCTCTATAATATGAACCATGTTAATGCTCCAGGGAATAAAATAGAATAAATTAAAAGAGTAAAACTGTGTGCATTGTGAGTAAGTAAGACAAGGCAGTAAGAGAGCAGGAAGTTTATGTCTAATGGATGATGATGTCTCAGTGCATTGGGAACAAGACTTAAAAGAATAGGCATCATTGTGGATTAAGATTGTACACAGCCCCCAAAGGTTGATTGCAAAGCAGTAGACAGAAAGATTCTAATTAAAATCCAACCCAAACCAAAGGATATGATAGATGGATGGAGCAGTTACTTATTATGCCTTTTGAGATACAAGAACTCAAAACAAATATACAGTGAAACAAAAACAAGATGAAGCTGAGGTTGCTGTAACTTGTACTTTATTACAGATAATCCCAGAAGCTCAGAACTATCAAAAGGCAGTTTTAGATAAGCAGTGGATTATGAGCCCTATGTAATACACAATGCACAAAACTCCTTTGCATTTCATGGATGCTGGACATATTCATCAATTTATAGTTAGTTATTTAAGTAATGCGGGTACTCACTTTGAATATTTACTGATAGTCTGAAAAATGGTCAATAACTGTAGAGGAACAGAATATGAAAAGTCTTTATTTTGTGGTCCTTGCAAACAAGACTGATAAATTATCAAATATGCAACAGCAGCATTCTGGAAGAAAAGGTATAGTTGGAAATTATTCAAGCAGATGTTGTGAAATCTGAAAAATAAAACAAATTGGTTAACACAAACAATAATGAAACATAATAAAATTGTTCAAATAAAATTAGGTATGCATTAAAGGATAAGTAATATAACATAACTCTATTGAAAACATGTGTAGGAAAGGGTTGATCTGATCACTGTTAATTATTAATCACTTCTGCCTACAGCAATACTGGAAATTAATTAAAATAAATAACAAGATGCCCACAACAGAGATGCCAAGTTAATATAGGCTGAGTGATGGATCTCTGCTTCACTTTCCAGCTAAGATGCTAGAAATATGAAGAGATCAGTACAATTTATGAACATGGTTCATAAATCGGCAAAAGTCTACATTAAAGACAATCACTTTCGCTGTTTTGGTTCATTGTGGCGATATTAATTAAATAACTCAAACAAGCAATAAACAAAGTAATATACTTTATCTCTAAATAAAGGATAATAGTCTTTATATGCAAGTATATATAAATACACACACACACACACACACACATATATATGGACAGAAAGGCCCACAAACAAACAGCAACTGAAAGCCGCTGCAGTAAAGGCCTGGCAGAGCATTAAAAAGGAGGAAACCCAACATCTGGTGATGTCCATGAGTTCAAGACTTCAGGCTGTCATTGCCAGCAAAGGGTTTTCAACCAAGTATTAGAAATGAACATTTTATTTCCAGTTATTTAATTTGTCCAAATACTTTTGAGCTCCTGAAATGAAGGGATTGTGTTAAAAAAAATGCTTTAGTTTCCTCACATTTTTATGCAATCGTTTTGTTCACCCCACTGAATTAAAGGTGAAAGTCTGCACTTCAACTTCACCTGAGTTGTTTCATTTAAAATTCATTGTGGTAATGTACAGAACCAAAATTAGAAAAAAGTTGTCTCTGTCCAAATATTTATGGACCTAACTGCATATATACTGTATATAGTGAAATGTAGGGCACCTACACCCGGATCACCCAGACACAACCAAACCCCACAGTCTCAGGTACAAGAAAGGCTATTTTTTACTTAAACAAAATACCTTTTTACAGGTTTTTATCACCTGCTAAATCAGTCACAATTAATTTTCCAGATAAGGCAGAGTGGCTGCTTTTCAATCCAAGCACACGAGTACTTCTGGTGCAACAGGGCTGGCACTAGGAAGGACTTCCAGGTTCGGTGAAGCCTCTCCATTACAGGGGAGCCTGAAAACCTCCAACATGGCTGCCCAGCAAAACTATGACTCCCATGCAGCCCTACAGGAGTCCAAGTGGGAGCCATAGCAGAGGGATACTGCCATCCAGTGTACTGGGGGAACACATAACCCTGGGAGGCAGTCCCCTTCTGTCCTTTCCTTATAATGGCTTCCTGGCAGGGTAAGGAATCATCCACTCTGGCCAAGGATACCAGTCAACCCGGGTCTTCTATGACAATATATATGTATATATATAAAACATAAAATTCCGATAGCTTAGTTGAACTTTTTCTCTTCTATAGAAAAAGACACATACATTTTATTTCTTGACTTAGATAAATCTTTTTTGAATCTAAAGAGCACAAAACTTATGAATTCTGATCTTTCAGTTCATGTGGTTAAAATGGACAAGATCTTTGTCTAGTTATTTAGCTTCTAGTGCCTGCACCATGGTGTTCATTTTTTCACAGCTGGTCTGTACTTGCTTACCCTTCTTATTCAGCAGTTTTTGTGTGTGAGTGCATGCATGTAAAATGCTGCTTTGCACTTTCTCACTTTATTCACTTAGGAATAAACTTCAAAGAGCTAGAACTCATCCTTCACAAGGTTATTACTTTTCATTTAGAGTGACGTCAATACCATAATACATTAGCTGACTTTATCCTAACTATTAAGTTACAATTAATAGTTCTCGGAATCGAAGTAGTTGTACTTATGGTCTGGGGTAGGGGATGTTTTGTTTCTTTCCTACTGAGCTTTCTCTGGCACATAGAGAAAGTTTAGGTGTGTTTTTCTTTCTTTGTTTTTAGGAGCTGTTCTCCTTCTTTGCTTTGGTCACACCATCTGGTTGCAAGCGATACTGCAGTTTCTCTTCCTTTCAAAGTTTTATCCATCAAGGCTTTCAATCTTTGAGTTATAGCTCTATGTTTGAGCTTGGGTATTTAAATAGTGCCTCAAAAAGCCGTCTCTGGAATGTCACTTGGCTTGTGATTGATGATTTTATCAGATAAAGAGCAGAGGCTACATCCAAAGAGAGGATCATTCAAGAAGAAGATGATAAGAGTGTCTGGCAGTAGCTTTTTAAGCCAAGGTTTTGTGTTCCAGTGATAGCTAAATGGATAATGTCAGTCTGTCCTACACATGTTATTACAGAAGCTGCCAAAGAAATTTCACCTGGGTTCAAAGTAAAAATGAATTTTGTTGTAGATCTGACAATAAGAACACCAAAACTGTTCTTAAAAATTCTGCACAGAGAGGAAAGCCATATTATGAAATGTGAAAAAAATGTCACGTATAATTTTCTGACCCAATGAAATTTCAGTTTTAAATTATACTTCATATTTTCAGCCTCCCTACTATTTGTGTGACATACACTACCTCATATTTAGATTATTTGTCAAGCACAGCACTGGTTACTAAATTCATAATGGCAAAGAAAATAGAATTTTTTAAGAAACTTTCAATGGTGGTTATGTACCATAAAAAATATTTTTAAAGAGATTAAAATTAAAATGTATTATAAACATTACACAGATGAAAGAATTGCATGTTATTTTACACCTTTGGAAGAGGTGGACGTTTACAAGAAAAAAATATGAATATGATAAGGGAGCAAGAAAATATCGGGGTCCAAAAGTCACAAAGATCTTGCAAAAATGCTAAAGTTGTGTTCTAAAAATCAGTGGTCAGAAGAATGTTGTGAGTGAAGGTCTTTGTGGAAATATTCTAAAGCTTCGATACTTTTTTTTCCACACCATCTTAAATAGTGATTGTATGATGATACCATGCATGGCAACATCAGTGATTGTGATGTGATTAGCAATAATCATTGTGAAAACAACATGACCATTGCATGAAAATCAAACACAAAATGGCCACAACTGTTATGCCATATGCAAATACGTGAAGGGGCTCAGCACAGATACTTTCCATCTGTCTTTCAGTTTCCAGCATCCACCTTTGAGCAACCCGCTGAGAAAATGAAAGAGAGCAACTGCTAGATGTTATAAGCAATAGAGCAGTAGATGCACATGGGTTCTGAATTAGAAATTGCCAGGCATGATTAACAAGAGTACAACAATCCAACTGGAGCCAAAACATTAAGATTGAGAATTAAATCAAGATGTGTGTTGTTACGGAAAATCTGACCCTAAAGTACAAAGCCAACCCTTGTTCACATTTCAAATCTGTAATCTTAAACAAGGAGGTAATGGTCCTGCACATGAATTTATAAGCAATGGTTTGTGATGTGAATTGTGGTGCCTCCTGGGAGGAGATCCCTAGTAACCATAGAGTGCTTCTGCTCTAAAAGGAGGAATAGGAGCGAAACTTTAGAAAATGAGCAAGATTCAAAACTAGTAAGATTTTAATACAGCCAAACAAAACTAAGCAGTAGGCAAAATTCAAAGTCGAAAAAGCAGAAGAAAAGAAAGCAGAATTAATGATGAAGTGATGAAGTTTTAGGGTTCTTCCAACTATCTAGGATGGTGCTGATACTTTAAAGCAGGGCTTTTAGAGCATATGGAAAATAAAAATAGTATACTCATGTATTAGCATAAATAAATATAAAAAAATATATTAGCATTAAACTTAGTGCAAATATTAATACAAGTTAGGCCTGCTAAACAAATGGTTAAATAAAGGTACATGCCATATTTCTTTTTAATTAAAGCTTAGCTCTAGCTACCAATATAACCTAGCTAGAGGACCCAGGAAGGGAGGATGATGAGATAAAGACAGCTCAAGGATGGAAGAAGGGAAAACACCTGTTGGCTCTCAGCCGACCTAAAAATAAGCGAAGCAGAAAAATTAAGATAATTGACAGAAAATAAGAAATATGGTTGTTCTAATAAAAGTTAATTAGACCAGCTGCAGAAAAGGAATCAAGGGAAAGCAGCGAATGAGCTGCTTCGAGCGAGGTCAGGATGATAAGAAATTATTATATAAACTGTGATTTTTGGCCTGTTCAGGGCTCAGCTTGATTTGGCCTAAATTGAGTTGAGTCTGCGTTATTGTTTTATTGCAATAAAGCTAATTACTCTGTTTGCCTATCCACCGACTCCTGGAGCCTTCATTTCAGGTGAAGACCTTTGGGTGTGTCTTTAGCCCCGATGATTTCGCTTCATCAATCATCACACTAATGACAAAACACTGAACAACATCCAAAGCCATGCCTTTACCGTATCATGATGACAGTGTTATAAATGCCAGTGCTTGCAGGAAAAACAAGATGGTGGCATGGTAAAATGTAAACCTTTTTTTTAACTTTGTTAAATACATTTGTAAGAAGGGCTTTAATACTGAAAGTGAAACCTTCATGAATAAGCCCCATCCTCAAACCATTTTCCGAAGTTAACAGAAAAATGTATTAATGGAGAAATAAATTATAAAAGTAGGATGAATCATAACAGCTTCCTAGCAACCCATTAACTACCTGCTGAAATTCAAAATGGCAGCATGACACACTTAAGAATAAACAAAAAAATAAAACTTACATTTTTTTCAAACAAGGATGTTAAATAAAAACACACACATGAAAATGAATTTCTGCGTTTCAAATATTGAGGTATCATGAGCAGAAAAACAATACGTAAAGGCAAAAAAAAAATTACTAACAAAAACAGAGGCATTTTCCAGTCATTAAAAAGTTGCACAATAATAACAAAACAACAAAAAATATAACAAAAAGCATAAAAACAAGCAAAAATGAAGCAGCAATGATCAATAACAACATAATAAAAAGGTGTAAAAATGTACAAATGTACAGTGGATTCAGAAAGTACTGTACTTTATTGTGTTGTAGATTTAATTTTAAATGGATACATTTGCCATTTTTGTTCATTAATTCACACTCAATAACCCATAATGACAAAGTGAAAACACGTTTTCAGAGAGGTTTGCAAATTTATTAAAAATCAAAATCTGAAATCTCTCATTCTTATAAGTATTGGGACCCTTAATTCAGTACTCACAGTATCACAGATTCAGTTCTTCTTGTGTAAATCTCTAAAGTGTTGCTCACCTGGATTTGGGCAGATCCCTTCAAGCACCATTAGACTGGATGATAAGTCTTTGTAAACTGTCATCTTTAGGTCTCTGCACAGATGTTCCAAAGGATTTAAATCTGGGCTTTGGCTGGAACACTCAGCATATTCAGAGACTTGTCTCAGAGTCACTTCTGCATTATTTTTGCTGTATGCCTTGGTCATTGTTGTGCTGAAGAGTGAACCATCACTGAAGTCTGAGGTTGCGTGAACTCTAGGACAGTTTTACTCTGTTTTGATGCATTCATCCTTCGCTTAGATCTCTCCGGTCTGTCTGTCCCTGCTGCTGACAAGTGACCCCATAGCATTATGACACTACAAGCATGGTTTGACATAAGAATAGAATTAGGTAGGTGATAAGCAGTGCCTGGTAATTGCCAGATATAGTGTTGGAAGTCTGGCCAAAGAGATCCAAAGAGCTTCTTGCTCTCAGAGTACAAGCCAACTGCCGTATGCTTTTTACTGTATCCTAAATGACTAATTGATGGAGTGCTGCTGAGATGGGTGTGCTTCTGAAAGGTCCTGGCATCTCAGCAGATGACTTTATAAGTTCTTTAAGAGTGACCACTGGGTATTGGTCACCTCCCTGAACAAGGCCCTTTGTGCCTAGTTATTCTGTTTGGCCAGATGGGCAAAAATAGGAAGAGTCGTTGAGGTCAATGTCTAAAGTGAAAGCTTTAGAAATACTTTGATACTCTTTCCCTGACCTATGCCTCTCCACAGTTTTATTACAGAGGTGTACAGAGAGTTCCTTGGACTTCATGGTTTGGTTTTTCTCTTGACCTGCAGTGTGAATTGTGGGACGTCATATACAGTACACAGGTGTGTGCCTTTATAAACATTGACCAGTCAATTCAAATGTTGCAGGTGTACTACAGTCAAGTTCTAGATACATCTCAGGTATAATTAAAATAAACAGGATGCATCTTCTGGCAGTATAAAGTGCCTTAACAATTCATACATTTATGAATGAGAAACTTCCGGTTTTGATTTTCAGTAAATTTGCAAACTTCTTAAAACATGCTTACACTTTGTCATTATGGGTTACTGTGAGCAGACTGATGGGCAAAAATGCTGTTAACAATTTTTAAAGCTTGACTAATGCAAGGAAAATGCAGTTGAATGTGAACAAATACATTCAAGTAACAGGGAGATTAATTACAAAGACAGGTGACAGTGACCAACAAGAGGCAAACCTCTTAATATTATTTTGTTGTTTAGTGTGGCATAACATTCTCATTCTCTATGCAAGGTGTTGAAAGAATTAAAAAGTAGTATCACGTTCTGGGCTGTTAGGAGGTAAACACTTGGATGAGAGGGAGAACTGACTCCAAAGGTATGTTCTGCTTTCTCTGTAGCGTTCAACCGTTGGCCAAGGGGAACACCTAGCCACGCCCACTAAGCCCAGAGAAGGCTCCTTCCTTCCAGTTTCGATGATATGAGCAACAAGGACAGAGCTCTGACACCCTTAGATTCCTACACTGAATATTGATCATTTCCATCTGATTACTAACGGACGTCTTTTTAGTTTAACTAAATAGGGTGACCCGAGTGGTACCCCAATTATTTCCCAGAGTGTTGGTGTCTACTTCCTGACCTCTGTACAGTTATGTTGTATTACATTGTATTTCTGAGGTGGCAATGCTATATTGGCCTTCTAGCTCTGTGAAGAGGATTATTGTACAGTATTCTGTTTTGTGTGTTGTGTTTACCCCATTTTTTGACATGCCCAGCCTACCTGGACGGAGGTCTCTCTCCACATTGCCTTTCCCAAGATTTCTTCAGCTTTTTTCCCACAAGGGTCTTTTTTTGTGGGGAGTTTTTTCTTGCCATCTCATAGAGTCATGGCTGAAGGGCTATAAGAAAATAGGGCCTGTTAAAGGCCATTGAGGCATTCCTTGTGTGTGAGTGATGTGCTAGTGATAAAATAACCCTGCATGTGGATTATTGTTCACAGAACAGCCATTTCGCCTAACATTATTAAACCTATTTAATGTAATTCTGAATTGCAGGAGCTATCCCGGGCAGCAGCATGGTCAACAATGGGAGGCCAGTCTACACACACACATACACACACACGCACACGCACACACACACACACACGCACACACACACGCACACACACACACACATACACACATATACAGAAACTCACACTCTTAGATAGATAGATAGATAGATAGATAGATAGATAGATAGATAGATAGATAGATAGATAGATAGATAGATAGATAGATAGATAGATAGATAGATAGATAGATAGATAGATAGATAGATACTTTATTAATCCCAATGGGAAATTCACATTTTCCAGCAGCAGCATACTGATACAATAAATAATATTAAATTAAAGTATGATAATAATGCAGGTGAAAAAAAGACAATAACTTTGTATAATGTTAAATGTTAAATGCTAGGCTAGTTTAGAGTCACTTATTAACCCATAATGTTTTTCCGTCATTGTGCACATTCTGATATTTTGACGGTAATACTACTTAACTTTTTTGGTGCTAAAATGACTTATTATTTTTCTCCTCACCTCTGTTTTTACTTCTCTTTATTTTACTTTGTAATGTTACATTTTTGAGCTCATTAGGAGTTGTTTTTGCTTAGGTAGGATCTCACTTCCTGCCATGTAGAGCCAGATACTGTATGTGAGATAAACCCTTCTGCGTTCAGCCATAAGCACTTCAGTTAAAGTATGATATGTTTTCTAACAGCACATACTGTTTGATTTGCTTTAGTGCACCCATTGCTGTCTAATTTTGATGACTCAGCAGCATATTTTGTGGCTTTAGATTTTTTTTTATGCCAGCTGAGTCAAGACAATAAACATTTAATGAGTGGTTTAGGCCCAGTTCCACACTTATACCACTACCATGTCATACCTTATTTTCACTATGCTCTTTTACAGAAACATAAGTTCAGCTGGGAACTGAACTCTGCAAATCATTTTTAAGGATGTTATTAAAAAAAGATCATCGTTCAGATGTTGGCAATAAAAATAGGCCTGTCTGGCATCAAATCTGTCACTAAAATGTGTTAATGGAAAGTGGCATTAAGTGAACGTACATTTTGCACAGTAATGAGAAATCATTTACTTTATAGTATCATGTTCTGATGTGCAGCAAATCTTGACCTGTGTTAGGCTGATTCTTTGTGCAAATTCAGCCGGTTCACGAAAATTTAAGAAATAACAGGAAAATTACAATTAAGTTTGACATGCTTCTCAAGGTCAGCTTGCAAATGTGCAGTTTTTAAATGAAATGGTTTATAGGCTCAGCCCTGTCCACTGTGTGCCAGTTTTTCCATGACTGTAACCAATTAACATTTCTCAGTCCATGGTAACCTAAAACATGTACTTAACAAAAAAGCCTGTTTTTAATTTATATGTGCTTTTCTCAATTGAAATGTCTGAAATGTGATAAGACCTGCTGGTTATTCATCCATTTTCTATAATATTTCTATACACGCTATACAGTAGGTAAAAAGAAATTCTGTAATTTTCAAAGAGTTTTGCTGTCATTGTTTGGTATTTACTGTGTATGGTTTTAATGCTGAGAAACACAGCTCTGAATCCTTGGCAAAAGCCTACTTGATGGAAATTCACAACTTTGCAGACAGAGTGAATATATCATAGTATTTACTACTGCCGGGATAATGTGCCTGGATACTGAGAGAAACAAATTATTTTCCATGGAGTCAGACTTGAAAATTCAAGGATCATGTAGACCAGAATTTTACAGGAAGTGGCCAATTTTTCCTGGCTTGAAATTCCAAGGCGTATTTTCTGTGACTGACACTTCCATCCAGACAGATGCTACAACCAGCAGTTTTTAACTGTGACTGGCATTGCGGGGCTTTCCAGTCAAGGTTATTTCCTCTCTGACATAACAGCATCAGACCTTCTGATTTTCTAAATTCTCTTTATAACATAACTTCATTTGCCTCCCACCTCTTATCAGCCTCTTTGTCAAGTGTTCCTTTTCTCTTTGAATTCTAATGAGCATTTCTAATGTAATTTTGTTCTCAAAATATATTTAAAGCCTTTTCTGTGGAATCTGTTTTTTCATGTGATACTAAAAATTCTATTTTTAAACTGTCAGACAGTTTGGTGTAGTGACTAAGGCACTGGACATAAACATGCCAGTTCAATTCCTGTCTGTGAATTAGTGTGTGAACCTAAGCAAACCACGTAACCTGCCAATGTTCCAAATATAAACAACTGGACAAAGGTGTTGGTACTAACCTTAAATTTTCATTTCTCTAAGCTTTTCAGCTTTCGCTTTAAAAACCTCGCCCATTAAATATAACAAAATTACAGCTCTTAACTCCCACAAAACCAAAGTCCATCTAAATGTGAGTCGGATCTCTAGGGGATCAGGAGGATTTGGTCCCCTTCCTGTAACATGACTCTTAATTTGCAATTTTGTTTGGAAGAGATTTTGTTTTTCCAATGAAATATAAGAGAATGTGTGCAACACATTGTTACAATAGAAAATAATCCTAACACTGAATGTTTACATGTTCTCCTCTTAAACATTTGTATATTAATTAAAGACAAGATCTTACTCAAATCCATACTGTCTGTGACACACTTTGTTTTATAGTTGCCTTATATTTTTTATATTTGAAAACCTTTTCTATTTACAGTATGTAGTTATATAAAAGCTGGCATGTTATATCAGAGTTGGCCTAGAACAGTGGTCTCCAACTCCGGTCCTGGAGGGCTGCAGTGGCTGCAGGTTTTAATTCAAACCCTTTTCTTAACTGGTGACCACTTTTGCTGCTAATTAACTCACTTTCCTTTTATTTTAATTGATTTGTTTTTTAAGAATTGTTTCCCTAAATTTCTTCATTGTTCCTTTGAATTACTTCATTTCTTTCCATAAATGAAAGCAGAAATGAAATGTGAAGTGAGTAAGCCAACAGAAGACCAACTAAGTCAGGGTGTCAAACTCCAACCAATTCACTCCAGCCAGTTGCTTAATTAAGTGCTGATTCTTGTTGTTAATTAAACCCGTTCTTTAATTGCATGGCTTGTTGCTGCTCTCATTGTGAAATAGCAGACATTTTTAAAAATTGTTGATTTTCTCTTTTCTAAGACCACTGTTAAAATGTTTTGGGACCTGAGTAGATTGACATTCCTGAGACCTTCATCTTTCTTTATTTTCAGATATTGTATGATGGACACCAGTTGTTTTGGCTCATTTTGTATCTGATTATTGTTTGGCTGCTAATTTAGGAAAAAGAAATAATCATGGGGTCTGAGTCTTCAAGAGCAAGTCAATTAAAATTGATTAAGAGGAAGTTAATTAGCAGGAAAAATAGGTCACTAATTAAGAAAGGGGTTAGAATGAAAACCTGCAGCCACTGCGGCCCTTCACGACTGGAGTTGGGGACCCATGGCCTAGAATATACTGTAAGTTATTAAACTCTGGGTGGGTCATGGGCTGTCAAATTTTGGGTCACTACTCACTGTTGTATTCAATGGTCAGGTACGGTTTGTGAAGTCTCTCACGATGGTGCACTGCATGCAGTTTAAGAAGTCGATATTACTCTAATATGATAGTTGGCGACCACTGACAGTTGCCATGGACTGGGCAAGATTGGGTCATGAGATAAAAAGTTTAAGAAACACTGCTCTAGAATGTCAACTAGTGGCCACTTCTTAGAAATTGTCATGATTTAGAAATTTGAGAACTGGTTTTAGAAAAATTGAATATATTTTGCATCTCTTTCTGATGCCATCGTGTTTTTCATTGCATGCTGTCTTTTTTGAGCACTTTCCTCACCCTTGCTATATAATATCAGCTTTAGGTTTGCAGTGCAGACATCAGTGCTATTATGGGATAAAAGGTCAGCATTGTGCACTTTCTAGCCATTAAAGTCTTCCAATAAATTGAAGAAATTCTCTGTGTAGTCATGGGTAGTTATTAGTTATTTGTTTCCGTTAAAATATTTCTGGTTTATGGTAATAGACTTTGAATTGTGGGCTACATTTTGGGTTTGATGGATGTTTGGATGTACCTTCTGTTAATGACTTATCTTTGGCAACTATTCTCAACATTTCACCTCTGTCCTTTTTTTTTCATGCTTTTTCTTGCGTTCGGTTTATCGCAAATACCTACAGTATATGTATATCACATGAACATTAGCTCAAGTAAAATAGCTCTTACAGTCTCTGAACTGTTTTATTCAACTTGGATTCTCAGTTGTCATTCTCCATATACAAAAGAGAAAAAAGATTTGCACCAGTTTGTTTCCAAGTGCTGATTGTTGAAGCAAACTCTTAAGAGCTGAATGGTAACTGGTCAAGGTCCACCACCAGTCTTCCTTATGGAACTCTTTGAGTTATTTCAATTTTCACATCATACATTCCCATTATTCTCCTACCAGAGAAAAAGGAGGAGACCTTTAGGTCCATATTTGGTTAGCTGGTAGCTCAATTGTCCCAACATCTCACCTAGGTACTTTTTAAAAGTTGTCAAAGTTAGTGTTTCCAATACATGGCTTAATAGGCTGTTCCAAAATCCCTTTAGGAAAAGAAATTGTGCCCTTCTCCTTCATTTCCACTGATATACACTAGTTTGCAACCTTTAAGAGTAGGACATGACCTTTACCTCAGGATGCGCATTGTTGCTTGTCTCTGCACAGCTTTTACAGGTACTGTGTCTTCTTTGAACTGCACACAGTACTCCAGAAGTGGTCCTACTACCATATAATACAGTCTGAATAATAATAATAATAATAATAATAATAATAATACATTTTATTTATATAGCGCCTTTCCCATGCTCAAGGCACTTACAGAATATAACATCCTTTGACTAATAGTCAACAGTTTTACAGTATAAGCTAACATTGTATTTGCCATTTAATTGTTCCTGCACATTGCCCACATGATATTTCTGCCTTTTCTGTATTTTACTATCCCTGCAATTTCATAAGTTTACTTACTTATCAGTATCAATCATATTATTATAAATTTGAACATGTAAAGGTCCAAGTACTGATCCCTGAGGTTTCCAGTGATAAAGAGGATTCTCCTCTTATCTTGTCATGTTCTTCAAGCCAGTAATATGTCCAGTGATATTTTTATATGCAATTAGCGGCTTTAGTGTTTCTCTGATATGTTTCTGAGTAATGTCTGGGCTTTTGTGCATGTGTGTATAAATTTCATATAAGGATTTGTTATTTGCTCTACTCTCTATAATTTAAGCATTTCTGTGTCTTTCTGTCTTTATGTTTAACAATACATGCAATGACCCTGTCCACAAATGGAACACTTTAATCAAAGACAACACTGCTAAACTACCAATCTAAATGAATATAACTGCAAAATGTAATAAGTGAATTAGATGGGATTATGCAGAGAGGAGTAAGAGCTAATAAACAAAAGCATTTATTCCATAAAGGTGTTTAAATTAGAATTAGAATCCTCTTCAACACTCTACACAGCAGTTAGGTCTGGAATAAAAATTGAATGTATTATAATACTGTCTACAGGGAGACAAGAAAAGAGAAAGATATACAGCAAGATAAGAGCACAGTTCATAGAAATGCACCAAATGTCTCCATGAAAAGGTCTAATTTTGAATTCTTAATCAAGAGGAATGGCAAAAGAGATTCAGAAGATGCAGCAAACTCAATTCACTGCTGGATAAATGTGTTGGAGAATGCTTAAGGAAGAAATGAACTCCTGATAATGTCGTTCATTTTAATTGTAATGAGCTAAAAATGGTGGTAACAAGGAGCAGAAAATGAATGTACACAGAGGCTGGCATGAATAATGCAACTCCGTGCCTGACAGGAAGACTTGGAATGTTTTCAGAAAGCACACAACTCTATTGTAACTGAAGAGAGAGAAAGCATTTAGATGTGTGTGCTGAACCCAGCAGGAATGCAGTCACAAAGGTATAAGTGTGGGTCAGACACCTGTCAGAGAGTCGGACAAGCTCAATAATTCAAACTGGAGAGTCAGCTGGCTAATATATATGGTGACTCTGCATCAGAAAACACCATGCACTTCTTCACACCTAAACTAACTTGCCTTCAGAACCTAAATGAGTCAAACAATTGCACAAATTCTAAGCACATGTCCATTCATACAGTTTAATACCTGTTGTATTCTTTCTGTAAAAAGAACAAAGGTAAATGTTCATCAGATTACTGTTGATAATCAAATACATAGTGGTCTGATGAAACCAATTCTTTGATTGTTTGGAATTGTCTATGAACTAATGATATAAGTTAAAATGATGCAGATTAAACCGAAAACATAATAAGTCTGTCTGATATGGGCTGCATTTCCTACTGCACAACCTTTTAATGAAATAACATGTCATGAGAAATAAGGAAACAATCTTTAATTTAAAAATCTATAGCGAATATAGTACATATCAGAGATGTACTGATCATGGGGACTACTGGGGGATTATTCCTGGTGGGCACCTCCCTCTGTAGGCCATGTCTCAGAACACAAATTGTAAGATGCAATTTCAGTGAGTGTTTCTAATTAATTTATTTTACACATAAAAGACACCATTTATTATTATTATTATTTATTAACTCTATGTGTTTCTGTCCTTTTGTACCACAAGGATCTATTCTGGGCCCACTACTGTTGTCAATCTACATGCTTCCGATAGGCCAACTTATCTCAAAACACAAGGTGAGCTGCCACAGCTATGCAGATGACGCACGGTTTTCTTTATCGATGGCGCCTGATGACTCTGTTTCACAGTATTTTCTGTATCAATGTCTTAACAGTACGTCCAATTGGATGAGTAAAAACTTTCTCAAACTAAATATGGAAAAAACAGACATCTTAGTGATTGGCAAATACAGAAACAGTGGGGGTATTAGAAATAAACTTGAACCCTTAGGTGTAAAAGGCAAAATGGATGTGTAGAATTTAGAGGTAATCGTTGACTTTGACCTAAACTTTAAATTACATATTTACCAGATTACAAGGACTGCATTTTTTCACTTAAGGAATATTGCAAAAATTATAAAATTACAAGACACTTAAAAATTAGTTCACTCTTTTGTTTTTAGTTGACTAGATTACTGTAATGCACTCCTCACACAACTACTTAAGAAAGACATCAATCGGTTGTAATTCATGCAAAATGCATCAACAATAATCTTAACTAAAAAACAAAAATCTGAGCACATCTCACCAGTTTTGGTGTTGTTACATTAGTTACCCGTGTCATTTAGAATTTACTTTAAAATTTTATTAATTGGGGGCGGCACAGTGGCGCTGCTGCCTCGCAGTTGGGAGATCTGGGGACCAGGGTTCGCTTCCCGCGTCCTCCCTGCGTGGAGTTTGCATGTTCTCCCCGTGTCTGTGTGGGTTTCCTCCGGGCGCTCCGGTTTCCTCCCACAGTCCAAAGACATGCAGGTTAGGTGGTTTGGTGATTCTAAATTGGCCCTAGTGTGTGCTTGGTGTGTGGGTGTGTTTGTGTGTGTCCTGCGGTGTGTTGGCACCCTGCCCGGGATTGGTTCCTGCCTTGTGCCCTGTGTTGGCTGGGATTGGCTCCAGCAGACCCCCGTGACCCTGTGTTCGGATTCAGCGGGTTGGAAAATGGATGGATGATGGATATTATTAATTGTATATAAGCTTTAAATAATCTTTCTATATTTTGGAATGCCTGTCCCCCTACACTCCAATTTGTAGTCTTAGTTCTTCTAATATTGGCCTGTTTATAATTCCAAAAGCCAAGCTTAAAAGAAGTTGTGAGGTGGCCTTTTGCTGTAATGAAATCTGAATACTTTACTTATAGAAATTCACCAGGCTAACACTGTGAAACATTTTAAAAAATAGTTTAAAACCCATTATTTTAATTTGGCTTTTTGTAGCTATATTTTAGTTGTACTCCTAATAGAATATATAGACATAGAATTATCATATTGTTCAGAGATTTACCATCTTCACTAGTCTCTAGTACTAGAATTTAATAGTATTCTCCTGTCTTTTCCAGTTCTTTTGTGTTGGAATTTAGCACCATCACCACCTCCTGATCAAGACACAGTGCGTCCACCTACAATGCTGGAATGAAGGTAGGTGCCCCAGCTGTCCACGAGACCAACTTCATTGAGTTGTCTTAGACAAAGTGTGGAAACAAATGCTCAGTAGAGGCTGGGAAGTCTTTTGGCCTTAGAACCCCTGCAGATTTTATTTTTTGCTTTTTTCTGTCATCCTGGCCATTTGCTCTTATCACTGGACTTATCTTTAGAAACTTTCATCATGCTATTTTATATAAGGATGCTACTCTGTACTAGTTAAATGTATACAATCTTATAAAACAGATAAATATATCTATTCAATCTTATAAAACACACACACACACACACACACACACACACACACATATATATATATATATATATATATATATATATATATATATATATATTGTAACAGATAGAGGTGTGGTCCACCTCTTGAACCCTCAGGTACCACTCTGAACACCAGGTGAATGTATAAATATTAGGGATGCACCGATACCACTTTTTTGGAAAACGAGTACGAGTACGAGTACTTGCATTTCAGTACTCGCCGATACCGAGTACTTGCCGATACCGAGTACTTAATAAAAACATGATTTAAATTTACAGGTAACAGCTTTAGTCATATAATTTAACAAAAAAAACAAGAAACTCTCGTCTATCCACTGGGAGGTTAGGCTAATTAGCGACACGTGGCTAACACTGCTTGTCCAAATATCCGTGGTGAAACTAAACGCAGAGGAGGCTTGCAGTAGGCTGTGGATATGTTTTTTCACGGAGTCGTGTAGTTTAGGCAGCTCCGTGTCAGTCATGTAGCGGCGGCTTGGGATATCATATCTGGGCTCCAGAACATGGAGGAGACGCAGGAATCCCACATTTTCTACCTCCGAGAGTGGCTGGTCACTCAATGCAATGTACTCGATAATTGCCTGTGTTATTTTCACAGCACGTGGATTGTCTCTGGACATTTTCTCTCGTCTTGCAAGAGTTTGCTGCAGCGTGGGTTGTGTTGGTTTAGAAGCGTGGGTAAACTCTTTGTACTCGTTGTCGTGTTGGGATTTTAGGTGCTTGATTAAATTACTTGTGTTAAATACGCTACCTTTTGAGCCTCCTCTGGACAATTTCGCTGAGCACAATTTGCAGTCCGCCTTTGTTTTGTGGTCTTCATTCACTTTGAAATAGTTCCACACGGCTGACATGTCTCGCCTCACCTTGCCTTCTCCCCGCTCTGAGCTGCAGCCGGGGCCTGGGGGCGGGCACTCGGCGCCTGTGATTAACCCCTTACACGCCGCTCAAACATAGACATTTCTCAGACCGTGGTATCGGTCCCCGGTATCGGGGGACTTTTAACGAGTACGAGTACTTTAGAAAATGTGGTATCGAAGCCGATACCAGATACCCGTTTCGGTATCGGTGCATCCCTAATAAATATTATTTATTTTATAAATAAACTGTGCACAAAGCACTCTCCACACCACACTCATATAAACACTATTCTCTCTAAACAATACTCTCTCCTCCTCGCCCAGACACTTGCCACCCTACCTCCCAGCTTAGCTCAGTGTCTGGGCTTTCCCATAGTCCTTTTATATCCCCTGACCCGGAAGTAGTTCCTGGTCAAACCCACAAGTCCTTATTCCCTCCGGGTCAGGGTAAACAGTCCTTTCTTCAGCCCGGGAGCATGTCGTTCCTTCCTGTCACATGATGACGCACTCCCGGGTTATAGGGCACATAAGAGCCCACTAGCCCCCCTACAGCGACTCCCGTTGGCCCCCAAGGTATCCAGCAGGGCTGTGTATATAAACTACCAAGTCCATGAGGCCCTGCTGGAACTCGGGGCACCATCATGCTGTCCGGAGGGCTCCTCCTAGCGGCCTGGGGGTGGCGACCGGAGTCTGTAGCCGGTCGTCCATCACAATATATATATATGCTTGCTTGACAGTTTTTTCTTTAACTCAGTACCATAATTTTTGGTTGCAAAACTGCACTTAAAATGTCTTTTAATGATAAGGATTTAAGGATTGAAGAAGAAGATGAAAAAAATCCTTTCAGGATCCCAAGTAGGCCATTGTACTTGCATCTTTTAATAATTTGTGTCAGACCATGAAAGGGTTTGCCAAATTCTGAACTGTTTACTGTTTTTAACTAGCGCTTAAAGCAAATCCAATTAAATTTTGTTTTTAATGCCACCTAAGATATCCAGGCTTACACAAACTGGACCAATTTATCAACACCTATCACTTTAACCTACTTGTCTTTTTGATTTGGGAGGACAGCAGAGAACCTGGAAATATCAATACTGGGAATATGCAGAAAGTCCTGCTCAGGCTGGGATTTAAGTCCTGTGTTCTGGAGCTATGATGTAGTAAACTAAACACTGTTCTACATGCTATCCAATTTATTAGTAATGTTCTGTATTAATCATAAGACAGCAATAGCATGATTTGTTTTAGTTTCTTGCTCAAATGAGTTTGAGAAAAACAGGACAGATTTTTGCATCTGTAGCAGCCCTGTACTAGCTCTCGTTTCTAACCCTATTACCTCATAATCTGTTGCTATATTCTGAATGATTAATTTATCAAGGTGTTGATGCTATAACTATAACAACATACACCAGTTTATACAGTTCAGCTCAAAATATAAAGCCAGGTTGTCAATTGTCAATAAATTCCCATTTTTCTTATTCTGAAGTTGGGCAGTTTGGGCATAAATTATATTTTTTCCTCTGTAAATTTAATAAAATTTTCAAAGAACACTGAATATTTTGTTAAACTAAACATTTTGTGATATTGGCAACCTTTACTAACATGGATGTACCCCTTCCTTTTGAAGAAAGCTTTCTTTCTGCTGTTTCTTAAATTTAAGTGACTTGGCAAGATCTTTTTTGCTACTAAAACATGGATTTTTGTTTTAATATGCGTACTGGACTTAAAACCATCTATTTCGACTTCTATTAACAGACTACAATAATTTTTCCACTAATTCTGCAATAATAAAATTTTATTCTTCCTCTAATTCTACATGTTTTCAGATAGTTAAAGCCAGTAATCTGTTAGAACCCAGAACATATATTCAAATGAAACGTTGTAAAGATCCTACTCTGCTAGTACATTTATTTTCTTTATTCTTGTACAGTATTATTATTATTTTAATTATTTATTTATTTATTAATTATTGTATTGTTTAGTTGTTTTATTTGTCTTTTCTTCCTATTATTATTAAAGTGTGCTTGAGTGTAGCAATCAAAACCTGAATGTCTTTTTCCATATGAACAACCGTAAACCTACTTTTGACCACTCCTAATATATATATATATATATATATATATATATATATATATATATACACACACACACACACACTCAGAGATAGACAGATGAATAGATAGATCGATAGATAGAAGAAAATTCTCTTTATCTATCTATTTAAATTTCTTTTCAGTATAGCACAAACCAGTTCTTCAAAATATGAGAGTATTTATGTAAATTCACTTTATATATTGTTTACTGTATAAACATTTTTTAAGTGTTGTTGTGCATGTTTTTCTCAAAGACATATTAATTATGATTTACTGTTTATCTTTAATAGGTTACCTTTCTCTTCCACTTTGAGATTATTTTTAGCTGTTGTCCTTGTTTACACAATAAAAGAATAATTTTAAATACTGATGAAATTGATTTGATGTAATATCTAGTATATTATTTAGAGTAAATTTACCCATTCATCTTTTCATCTGTTTGCCTGTCTGTGTGTTCATATAATCTTCATTCTATCTATTCATTCAGTTTTCTTTACACGCTTAATAAATAACCTCTGAATTCTATTTCGAATAATTTTGCTGAGAATTTATTGATAGTCGTAAACCACCCACAGTCTAAATACTTGAAAATGAAGGCAGGATTGCAGCTCTAATGAGGGTAACAGTTTCACAGGTAAGACTCCTAATGTGTAATAATTGAGCCTGTTAAAAGCTGCAGTGTGATAATAATCTGTCTCACCTGCAGTTAATTTGATGTCTGCTGATGGCCACAAGTTTGAGAGTCAGCATGACGATTGTTCTTCCAAGATTTCAATGCATCATGCAAAACTAAGAATAAATAAATGCATACATATTATGTTGAAGCTAGCCTCCAAACACTGTAACATAAAAATATGAAAAATAATAGTGGCAGCAGGCAGAACAGGAAATCCACCACACAGGATATCGTTTTTGGATATTTTACAGTTAACTAATAGGAGTTTGTACCTTTTGTAGACAAATAAAGAAGACAGTGTCTGTATCACCTGAATGTGTACAATCTACTAGATCTACTATAAAACACTAAAGTCTGTGTGTCCAGTTCCTCTGAGCAATGCGATTGGTCAGTTTGGCTTTGGTGCTGTGATGAACGAGGAAGTGTGAGTGTGAAACACACGTGGAGGAGAAATGGCATGGGAGGTGTGCTGAGAGTCAACATCAAAGGCAGCAAGTATAAAAGCAGACAGAGTGCCAGAAAGAAGCCTTGAAAATAATGACAGAGTTTGAGAAGCAGGCTTTATGGGAACACGTTTGAGCGAGGAGCACCAGTGAAGAAAAGTTCACACACATGAACAACAACTGAGGGAAGTAGCTGAAAGTGCACGTAAGGCAAGAAAGAGCAAATATTTTAAAATTATTCAATTACCTGTCGTGTGGCTAGTACTAAAATAAAAAGCTGTGAACACAGATTGTATTGCACAACATTTTCAATATTTATTTATTCAAAATGAACCATTTTTTCAATTTTTTTCAGCTTAATGAATTGCTCAATTCATGTCAATAAAAAAATTCAAACTTTATTTTTTTCCTTTCCCTTTCCCGGAGAGCAAGCCTGTGATTTTTTTTATTTGCAGTCTGCTTAAAGAGGGTATTTTTGAATCTTGGGTGTAAACCTGTCTGGGCAAAACATGCATGGAATGTTTAGATAATATGGTGCTGGATATGTGTTTATTAAAGACAGAAGAGAGTTTAGACAGTGAGCAGATGGATGGAAAATGGAACAGTTTTTAAAATCACTTTATTGTCACTATAAATATAAGCAAAACCATGTGCTGCTTGTCCCACTGGCGCTGTCATATTTATTTCTCACCCAATATCTTTGAAATCTTCAGGCTTTTTTTTTGCATAATTTAATTCTGGAAAAGAAGGAATCCAAGATAAGGTCCAGATTTGACTCATAGTATTTGCTGATTGTGATGCCAAAGAGTGGCGATGGGTTTCATCCACGAGTAAGAATTTCGCTGTACATATGATAATAAACTTGATCTTGCTGCATAAAATGACTGTACAGTACACAGTTTGGGTTTTGTATTTTTTACCGGCATTGCATTTATTAACAGAATTTGATGTTGTTTAATTGATGATGTTATAGTGTTATGTCACTGATTGTATGCACAACTACTTCCCCTTCACTGCTTTGCCTTTGAAGACAGATCTTATGCCATCTTAAGTTGTAATTTTTAACAGAAATGAATTTTTTGCCTTTTCAATTAACTTACTCTTTTTAACAGTTTCTGCTCCTGTTTTGTGTTAGTCTGTTACCTGACAACACCATAATGTGGCCATGCTCAGCTTAGGATCTTTTTAGAATTATTTATTTCAAGGTTAAGAATCTACACAGCTATTAGCTTTGAGTTACGGGGCAATTACATTCTTATTTGGCTTAGTTTAGAGATGAAACAGAATTCAAAGACAAAGAAGCAAACACGAGCAAGAAAAAATGCTCAAAAATACAAAGAAATAAACACGCAGAGGAGCAAAACTCATTAAATATTTTAAGCAAATTAATTCATCTAGTGCTTCTAAGTAGATCAGAAAAGCAGGTGATTTGACAGCTGTAAAATACAACATGATATCACATCATATGATACGCTGACCATGGAATTCTGCCTGTGTCCCTGTGACATCAATGTGTGGCAGCCATCTTCAGTCACTAGAATGGTCAAAAATCACTGCCAGATGGTACAAAATCAAAATTAAGAAAAAATAAATGACAAAATCAAAAAACAAACGTAGATGTGCTCATCCCTCTGTGAAACTTGTGAAGATTCAGCTGCTGAATTCTACAAATGGAAACACTTATTTATGTACGTTATTTGTTATGGTCTATGACTAGAATATTTTTATAGTTTTACTGTTTTATATATTATTCCTTCTGTTCTGGTGTCCTGCCATTTTAGATAATTTTACAAGGCTGCAACAATGTTGTCTTTGGGCAAAACTGCTACATGTGATGCCATTACATACACCCCATTTATTAAGGTGGCGTGGTGTTAGCATTCCAGTTTTGGATTAAAAGCTTAAAAAGATAAGTATTTGTTTGCAAAATATTTGAATAGGACAGCATTTCTCAACCTTTATATATTTGCGACCCGAGTTTTCATAACAGTTTTAATCGCACCCCCCCCCCCCTAATGTTTTTTTGAAACCCTAATAAAATTTATTCCTATATTTTTTGCTGCTGATATACCACTAGAAGTTTAAAATTTCCCTATGAATAGCGAAATTACGCCACATATGGCAACATTCACACCCCCTTTTTTGTTACTTCGGGGGGCACGCCCCACAGTATTAGAAAACCGCTGGAATAGGAAATGATTTCTAGATATCCATGAATGTTTGTTCTTCTTTCTCAACTTCCATTTTCTCTAATACTTCTCTTGTAATTTTAATGAGCAATCTTGTATATGTCTTCCTGGTCATTTTCTGGTCTTTAAACACTTTCTTACAATCCTCCTGTAAATATAGCAAAAACATATATACATTATCACTTATATGTCTCTATAAGCATTTAAATTGCTGATTAAATATGGAGCACACTACAATTGATTGTTTTACAGCTTTCCATGCACCAAGGCCATTATTTCAAAAATCAAAACCCAAACTTTCAAGTCTAGAGCCAAAAAAGAAAAAGAGAGAAATATCTGAACACCTCCAACCTGACAAAAAGAAGAAACCAAAGAAGAACACAGTTTTTCAACTAATACCTCAGAAAAGAGGCACGGGCAGCAGGTGTCTTTATGTAATACTCAGTTAACTAAAATTCCACTGTAAAGTCATGAACTGGCTCACAAACACCGTGAATACAATAGGGTCACATAAACAAAGAAAGAGAATAATTTAAGGAAAATACATTATACTGTCCATCCATCCATCCATCCTCTTCCACTTATCCGAGGTCGGGTCGCGGGGGCAGCAGCTTGAGCAGAGATGCCCAGACTTCCCTCTCCCCGGCCACTTCTTCTAGCTCTTCCGGGAGAATCCCAAGGCGTTCCCAGGCCAGCCGAGAGACATAGTCCCTCCAGTGTGTCCTGGGTCTTCCTCCTGGTTAGACGTGCCCGGAACTCCTCACCAGGGAGGCGTCCAGGAGGCATCCTGATCAGATGCCCAAGCCACCTCATCTGACTCCTCTCGAAGCGGAGGAGCAGCGGCACTACTCTGAGCCCCTCCCGGATGATTGAGCTTCTCACCCTATCTTTAAGGGAGAGCCCAGACACCCTGCGGAGGAAACTCATTTCAGGAGGATCTCGTTCTTTCGGTCACTACCCATAGCTCATGACCATAGGTGAGGGTAGGAACATAGATCGACTGGTAAATTGAGAGCTTCGCCTTGCGGCTCAGCTCCTTTTTCACCACGGCAGACCGATGCAGAGCCCGCATTACTGCGGATGCTGCACCAATCCGCCTGTCGATCTCACGCTCCATTCTTCCCTCACTCGTGAACAAGACCCCGAGATACTTGAACTCCTCCACTTGGGGCAGAATCTCGCTACCAACCCTGAGAGGGCACGCCACCCATTTCCGGCTGAGGACCATGGTCTCGGATTTGAAGGTGCTGATTCCCATCCCAGCAGGCTTCACACTCGGCTGCGAACCAATCCAGAGAGAGCTAAAGATCACGGCCTGATGAAGCAAACAGGACAACATCATCTTCAAAAACCAGTGACCCAATCCTGAGTCCACCAAACCTGACCCCCTCAACGCCTTGGCTGCGCCTAGAAATTCTGTCCATAAAAGTTATGAACAGAATTGGTGACAAAGGGCAGCCCTGGCGGAGTCCAACTCTCACTGGAAACGGGTTCGACTTACTGCCGGCAATGCGGACCAGGCTCTGACACCGATCGTACAGGGACCGAACAGCCCTTATCAGGGGGTCCGGTACCCCGTACTCTCGGAGTACCCCCCACAGGATTCCCCAAGGGATATGGTCGAATGCCTTTTCCAAGTCCACAAAACACATGTAGACTGGTTGGGCAAACTCCCATGCACCCTCCAGGACCCTGCTAAGGGTGTAGAGCTGGTCCACTGTTCCGCGACCAGGACGAAAACCACACTGTTCCTCCTGAATCCGAGGCTTGACTATCCGACGGACCCTCCTCTCCAGGACCCCCGAATAGACTTTTCCAGGGAGGCTGAGGATTGTGATCCCTCTATAATTGGAACACACCCTCCGGTCCCCTTTCTTAAAGAGGGGGACCACCACCCCGGTCTGCCAATCCAGAGGCACTGTCCCTTATGTCCATGCGATGTTGCAGAGGCGTGTCAACCAAGACAGTCCTACAACATCCAGAGCCTTGAGGAACTCCAGGCGTATCTCATCCACCCCCGGGGCCCTGCCACCAAGGAGTTTTTTGACCACCTCCGTGACCTCAGTCCCAGAGATGGGGGAGCCCACCTCTGAGTCCCCAGGCTCTGCTTCCACATTGGAAGGCATGTTAGTGGGATTGAGGAGGTCTTCGAAGTACTCCCCCCACCGACCCACAATGTCCCGAGTCAAGGTCAGCAGCGCACCATCACCACCATATACAGTGTTGACACTGCACTGCTTCCCCCTCCTGAGATGCCGGACGGTGGACCAGAATCTCCTCGAAGCCGTCCAAAAGTTGTTCTCCATGGCCTCCCCAAACTCCTCCCATGCCCGAGTTTTTGCCTCAGCAACCACCGAAGCTGCATTCCGCTTGGCCTGCCGGTACCTATTAGCTGCCTCCAGAGTCCCACAGGACAAAAGGGACCGGTAGGACTCCTTCTTCAGCTTGATGGCATCCCTCACTGCCGGTGTCCACCAACGGGTTCGGGGATTGCTGCCACGACAGGCACCGACCACCTTACGGCCACAGCTCCGGTCAGCTGCCTCAACAATAGAGGCACGGAACATGGCCCATTCGGACTCAATGTCCCCCACCTCCCTCGGGATGTGGTCGAAGTTCTGCCGGAGGTGGGAGTTGAAGCTACTTCTGACAGGGGGCTCTGCCAGACGTTCCCAGCAGACCCTCACAACACGTTCGGGCCTACCAGGCCTGACCGGCATCCTCCCCCACCATTGAAGCCAACTCACCACCACGTGGTGATCAGTTGACAGCTCCGCCCCTCAAGACATGTGGCCGCAAGTCCGATGACACGACCACAAAGTCGATCATCTAACTGAGGCCTAGGGTGTGCTGGTGCCAAGTGCACATATGAACACCCCTATGCTTGAACATGGTGTTCGATATGGACAATCCGTGATGAGCACAGAAGTCCAATAACAAAACACCACTCGAGTTCAGATCGGGGGGGCCATTCCTCCCAATCACGCCCTTCCAGGTCTCACTGTCATTGCCCACGTGAGCATTGAAGTCTCCCAGCAGAACAAGGGAGTCCCCATAAGGTATGCCCTCTAACACCCCCTCCAGGGACTCCAAAAAGCCCTACCTCCAGGCCTGGCTCCAGAGGGGGGCCCCGGTGACCCGCATCCAGGCAAGGGAAAACACCGTCCACAGTTTTCATTCATCATAGGAGGTTTGAACCGCTCTTTGTCTCATCCCTCACCTAGGACCAGTTTGCCTTGGGTGACCCTACCAGGGGCATAAAGCCCCGGACAACAGAGCTCCTAGGATCATTGGGACACGCAAACCCCTCCACCACGATAAGGTGGCGGTTAAAGGAATATACTGTATATCTTGTAAATGATTAAACATTTAGAATGATATGTCAGTCAATTAATATTTTCTTTATCACTGCTTTTGAGAATGAAAATTATCATAAGGCCCATTATAAATTATGAATGGTATAAAGCGGTACTATTTTGCTTTCATTTTAGAGCTCATGTACACACTTGAATACACTGTTGGGTCCATGCTTGTGTTAGGATTTAGAGTTTACAGATCAGAAAGGGGAATCATGAGCTGCAAATGGATGAGCTTAGTTTAAATGATTTAATTACCACTTATACAAACAAATCAATTACATTGTAGTCAAAAGGAATCAGGAGTAAAATACAATAATTAATGGAAATGACTAGCAGTATAAAGGCTGAAATACCAAAATGCATTCAAAAAGAAATGGTCAAGAAATTGTAAAGGTGAAGATATAGAAATAATGAAGGAAAAGAAATACAAAAGGCTAAAATACTGTAAGATAAAGAATACAAAATATGCCAAACAAAACAAAAGTAAATTACCGGTAGTTAAAAAGGCAAAATAAATAAATAATCCAATATTTTGAGAAAATAGGAAAGAAGTGCCACAGACACGTGGAAAACACGAGGGTCCCATGGTTTGTCCATGGTTTTTGCAGCCTTTAAATAGAGGCACTAATAGTGACACCATTAGCTGTGCAGCTACAATGCCAGGAGGACCCCCCAAAGGCTCAACAGTTCCAGTCTGGTTTTCGTCCCCTCCACAGTACAGAAACAGCACTTATCAAAATTACTACCGACCTCCTTATGGCAGCTGATTCTGGTTTAATTACTATTCTCATCCTCCTTGATCTGAGTGCAGCCTTTGACATTATTTGTCACACTACTCTTCTCAATAGATTATCTTCGATTGGCATTACCCACACTCCACTAGATTGGTACAGATCCTACTTCTCAGGCTGCACTCAGTTTGTTCAGCTTAAAACTCTCACATCGCAACCCACCGCTGTTACTTCAGGTGCCCCTCCTCTTCATTATTTACCTCCTTCCCCTTGACAATATCTTTCGTAAATATAACATTAGCTTGCACTGTTACGCTGATGACACCCAACTTAACCTCACTAGCAAACCTACTTTTCCTTTCCACCCTCCTCGCTTATTGACTGCATAAAAGAAATAAATCCTGGTTTATTTAAATTTTCTTAAATTAAATAGTAACAAAAGTGAGGTTCTCCTCATTGACACAAAATCAACATTATCCAACATTGACAGTACTTTATCCTTTCAGTCCCAGATCAATATTATCTCCCGGTCTGCATATTTCCACTTGCGTAATATTAATCGTATTCGCCCCTCCCTCACTACCCATACAACTGCTATCCTTGTTCATAGCCTTGTCACTTCTCATCTGGATTATTGCAATTCCCTTTTCTTTGGTTTTTCTCACAAATTTCTTTATAAGCTTCAACTGGTCCAGAATTCAGCTGCCAGCATCATTACTAGAACCCGCCTCTATTCACCATATCACTCCCGTCTTGTAGCAGCTTCATTGGCTTCCAGTTCAGTTCCAAATTCAATTCGGAATTCTCCTACTAACTTTTAAGGCTATCCACAGCCTTGCCCCTCCATATCTGTCTGACCTCCTTCATGTTGCCATTTCCTCCCGTACCCTTAGATCCTCTTTCTCCATCCACTTGACTGTCCCCATCATCTGTCTTACCACTATGGGGAGCAGAGCATTCAATTGCTGTGCTCCCCAGCTCTGGAACTCACTACCATCCAAGCTTAGAAATATTGAATCATTCTCACTTTTCAAACCTAAACTTTAAACTCATCTGTTTAAGACTGCTTTTTCTTTTTGATTATAATTGCTCTGCCTGATTTTGTTGTATTTTTTTTTGTTTTGTTTATAATGTGTGTTTTATCTGTTGTTCCATGTCCTTGAGTGTTTAGAAAGGCGCCTATGAATAAATAAAATGTATGATTATTATTATTATTATTATTATTATTATTATTAACATAAACAGGAAGGGAAGAAAAACAAAGTTAAGATAAGACAACAGATTTATTATAGGATTATGAAAAGAACAATTACATACTAAGTAAAATAAAGTAAAACCATAAGAGCTTGCCTTATTCTATCACTTATTTTGTCATTATTCAGGTGAAGGGTAGCATTGCAGTTGTCTTTAAGAGAAAAATGGTAATGCTTTTATACTTGAAAGCTTTTATTTTTGAAACATCATTCTGAAATTGTTTTTTGTGTGTTTAAGGATGCATGATGGTTAACAGGCAGAATAGCCTTTATGGTCGCTAATTGGAAAGCCCTGCTATACATAAACATAAAGAAGAATAATCCAGTATCTGTGTGGAAGCAACTCAAATACTTACACCTTTGAATTTAAAAGGAATGAATCTTGAAATTCCAATTTCTCTTTGAGAGCTGCCAGTAATGTTGGTATTTTGAAGACAAATGTATAATTTACTAGGCTACTGTAAACATTATGTAGTTCAATATGAAAAGCAAATGATTAAACTAAAACAGTTGGAGCCATGTGTAATATATGATAAGGCATTTGAAGTTTGGCTAAAGGGAAGAAAGCAGCTTGCACCAGTGAGAAGCTTATCGTCTCCACAGGGGAGTGTTGACAGTGTTGCTCCTCTGGGATCAGCCTTAGGGTCTCAAATGTAAATGACTTGGATCTGTCTACTCAATCTTTATTAGATAGATTTACAGAGGATATGCTGTTGCTGTTAAACTGGTTGGCTGGATGGATCTCCTGCACCTGTGCAGTAAACTGTAAATGCTTCTAGCCAAGTAGAGCAGATTATGGATATAATATTCATAAGTAATGAGATTCAGAGAAGCCTCCATTTCTTGCTTAAATGAAAACAAGCACTATAAACCTGCAAAACTGAAGAGCACGTTTACATTGCTTAATTTTTTTTAAGAAAGAAAATAATTGACATGAGGAGAGCGTGAATATAAATGAAGAAAAAGAAATGTAATAGCATACATAGCTAAAAATGACTGAGAAGTAAATAAATGCACAACTCTACACACTTCTGCACTTTAAGAAAGGAGTAATGAAAGGTGCCTAAATTACCAAAACAGTTTAAGGATATTGAGGCAGCTGATATTTTATGTCAAAGAACGCAAATATAAGGCACCACTGATGTATGAGTCTCTTCACAACAGACACATTCTACCCCAGGCATGTATTTTCAAGGTTTTTGAGAATTGGAAAACTGTCTGGCAGTGTCAGTACATTTAACCTGTAGTGTGTTCTCATGGAGGAACCCTAGATGGATGGGGAACAATAGAGGAATAAGCCATATAATCTAAACAAGGATGCCCATGTTTACCCTTCATCGAGCATTAATATTTGGAAATTTTGTGAATTGTAAACTTGCTTTTAAACATTTAAGCTTGTTGTGTATAATGATCCCATATCAGATAACAAGAGAATAGTCACTAAAAAGCTGTGTCAAAATTGGGATTGTAGCACTGCCTTAGCAGAAAACGAAACACTGAATGTGCAGGTCCTCTGTAGTGTACAACAAGTACCATTAGTACCGCACAGAGTATACTTTAAATTGTCATACAGACAGGTAGAGAATGTTTTACTTTTCTGTTATTTACACATTCATAGTGCCAGAGAGTGGTGATGTGTTGTGTGTTGTTCCTCACCAATGTTTTGTATGTAAGCTTGTTGTTTGTGTAGTCTGTTTCTATGGCTATTTCTTATGATTGGCTCACTCTTTTAAATATTCGAGCAAGTTCTTCTAGGTCTAATCAGAGACAATGGTGACACGGCCTACAGAGAAGAAAAGTCAGTACAACAATCTATCCTTTAAAGGAACACTACACTCAAAAGTGATTTTTTTTGATATGTTACTTACACCATGTAGTTTGCAGTGATGCCTGAAAAAAAAGGTTTACTTCCATGCAGATTGGAGGTAACAAAGTTTATGATATAATAAAAATCTATGGTGACCCTCACTGGATGACAATTTCACTCAGGGATTAATAATGTGTATAAATAAAAATAATATTACAACCAAGTGCTAGATACTGTAGGTAAAGAGAAGCTCCTAAACTTGTTCCTCATAGCTTTCTGGCTTTGTATTCCCATCAGAGCTAAGGCACACTTTTTTATGATAAAGGAAAGGTGTGTATTCTTTTACCGTTTGCTAACGTGTTACTTGGTCAAGACAATGGAGGGGTCAACTCAGCCTTGCATATTTCTGCAAAAACAGCTAAAAACAAAAATATTTATATTCCAGGCAATAAAATGGCATCTTTCTAACTTCTAAATATACAGTCAGTCAGTCATTATCCGACCCGCTATATCCTAACACAGGGTCACGGGGGTCTGCTGGAGCCAATCCCAGCCAACTCAGGGCGCAAGGCAGGAGCAAATCCTGAGCAGGGTGCCAGCCCACCGCAGTCTAAATATACATTTCTGACTATTTTGAAAGACTAAGAAGAGAGAGAAAAATACTGATTGAGAAAAAAAACATTGCAAATGTGTAGTCGTTTCCACCTCAAATAATCTTAAGAAGGAAGATGAGTACAATTTTTCAGCTGAAAATATACTTCACATAATATTTTGAGTATGAAAAACACTTAAGCCATAAAAGAAACATAACATTTTATTTAAAAATCTGATTTCTGAATCTTATATTTTGCTGAAACACGTTGTGGTAGAGAAATTCCACTTTAAGAAATACTGTAGATTCATCATTCCTAAATGTATAAACTAGACCGATTTTTTTTTTTTTTGTGCAGGAGGATTTTAGCACAGACCATCGAGTAATGAATTAATTTTTAAAGTGAATACTTACTATACTTCATTTTCAACCATTAATCAAAAGTATTGTCGCAGGTAGCTGGGGGGACGACCTGGCCGGGACGCCCCAGAGGACCAGAAGAGGGCTTACGCCTTCCCCAGACCACGTGGGGACGACCACCCTGGTACCTATGGGGACCACAGGTACAGAGCTTTGAAGCTCAACCCTGTAGGGGCCCGTGGTCACCGCCAGGGGGCGCCCCAATGCCTTTGGAGCCCTGGACCTCAGCACTTCCACCACACCTGGAAGTGCTGGGAGGAAGAGAAGCAGGGACACCTGGAGAGCTTCCGGGTGCGCAGCCGGCACTTCCACTACACTGGGGAGTGCCGGTGGAAGATTGCTGGGAAAGTACCTGGAGAAAATCCAGGTGACTATAAAAGGAGCCACCTCCCTCCAGTCAGGGGCTTGAGTCGGGAGTGAAGAAGGACGAGGTCTGGGAGGAGGCAAGGAGGCGACCTGAAGAGTGAGGCATAGTGTGGTGTTGGCCTGGACTTTGGGGGAGTCTTGGGGGTTTTGAGGTGCACTGTGTTGTAAATATATATAATAAATGTGTGTTGGGTGACGTCAACATGTCCGACTGTCTGTGTCCGGGCCGGCTTCCACAGTATCAAAAAGGTGTTTAAAGAGCAAGCAATATTACAATTCAGCATCTAAAATAGTTAATAAAGCATTTAAAAATTTAAAAATGGAAGATGGGGAGGTATCAGGAGGAGTTTGGAGTTACACCTCACCAACGTTAGTAACAAGCATCCAAAGCAACGTTACAAATCAAGGGCCATCCAATTTCAGACTAAAGTATGTGGCTAAAGAGATAATCAGAGTAACAACACATAATATGAATTTAGCAGTTATGTTAGAGTAGCATGTAAGCAGCAGTACTATCACAGCCAACAGAAGGAATCACTGTAATGCATACATGAAGAAAAAACAATTAAAAACCAAAACATAGGTGATTCATTTGTAGACAAACAAGCCGAGGTGGTAGGCCAGATTCAAATGATCTTAAATCTCTCAGGAGTTTATGTTGTGTGAGTAGCACAGACAAGTATTCTGTGGGGTTGGATTAAACAGCTTTGTAAGTAAACATGAAGTTTTTGAGAAGATTTAGTATCAACGAATCAAGGACAACTCAAGTGTACACAAACCTTCTGACTGACGAATGTTATATGAAATATTTTTTACAGAGTACAGAGTAATGATATAATATCATTTCCTTCCCAGTGTAATATTGAATCTCTTAATATAATAAAACAATCAAACAATGCAAATTTGAAACTAAAACTTTGCTACATGCCACTTTGATTTGTTTTCTTATTAAACTTTACTACAAGGGTCCATCAGCTCTGACAGAAAAAACTGTGTAGACCATCAAATTCCCAATTAACTTTAGTTTTGTAATGAGAATAGGTAAAAGTCAAGACCAAGGTTAACTAATGTTTGATTATCTCACAAACAGTTAATAAAATAAAAAGATTCCACTCTACTTAAGTATAGCAAAGGCCTTTAGAATTACATTAATGAAAAAAATCTCAGAGATTTTTAGATATGTTTTCAATTTCTCATTTTTAGAAAGAGGATTAGAATGCTTCCATTTGAGCAAATGCATCCTTGTTCAAGTACTGTAGTTTAGGATATCATAAAGCTAACTCTTATCTATCAGCCAATACTCCAAATGTTGCTGTGAAGATATTAGAAGTGATTTTTAATCAAAAGCTATCTGAGGGCTATACAAAAATCTCTGCCTAATTGGTTTAAGTGTGGCGCTTTCCCAAAAAATGTAACCTAGCAATACAAACACTTAATAGCCTGACTTAAACAGATTGGATATAGACCTTGGTACATTTTATACAATTTTAGATATCTTTAAACAATTAACAATTCATTTCGAATTGTGAATTGCTTGGTTCTTGTTGAACTAGGAGATATTTTATGAATTGCTGAAATTTTAATTTTTTTACTATATAAAATAAACTCCCATATACTTTATTTTCCCTAAATAAACCTCATGCTTAATATTTCTTTATTGTATATTAATTGTGCGTAAATGTAATTAAATTAAGAACAGTGAAACATCAAGATTGAAGCTATACATCAAGATTTGTAAATTTTCTGATAAAATCAGACTTAGCTACGGGGTACAGACTTTATCAGATGACATGTAATTATTAATGCAGCACTGAAAGAGGTCTTAGATGCAGCAGCCTCCCTCAAAACAAAAGTGCCTAAAGCATACATTTGTTTCATCTGAACACTTGCACTATTAAAATATTAGAAACTATCGTTTGGATGTAGATAGAGTTACAATTCTTCTAAATGGTATGGACTGTGTTAAAAGTTATCAAAAAAGTTTAAAAAATAAGCCTTGCATACTGTTTAGAACACTTGATAATCCAATACATAGAAATTATGAAATGCCATGCAGAATACAATGATGATTTATGATTTCAGTATCTCACAAACTAAAATGTTGCAGTGTCATACCCTGTTTTTTATTGTAAACACCAGTTTAGTAAATTAATTAGACAACAGAACAGGAAGTTATACATTTCTAAACTAAAACCTACTACCTGTTCCTTTGGTTAAATCCACACCACTAATTTTTCGTGTGAAGACAGCATTTTTAACCAAAACAATCTCTGTCCACACTACTTTTTCATTAAGAGTGAGCACAGACGTCTTATCCAAAACTGTGACTCCGTAAATGGATGGTAATGCCGCTGGTTGTAAATTATTTCCCTTATGAGCACGTATGCAGCATTCAAATGGTACAAAATGCAGTTTAGCTACATACAGATAAACAACACATCAAGCTCCATGGAAAACAACTTCTCTGTGTCTGCAGTGTTAGAATATCATTTTTTTCCAGGAAGGGTGACATGTCAGGTAATGAGACATTGTAATGAGCAGGATCCAGTCAGGGAAGGGCCACATAATAAGCTTGAACCAATCAGAGTGTGATTAGTCTTCATTTTTCAAAACAATTTTTCACACATCCACACCACAACATTGAGGCTGCATTTTCAGAAGCATATGGCCCTGGAGATAATTTTCAGAAGTCTCTGTTTTTATAGGTCGAAACACCAGGGTAGTGTGGAAAAACACCTGACTAATGTCTGCATTTTTAAACAAAAACATAGTAGTGTGGACAAGGCCTTAGATCAGGTTCCAAAAAAGCTAGTGAAAAGCTCAGTTGCTGTTCTGGCTGCACCCATCATTAAAATTAACAATAGATCATTGCTAACTGGCATAGTTCATATTGCACTAAAAGGGTCAGTTATTACACTGTTGTTGAAAAAATCAGACATAGACATTAGTATCCTTAATGATTACAGATCAATTTCTTTCAAAAGTTTTTTTTAAAAAGTAGTCTCTGTCTTACCTTATGCAGTATAATTTATCTGGTTTTCACGACAATCATAGTAAAGAAATCACACTAATCTGTATTGTAAATGTTACTTTCATATATTCCAGCTGAAGGAAATGATACAGTAATTATGTTATTAGATTAAAGTCTGCCTTTTGACACTGTTATCCCCTGGCTGGTATCAAAATTTCTGTTTAATGATTTTTTGGTTAGTTTTTTATTCATTTGTTTATGTTAATATTGCTACTTTTGTTAATTATTTTCATTCAATGTTTATAAACATTAGCATTATACAAAGTTATTGTCTGTTTTTTACCTGCATTATTATCAATCTTTAATTTAATATTATTTTTTGTATCAGTAAGGTGCTGCTGGAGTATGTGAATTTCCTCTTGGGATTAATAAAGTATCTATCTATCTATCTATCTATCTATCTATCTATCTATCTATCTATCTATCTATCTATCTATCTATCTATCTATCTATCTATCTATTAGATTTGCATATTATTTACATTTTGTGTGTCTATGCTTATTCTACAAGGTTTTATGTGTTTTGTGGGTGGTTCCCTAAGAGGTGGGGCCACCTGTCCATCTCAGTCAATGGACTGCCCTCAACCCAGTAAAAGCTGAGGGAACACACAGTCCTTTGTGGTTCATTGAATCCATTAAGTTATGTTGGCGAGTTCTCTTGTGATTATTGCACATTGTTGATTTGCTGGATTTTTTTACCTACTGTATATCCTCTGTTTTTCACTTTGGCTTCAGGATTTTTGTTTTTGGGACTTGTTTGCCTTGGGTTGCCTTTGTTTTTTAAGGCAACTCTTTCTAGGCGTTTGGTGCTCTTTGGAACATCTGTCTTTGAGAGCATTTTTGAAAATAAATCTTTAATTTACAAGGATTTTTGTCTGCTTTTTATGTTTTATAACTGTGCATACTGCATCTCTCTTAGAACTAAAACATAACAAATATGGTAGTTATTATTTGTGACTAGACCTCACCTATTCTGTTTCTCTTCTCTGTACTCAAATGTGGGACTTGATGCCACTGCCCACCTGCCAAGCCTGCCTAAGGTAAAGTCATCCCTGATGGAGGATCACAGGAATCATCAGGTAGAGGGGTCCTTTCATCGGATTGGCTGGCCCAGCACTATTTCAGCTGTAGAATGGCCAAATGGGGGAGACAGCATGGATGGCTGAGTTCTCCTGGACTCTAAACAAATCCAAATCATATTATGTTATATCATTCTGTACTCTGTACTTGTACTATTACTATTGCACTGTTGTATTGTATTTAGGATTACTTGTGTCCTGTTCTGAGTATTGTATTGTATTTACCCCATTTTTTGACACCCACTGCATGTCATCTTACCTCGAAAAGGGTCTCTCTCTGAATTGCCTTTCTCAAGATTTCTTCCATTTTTTTCCCTACAATGGTTTTTTTGGGAGTTTTCTCTTTTCTTCTTAGAGAGTCAAGGCTGGAGGGGCTGTCAGAAAACAGGGCCTGTTAAAGCCTATTGTGGTACTCCATGTATGATTTTGGGCTATACAAAAATAAATTGTATTTCAATTGTATTACTATTGTTAATATAAGTGAAAATAAAGAGTAATTGAGCATGAGCATGTACTGTATTGCTCCAAACTCTGTTCGAGCAGAAAAAATACCACAGGCATAATCATACAGCATGATGTGATGCAAGTAACTCATTGAAGCCTGTTGCCTCATCTATAATATATTATGTATATCTGAAAGCTTTTGCACCATTTAGAATTTAAACCAGGATGTGATCTATAATCATTCAATGACACATGCATACACTTCATCTGGAAATGGCATTTAGAATAACTGCACACAAAAACAGGAGCCTACTTTAGCATTGTGCTTGCCCAGCCCCCTCTTTAAACTCCAGTATTTATTGATTGATACGCCAGCTTTGCTCATCTGCCCATTACGTAATGAAATGTTTTTTCATTTGGACATAACACAAAGATAATCCAGTTTTCATTTTATTTATTTATGTCTGAGAAATGTTATACAGTATAACATCACTTACAGCTTCCACAGAGCTAAGCAGACATGAAGTGAGCACCCTTATAAATACTGCATGTTTGTTCTTTCATGCTGAAGCAGTTACTACATGGTCCACATGCTTTTTTTTCCCAAACTCCACCACACTCCCCCATCCCATTGACTGTTATTGGGGTATAATCACTTCTTTTAGGTGTTTGCACATGTGAAATGTAACAGTCACTCAGACTATGATGTCTGGTCCATCTTGATTAATCATTCAAATCTTGTGTGGATGGACTGCTTGATGGGCATCTCAGTCAGCATGTCAGAAGTGCTGTAGTTTGTGTATGTTTCTTTTTTTTTCTTCTTCTGCTAGACGTTAGGGTTAGGGTTAGTTAGGGACATTTATTTTAAAATATACATTACTAGCCAAAGTACCTGCCATTGTCGTTAGAAATAAATGAGAAAAAAAACTTCTTTTGGAATAAATGACAAAAAAAAAAACTTCTTTTGAAAATTCAACATGGTGTGAGACTTACCCGGACACCACCAGTCGGAAACTACATCTTTATAAACGTCACACATTTATTCTCCATAAATAAACATAGGATTTAAGTCCCAAACACCACACAATGCACACAGCAATTAATCACCACAATAAATCTCTTTCTTTCTCAGTCCTTGGCCGCCTATCTCCTCCTGGGAGCTTTGTTCTGCTCCCATTCCCAACTCAATCTCCCTGATCGTATGAAGGCGGCGCCTTTTATTCCCGCCCAGATGTGCTCCAGGTGGCTGATGACGACCTTCCAGCAGCACTTCCTGGTGTGGCGGAAGAGCTGCCCTTTGCACCGGACACACTCTGGGCGTCCCTGGCAGGTTCATCCGCCATCTTGCCTGGTGTGGCAGAAGTGACAGTTCTCCGTGTCCCACGAGGCTTGAGGCGCCCCCCTGGCGGTGGCCACGGGTCCAAACAGGCCAGAACCTCTTTGTTCCTCTCCCGTGGTCCTCTCCTAGTCCAGGGCGGTTGCCCCCTCGTGACCCGGACGCTATTCATGTCCCTTTCCGGTCCTTCCAGGCATCCCGGCCAGGTAAGAACCCCAGCAATCTGCCACAATGGCTAAACACAACGCATGATGAGACAAAAAAATGCACTCTTAGACAAAAGCTCTAATCCAGTGAGACAATGAAGTTGTTATCCATATTAGCTGAGAAAAAACTCAATACGTTCCTATGGTCTTAAATATTGCGCTTTGTTTGGTAGAAAATTTTGTGCACACTGATGACTATGTCAGCCCCAGCGTATTCCTGCTAACTGTGTCTATGCTGGTTTTTGGGTGGCCCCCCTCATGTTATAATGCCCTCCCCAATATGACATTTAGTCTTTATTTTAAGTTGAACCAACGACAAGGCACATGTAGAATTTCATGAAAATTGGTTAAGCTTTTTTTGTCTGATTAACAAACAAGCAGATATCCAAATGGCTTATCTATACTAATAAAAGGCAAAGCCCTCACTGACTCACTCACTCACTCACTGACTGACTGACTCACTCATCACTAATTCTCCAACTTCCCGTGTAGGTGGAAGGCTGAAATTTGGCAGGCTCATTCCTTACAGCTTACTTACAAAAGTTAGGCAGGTTTCATTTCGAAATTCAAAGCGTAATGGTCATAACTGGAACATATTTTTTGTCCATACACTGTAATGGAGGAGGCGGAGTCACGTATCGCGTCATCACGCCTCCTACGTAATCACGTGAACTAAAAACAAGGAAGACATTTACAGCACGAGTCACACGCGGGAACGAAGGTAAATGACGTTAATTTTTGACTGTCTTTTAATACTGTGTAAGCATACATATTAACACATGTGCAATTAAACGTGTGCATTTACGGGGTGATTTCTCAGGCTTAAAAGCTCACCTTTTATCAAACGCGGGAACAAAGGTAACTGACGTTGTTCACTGTCTTTTAATACTGTGTAACCATACATATTAACACATGTCCAATTAAACGTGTGCATTTACGGGGTGATTTCTCAGGCTTAAAAGCTCGCCTTTAACTAAAAAGGTAAATGCAAAACTATTTTCAATCAGTTTATTGAAACGCTCCCGTTAAGGATTGCAATAACATATTCGCGAGATAAAAGAACGAAGTAGGGGGAAATGGAGGAACAGCCGCAAACAGCGAAGAGCAAAAAATTAATTAAACAATTGAGAACGGACCGAGTTAAGCATACAAGCATGTTCATAAGGGAAACAAAGCACGGTGTAAAACGTAAGTTTAAATTAAGTTTATAGAAACGCTCCCGCTGCGGATTGCAATAACATATTCGCGAGATAAAAGTTTAATGAGAAGACACGAGGTATAAACGAACCACACGCCGTGGCGCAACGTTAGGGGCAACAGTTTCAACCATTCTATGATCTGCTTCTCGCAACTGAAAGACGGCACATGGCGGATGTTAGCCGACTTGCTGACCGCAACGTTAAGGGCTTCAACTCTGGCGCTGATGCCACATCTCAGTGCCAACACTTTCCAGACTCTACTTAAAACACACGCCCTCCTCACTGGACAGTTAAAAAGACCAATCAAACTAACGATGACATCAAGTATTACCCAATCAAAAGTAGGAAAGGAGGCATCTTCATAAAATGCGTGTGGGATGATTTGCATGAGACGCTGCTTTAAAAAAAATGATTAAAAAAATACGGGAGAAATCCCGTCCAGTATTGATTCAAAACGGGACGCGCAATTTCATTCTCAAATGCGGCACGATTCCGTATTTTAAAGGACGGGTGGCAACCCTACAGTGCCAGGTAACCACCCATACAATCAGATTGTGATTCAGACTAGGAATGGAATGAATGTAATTACCCCGATCTACATACAAGGCGAAAGTCTTGCAACATTCAAAGATGATGGTTTGGGATAAGTACACCATACAACATAAAAGAGCTTATGAAGCCTTGAACCGAAAAAAGCAACATCTCAGAGATCGTAAAAAAAAAAATAGGAGGTAATGTCGTTTTACTCGCTGTACATTTTATTCAAACATTACCAGTTATTCCACGAGGGAGACCAGCAGATGAACTCAACGCGTGTTTAAAATCCATGCTTCTCCCACACTCGGTTATATGTCGCGTGTTCTCGGGTAGGTACACCAAAAATTGTATACATTTAAGCATGTAATGGGCAAACAAAAAATGAGGTATACCCGAGGGCACTGCAGTAGTACTTAATCTAACTTTACTTCTTAAATGTTAATGTTTTACTGTTTAATAATTTATACGCTTCTTATATGTTGTTCAAATTCTTTTATCAAAATACCAGTGACAGCGCAATGCACGATAACATGGAGTGAATACACCATACGCATCCGCCCACGGCCGCCCTGGTGTGCGCAGATAGGAGTTGATTCTACAATAAAATAAAATAAACATAAAAAGAGTAATACAATCATCACCCATAAAGCGGATAGTAGACGTGACGTACTATATGTGTACCAGATTTCAAGTCAATAGGTGAAACGGTTTGCGAGCTACAGGTGATTTAAAATCCTGGACAGACACACAAATTGCCACGGTAGCAAATTACAGAAGAAGATTTTACTGTTTAATAATTTATATTTATATGAAATGTGCTTCTTATATATTACTTCATATTCTCATATGATAATGATGTTAATATTTATATTGATTTCTATGTTATTGAAACTGCATGTATGTGTGTATATGTATGTATATATATATATATATATATATATATATATATACTAGCAAAATACCCGCGCTTCGCAGCAGAGAAGTAGTGTGTTAAAGAGGTTATGAAAAAAAAAGGAAACATTTTAAAAATAACGTAACATGATTGTCAATGTAATTGTGTTGTCATTGTTATAAGTGTTGCTGTCTTTTATATATATATATAAATATATATATATATATATATATATATATTATATATATAATATACACACACACATAAACATTTATATACATATACATATATATACATATCTACATATACACATATCTACATATATATACACACATACATAAACACACACATAAGACTTATTGACTGAAACGGGCTTTCACGAAAACAGTTAGGGCTTTGCTACAGGATACACCCTCCACAAGTTAACCAAGTAAAAATAAAATATATATTTCTGTTTTATTTAAACCTTTTAAGTTCATATGCATAGCCCCATTTGGCTGTTTAATTTTTTTTTTTCTTTCTTCAGTAATATTTAATCTCCTTAAAGAAAAAGAACATATCCATTTTACTTTTTTTGTATCTGTGTAGTAATATTTTAGTGTAAAAGAATAACCAGTATTTAAACCTTTTATGTTACTTTATACTTTTATTTTACACAATGTTGAAAAATTAATAAGAAAGCTACATATTTTGGCAGCTGCTGCTTTCATTTTCAATGAAATGAAAAAAGCTCTCCAAGAGAAAACGTCAATGAAGAAGAAACAGTTTGCACTATCTAAAAAGGAGAAACCCTCATTTATAAAAGTTTGCTGCAGATGACTTAACTGAAAATAAATGAATAGTTCCTATGTGTATAATACATATTTATCTATTTGACTTATGCCTTTATTCCACCAACTTACAACATCTGAAGTACAATTTGTTACATTACTTTTGCTTTTTTGCAGCACAGGCAGGTGAAGTGACTTCCTCAGGGTCACACAGTGGTGTCAGTACCAGGATTTGAACTGACAAGCTCCGGGTTTGCTGAAATATTACTGAAGAAAGAAAAAAAACGAAAATGGGCAAATAGGGCTATGCATACAAATGTCCATCCATCCATTATCCAACCTGCCATATCCTAAATACAGGAGCCAATAAGTAGATATGTATATATATAGTATATATATATATTTATATATATGTGAATGTATGTATGTATATATCTATGTCTATATATATATATATGTAGATATGTAAATTTGTATATGTATATATATGTTTATGTGGATGTGTATATACGTATGTATATGTAGATATGTGTATATGTAGATATGTATATATATATGTTTATGTATATATATGTTTATGTGTGTGTGTGTGCATATTATATATATAAAAGACAGCAACACTCATAACAATGACAACACAATTACATTGACAATCATGTTACGTTATTTTTAAAATGTTTCCTTTTTTTTTCATAACCTCTTTAACACATTACTTCTCCGCTGCGAAGCGCGGGTATTTTGCTAGTAATCTATATAATATATTAAAATGATATGAGTTCAATTCTTAGTCAGATTGCTGTATTTTTGGCATCGGCATATTGTCTCCATTTTTCCTTGATATTCTCCAGAATGAACAAGAATAAATGTTTTCTATTTATTTTCTTCAGTTTTCCACTCATTAATCTGTATTGGAGTTAATGATAGAGTTTAATAGGTTTGATATACTAAAACATGGTGAAACCGCTTGATGAATTATTGTTAGATAAATAAGTTAGAGAGAGGTCACTTTGTAAGTTGAAAAGATCACTGCCTCGTGGATACAAAATCTTGGACTGAATTCTAAATGCAGTTGTTGTCCATGTGAACACTGCGTATTGTCTTAGTGTCTGCATGTATTTATATTTTTAAAAAGGGCTACAGTAATCCCTCCTCCATCGCGGGGGTTGCGTTCCAGAGCCACCCGCGAAATAAGAAAATCTGCGAAGTAGAAACCATATGTTTATATGGTTATTTTTATATTGTCATGCTTGGGTCACAGATTTGCGCAGAAACACAGGAGGTTGTAGAGAGACAGGAACGTTATTCAAACACTGCAAACAAACATTTGTCTCTTTTTCAAAAGTTTAAACTGTGCTCCATGACAAGACAGAGATGACAGTTCCGTCTCATAATTAAAAGAATGCAAACATATCTTCCTCTTCAAAGGAGTGCGTGTCAGGAGCAGTGACTGTCATAGAGATAGAGAAAAGCAAACAAATCAATAGGGCTGTTTGGCTTTTAAGTATGCGAAGCACCACGGCACAAAGCTGTTAAAGGCGGCAGCTCACACCCCCTCCGTCAGGAGCAGAGAGAGAGAGAGAGAGAGACAGAGAGATAGAGAGAGACAGAGTTTGTTTTTCAAGCACAAATCAATATGTGCCCTTCGAGCTTTTAAGTATGTGAAGCACCGTGCAGCATGTCGTTTCAGGAAGCAGCTGCACAAAAGATAGCAACGTGAAGATAATCTTTCAGCATTTTTAGACGAGCGTCCGTATCGTCTAGGTGTGCGAACAGCCCCCCTGCTCAATCCCCCAACGTCAGGATCAGAGAAAGTCAGCGCAAGAGAAAGAGAAAAGTAAGCTGGGTAGCTTCTCAGCCATCTGCCAATAGCGTCCCTTGTATGAAATCAACTGGGCAAACCAACTGAGGAAGCATGTACCAGAATTTAAAAGACCCACTGTCCGCAGAAACCCGCGAAGCAGCGAAAAATCCGCGATATATATTTAAATATGCTTACATATAAAATCCGCGATGGAGTGAAGCCGCGAAAGGCGAAGCGCGATATAGCGAGGGATTACTGTATTGACTTTTGCATTATGAATTCTACACTATTATTATTATCGGTTTTCATTTTTATACATACTGATTGATTTTGGTTTCAATTTAAGAAAGCATCTCCAAATAATGTACCGGCCTGTTTACAAGGATCAAAGACACTCTTGGACACCTCCCTGCCACTCTGCACAGAAACATGTGGAGAACAGAGGAGGACACAACACCAATTGTGAGTTTTTTGTAAAGGGGGGAGTGCTAAATTTGCTTTCATTTAATTTAGTGTGTGTTTTTATGAATATAGCTCTTGCTTTATTTTATGTCTGATAGAAGTTGGTATTGCCTTCTTCTGTACCCACTCAACAAAACCATACACCTTCACAGTATACATATAATATTGCATTTATATGACCATATACTGTATGCAGATCTGTTTCAAATATTAATTGCCGTGTGCCAATGAGTGTGCTGTGAAGATACTGAATATTCACTAAATGGATGTCACAATGGCCAGGATTGAGAGTATATCCCTAAGATGCACCACTGCCAACATAAAAGCACAACACCTGAAGCTTAGAATTGGTAATAATATAAAGATGATAGAAAACCTTCTCAGTTTGTGTTCATAAAATTTAAAAAGTATTGTTATTTTCTGAAGTTGCTAGGACTTGTATGCAACACATACATCTACTGTATATGACAGTTTACTCATTTTTTTGGTATAGGTGAGAAAAGCCGAGTCCTATGGCAAACTAAACTGAAAACTCTTTTGTGGGGTGACATTTTTAATTGTGTTTTTCTCTGATGCTTGCAAGATTGATGAACGAAGGGATGGAGGATAATCATTTAATTAATATGCACCTCTTCCACAGCCCACGAGAGAACACACTGATATGGGACCTGCCATAAGCAAGCTAAGCAAAATCTTAAGACCTTGTGACCAATGGGACCTTCAACCCATAAAGAGAAAGTGTTGTTTCTGCACTTCTTCCATAAAATAGTTCTATTAATTGTCTTGCGCCAGCCCGGTGTATAACTTATAGCAGGGGTAGGCAACGTCGGTCCTGGAGTGCCACAGTATGTGCAGGTTTTTGTTCCAACCCAGTTCCTTAACGAGAACTCAATTAATGCTGATGAAGCACATATTGCTTAAGTGACATTTTAATGCTTCATTTTAGTGGTCTCGCTTGTTAAGGTTCTCCAACGTTATTTGCTTATTTCAATCTTAAACTGCTGCATTCAGTGTTTTAATTGCTCCTTATTAGCAATAAGATGTAAAAGACAAAGCAGCCAGCAGTTCTCCAGCTAGCTTTTTTCCAATTTCATCTGTGTGTGTTCATCATGCATGGTTTGATTTAATAAAACACTTAATAGAAAAATGTGACAGACTGAAAATGATCTGTTTTAGGCTTCAAATCATTTGGATGATATCCTTGGAAAGGAAAAAAATCTATGATATAAAAGCCTTACATTGCACAGACTAACAAGCCATAAAATTAAATAAGGTCTGAGATTGGCAAAGATTGGTTTCTAATTAAGCAATTGGGTTGAATGAAAACCTGTAGCCACTGCGGCTCACCAGGACCGACATTGCCTACCCCTGTTTTACATCTTATTGATAATAAGGAGCAATTAAAACACTGAATGCAGCAGTTTAAGATTGAAATAAGCAATTAAGGTTGGAGAACCTTAACAAGCGAGACCACTAAAATGAAGCATCAAAATGTCACTTAAGCAATATGTGCTTCATCAGCAATAATTGAGTTCTCGTTAAGGAACTGGGTTGGAACAAAAACCTGCACATACTGTGGCACTCCAGGACCGACGTTGCCTACCCCTGACTTATAGAATGTAATGTGACCAGTAGGGGGCATTGCAACACCCCAAACACAACCACAATGACCCAAGTTCCGGTATAAATAAAATGGTTTATTAACAATAGCTTACCAAAACGTTTCTTATATATTGTTTGTCCCACTTTCAACTTTTTCAACTTTTATATATTTATAAAGCATCTATATAAAAAACACCAAATAATAAATAACAGAGCATAATAGAAAAACATTCCATAATTACAGTCAACATGTATAAAGTACAGTGGCTATCCTATAAATAAAATACAAACCAGCAACCCTTTTAATTTGAATTAAAATCCGGGGAAAAAAAAATATGTTTTCAATCTTGATTTAAAAATGTTCCAATTCAGAGCAGATCTAATCTGTATTGGCAGGTTGTTCCAGAGCCATGGAGCAGCACCCACAATCGCATGATCAGCCCTCTGTTTCAGCCTTGTCCAGGGTACCACCAGTAGAAACTGGTCAGACGATCTTAAAGACCGAGACGGGGCATATGGTTTAAAAAGATTGGTGAGATATACCAGTGCTAAACCATTTAAAGACATATGAACAAGCAATAACAGCTTAAAATCGATTCTCGAATGCACAGGTAACCAATGAAGAGAGGTCAATATTGGGGTAATGTGTACTCATTTCCAAGTTTTTGTCCAATAAAAGGTGTCATTTTCTGGGCTTTTCTCTACATTCATAATGGCTAACATGGTACAACACCCTAGTACTACAAGTTTTTGTCAAAAGCCTAGCAGCTGCACGAGCTGTAGGCGATACAGAAGGGACTGCCTGACCCCTGTGTACAGAATATTACAGTAATCCAGGCGGGTTGAAATAAAAGCATGTATGACCTTCTCAAAGTCAGAAAAACAAACAAATCGGCTTTACCTGTGCCAACAGTCTCAAGTGGAAAAAATAATTTTTAAAAACAGAAATGATCTGTTTATCCAGTTTAAGACTGCTGTCAATAATGACACCCAAATTCCTAGCTGATGACGTATAATACTGTTCCAATGGACCAAGACTACTAGCATTAATACCAGAAACCTTGAAAGAACCAAAAATCCAAACCTCAGTTTGCTTTGTTCTTCTCTCTCCTTCTCTCTTTTATTTTCTCCACTCCTCCCAGGAGAGTGTTGTCCAGCTCCACTCCCGACTCTGACCAACCTGGACAAGGCAGTGCACTACTTTTTATTGAAAACTCAAGAGTACCTCCCGTTGCCAGGACATTGCCCATCAAAAGCACTTCCAGGTCATACAGAAGTCCAATAAAGTAGGGAGCATAACTACCTACAGCACCCCAGGAGGCTACAAGACTACATTTCCCAGCATTCCCTAAGATGCTGCCAGCTAGTGGGTCAGGGGAGCATACAGCCTTGACAGGCAGCCTCAACTGTTCTCTCCGTTGTATTGGCCTCCCGGCTGAGTAAGGGGGTGGGGCCAATCCCAGCAGCGACACCGGCCCTGCATGCTGTCCTTTACAGCAAGTAAGCTATTGGTTGGTCATTTAGCAGTTTGCTGCATTTGTTCAGATTAATTCCATTTTTTATAAATTTGCCGATGTATTTGTTATCTGTGCATTACATTTAAAATACAATAGTGAGTTTTGTACCTCATTTGAATAATCTGAGTGCCCTCCCTTATCTCTTAGTTTTGTTAATTCTACTGGGTTTTTTTCTCTTTTTCTCTGTGTATTCCCTCATTTTCTAATTCAAGTAAACTGTTGTTTTTACAGGGTGGGGAAATAAAAAGGCTACTGAAGGAGCCTTAACATCAAAGAGATCATTTTGTGATTCTCTTCTCTCCCTCTGTTTCTCTCACTGAAAAACATGAAAATATAAGACATTTGGCAGAAAAGCAGAAGATGTTTAGCCCACCAAGCCTGTTTGTTTTGCTAAAAGCTAACATGCCCTAGTATCTCATTCATAAAATTTTAAAAAATTGTCAAATGCATGTACCTTATTTCCTTCCAGGCTTCCTCGTGTTCTTGCCTGGCGAACATTTTTAAGTGATCCTTGTTCATTAAGAATGGAATAAATGCATGGACAAGTGCACTGTAATTAAGACTTAACAGTGAGTCTTAACTGCTAAGCAGTTAGCCCTAATGAGTTCTTTCTTTCAAAGAGTAATTAACAGCTCAGGATAGAGTTGTTCTTGAAGTAATTCTTAAATACCAAATAATTACTTACTAAATGATTCAAACATTTCTTTTCATGTTACATATTTCAGTCTTCATTTTAACCTAAAAATGGGTGACTTTAAATTGACCGAGTGTCAGCTAGTGTGCCCTGCTACCCTGACTGTCAGCTCTGACATCCTCTGTAATGGAGTAAGTGGATTTGAAAAATGAACGATTAAGGCAATGAACGGTTTAATGTTCCCTTAACTTGCTGATTTCATTAGCACTAATATGCCAAATGTACTCAGTGGTCACAAGAGCCACGGATATCAGAACTTCTAGCTACATGGTCCTTAAACATTTGAATGATCTTTCACGTAATGTGAGGAAACCATTTTTGGTGTCAGCATTAAGTGTATGCTGATTGATCAATAAGTTACTTCTTTTGTTACAGCTGATGGAGCGACTCTTCATGGTGCATTTTTGCTTGTAAATTCAATTGTCATATATACAGACTTTTACAAGCCTGTTTCTTAACTTTCTTCTGGGCTGCTTTCCTTAACCAATGAAAAGTCAATGGTGTGACGCAGGCAAAACACTAGGCTCTCAACCTCTTATTCTGCTTTGTAAAACTTTATATTAAGGTTTTTATCACTACATCACCTTAACCTGGTGATTACTGTGTAATACGCATTGGAGTTTTTACAGTTACCATAACATGGAACATTAATGGTTAGATGTCTTGAAATGTGTACCATCTACTCCATTGCCTTCTAACTTTGAGGGTGTTTTTTGTTGGTAACAGTTTCCATAAATATATTGTCACATGCAGACGAATGGGTGGCAGTTTCAGTGCTCATTGGTAGGTCGTGCTTCTCCAAACCAGGGTTGGCGCTGTTGCCTAAAACCTCTTCTTTTCCTCCCTCTGTAGAAAGGATGATTGTTGGATGGAACAGCTTTGACATCACTTTTGCTCTACAACCACCTGCAGGCCATCTCTTCCGCTTCTCTAAACTGGAACCATTTTCCAGCAGTCTTATAATAGTCTTGTTTTATTTTACATTTATTTCTTTTCAAACAACTTTTTAATATGCAGGGATCACTTTGGTGCCCCAGACTTTTATGCTGTCTTGTCCTTTTGTATTTACAATATACATAACTGCTGTAACAAGTGCAGGATCACAAAACCCCAAATTCTACTGAAGAATTTTTGAACTATGGTTAACTTTATAATAATCTCTATTAGGTTTCTCTTCCAAAGGTTCAGTACCTCTATTAGTAGTTTGCAATAAATTTACAGTATATTTATGTTATAAATATAATGAAGAAGTTTTTATAATATTCCAGTAATACCATAAACTATATAACAAGACACTTCACAGTCTGATAATGATTACAGTAAATATCACAGTTAACAGTACAATATTAAAAATAAACACACAAGTAATGCTCTACGGTTGGAAGGAGATATGCAGTATGGATCAGAATCTTATTTCAAAGGAATTTGAGAGATCTGAAAATGTAGATTATATTAAATTCTCATATGAAATATCTAAAGATTTTTGATACACATTTTAAGATATCTTTACATTCATTTCTAAATATCTTAAAATAACTACCAGCACAATTCAACATATCTCAAATTGATTTCAAGCTATCTTAAAATCACAGTAATTCCCATTAAAAGAAATCACTATGAGATACCTGAAATCTGTTTGAAGATATCTCAGAATGTGCACAAAGTTATTTTGAGATATTTAGAAGTGTATTTGAGATATCTTAAAATGCATTTCAAGATATCTGTGTATGTTGTGTCAATAGGTTGATTTCTAATTTGTTTCTGTTTTGAGTGGCTTTTATACGTATTCTCTTGTTTAAATCTAGAATTATTCAGTTCTTTTCTTGCTTCTTCAGTATTGAGTAGTTTTTTATTTTTATTTTATTGCAGCATTTTTTTCTTGATTTATTAATTTATTTTTATTTAATTTCAATCAGGCATGGCTCCAGTATTGGGCCCAGGTAGTCCTATGCCCAATTTCTTATTAGGCCACCCTGCTTTTTTCCGTAAATAAAAATTAGCCTATTGTGCATACATTCATTTTAATATACAACTCCCATGATTAAAATATCATATATATACAGTATATATATATATATATTGTCACTGACGACTGGGGTTCTGACGCCTAAAAGAACCGGAAGTTCGCATGAATAGCTTCCGGGCCACGAGGGGGTAACCGCCCTGGAGCAGGAGAGGACCACGGGAAAAGAGAGAAAAGGTTCTAACTCGTTGGGACCTGTAGCCACTGTAGAAGAAGAATGTTCTCCACAGCACCATGTACTTTGTGTGTTTAGTAAATTAGAATTTTTATAATAACTATTTTTGTAACTTGCCAGTGAGAGACGCTTTGGCTTATGAACTAACAAAAATATGTTACTCCAGGGTTCAGGAGAAATAGTGTCCACATGAATAAAATCTAAGCTGTTTCTTGTTTTTTTTCTTTCTCAGAGTGAATGTTTCAGGGACAAGGTCACAAGGCTGCAGAAAGTACATGCAGTTTATGCAAAGGCGTCTCTCCTGTGCTTAGCTTTGAGAACACAGATAATGCTTAGCTCAACAGACATATTGTTTAACTTTACTGTTTTGATAAGGATGTTCTTTCTGTCTTATTAATCATGAAATGCTGAATTATAAAAACCACTCCTAATTTTTTCTCAGGGTTCAATTGAGCTTTGCGGCAATAAGTTACGCTCTTTTGAAACTCTACTTACTGTGACTCCGAATGAATAAAAACGAGAATTGAAGAAATATTATCTGCCTGCTTTCAGTGTGCCTTTTTCGTCCACACCACCGCCAGAGGGCGCCTTAAACCTCGTGGGACCTGGAAATAGTTACTTCCACCACACTCGGTAAGATGGCGGAGGAACCTGCCCGGGACGCCCGGAGTGCTTCCGGTGCAAAGGGCAGCACTTCCGCCACACCAGGAAGTGCTGCCGGATGGACGTCATCAGTCACCTGGAGCACATCTGCGCAGGAATAAAAGGGGCCGCCTTCCAGCAATCTGGGAGCCAGAGTCGGGAGTGGGAGTAGGAAAGGCAGCCAAGGACTTAGAGAAAGGACTTTATAAGGGAGACTAGTGCTGAGTGCACTGTGTTTGTGTTTGGGACTGTGTTTATTGTGATTAATAAACGTGTGCTTTTTATAAAGATGTGGTTTCCGACTGGTGGTGTCCGGGTTAGTCTCACAATATAATATAATTTTCCTACAAGAAAACTTAACTCTTAAAAAATGTTAGGAAAGCATATATATGGATAGTAATTATACAGCGTACAGCTGGGTAACATAGTATAGAAAATAAGATTGACTTTAAATATCATCAATCACAGGGTCGCAAAACCTGTGACATTAAGAGGAGGCAAGAAGCACTGTCTGCATAGGCCAAAATGAAGCCAAAGCTAAAAAAAGACTGGAAGATGGAGAGGGGAACCAGACAAACTTGTGGCCTAAAGCAAAAACAATATTCTTTAATATTCAAAGATTTAAAAGAAATCAATAAGATTGACAAGAAGATGAAGATGTGACTAAAAGGCAAACCAAAAGAAACCAATATCAAGTCATAAACCTACAAATCTTAATCTTTAAATTAACAAAACCCAAGTGCATAAATCAAAGATCAAAAAAAGTGAATCAAAATTCACAAATATGAAAAACATGAAAGCCAGAGAACAATACTTCTAAATAGGGATGGGGTGGTCCCAAATCTGTAGCATCAGGGGTCCCTGACTCATTTGTAGAAATTTGCGATCCCGGCAAGTCAGGTTACCAAATCATACTGTGATGCACCCAGTCATGATACTTTCAATAGTACAGCTATAGAATTTCATCAGCTTATTTAGAGTAAATACTCAGAGTGCTTTTAAAGATTAGTTAAAATATTAGAGATTTCATATCATTTCATACAGCAACATTAGACATAAAAATAAAATAAAACTTTAAGTCCTTATCAAAGTCCTGTGCAGCCGTTTGTGATGTCTGAATGAAAGCAGGTACCCCAACTTGTCACAAGATCCACTGCATCCATTCCTCTGAGATGAACATTAAAAAAAGAATGAACTACTTAAGAACATTTATGTTATGGTAGAATGTCCAGTGGAGTCTTGGCGTCTTGGGTTTTTTTTTTCAATCGAGCTGCAAACTGTGATAATGCAGAATTGCTAAACGTATTTTAACATTGTCAAAAATCTTGTAAAATGTTTTAGAACATCCAAATGTATTTTTAACGTTTGGAATATTTATTTTTTATTTTAGTTTCACTCATGTTTTCACGCTTATTTCCATTTTGTGTGTTTATGATTGTTTGGGCCATAGTTACGCGTGACACAAAGATGCCAATATTCTTGCAAGTTTCAGAAATTAGTAAAAACCTTCATGGGCTGGTTAATAAAATTATGAAAATTCAGTCCATGATGTGATTTTCAATGTCAGGTTTTGGTTTGAGATTTGGCTGTGATATTTAGTATTTTTTTTTCCCTTTTAGTTCATGCAAGTTTTTATCTCCTGGTTCTTGTGACAAATAATATCTTTGCTGTTTCCTGGTTGTGACAGACTGCGGTGGGTTGGCACCCTGCCCGGGATTGGTTCCTGCCTTGTGCCCTGTGTTGGCTGGGATTGGCTCCAGCAGATCCCCGTGACCCTGTGTTCGGATTCAGCGGGTTGGAAAATGGATGGATGGATGGTTGTGACAGAAGAGTTGCGTTTAGCAATGATGCCCACTGCTAACCATATTAGTGTTGTGTGATATCAACCTCTGCTAAAACAAGTTGCTGGGTCACAGGAAATGAGTGACTTTAAAAGAAATATGGGCCTCATTTATAAAACTTTGCGTGGATTAAATTGTGAAAATATGCGCATGCCAACAAACCAGAATAAAATCAGATTTATAAAACAAGTTCTATGCACATGTCTCTGCAACTTACCCTTTATAAATTCAGCATCTGCTTGAAAATGTGTGCTCGTGAACATGCCTCGTGATATTCAACCTCATACATGTTCTATCACGATGCTGCAGACGAGCTTTGGCTGGTAAATCAGCCTTTCGCCTGATGTGTTAAGACCCTGCTATTTGTATTAAAGATCATCTGCCTGGGCTCTGCAATTGAGCGTACAAGATCACATGTGGCATTATAGCACCTCTCCTCTGTTTTCTGGGTTTCCGGGAAAGGCGTATGGTGCCAGCGTCTGTGCCGGTAGCTGCTATTACCTGGCACATGTAAAGACCCAATTGCTGATGCTATAAATAGTACCGAACATATGAAAAAACTATGTCTGCCAAAGCTAGTCTGGCTCAAAAAAATTGAATCATGGGTTGATGTTTGTCAGCCTCATCTTGTCATATGACTTATGAGCTTTAATATAATGTAACAGCTTTCAGTTAACAAAAGCAGTTTCATTCTCTCTAGATGCCCTTATTGAAATATAAAGGAAAACATTAGGAAAATGAGAAATTACTGCAAATGCCTTTTTATGTTGTGTAATAGATACCCAGGCGTCAGCAAGCCCAAACCCCAACACACTCAAATAAAGGTTGTTTATTAACAACAAATACCTCCAACACGGTACAAAAGCATAAACCACAGGTTTTCTCTCTTTCTTACCACCGCACTGCTCTGCTCCAGTCAAGTTATGCCTATCTACCTCCCAGCTCCGGGTTGTCTGGATAAGGGAGTGCAGTCCCTTTTATAATAGACCCGGGGGTATATTCCGGTGCCAGTGTGATTGTCCGATCAAAGTACTTCTGAGTAACATGGAAGTCCCTCATCACAGTAGGGAGCTTGTTTCCCTGCAACGCCCTCTTGCAGCACCCCGTGAGCCCAGCAGGGCTTCCCTGCCAGATTACATTTCCTGGCATGCCCCACTGACTTCCCATGGGGCACCGATAACCAGGGCTGCTACCACCTAGCATGCTGGGGGAATAAAAAACCCCCAGCGATATCTTCTCTTTTTAATGTTCTGTCCGTCCACCCTTTCCGGTCCTTCCTTCTGGGTTTTCTTCTGGCTGGGATGCCCGTCCAGCCCACGTGGCATCTACAGTTGGCAAAAAATATGTTATGTTTTACATATGTACACCCACACCATATGAAAACTGGAAGTAGTGCCTCCTCAGTCAGCTAGTTGCTTTCGGGCATGATGAAGTGGAGATTGGTTAAAATATTCCTGACTTGTCAGCAGTTCTCTGAGAACAGCAAGTAGCTGAAATAAACTAACAAATAAACAAAATTCTTTGGTACAAATCTGCAGCATTGGCCATATTAAAAGGGAACTGAAATACAGTCTGTATATTATATTCAACACTTTTGAGGTTTAATATGCCATGTTAACACACATTGTAATAAAGTCTTGGAAGATAGGATTTGTTATATACCAGCTAAATAACGATTCATTATTATATTATTATAATTTATATCTCTGAGCCATTACCATTATTATAATAAAATTGTAATAATGAGTTTGAGTCATCATTTAGCTGTTTTGGCTACATTTCCCTACTTTTTCAAGGGTGTCTTCATCTCCCAGTTTCTTCGAAATGTTGCATACACATGCGTCAGAGTTGCCATAAATACACGCACGTTCCCCCTTCAAGTTTTCTTTTATAAATCTCACAGTTTCTGTGAGAAGTTCTGTGCGTACATTTCAAGCCTTGTTTGTCCAAAAAAATGAGGCCCCATGGCAGCAGCACGAGAGATGGTCCTTGAAGATTGGCTGCACTACTGTTTTGTCTTGGCAGAGTAATATATTGCTCTACTTTCCCCTATTGTATTATTAATATGTAGCCTTTGTCAGAATGCCTAATCTCACAGACTTACCACTGTTTATATGGTATTATAGTATATAACTTATCCCCACCTTCCCTTCTATATCTATAACCTCAGGCAATTAGATGTAGTAAAAAGACAAGCAGGAGTTAAGTTACACATAAAATAATGTATTATTGATAATAATCATAAATAATAACAATATGCAAAGTACATTTGAATATTGGCAACCATACAACCTGATTAAATGGTGATGTGTAGTTTCAGGCGGCACACAGACTTGTAGTTATTTAAAATGTCTCTAGTTAAGCATCATTCAGCTTTCTTCAGAACAGGCCGTATGCCTGTTCCAATATGGCTGCTTAACTGCGGTCTCCATTGTGTTGTCCTTTCAGTTCATGGTGTTATGGTCTTCATCAGTTGTTGGTTCGTAAGAGAGAGAGAATGTGGTTGAGCAAGCAGATTTATAGATTATCTGTCCAACCCCTAGTGCCAATAGGGCATCATAGTACTTAAAGGCCTCTGAGACAAGCCAATTCCAAACAAGCATACCTCAGACCAATGGGGAAATAGAACATCTTAACACCAGCCTCTCACCAAAGTAACACTAAATTACATTGCTTTGCCTAAATTACAAATAATGACATACAAAATATTTATCAAGTTACAGTATATGCAAAATCTCACATCACAACAACTACCATCGGAGCGGAGGATGCCATCATCTATATGCTACACCGATCCCTCTCCCACTTGGACAGAGGCAGTGGTGCAGCAAGAAATATGTTTCTAGACTTCCCTAGCGCCTTCAACACAATCCAACCTCTGCTCCTTAGGGACAAGCTGACAGAGATGGGAGTAGATTCATACCTGGTGGCATGGATTGTGGACTATCTTAAAGACAGACCTCAGTATGTGTGTCTTGGGAACTGCACGTCTGACATTGTGGTCAGCAACACAGGAGCGCCACAGGGGACTATACTTTCTCCGGTCCTGTTCAGCCTATATACATTGGACTTCCAATACAACTCGGAGTCCTGCCACGTGCAAAAGTTCGCTGACGACACTGCTATCGTGGGCTGCATCAGGAGTGGGCAGGAGGAGGAGTATAGGGACCTAATCAAGGACTTTGTTAAATGGTGCGACTGAACACTAGCAAAACCAAGGAGCTGGTGGTGGATTTTAGGAAGCCCAGACCCCTCATGGACCCCGTGATCATCAGAGGTGACTGTGTGCAGATGGTGCAGACCTATAAATACCTGGGAGTGCAGCTGGATGATAAATTAGACTGGACTGCCAATACTGATGCTCTGTGTAAGAAAGGACAGAGCTGGTTATACTTACTTAGAAGGCTGGCGTCCTTCAACATCTGCAATAAGATGCTGCAGATGTTCTATCAGACGGTTGTAGCGCTCTACGCGGTGGTGTGCTGGGGAGGCAGCATTAAGAAGAGGGATGCCTCACGCCTGGACAAACTGGTGAGGAAGGCAGGCTCTGTTCTTGGCATGCAGCTGGACAGTTTGACATCTGTGGCAGAGCGACGGGCGCTCAGCAGGCTCCTATCAATTATGGAGAATCCACTGCATCCACTAAACAGTGTCATCTCTAGACAGAAGAGCAGCTTCAGCGCCAGACTGCTGTCACTGTCCTGCTCCACTGACAGACTGAGGAGATCGTTCCTCCCCCAAACTATGCGACTCTTCAATTCCACCCGGGGGGGTAAACATTAACATTATATAAAGTTATTGTCTGTTTTTACCTGCATTGTTATCAATCTTTAATTTAATATTGTTTTTTGTATCAGTATGCTGCTGCTGGAGTATGTGAGTAAATTTTTAATAAAGTATCTATCTATCTATCTATCTATCTATCTATCTATCTATCTATCTATCTATCTATCTATCTATCTATCTATCTATCTATCTATCTATCTATCTGTCTATCTATCTATCTACCAAGGCGATTCCTTGGATAACCTGAGGCTTCTTTATCTAGTAACAAGCCATACTCCTTACAGATTGTCCCATTTTTTCCCGACACAATGAAATAACAAACAAAGAGTAGACAGATATGTAAAACCAAATATGGATATATTGACAGTGATAGATATAAATATACATGAGGACAGATGAATATTCAATAATATATATATATATGTTTGCAGAAAACACCACTATCCCAATGACACCAGTGACTAATTATTATATAAGACACGAATATACAAAATATTTACAAAGAACCCTCCCTTGCCCCTAAACATCAACTGAACAAACACAAACACAGATGAAATGATAAACGGTGATTGAAATGAAAATGATAGATGAGTCCAAATGCTAATAAAGTCCAGCAAACGTTGGATATTGGCTGGTGTGAAATCCTGCTTCCTCCCTACAATAAAAAAAACAACCTCACCATAAGTGTCCTCAGCAGTGGTTGGCAAAAGTCCAAACCCCGGGGTTTCTCGGTGCTGGCTGTTGTGTTAATAATCCGGATCCCAAAGAAGCAAGTAATGGACTGGTACAATGTTCGGAATTAACTGGAAATATGTGTAAAATGTTTTTTTTCCTTCCTCTCTCTCGCTCTCTTCGCCCCTCTCTTGTGTTTCGCTCCCAGATGTCCCAGATGTAACTGGCGGATCCAACAGGTGATTTCTGTCTTGGGTTGTGATCTCCCTCCATCACCCTTCCCCTCTTCACTTACGGGGACAACATTTACTGATGCACATATAACAGACAGTAAACAGGACAATGAAAACAAAACGCACTCAGCACAGACAAAAAACAAATATTTATTATTATGTAGCCCCACTACACAATGACTAACAAATCTGGTAGGAGGCTTCTAGATTGGAAAGCACTATAAGTCTGAGGAGTTTTAGGCTCACATTGATATCTCCTGTGGCCGTAACAACAGCAGCATCATGACCGTTGACTAGCATCCACAAAAAAGTTTCAATAAACAGTCCTGCAAAAGTCCACAGAACAATGCAACATCTATATTACAATACATTAATACATGCTAATAATGATGATTTTTTTCACAATAAGACCAGTATACAATTGCTGCCATTTAACATAATTTTCAAAATTAGACATTATATATAGCAGAGACACTAAAAACAAAGGTTAGACATAGCGAAACATTTTCCATGGTTTAATAATAGCTGAGAGGGTATTTTTTGCAGGTACAGTAAGCACAAACAAGTAAGCATGGTGTAACATTGAGGTATGTTTGGGGACTTAATTAACTGTTTTGGAAGTTGGAGAATTTAAAAACTTCCTAGTAATTTGATCAAAAACTTAGTCATCACATATTTTTAAAATATTTTGTAATAGTCATGTTCAAAAATGACTGTAATAATAGATTGAAAATACATTTGTAAGTATGGGGTACATAAAATACATAACAACCCTTTACAACATGATGTAGTAGAAAATGTAGCTCAAATACACTTGTGGTGGCTAAATAGCTTTCACAGACAGCATAGTCTAACTTAAGTGAAAATGGATATACTGTATGTCTTTTTGTTCACTGTTGGTTGTGAAGGGTCTATTGGTAATTGTTCAAATTTCACACACAACACTTTTGAAAGATTTACCTATATGTATATTGTGATGGAAACCTGGACATCAGCAAGCCCAAACCCTGATACGAACAAAAAAAACACAGTCCCAGACTCAAATAAAGTTTGATTTATTAACTAAAACCTCTCAAATACGTCACCACAAGCACAAAAATACAGAGTTTTTCTCCTCAAAATAATTTTCTCACCACCGCACTGCCCTCCTCCAGTCAAGTACAGCCTCTCTACCTCCCATCTCCGACTCACCTGGATAAGAAAGTGTCACATGGAGGTCGATCACAGTAGGGAGCTTGTCTCTTTGCAGCGCCCTCTTGCGGCACCCCGTGACCCCAGCAGGCATGCCCTGCTGACTTCCCACTGGGCGCTGATAACCGGGGCTAATGCCATCTAGCATGCTGGGTGAATAAAAAAACCCCTAGCAATATCTGTTCCTTCTGGGTCCTTCCTTCCGGGTCGGGTTCCTCTCCTGGCCAGGATGCCCATCCAGCCCATGTGGCATCTACAATATTTATATAGATGTGTGACAAAATATATACATTGTATATAATATATATGAGAGTAAATCAAAAAGTAAAGGCAATTTGCAAATTACATGGTAACCAAAACAGATCGAAGCTGATGCAATACAACATGTTTGCAATAGCTTATGGGTAGTTTCAACATGCACAGCGCAGGGCTCTGTCATTAGTCTAGTTGAAGCCAAGGTCAAATGAACATGGACGCTCAGCTGTAGGATTGTACCATTGTTAAAAACACTCCATAGTGAGATTTCTTTGGGCAGAGGAAGTGAAAACTCTCCTAAAATATATACATATATATGTATGTTATTTGGCAGGTACTATATATCATGTCTATAATCTGCTTCTCACAACTGAGAGGTTGTGGAAGATGTCTGCTGACTGGCCAACCAAACACAAGCGTTACCTGGTAGGTACATTTACATTTACATTTACATTATCTAGCAGACGCTCTTATCCAGAGCGACTTACAACAGTGCTTAGTAGTCTACGACTGTTGGTAACCACCCAAATATCACATTGTGATCAGACCTATGCATATGTATATAGTTTTTACAAATATCAAAAACTAGATTGAAAAATACATAAAAAATTAATTACTTCACAATTTCATACCACTAATCTTACAGTTGTTAATGACAGAGAGTAGCCATTGATTTGATAAATGACCTACCAGCCCTAACACTTAGCTTATTTGAGAAAGAAACTTCCGAGGTTACTTGCAAGGCTTTTCTATTCTCTAAAGCTCAGCGAAGATATCCTATTCTTATTCATCAGATGTAATATATTCACTACAAACAAAGGTACTAAAAGAAATACTTCAAAATGAGAATTGGATACAATAAGAAAGTAACCAAACTTGCAATCTCAATATAAAGAACTGAGAGTGCAGAAGAAAGCACAATTAATTTATACACAACTATGTAAATAGTGCGTGGTTTTGTACTTCTCTATATTGGGATATGATAGTAAAAGAATGAATGAATGAATAAATAAATATTAACAGTTCTAATCTAAAGAATAATAAACTGATGTCAAAAGAAAAGTGTGCTTCTTAATTAGTTTTTGGTTCCTAGTAGATATGAGTGAACCCTGTGGAGTTTACATCACTGGAATACACTGAAGCCAGTGAAGAAGGAGGATCTGAACTAGTTTTGAGTGGATTATAATGGTGCAGTGGTCTTTAAAGTGTCCGTGATGGCTAGAGAAACATCTGCCAACTGTGCTGGACTGATTGTTGTGGCCAAAAATGTGACCTGATCTGTGTACTGCATCTCTGTTGTTAGTCATAAGTACCAAAACATAAGTAATGTGATATTTCTAATCTCTTACTAATACTCGTCTATTTTGTTTTTCTTCTCAGTGCTCACATTTAGTGTTGCCACATTGGTTACCCATGTACTTTAGAATTGAGTTTAAAATTCTCCTTACTTTTTCCTATATTTTAGAGTGTCTGTCCCCCTACATTCCAAGTCATAACCTTAGATCTACTAATAACAGTCTGCTTTTAATTCTAAGAGCCAAGCTTTAAAAAAGTGGTAAGGTGGCCTTTTGCTATTATGCACCAAAAATCTGGCATACTTTCCAATTAAACTACACCAGGCTAATACTGTGGAACATTTTAAGAAATTCCTCAAATCCATTTTTTTAATTTGGCTTTTTTGTAGCTTCAATTTAGTTCTATTCTTAATACCCTAGATATGCACAGAATTTCCATTCTTTTCAGTGAATCTGAAAATTTATTAACCTTTACTTTTCTCTGTTTTACGACACCTGATGAATGTCTTTTGCAGCCGCCTGGGAAATCTGATTAAAAGCGGGTACCCCAACTTATCACAACACCCGCTACATCAAATCCTCTAAGATGAATATTAAAAAAAAACAATAAAGAGCAGGCGGCATGGTGGCGTAGTGGTAGCGCTGCTGCCTCGCAGTAAGGAGACCTGGATTTGCTTCCCGGGTCCTCCCTGTGTGGAGTTTGCATGTTCTCCCCATTTCCTCCGGGCGCTCCGGTTTCCTTCCACAGTCCAAAGACATGCAGGTTAGGTGCATTGGCGATCCTAAATTGTCCCTAGTGTGTGCTTGGTGTGTGGGTGTGTGTGTGCCCTGTGGTGGGCTGGCGCCCTGCCCGGGGTTTGTTCCTGCCTTGCGCCCTGTGTTATCTAGGATTGGCTCCAGCAGACCCCCGTGACCCTGTGTTAGGATATAGCGGGTTGGAAAATGAATGACTGACTGACAATAAAGAGCTATTTAATAACATTTATGTTAGGTAGAAGGCCCGTAGAGATTTAGGTTTTTTTTTTTCCAGCTTCACTGGAGTTTTTTTTTTGTATGTTTGTCCACCCTGGCCAACTGATCATATCATCAGTTTGCCATTTAAAGACTTAGAAAATTGTACCTCTTCTATTTATTATATATCATTATTTATTTATTTTTGTATACAATTTATTCATTAGTATTCTTATCTAAATTTAATTTTTCTTCGCATGTCATTGACATGTTGTAAAGGACTTTGAGCTGCATCCTTTGGATAAAATGTCCATCTATCCATTATTCAACCCGCTGAATCCGAACACAGGGTCACGGGGGTCTGCTGGAGCCAATCCCAGCCAACACAGGGCACAAGGCAGGAACCAATCCCGGGCAGGGTGCCAACCTACCGCAGGACACACAAACACACACCAAGCACACACTAGGGCCAATTTAGAATCGCCAATCCACCTAACCTGCATGTCTTTGGACTGTGGGAGGAAACCGGAGCGCCCAGAGGAAACCCACGCAGACACGGGGAGAACATGCAAACTCCACGCAGGGAGGACCCGGGAAGTGAACCAAGAACCAAGATCTCCTAACTGCGAGGCAGCAGCGCTACCCACTGCGCCACCATGCCGCCCTGGATAAAATGTGTGCTATAGAAATAAAAGTTGCTATTGTAGAAAGGAACTGCTATCTAAACAAGCAGTTTGGTGCACTTACTCCTTTGAGAAAATTGTCTCCAGGATCTTCAATATTAATGGTGACTCTAGCTCACCAACAATTAGAACACATAACAAAAATCTGTCCGAGTCTTTTTCTCAGGAATTTGCAGGATCCTGTGAGCGTTTTGTTGAGCCCTCTGTTGGCCACTATACCTTTTACACTACACCTTTAAAAGGTAATTACCTGATGCTGCAGTAATGTCTGACATTGTTTTTAATTAATTTCTGTGAGAAATTAATCAAATATTACTTTCTTCAGCCAGAAAACTAGCTATTTTTTCATTTTGTTCTAAGCTCAGAATTTAATACAGTTAAGACAAACTCCTTTTCTACTCGCTCAGACTCTTCCCTCAGTAGTGTGAGTCTCAGACCTCAGACACACATAGATGTGGAAGATGCTCTGATCTACATGCTGCACTGAGGCTACTGAGCATACTGGCACAAGAATGATTGCAGTCCCATCATTCTGGTGAATGCTGTGTATTGGTGGTGGTTAAAGTGGCTCCCTGCTGTCCACGTAAAGTGTCTTGAGTGTCTAGAAAGGCTCTATATAAATGTAACTATCTAGAGTATCTATTATGGTGGCCCAGCAATACAATCTGAAGAAGATGTTTACCAAAGTAGATGTGGTTTACATTAAAATATTTTAGTACAAATACATCTGTTTGGAAAGATACCTTGATGGGTGGATTATGTGTCAAAAGTAATGTGAGATTTTTTGACTCCTATTCCTATAAAAACATGACATTAAATTTTTTCTACAACGTGAGTGGGGTCAGTAACATAAAAAATGTAATTTTTGGGTGGCCTCTTCTTTTACGCTGACATCTCAGAAAATTTGCATCGGCAAACAAATTATTGCTTACTGTGTTTATGACTGCAAGATGGTTCTTATGAATGAAAGAAAACTGTATGTTCAGTATAAAGGTATGTACAAGCTGTTAAAGATGTTTATTTTGCAGTTTTTGCCTCTGTAACTGTAACAGGTCATGTAGAAAACCCTTTATCCTGGGACTTTTGTCAAAAATTGTTTAGTGTAACATGACCTGCAACCTGCAAACATTATTGGATTATTTTTAGAAGATATGTCAATCACTTTTTGGACCAGATGTTTTCTATCCCCAGTAGCCACCTCAGCTTGGTGGCGGGTCAGTCAACTGTCATTCCCAGTGAATACAGTTCTTTAATGTGTGACAGTGGATCACAGTTACAAATGAGTTACTATGCTGTGTGCCTGAATGACATTTATTGAGCATGGAGAAGTTGAACTGGGATTTGATGTGAGACAAATGTTTTTGCTCGATATCAAACGACAACTAGAGCGAAGGCATTCTGGAAAGTGAAGCTTAAAACAAGATGTTTTTGTGATTCACTGAGGGCTTTTTCAGTCATTTTTTGATTTTTCAATCACTTTAAACAAATAACATTTGGGAAAGGAAGAATCCAGAGGCTTGAAGGTAAGGTCCACCTTGACTTCTGAAAATGGATGGGTAGATGGGTGGAAGCAAATGGTTTTCTGAACAAACTTCACATCACAATCATGACTTCCGGCCAGGATAGCCCCCAGTGCCTGTACAGCTCTACAGCTATTGCTAAGCAAAGGGTAGATGGATGGATTTTTCAGCACCTGCTGAAAATGTCTACAGAGATTAATGTTTGTATTTATTTTTATGGTGGACTGCAGTATTTAGATTAATTACTGTGGAAAAAAATAAAAATTTTCTGTTCAATAGCACTGCACCTGGAAGACAATACATGATTTTGCTTTTTATGTAGGTTATTGTAAGTGTACATTTGGAAAGTGTTTGCAATATTCAAAGTTTACAATAAGATTGATGAGGAATGCTTGCAGTGGTGAATCTATTTTTATGGAATGATTGCTCTTTATTCAGTTGACGTTCTTTCATTTTAATAATACTGACATATTAAACTGAATGCACATTCAGCACAGATGACTACTGTAATCAGAAAGATGATCGGGAATATTGGGTGTGGGAAATGCTTCTAATGTGTCACTTCAGTTTTTAGTTAACATTTCAAAGGAGTTTGTATGGTCTTGAAAACAACCTAAAGAGAAACTTTACAACATTGTACACTTTTTAAAGTTGTACACCTAATTTCAAGTGAGCAGAAACAAACATTATATTTTCTTCACATTCCTAGAATTTTTCAACTCATACTCCTGCTTTTATTGATGTTTTTGATAATCTGTATACATATACATTGTAAAATAAAGCCCAGATAAAGCTGCAAAGAAATGGTATGGTAGATGGGATAATTCTCAGTATTCTGCAGAAGTTGTTGTTGGAGAGGATGACAATGCACAGTAAACTGCTGCCACATGGTTACAAGATGGAGATGTAGTGAGATGGAGGCATTTTTATAGGGAAAGACAGGTGGGCATAGCAAGAGGTGGAATGGTAGTCAGAGCCAGGTCAGGGTGGTCATGTTTTTTTCAATTTAGTGATATTCGGACTGTGAGGGGAAACAGACAGGCTGGCTTTTCCTACACATTTTTCCAATGTCCCCTTTTTTGAATTCCACTTACACAGCCATTTGGTCACATTCTCAACAATTTTAATTATAGTGATTATTATTGGTTCCGCTGTACTTACAAAACTTTGAAAACTGTGCTTAAGGAGAATATGTGCCTGTGGGCTTATTTTTCTCTTTCAGGGATTTTTATGAGGGATGCGCTCTTTTGCTATGAAACACTGAATCAAATGTCTTCTGACCTCCTGGAGTAATATTCTGCTTACTCACCATGACACAGTTCTTCTTGTCTATTTCACCAGATGTAATTTTATCATTATAGCACTCCTATTGATGGTGGCCCACTACTGCTAACAGGAACACCTTTAGTTTATACCTCACCGGTACATTTTATAGCCATTTCTTCTGTAGTGCAAATTAATTAATCTTCAGTCCTGAGAGAGGAAAGTCTGCCATGAAACTAGGCATGCAAAGTACATCACGAAGGAAGGGCTTAATCAACAGGCAATAAAACTTAAAAAAGGTAGTGGATTTCTTAGCAGTAATTTACCTGATGGCCACCAGATGGAAAGCAAGATTGTGGAGGCCAGAGGCCTGAACACTTCCTGGCACAAATGGAGCAGGACATGCACTCACTGACCGGGCAGGTCCTCCTTTTGCTTTCAGAACAGCATCAGCTATTTGTGGCATGGATTTCACAAGAATCTGGAAACCTTCTGCTGACATTCAGGTCAATATTAACATGATTGCATGACACAGTTCCTGATGATTTGTCAGCTGCACATTCATGCTGTGAATCTCCCATTCTACAGCTTCCCAAAGGTGTTCTATTGGACTCAGATCCAGTGACACATTGTCATGTTCATTAAACCAGTTTGAGTCAAATTTTGCTTTGTGACATGATGCATTATAAGCCAGTAGCCATCAGAAGATGGGCAAATTGTGACCATGAAGGGAAGACAATGGTCATCAACAATACACAAATTGTTTATGGCATTCAAGCACTGGCTGATTGGTATTAACAGACTGAAAAGTGTGCCAAGAAAACATTCCTCATGCCATTACAGCACCACCACCAGCCTGGACTGTTAACACAGGGGAGATTGGGTCTATGGAGTCATGCTGTTCATGCCAAACTCTGCGGAGGATGCCATCATCTACATGCTACACCGATCCCTCTCCCACTTGGACAGAGGCAGTGGTGCTGTAAGAATTATGTTTTTAGACTTCTCTAGCGCCTCTGCTCCTTAGGGACAAGCTGACAGAGATGGGATTAGATTCATACCTAGTGGCATGGATCGTGGACTATCTTAAAGACAGACCTCAGTATGTGCGTCTTGGGAACTGCACGTCTGACATTGTGGTCAGCAACACAGGAGCGCCACAAGGGACTGTACTTTCTCCGGTCCTGTTCAGCCTATATACATCGGACTTCCAATACAACTCGGAGTCCTGCCATGTGCAAAAGTTCGCTGATGACACTGCTATCGTGGGCTGCATCAGGAATGGGCTGGAGGATGAGTATAGGGACCTAACCAAGGACTTTGTTAAATGGTGCGACTCAAACCACCTACAACTGAACACCAGCAAAATCAAGGAGTTGGTGGTGGATTTTAGGAGGCCCAGACCCCTCATAGACCCCGTGATCATCAAAGGTGACTGTGTGCAGATGGTGCAGACCTATAAACATCTGGGAGTGCAGCTGGATGATAAATTAGACTGGACCGCCAATGCGCTGTGCCAGAAAGGACAGAGCCGACTATACTTCCTTAGAAGGCTGGCGTCCTTCAACATCTGCAATAAGATGCTGCAGATGTTCTATCAGACAGTTGTGGCGAGCGCCCTCTTCTACGTAGTGGTGTGCTGGGAAGGTAGCATTAAGAGGAAAGACGCCTCACGCCTGGTGAGGAAGGCAGGCTCTATTGTTGGCATGGAGCTGGACAGTTTAACATCCGTGGCAGAGCGAAGGGTGCTCAGCAGGCTCCTATCAATTATGGAGAATCCACTGCATCCACTAAATAGTATCATCTCCAGACAGAAGAGCAGCTTCAGCGACAGACTGCTGTCACTGTCCTGCTCCACTGACAGATTGAGGAGATCGTTCCTCCCCCAAACTATGCGACTCTTCAATTCTACCCGGGGGTGTAAACGTTAACATTTAACATTATACAAAGTTATTGTGTGTTTTTCACCTGCATTATTATCATTCTTTAATTTAATATTATTTATTGTATCAGTATGCTGCTGCTGGAGAATGTGAATTTCCCATTGGGATTAATAAAGTATGCGGTGGGTTGGCACCCTGCCCTGGATTGGTTCCCTGCCTTGTGCCCTGTGTTGGCTGGGATTGGCTCCAGCAGACCCCCGTGACCCTGTGTTCGGATTCAGCGGGTTGGAAAATGGATGGATGGATGGATTAATAAAGTATCTATCTATCTATCTATCTATCTATCTATCTATCTATCTATCTATCTATCTATCTATCTATCTATCTATCTATCTATCTATCTGTGCCTATCTGAGTTACTGTAGCCTCTCTGTCAGCTCACACCAGTATGGCCATTCTCCTCTGACCTTTCTCATCAACCAGGATTGCCCGTCACTGGAAGTTGTTTGCTATTTGCTCCTTTCTGAGTAAACTCTTGAGATTATTCTGTGTGAAAATCCCAGAAGATCAGCAGTTACAGAAATACTCAAACCAGCCTGTCCGGCACTGACAATCTTGGAAAAATCAGAATCACTGAGATCTCATTTTTCCCCATTCAGGTGTCTGATATGAACTGATATATTAATATATTAACTGAAGCTCCTGAACTGATTCTGCATGATTTTACGCATTGTGCTGCTACCACATGATTGGCTAATTAGATAATTGCATGGATAAGTAGGCGTACATGTGTTCCTAATTATTTGCTCAGTGAATGCAGTTTTTAAGGAACAAATTAAGGAGCGTAATGATCACTAGAAAAACTAGCAGAAATCTCAGTACATCGTGTTGTTCAACAATGGTGCAATCTCACAGAGGAGTTTCATGTTCATTTGACCTTGGCTTCAACTAATGACAGAGTGCTGTGCAGTGGGTGTTTGAACTACCCATAAGCCATTGCAACAATGTTATTTTGTGACAGCTTCAGTCCATCGTGGTTACCTAATTTTCATGCTCACATAATCTTTTGATTTACCCTCGTAATAATTAATGAAACATGCGGAAACGAAGCAACAACAGTCATAAAATAAAATTTGCATCTTAATACTTAACATTATTTGAATTTCCAGAACATATTAGGGGCCTCATGTATAAATGGTGCATACACACAAAAATGTTGCGTACTCCTGTTTCCACACTCAAATTGCAATGTATAAAACCTAAACTTGGTGTAAAGCCACGCACATTTTCACGCCAGCTAAATGCTTGGCGGATACTCCACTCGTTTTTGCAAACTGGTGGCACCCAGCATTAAAGCAGTGCTTTTGTTCCAGTGTGGTTTCCCTTTCTTTTTTAGATCCCTGACACAGCTTTATCAAATACACTGAAATTAACTGCATATTGTTTATTAGTTTAAGGCATCTGATTGTAATTAACATGTAACAATACTGTATAATGGTCCACAGAATAGCCAAACTATTCCAAATACCATAGCTGCTTTAGCATTCTTACTCTGAAGTATTTTTCCCACTGTATCCGAGTGGGGAATCACAGCTCTACAGCAGCTGATCGGAAAGAGAATTATCAGTATACAGCATCAAGCACACGCTGCCTCAGCCATGTGCTGTTTGAACTGCTCTCATACGACAAACGCTTCAAAGCCTTTCCTGTAGAGACCTCACAGTTTAGAAACAGTTTCATCCTAAGAGCTCTAAATGCACTCAATCAGTCCATCAAGTGCTCCTTGTAGAATTGTTTGTACTTATTAGTACAATTACCTCACTGTAAACTTGCGATACAGTTATAATATTGCACAACCTGAGGCACTTTATAAAGCTCATATTTACATATGATGACGATATCATTTTTAAGATGAAATGCAGCAAAATATGTTTATTGCATTATACAGATAAAATGTTAACGTCATTTAAAAAATCTATATTGTTAATAATTAAACACGTGAGGACACGGTGTCACAGCGCTAGCAAGGAGCTAGCCCAGTTCATGGATTGTTCCTACCTCATGCTGTATTCTTGCTGGGGCTGGCACGACACTGGAACGATAGATGGATAGAATAATTAAACATGTACTATGAAGGTATTTCAATGTTCCTTTAAAAGTTTTGAAGAATTGGAGTTCTAAGCTTACAGATGACTTAAAATCTATTACAGAGTTTATTATGTGGCGATTGGTTACTTGGAGAAAGAAAAGAAAGGACAGGAATTGGAGGTTAGTATGTCTGAAAGAGACAGTACTGCTGCAATAAATTATTTCATTGAAGGTCGCGCACAGCGCAGCAAGCTTCTTGCGGGAGGCAGGAACAATCTCTGGACAGGGCACCTGCTCGTCCCTATCATTGCACCACCGTGTTCCCATGTTTAACATGCTTTAACTCCTATGATCATGAAAATTATATCAAATATACATCTCAGTATTTAAATTGTTCAGAGAGCTGTAATATCACAAATGTAATGAATTCTGTGTCCTGTCGGAGGAAGAGAAAGCCCATTTAAGAAGCACGTAGTGATTCACACACATAGAGTACATACAAGAACACATACAAAACAAAGCATTTAATGTGCTACTTTAGTTACGATGGTATTTGAGAAACTAGTAAATTAAACGATTTAAAGATGAAGTTTATGATGTTCAACTTTAGTGACAAAATTAACTATGTGATTAAGGTGCAAATTTTCGAGATTAAACTTGATATTTCAAGCTTTTTTCCCCACTGTGTCCCTATTTTTTTTCTTTTCTTTTTTTTTTTAATTTTATTTATTAATTTTATTGTAATCATTCCATACAAATAGATCAATTTATAACAAAAAAAAATTGAAGACAAATCAAACCCCACCCCTGAGAAGGAGAGCTTAGCCAAAGGAGAATTGCTTAGGGCTTTTTAATAAGGCAACAATAAACAGAAGAAAGGAAGAAATATATATAGGTAAATAAAAAATGGAGAAGGGAAGTAAATGTGGTAATAGTTATTTCTCTTATTCTAAAATAATATTGATAAGATCCTGCCAGGTTTTGAAAAAATTCTGTACAGATCCTCTAACTGAGAATTTGATTTTTTCCAATTTCAAATAATATAAAACATCGGTTTCCCACTGACTTATCAGAGGAGAGTTAGGATTCTTCCAATTTAACAAAATAAGTCTGTGTGCCAAAAGTGTAGTGAATGCAATCACCGTTTGCTTGTCCTTCTCCACTTCAAGTCCGTCTGGAAGAACACCGAAGACAGCTGTTAATGGGTTAGCAGGGATTGTGACCCCAAGGCTGTCTGAAAGGCACTTAAAAATTTTGGTCCAAAATGATGCTAGTTTGGTGCAGGCCCAAAGCATGTGACCCAGTGAGGCAGGAGCTTGGTTGCAGTGTTCGCAGGTTGGATCTTGCCCTGGAAACATTTTGGACAGTTTTAAGTGAGACAGATGAACTCGATATATAATTTTTAGTTGAATAATTCTATGCTTTGCTACCTTCCACTCCTTTTCTGATATATTGATTAAGAGATCTTATTCCCAATGTCCTCTTGGGTCTTTGAAAGGGAGGGACTCTAATAAGACTTTATATAATGCGGAAATGGTGTTTGTTTCCTCGAAATTGAGCAGTATTTTTTCCAGCATGGTGGAGGGTACAATGCGAGGAAAATCGGGCAGTTTCTATTTAACAAAATTTCTAATTTGAAGATAGTAAAAGAAATGTGTAGCTGGGAGGTTGAATTTGGAACATAATTGTTCAAAAGATGCAAATATGTTGTCTATATAAAAATCTCTGAGCATTTTAATCCCAAAACTTTTCCAGGTATTAAAAACTGGATATGTTTGCGAGGCTACTCAAGCTACATGAACAGGAATACTTTGAAAGTATGGGAACACTTTGGATAAATATTATCGGTTGCTTTCCAGGACAAAAACAAAAAAATAAACAAAAAACAACTTTTAATAGTTCAACAAAGTTATATGTAATAGTGACTTCTAATAATATAGTGACTTCTGTAATATCTTCCAGTATTTGTCTTTTATCAGTAATAAGTGGCCAGGGTTAGAAATGCAGGGTATTATATCTTCTATGCACACGGGAACATTTGTTCTGAGCCCCCCACTGAATTATTTAAATTCATCATGTTCTTCACTTCAATAGTAATATTGAAATGGAGAAGCAAAAGAAGATATACTTGTGTTGACTCACAACTGAGATCAAAAGCACCAGAGTTTTATATTATTTGTTTAAACCTTTCATCCATCCATTATCCAACCCGCTATATCTTAACTACAGGGTCACGGGGGTCTGCTGCAGCCAATCCCAGCCAACACAGGGCGCAAGGCAGGAAACTAACCCTGGGCAGGGCACCAGCCCTCCACAGGGTGCACACGCAAACACCAAGCACACACTAGGGACAATTTAGAATTGCCAATGCACCTAACCTGCATGTCTTTGGACTGTGGGAGGAAACCGGAGTACCCGGAGGAAACCTACGCAGACATGGGGAGAACATGCAAACTCCACGCAGGGAGGACCCGGGAAGCAAACCCAGGTCTCCTAACTGCGAGGCAGCAGCGCTACCCACTGCACCACCGTGCCGCCTTGTTTGAAGCTGTGCTTCAATATTTTAATGTAAGTTTTAATCAATCAAGAATCTTAGCATTAAACCCTAAACTCTTCTGTGCGCAATATTTTCATGTTCAACAAAGCCTTTTATCCAACCAGATAATACCTCCCACTGTGTGCTCTGATTCCGATAAGTTGTATATTGCTTTAAATAAACAGCAATTATGCAAATAAATTACTTCTTTTCCCCAATCATATTTCATTCTGTGAAATACAAAACAGCATTACCTTTTCCAAAAAGTTATTTTTTCAGAAAGGTCAGTTTTGGTACTGTTTTCTAACTAAAAGTTGGCCTTTCCTTTTGATTGTTTGTCTTTGTTATTGTTGGGTATTGTTTAGTACTTTGTTATGGATAACTTGGATAACCGAAAATGGGAATGGCACAGATTCACTCACGTATGACAGCAACTGCTGTACTTGTTCCCTTTGTCTACTAGATCATTGGTTCTAATCGCCAGGTTGCCAAAAGAGCTACAGGGTAAACGTTGGGGAAGAAGAGCAGATGCCTGAATTTGCAACAAGAGAAGAAGGTGCAGACCTTATCTGCCTTTAATTATCATGGAAAATATAAAATCACTGGTGAATAAAAAGTGAATAAAATCAGGAGCCAAATAGAATATAAATGCAACAGTCTCAGGAGCTGAAACTCCAGACTCCGCGGTTGCACTGGATGGATTTAAAATCATGCAGGACAACACAAGCAGGAGGAAAAGCAGAAAGATTAAAGGAGGCTGACTTGTCATTTTTGTGAATGAAAAATGGTGCTACCATGGACACATTACAATTAAACCACAGATATGCGACCAGAATGTTGAGCTGCTCATGATGGGCTTACCACCTTATTATAATGCAGAGAGAGTTTTCACATGAGATTGTGCTGGCAGTTTACATCCCCTCCTCGGCAGTGATGCGGCAATCACAACAGACACAGTATACTCTATAATAAGCAAACTCTGACAGTCAAGACCCTAGATTTGTTTTATGCAGGTGTTAAAGAGGCATATAACTCTGCTGCCTTGCAACCTTTAGGCTGATAGGACCATAATTTGGTACAGCTCATACCTGCATATAAACTGATTGTCCCAAAGTTGCTAGTCACCACCAGGACCATGCAGGTATGGGCAATTGAGGCTGAGGAGGCTCTGAAGGATACCTTTGAAAACACTGACTAGGATATGCTTTGTGAGTCACATGACCATGACATTGAAGAATTGAGCCACTGTATCACAGACTACATCAAGTTTTGTGTGGATAACACAGTCCCCAAAAATTCAGTGCACTATTTTCCTAAAAACAAGCAGTGGATCACAAAAAACTGAAAGCCCTACTGAATATAAAGAAGAGAGCCTTCAGGTCTGCAGATAAGGCTGAAATCAAGCAGGTCAGTTAAATCTGAAGAAGCAGCTCGGTGAAGGGAGAGCCCACTACAGAGACAAGCCTGAGCATAAGTTACAACAAAACAACATGAAGGAAGTATAGAAAGGAATGAGGACTATCACTGGCTACAAGCAGGCTGTTAAACATGCAGAGGAAGGGAACAAGAACAGAGCTAATGATCTGAACCACTTCTTCAACAGGTTTGCCTCATTCTTTTCAGTCCAGCCTTTGTGTGCAAGCTGAGGAGGTTCCAGAATCCCAATTGCCATCTGCACTCAGCACGACCTACAGTGATATCACACCTGTGGTCTCCAGCCCCCCTCCACACCTAGAACTGTGTTTCTCTGCTGATCAAGTAAAGAGGGAGCTGGGAAAACTCATCATAAACAAGGCTTCAAGGCCGGATGGAATCAGCCCCAAGGTGCTGAAAACATGTGCCAGCCAGCTCCACGGGCTCCTTCAACATGTGTTTCCTTTAACCTGAATTTGCAGAAAGTTCCCCAGTTGTGGAAAACATTCCATGTGGTCCCAGTGCCAAAGAAAGGGCATTCCAGTGACTCCAAGGACTTCAGACCAGTTGCTCTTACTTTATACATCATGAGGCTGGTGATTAAACAGCTGTGACCATCTGTATCCTCTGCAGTTTGCCTATCAGGCACATATAGGTGTGGAAGATGCTCTGATCTACATGCTCCATAGAAGCTACTCCCACTTGGACTAAGTTGGCACCAAGTCAGGATAATGTTCTTTGAGTTTTTTTTTTGTTTTTTTTGTTTGTTCTTTATTTCGCCTTATACAATTTCTTGTATTAGGAATTTGTTAGTTTTCGCATACCCCTTGGGATCAGAGCGCAGGGTCACCCATTGTACAGCGCCCCTGGAGCAATTACAGGTTAAGGGCCTTGCTCAAGGGCCCAGCAGAGCAGTGGCCTTTTGGCAGTGATGGGGATTCGAACCGGCAACCTTCGGGATACCAGCGCAGCTCCTTAGCCTCAGAGCCACCACTCCGAGTTTTCCAATGCTTTTAACACCTTTCTGCTTCATCAACTGGGGAAAATGCTCACAGCTTTGAATCTTGATGCTCCTACAGTCTCCTGGATCATGGACTACCTGACCAAAAGACAGCAGTTTGTGAGGCTGAATGACTGTGTGTCAGAACTGGTGTGTAATACTGGTGAACCTCAGGGAACTGTCCTGTCTCCCTTCCTGTTTACCCTCTACAAAAAGGACTTCCAGCACAATACTAGTGCTTGTTGTCAGAAATTTTCAGATGACCCGTCCATCATAGGTTATATTAATAATGGAGATATGTCAGAGTACAGGAAAGTCATGGAGGACTTGTTGTGCAGGGACAACAACCTGCAACTCAACAGCAGCAAGACAAAAGAGCTGGTGATAAACTTCTGATATGCCAATGCACCTCTGAGACCCCTCATCATTTGGGGAAAGACATGGAAGTTGTGCAGAGCTACAAGTACCTGGGGGTTCACATGAACAACAAACTGGACTGGTGTGACAACACAGTGGTGCAGCACAAGAAGGGCCAGAACTGACTGTACTCCCTAAGTAGACTCTGGTCTTTTGATGTATGCAGCAAGCTACTGGAAATGTTCTGTCAGTCCGTAGCAGCCAGTGAGGTGTTCTACGCTGATGTCTCCTGGGGATCCTAAGCACAAAGAAGCACAATGCCTGAACAAATGCATCAGGAAAGCCTGCTCTATCACAGGGCAAACTCTGGACACTGTAAAAGGCGCTATATAGCGCCCGACCCGGCACAGACTCAGGCAGAGGCACGTACTTAAATAAAACACTCTTTATTATTTCTTCAGCCGTGGGGCACGCCTTCCCCGTGTCCCACAGGCCCAACACAGTCCCAAATACACTCACAATCTCTCTCTTTTCACCTCAGCACCACCACTCCTCCTCAGGCTTAGTCCTCCTCCTCCCGACTCTGGCTCTCTCGAGAGGTGGTGGCTGGCCTTTGTTATACCCCACCCGGAGGCGTACCAGGTGCTTGATTACCTGGTCCTAATTGACCCTCCGGGTGGGGCTGATGAGTCAACCAGCTGGGCTGGAAAGTCCATGCAGCTCCCCCTGGCGGCCATCCAAGCCCCCAACCAGGCTGTGGAGGACTCCATCTCCCATGGAGCCTTGCGCCAGGTTGGGGAATCATCGTCCACCAGGGAGGCTGCCACCAAGCGTCCCGGGGGAGGTACTGAGCTGCCCATGGTGGCTCCCCCGGAATAGATGCAGCAGGGGCGTCCCTGCCGGGCATGGGACCCGGCTGTCCTTCACACACACTGGAAGCTGCTATGGAAAAGAGGATGGAGGCAAAATTGGATGCCATCATGTAAAACCCCTCCATCCCCTCCAATAGTTGCTCTCTTGGAGCTCTTTTAGCCACAGGCTCATTCCACCATGGTGTGCTAAGAAGCATCGCTGGGGGTCTTTTCTGCCCACTGCTATTAGGCAATTCAAAGCTTCCACCCCATGTACTCGTCAATTTATTTAATTATTCATTCATTTATTTATTTACTTATTTATTTATTTATTGATTGATTGGATATATCACCTGCCCTGTGAGTCTGAAAATTAATTAAGTGTTACAAAATAAATTGACTGTTTGGAAAAATAGATGTATTTTGAATAAAAATAAGTCTTTTTAGATGCATGGATTTAAAAAAATGTCATTTTCATTTTGTATTTGTTGTACAGTATATCAAAAATGCTTTCTCATTTCCAGAATTTGTTTTAGTTTGAAATGCTATTCCAGTGAACTGCTATGTTTATGTAAGCATTATCATACAATTGTCCTAAGCCTTCCTGATCTATTTATTGGTACTGCAAATATTTTGGAACAAAACCTGTAATAATAAATTTATCAGGATTCATATCTCCTTATTAAATTAGATTAATCCAAGAGTGTATAGTTAATAATGGGGCCATTATTAAACATAAAATTAAATGGCAGAAAGCTTGGTTAATTGCTAAGAATTACCCTCTGTTACCAAAGGTTTGTGAAAGTCAGTATAAAATTCTTCATAAAATTTTCCAAGTTAATTATAAGTAAAATGTTTCCGGATATATTCACACCAAGAAGAAGTTCAACACCTTATCTACTTGAATTTCCCAGAAATGTAGTTATTTTACTTTTTTCAAAATAAAGGATTTTTTTTATGAGAGCAAATCTAGTATTTATAACACTTCATTTCTAAGCAAAATTTTAATATTATTTGGGAAAATTTCATTCATTAGTGTAAATGGCTCAGATGTAGTCCCTTACTGATTGTTTGGTATATGTGAAATCTGTTGAGTTAATTAAGAGCTGCGAAGCTCTAAGGTTGGTTATAACCTTACGATATGCTACCAAATGACTTCCACCATTACGAGAGTATTATTACTGATCTTTTTTTTGTTTTCCTTTATTCTACTGTAATATTTTAATGTATTATTTGTATTGTTATAGACATTTTAAAATGTTTTATATAATATTGTTTGTACAATGTTATTGTTTAGATATTGTAAAGACCTGGACAACCTTTAGAACTGGGCGAACACTTGGAAAATGCAGTTTAATGTAGAAAAGTGTAAAGTTCTACATGTAGGCAAAAGGAACATCAATTATTAATACAAGATGGGAGACACTGTCATACAGGAAGAAACCTCTGAAAATGATTTAGGGGTTTATGTTGACACCACATTTTCATCGACTAAGCAGTGCACTGAAGTAATTATAAAGGCAAATAAAATGTTAGGTTATATCATAAAAAACTGTTGAATTTAAATCAAAGGGTGTTATGCTCCAGCTATATAATGCACAAGTAAAACCGCATCTGGAGTATTGTGTGCAGGTCTGGTCACCATATTACAAAAAAAGATTACTACTAACAGTACCTGAAGCTGTGTAGAGGAGAGCAACCAAGTGCATCCCAGGACTTAAGGTCATGTCCTACTCTGGCAGACTCAGTGAATTAAACCTGTTTAGTTTAGCAGAGGAGACTACGTGGGGACGTAATCCAGGTCTTCAAAATCCTCAAAGGTATTGATAAAGTAGATCCAGCAATATTCTTTCAGTTTAATACATCAGGACATCAGTAAAAGTTAAGGGGAATTGAATTTAAGACTGAAATCAGGAAGCATTTCTTTACACAAAGAGTTATGGGACTCTAGAACAAACTGATGAGACATGTAATTGAAGCAGAAACCTTGACAACCTTAAAAAGAATCTGGATGAGATATTGGGACAGCTATTAGCTAAACAAATGGGCTTAATAAACTAAATGGTGTCCTCTCATGTCTCAAACTTCTTATGTTCTTATGTTTAAATAAATAAATTGTTGCTTTGAAATGTCTGCTAAGTAAAACTTATAATGAGGGCTATTCATGTACAGATTATTACAGTGCATCATTTAGTATATTCAGTTACCTCATTTGGGAGACATGAACACAAACATAATCTTTTTCACAGTCACAGTGCCTCTGTTTATATATAAGAGAATGTCTTCTAGACTCAAGGAGCAGAAAGCCACTTAGCTGGGGAAAAAGAAAATAATGACTGCATTGTTAAAGCAATCTTGGGTAGTTTTGCTTGTGAGTCCAATGCGTATATCCACGTTATTTAGTACACACAGGTGTTTACAAACACCCCCTACATTTGAAGGCTACATTATCTATGCAGTGGTGTCATAAGCGATTATGCAGGGTTGGTTTGATCAGGGTGGGAGGCCCAATATTATATCCTTTCATGGGGCCCCAAATCTCTAGCACCACCCCTGATAACACTGGTTCATTTTTAAAAAGTACATTCCGAGCTGAACAATGGCAGTCATTATCATTCTTAAAGCTAGTTGAGGTGAAAACAAACCAAAATGAAATATTTTGCTGTGAATCATTATTTTTTTTGCTACCTTTTTATTCCTTCAAAATAGTCAGGAAGTTATACTTAGAAGTTAGAAAGATGTCTTTTAATTGACAGGGGGAGGAAATGTTATTATTTAAATGATTTAGATGGTTGAACATGGGGAGAGGTTCTACTGGGACATCACTCAAATGGAGAGACTTTATAGTGGAAAGTGGAGTGAGTCCATTTAGCCTACTCTGTTGGTTTTTCTACCATGAAACACCTTCAGAGCAAAAAAACTTCCAAGTGACTACTTTGTGTAAGTAGTAATCATACTTAAAACAATTACACATGTAACTTTCAAAAACTGGATGTGATAGAGCAATTCTGTTGCCAGATTTAGACTCAGCACCCTCATATATTTAAAGAATGCCTACAATTTTTGAAAGGACTGAAAAATGTATTTATTTTTTTGCGGACTAGTGTAATAAGTAAAAGGTGGTTTTAGTCAAAGAGAAAGAAAAAAAAACAGACAGGCATTTTGCATTGTAAATTCCTTTATCAGAAGCTCTTGTAAGAGTCGGCAATTACTAAATTAATAGGTCTTGAGCCATAATGCAGCAAACAAATTATTCCAAAATTTTCAAACCCCACCTTAATGTCCCCACCTTCACCTTTAATTAGAAATCTAGTAAAGTAAAAGTCTGCAAGTTGTGCTTAAAATATTCATTTGGACTCATTAAGAACTTCTGCAATGGAAAGTCATATACAAAGTTAGAATTCATAATGCTTCATCTACTGTATATCTATCAACCTGTGGAGGTTGGCCGCTGATGCACTAAAAGCCTATACTGTATATACAGTAGCTTCCTTTTACTTTGTTATTTTTGTAAGCTACCTGTCAAATATCTCTTGGGGTCTTACATATATATAGAGGAAACTCCAGAGCCACTGGGAAAGTTGGGGGTTATGATTTTGTTAAATTTGCTTTCTTATGGTGTAATTGTCATGTTGTTTTTGTGATAGGGGTTATTATAAGTATGTACTAGTTAAGTTGTTTTTTTTGTTTGTTTGTTTTTTTCTTTTTTACTACATTTTTAAACATTTGACTGTTTATTTTTATTGTTGGAAAAAAGAACAGATTTTAAAATTGGTCATAAAGCTATTTGGAAGACAATGTAGAAGCTTAATGGGTTATTTAGTCATACTTCCTAGATCCAGTAATGTTTTGAATTACCTGGGAGCTGGAAATGAAGCGATTTGAATAGGGTGAATGTTACAATTCTTCCTTTACATGTACCATTTTAATGAGGACACAGAGAGATGATTGCCTAAAGCAATAGGTATAATGAATTTTTTCTTTAGTTCCAAATAGGTCAGCCGGCAAGAAGATCTTTAACAGCCGACCTGAGTCACCAGCTTTGCCTTATAAAATGTCCTTGAATGTTAAAATACAGTCTAATGACCCAGGAAGGAGAAGGGGCAGGCTCCTCTCACAAGAGACGTGTTTAGACTGTGCTACCATGGCTGCTGGCGGCGTGCTTATGTACTTTCCTTCATTAAGGCAAAGAGAAGACAAATATAAATATGGTGCCCAAGCTGAATCACCAAACCTTTGTCTAGTGACTTTTCATCTTGAAAGCAACACATTTCCGTAGTCTATTCTTCATCAAATAGTGTGAACATTATGTGGTAGTCTGTTCTACTTGAAGTAATGCATAAATTATTTCTTCTGTGTAGAGAAAATGTCTTAGTTTTCATTTATTTCTTAGATAGACTTAAATTGAGTTTTAGTTTAGTAAAATGAGTACTAAATAAAAGACTGGTGTTAATAATACAGTGTGGATTCAGGAAAACTAAATACAAGATGCCAGTATTTTTTCTAACAGACTTTCTATTTTTTAGTGTTTATCACTCATTCAGTACTAAAACTCATTGATTAATTAAAGACCAAAAAGAGAAACATTATTAGGTTTGATTGACAAATGCAGCTGAATGTCACCCACAAACGAATGACAGTGAGTTTTATTTTTTTAATGATGTCTCCCAAAGGTACAACATCCTCTTTAATAAAATCCCTGTGTGCGTCCAGGTGTCCGTGTGTGTGTGTCTTCTGGTGAAGTGCGCATGCGCGGGGCATGGTGCGATGCGCGATATTACTGTCAGAGAAAGTTACAGGCGTTTTACGGAAATACAAACCAGTATTACTGCGAGAGGAAATTAAAGGTACACAATACAGTGACGCATATTACAGCCACATACAAGCCAGTATTACTGTCAGAGGAGATTAAAGGCATATTACTGACGCGCACGCCTGTATTACCGCCAGAGAAAATAGAGAAAACCCAAGCAAAATGACACCTTTTATTGGCTAACTAGAAAGATTACAATATGCAAGCTTTCGAGGCAACTCAGGCCCCTTCTTCAGGCAAGATGTAATGAGAAAATGAAAGGTATATTACGGACGTTCAAGCCAGTGGATGTTCAAGACAGTATTACTGCAACAGAAAATTAAAGACACACAATACACGGCGACAGCCCACGAAGAACGGTCAGCTCAGCAAGTAAACATCAACAAAAGAAAGGCTGAAAAAAAAAAAAAACGACCAACAAAAAGAATGAGGTCAAAGTCCCTTGCCATTTAATATAGACTGTTCCTACTAATGTTTATGCACTACTGTTCTAGCGCCCGTTATTGTAACGAGCTAAATGACTAGTATAGAGATAAAACAGTAATGGCACTAATACACCTTAACACTGTACAGTACATCATCTTCATAAAGTAATATACTTTAAACACATTTTCTTATATATTCAAAATGATTTGATAAATCTGAACTAAACCAATAAGGTCAATATCTAACACTCAAAAAAAGTTTCAGGCAAGTGACAGTGGTATGGTCAATATCAGTAAAAGCCAAGCTTCAATGTAACAGAGTAATAATTTTGAAATATCCTCTGTTATAGGATGCAAGAATGTTTAAAGTATCTGTGCTGCAATGGAAGAGAGCCATACCGGCTAGATGTATGTTGTGAAGCTACTGTGTTTTCAAGAAAACATATAAGATTAAAAAAAAATGAATTATGTTTATATAGATATTGTCTAGCCACTCAAAGCACTTTACATAGACACTTCAACCACCACTAATATGCAGCATCAACCTGGATGATGTAACACAACAATTCTTGGGCAAGTATTCTCACTGCACATTTAATATTAGGTGGTGAAGTGGTGAGTGAGGTTAAACAACAAGGGACTGTGACGATGCGGGTTCTCCACGCTCCCACCTTGCTTTTTGGGAGCCCTTGAACCCGTCACCGTCGGTAATGTTACCAATGAGCTTGGCAGTGAGGCATAAAAATGGAGCAAGGGGATGGTGTAAAAAGTGCAAAAGTGCTTTTATTAAAAACAGTCACAAAAAGAAACAGTGTTCAAATAAATAGTGCAGTGATTCAAATCATCTTGTTTAAATAAATAATCCATAAAAACAGTTGTGAAGTGGAGGTTAAAATAAATAAATAGAAAAACAACCATTCCTTTAAAACGAGGTTAAAACAATGCTGGAAGCAGTCTCTTTAAAACCAATCCAAAGCCCGGTGTCTTTTACCTGGCGGCTCTCCTGCTTCTCCCATCTGGGCCACGCAACAGGAGAGTCGCCCTTTCTGCAGCTGGCCTTCTCTCCACATGTTTGATCTGGAGGCTCCCTGATCCCTGGCTTTGGTTCCGCTCTCCCGATCAAGACTTGGCTTTAAACCCAACGGCCAGGACTCTCACGTTGGGACTCCTATATCCAAGCCTCCTGACTCCTGCTGCCATCTTGGCCTTAGGCAGCCAGCCACCCTTCTTCTCCAGTCACTCCAGCTCCATGATCGCTCAGATGGAGCGACCGCTTCCTTCTGCCCCACCTAGTGTTGGCCAAACACCCCTGCTAGGGCTCACTGTCCAGCTGCCTGCCTGCGAGCCTGCACTCGCTCGCTCTCTCACTCACACCGGCTCTCTCTCTCCACGCTGCTTGCTGCTTCCTGCTCTCCTGCAACCTCCATTTTTTTCCTTCCCTAGCCGCCTTTTGCTTCTATTTATGAAGAGGATGTGGCAGCTGTAGCAAATCAGCAGCCCCAGGAACAATCTTGGTTGCGGACGGTTTCTCACCTGTGCACTTAGGTGAGAAACGCCCACATCACAAATTCCCCTGGAACCGCTTGAGCCACACTACCACCATGCCCCCTCACTAAGCCACGAGTGCGGTGATTATTTATTTAAAACTGGCCTTCCTGATGGGAGCTGTGGACCTGCAACACCACAGGGACATGAAATAATTAGGAGGCCAGAATGATCAGGTTATGGTGGGAAATTTAGCCATTACATTGGGATACACTCTACTATTTTCGAAAGGTGCCCAGGGATCTTTTAGTGACCACAAAAAGTCAGGACCTTCTTTTTACATCTCATCTGAAGGACACCATTATTTTTAGCACAGTGTCCTCGTCACTGCACTGGGGCATTGGGATCCACACACAGACCACAGGTTAAGTGCCCCCTGTTAGCCTCACTAGCACCTTTTCCAGTAGCAACCCAAGCTTTCCTGTTTTGTTTCCTTTCCAAGTACTGGCATAGGCCAAAACATGCTTAGCTTCAGATGGATTACTGGTTCTGAAGTGAGCATTGAGATAATAGCCACAAAATTAATCCAGCTGAAGTCATCATATCCAGCTACAAGCCGAATGGGTAACACTTTACATTAAGTGTCCATAATTACACTGTAACTACTATGTAATTACCTGTATAAGTACAGTGTAACTACGAGTTATTACTCCATACTTACTGTGTAATACAAAGTAACGCTATAGTTAATTACTCAGTTGTCATTGTTATTCCACAGTTTATATAATTACAATGTAACAATTTATCACTGATCCAAAAATACGTGTACTTACGTAGTTACATTGTATCTGCACTTTCAAAATGTAATAAAAACAGTTTATAATTATATAAACTGTAGAATAACAATGAAAACTGAGTAATTAACTATAGCGTTACTTTGTATTACACAGTAAGTACGGAGTAATAACTCATAGTTACACTGTACTTATACAGGTAATTACATAGTAGTTACAGTGTAATTATGGACACTTAATGTAAAGTGTTACCGTAGAATGATTATTAAGACAATAAGTAGCAAGAGCATTCGATAGAAGCCTCACTAAGAGTTATGTGGACAAGCCTAAGAAACCCTTCTCTGACACTGAAATAATAAATGAGTATATGAGCGAATATACTGTAACATGTGACAGAAAAAATAAGTTAAATACATTGTTTGGTTTCCAGTGTAGCAAGACAAAATGAAATACTTGCTGATTTACTTAAGCAACTTAGTTATGCCATTAAAGTGGGAAAATTAATTTTGCTAGCTGTGAATGAATCGATGCATAAGGAGTGTCTGTGTGAGTTTTTATGATGAAGAAATGTTAGAGTCTTGTGAGGATGTCTTAAGTCTGAGAACTCTTCATGTTCAAACAAGAGGTGACGACCTCCATGAAGCATTAATGCAGATGCCGAGTTAAAAGATTGGCCTGAAGCATGTAGTGTCAATAACTACTGAAGGAGCACCATCCATGACAGAAAAGGAGAACAGATTCTCTCATCACTGAGACCTGATATTCTGTCACTGCATAATCCATCAAACAGTTTTGTTTGCTAGTTTAGGAGAAATATACTCAGAAGTTATGAGAACAGTGATAAAACTTTTCAATTATTTGAAGCGTCATCTGTGCAGCAGCATCTTTTATTGGGCACATTCGTTTCAGAAGTTAGTGCAACATTTCATGATTTAGTTTTTGACAATAATGTTAGGTGGCTCAGAAAAGACAGGGTATTAGAATGTTTTTGGGTCACTTGGAAAGAATTGCTAACTTTTTTGTCTGAACAAAACAATGCAAAAGCTAAACAGTTTGGAAATTTTATGCAGGACAAAAAGAAAATGGAAGTTGTTGCTTTTTTGTCTGAAATAAGATCCCACCTCACTGACTTAAATGATAAACTCCAGGGAAGAAACACCACAATATGTGACCTCATGTTAGCAATGTGCTAATTTGGGAGATCACTGGAGGTATTTAAACATACAGCAGGGTATGTATAACTTCCCAAAACGTTTATTACAAACAAAAAAAAACATAATCATCAAAACTATATTGAGTTTTTGGACAAATTGAGTAACAATTTTTAAACTCACTTTCAGCCTGGGAAAGCAAATTCTACTCTTCACTGAAAACCCATTAGCAGCACCAAGAAAGCCTTCATCTGAAGGAAGTTCATTGTGGCCTTGTCAATTTCTGGAAAAAGATGGTTACTGCAGCAAATGCTCCCCTCCTACGAAAATTTTCCCTTCAAATTTTCACAATGTTAACCTCAACACGATGTTGTGAATCAGCATTGATATCTATGAACAAAAAAATCGGGAGTGGTCTCCTCTGGACTGTCTCGTATACTCAGATATGGGGATGGATATTTAAGGAGTAAACCGCAAGACAATGATTATATTTTTATATTATCTACATTAAAGAACCATCAACAACAAATCAAATCAAACTGATAATATATTGAATTATTATAAAAGTACAGTTGAATAAATCGGACTCTGTAACTGCATGAATAAAAAAATTTGCCATGATAATTTTATTTTGGTGAACAATTTAGGTAAATTACCACTTTCAGTGAGCGGAAGTGGGTCAAAAGTTGCTAGAGACTTTAGTAATGTGTGTAATGTGATACTTGTACACAAAATTTCGTTTACATAAATCAAAAATATTCTCAAATATGTATGTATTATCATTTGAACTTCAAACAGAAAATTGCAATTATCTTGAAAATCGGTTGTTTTTCAAACAAATGCAAAGCGACAAAAAATGCTTAGAATGTGGTGCTTTACTATAATTTGATGTGAAATTATCAAATGTTTAATATTTCTGAGGAAATGTTATAGGTAAAGTACCACTTCCGTAAATAACTCAAAGTTGATAGAAATTTATGATTTGTACCTAATACTTGTATGTAATATTTGGTTGACCTAAGTGAAAGCGTACTGAAGTTATCGTCTTTACATGCACACATACAAATATGCACACACACACACACAATTCCAAAAATAGTATTTTCACACTCGGGGAGGTCTAAAATGTCGAGATTCACCAAAATCTCGAAATCAAATTTTTGGACAATTCCAATACTTTCCCTGTATTTCATATAAGAGAAAGTAAAAATCACATTGCACTAGACTCACCAAAGACAACTTGCATGAGTGTCTTGAGTTGCCATTTCATGTCAAATTTTAAAGGCTTGATTACAGAAGCAAGGTGTCACTTATTAAAACTGCAATGCTTCCTTTGTACATACTGTAGTTCTTAACTTTTTGGAAAATTGTTTTGTGCATTAGACCACAATTCTCTAGACCTTTGTGACTTATATTTTGTAAGTGGACCTTTAAGATTTATATTGGACTACTGCTGGCTTGTAGCAAAGTGAGGGGGCACTCACAAAACTTTCCTAGACCCAAATAATGAAGGGATTTTATTAAAAAAAATAAGTAATATTTACAGCCACCAAGCAACAGACCTACAACAAAAGGAAAAATAATAAAGACCTACGTCCTGCATACCCACCTACAGTATAAAAATAAAAACCCTGCACTATGACATTGGGTGACATGTTAACTTACCCCCAGCATGTTCTCAGTCTGCTATTTCAGCTTCCAGCACAAACACTCTCCTTCTTTACATTATGACTTCACTTACTCCTATCAGTTGAGCCCTTATCCATCTTTACCTCCCAACTCCAGGCTCACTGCCCTGGTCTGTTGACAGGAAGAGGCTTTTAAACTCTGACATATTACTACTTAAGTGTATTTTTTGGTCTAGTGTAACGTTTAAAACCTTGGGGCCTTCAAAAAGAAACTCCTTCTAGCAGCCCCAGGTACTCCTGCACTTCCACATGCACCCGAGGCCCCGCCCCCCCTCCCCTCAGCTTGCTGCATCTCTCTCAGATTCATGTAAATAAATCGAGCGAACTATGATACTTAGCGTGATGAGAGAAGTCGCAAAATCAACCAGAATTTTCAAGCAAAGAAAAAAACCCGATCTAAATCCATTAAGTTGTTTTCTCGTGAAAAGCGGACAGACAACAGATGTTGGATTTTATATATATAGGGATAAATGCAAATACTCAAAATGGGCACTGGAGAACAGTTAAAAAGAACAATAGAAAACAAATATATACATAAATCAACAATGGCTTCTAACACATAGCAGGGCTAGAGAATGTCCAGGGGATTGTGACTAGGTTGATTCTGGGACTAAAAGGTATGAACTGTGAAGAGAGTTTGAGGGACCTGAATCTTTCCATTTTAAGCAAACAGAGATGAACAGGCGATTGAAGTGTTTAAAATTAGGGAAGGGATCACTGTAGTAGAGTGGATCCTAGTGGTTGAAAACTTGTCAAGGGCAGATTTCGCACAAATTTTAGAAGGTTTTTCCTTACAGAAAGTAACATAGACACATGCAGTAAATTACCAAGTAGTGTTTTCGAGAGTACAAGTTTAGAGACTTTCAAATCAGAGTTTGATGTTATTTCAGACAATCTAGGTGAATAAATTTGTTGATCTACTTTATGGAGAAATATTTCAGACAAAATTAAATAAATAAATGTTCAAATAAATAAAAGTACTGTAATGTGAGCATAAATAAATTAAAGTGTTGTGAAATGTTTTTTGTTGTTAATTTATTTACTGATATTTGTCCATAATATTCTTCCAAATGCATCATGAAATAGAGTTTGAAATAAAAGTGTCACTTTCACTCAACAAAGTTGAGAGTGTGGGCTCTAGAGAGGCTGGACTGTAGCACATGCTGTGTTTTGATTGGTGAATTCTGTAGATTGCACACACCTCATTTTAATACATCCGTGCAGGAGATGGAGGTAAATGAGATAGCACAAGAATTAATTAGAAAAATGCTTACTACTGCAGATGAAATGGATTCTGTTGAAGCTACCACATATTTCAGCGAGAAAACAGAAGATTTATCAGAAGAAATTACAATGTTGGTGGCCCTTTTAAATTATGATATCAATGAAACTATTTTTGAAAATATCGAAGAACTGGTGCAACATACTAGGCTCAGTTCAGGTGATGGAGTTACCTGGCCTGGACACCCATCCTTTGACATTGCAGTTGAGCCAATAGAACACTTTCTCTTATGTGTTTTGAAAGTGCAACAGATTGCAAATCTCTATGGTGCATCGGAGAAGATGATCACAAGGCGAATGAGCCAATGTGAGATACAGTGAGCTACACCTGTATCAGTTTAGACACTTTGACATGGAAAGCCCAAAGTAGCAATATTTTGAGCTGAATATTTGACACTTGCTTGTGAGTCTAAAGTCAAATGCATATTTGCAGCTACTTTTTCAAACAACTTTACTGCTCTGATCAGTGGCAAACATGATATTTTCTGATCTACCACACTGATCTGTGATATTTAGCAGGCACTGTAAAAGTTTTTAATCTCATTTGGCCAGCAAATATTTAGCAGTTTTATGATAATGAGCTTCATGATTTAACCCTAACCCAACTGCAATGTAACTGAAGTGTTCTTCTTGTCAGAAAACTGTCACAAGTTCAATGGCCTGATGAGATTTAAGAAGTGTGTACCAGGTAATTTGACTAATTTACCCACATTGGACTAAGTAAAATCTGATACAAACAAAGGATGTTTCCTTTTTACAAAATTGGTAAAAGTTATGTTTCCCAAAGTTTTTTAACCCTTTAAAGTGTCTGCTAACATTCACAGATTAGAGCTGTATAGTTGTGTGAGTAGCCAGCCAAATAACTTCAGCCTCGTTGTTGTTTTATTTCCTTCACAATGTTTCAGATCTTTGTTCCTACATCAGTTAAGTGTCATTACCTCTAGATAGATAGATAGATAGATAGATAGATAGATAGATAGATAGATAGATAGATAGATAGATAGATAGATAGATAGATAGATAGATAGATAGATAGATAGATAGATAGATAGATAGATAGATAGATAGATAGATAGATAGATAGATAGATAGATAGATAGATAGATAGATAGATAGATAGATAGATAGATAGATAGATAGATAGATACTTTATTAATCCCAATGGGAAATTCACAACATTCTCTAACATTCAAAGACACCACAAAAACATGGGATACAAGATGATACACCACCATGTGAAATCGCAAGCAGTACAAGTCGCTGGTATGTTGCAGATAAGAAAGTATAATGTTTGCCACTGATCAGAGATGTAAATTTGCTTGAAAAAGTAGCTGCAAATATGCACCTTTATATGTGCTCACACTTCACAACCCATTTTTTAAAATTATGCTCACATTACTTTTATGTATTTGTGCATTTATTTATTTATTTATTTTATTATTTAATTAATTAATTAATTTTGTCAGAAATATTCCTCCTTACTATTTGGGCTGTATGGCCTATTCTTGTTACAGTTGTTCTAATGTTAAATGCAAATGAGAAACACTCACTGGTTATTGTTATCTTGATGCAGATTTGCAACAATATGTTGGTATTGAGGATGAGTAACCCTTAAGAGAGGTTAAGAACAAAATTAAAGTAAAAGTTTGTGAAACATTCTAGGGAGGGAAGAAGAATAACATATACTTTGTCATCCTAGTTAGAAGTATGTATGTTCATTCGAAATGTCCTCAGATTAATGTAGTTTTCCAAGTAGAGTTATGATATTTGTTTCCATTATGAGCAGTAACAAATGGAAATGAGTTAGGTATTAATTTCACCTTCCTCTATTTTTTGAAAAAAATATACATTCCACTAATTCCTTCTTCATTATGAAATGGATGCAGCACATGGAAATGGGTCTCCTGTAACAAACTGATATAAATGTTTAGGCTATTATGGTGACTGTTTTATTTTGATTTACTATGATTTGGTCTTTTGACATTTACGCTGTCAGCTCAGCTGATAGACTGAAATGTTCTGTCATCCATTTTTTAAGTTTCATTGATAACATATTTTTGAATGTGATGTAGAAGTGTAGTATTGAAGATACTCTTCTGATTAATTTATCCATAGAGCAGTGCAGATGGACCAAAAAGCTGAAAAAAAGGAAAAAAAGGCAGAGACAAAAGCAAAGTAACTCAATGTACTCCAAAATGTTTTAGATCTACCATTAATCAGTGAAAGAGAAATGACATTTAAAAAGGCAGAAAATGTTATCTTAAAATATTTTAGAGAATATACAACATAAAAGAACACATGCTATATTAAATGGCTAATAGCTTTTTCTCATTAAAAGGTAACGCTTACCAGGTTAATATCAAATTGAAATGGCTGTAGTAGGAATCATCACTGTCATTCTCATGGGAATAAAAAAAGCCTCATGCCCTGTTAACAGAGGCTGTAAATGCTGACTCAGACAGTGCTGCAGAATTCCAGTAATGCTTAACAGAGTTGAAATTAAAGTGACTGACATATGCCATGCTCATCAGATAATGTGAGTGTTTCTGATATAGACACTGTCATTCTGCAAGATATATTAAGCAGGGCAAGTAAGAAATACCGAACAATGTTGCTGTCTTTATTAAGATCACTCTGTAGGTGGAAAGATCAGCTTAAAAACCTTTTTTACTACAGTAGCAAGGACATTTTGTAATCATCACTGTAAGCAAATTCAGAGACAAAAAGCAAAGTTGTAAATCTGAAAACTGACAAGAAACAAAACCCTACAAAATTAGAAAATAACTTACTAAAGAACTTAGATTCTTGTGTCAGGTCATTCCTCAATTGAAAACAAAGTTTGGATGCTTAAGCACATGTGGCTTGACCTTATAAAGATGACAGACATAGCGTCAAACACATGTAGCCTTGTTCACCCATAACCACACCCTCACACACACACAAATGATATCACGGCATCAAACAAAATCTGTCTCTCTCTCTCTCTCATATATATATATATATATATATATATATATATATATATATATATATATATATATATATATATATATATATATAAAATCCCTATGTGCGTCCAGGTGTTCGTGTGTGGGTGTCTTCTGGTGAAGTGCGCATGCGCGGGGCACGGTGCGATGCGCGATATTACTGTCAGAGAAAGTTAGAGGCGTTTTACGGAAATACAAGCCAGTATTACTGCGAGAGGAAATTAAAAGGTACACAATACAGTGACGCATATTACAGCCACATACAAGCCAGTATTACTGTCAGAGGAGATTAAAGGCATATTACCGATGCGCACGCCTATATTATCGCCAGAGAAAATTAAAGGTATATTACGGACGTACAAGCCAGCGGACGTACAAGCCAGCGGACATACAAGATGGTATCCTTCAATAAGGGCGCGCACAAAAAGGCGAGCCTCAAAAGGGCGACCTCGATTGGGCGCAGCGACAAAAGGCGCGCGTAAATAAAGATCTGCACCTTTGTTGCTCTTCACATATCCAGAGCCATTTGAACTAAATTATCTACAAACGCCTTTATTCACCGTGCTCAATTGAGGTCGCCCTTTTGAAGCTCGCCTTTTTGTGCGCGTCCTTATTGAATAGAGCCGTACAAGACAGTATTACTGTCACAGAAAATTAAAGACACACAATACACGGCGGCAGCCCACAAAGAACGGTCAGCTCAGCAAGTAAACATCAACAAAAGAAAGGTTGAAAGAAAGAAAAATACGACCGACAAAAACAATGAGGTCAAAGTCCCTTGCCATTTAATATAGACTGTACCTACTAATGTTTATGCACTACTGTTCTAGCGCCCGTTATTGTAACGGGCTAAATGACTAGTATATAAATAAATAAATATATAATGGTAAGGGTTGTTTCTGTCTGTTACATCATTACTCGTTAACCACTGGGGTAAGAATGTTGATCTAAGTCATAATTGAAATTTTATGATGTGATATGCAGTGGTACAGCCAAAAGGCAATGTTATTAGAGTTTATGTCTTTCTTTCAACAAACTCCTCAAGAGGATGACATGGCAAAAAGGAAAAGAACACCAGCACCATCTGCTGCGCGTCAGGTTTGGGATACAGAATGCATGCCTGACAAAGACAAACAAATGACTGCACTAACTGACCTATGCTCCTGTCTGAACACCAAAGCGATCATTACGAAAGTCCACTACTGCACATCGTAGTACTTCAGCTCCTGAGTGTCAAACCACACACAGGTGGCACTTCAGTGAGAAGCTGGCTAATACTTTGGCTTATCGACATGCCAAACATATTCTGCGATGGGAATGTGAGAGCGACAACAACAGAGAAATGCATGCTGATAAATGAGGTGATCGACAAAGACTCACAACTTCTACCTATACAGGTATGCAAACATTGCTTTTATATGTTTACATCAATGGTTGGTAAAAAGATCTACTTTCCAAAGTTACATATGTGATTTGATGACTGTGGGGTAATGTTTATTGATACTGAAATCAAAAGAATGCATTGCGAAAATGGAAATTTTCAGCTTGATATGAACCACCTTTATTTGAGGACCAAAGATCCTAATAGCACAAGACAGTATGTCAAGAAAAAGAAAACAATAAAAAGTAAACTACAAACCAAAGCAGTGTTTATCTTATTCCTGTCAAAAAGGATGACGGTGATCATTATGATATTATGAGCTATTTTACAGGTGTGTTTTCATTCAGTTCATAGATTTTTGGATCAAGGATTATGTTTTTTTAGTTTGTATTTAATTTCAACTTTTTAAATTTTTAATTTGGTTAAAGTATTTTTTTATTGGACACTTCAAGAGGCATCATATAACCACATCTGTTGCTGACATTACAGGAAATGATGTTGTAAATATGGTGGCAGTCACAACATATGTCATTTCTCGGTGGATACACATTACAAATTTTCAAGAGCTTTTACCCTTTGGTTTCAGTTGCCTTTTCTCTTTGTCTGTACAGGTTTGATCTCTGCCCTGATTTTGACCATGATTTTTGTTGTTTTTTGTGTCTTGGTATTGCTTGCTGTGAGCTGGAGTCACAAACAGTGTTAACAGTGGTACATAGGCTTTCAAAACACCACAAAGCAGACTAGGACCTTCACTAGCCAGCACAGATGAGGCTCACTCAGGCCAACCTGTCCCTAAACTACTATCAGTAAATGGCAATTCAGGGCAAACAAGTAGAAAATTACTATCTGAAAGCAGAACCCAAGAAAACTAAGCAGAAATATCACCAAGAAAAAACAGTAAATATAAAGAAATAACACAACTTCAGTGTTTCACTGATGAGTCTTTTCATTCTGGCTGACGGTGACTATGACTAATCCTATGACTATGACTAGATCAAGACCAAGTTTAACAAGGACATCCCAGCAGCAGTGGTCTCTTTAGTTCCACCCATTGAATACAAGGAACGTAAGAACTTTTAAAGAAACAGTACATAAAAGTAAAATTCTAAACAAACCTAAGGTAAATTACACAAAAAAATGCAAAACAATAATTCATGAATAACAAAAACAATAATAAAACAATATACATGCAAACCATGGTTGACACCTAACACTGCATTTTAATCACAATAATCCTGAGCAATACTGTAACTGTGATTACGACTAATCCTTTGACTATGACTAGATCAAGACCGAACTATTGTGTTCAGTACTAAGAGGAGACAATTGCCAGGCCTGAGTGCTGTTGCAGTGAACAATGGATTTATATCAATACCAAGTTTAACTAATTCACAGCTAGTCTTGTTTTTGTTTTTTTTTGTTTGGTTTGCTCAGGTGGCCTTCTGATTGCCTGTTAAATAAGGTTCAACCCGCAATTAATGTCTCGCCCTCTCTTAATTAACAATATGCTGCTATACATTTTTCTTGATTTAAAGGAATAGAGCACAGTGAAAATGAATATCCTCATCTAAACGTATGAGAGCAGTTCAAATAAGCAGCATGGCTGAGGCAGCGTGTGCTAGATGCTGTATACCAATAATTCTCTTTCCGATCAGCTGCTATAGAGCTGTGATTCCACACTCAGATAGAGTGATATAAATACTCCAAGTGGTGCAGTAAGAGTAATATGGAAAAAGATGATCCGCTGTGGCAATCCTTAACTGGAGCAGCTGAAAGAAGAAGAATGTACAGTGAGAGTAACAACGCTAAAGCAGCTATATTTGGAATAGTTTGGCCATTCCATGGACCATTATATTGTTACACGTTAATTACAATCAGATGCCTTAAACTAATAAACAATATGTGGTTAATTTCAGTGTATGGGTGTCACGGTGGCGCAGTGGGTAGCGCTGCTGCCTCGCAGTTAGGAGACCCAGGTTCGCTTCCCGGGTCCTCCCTGCGTGGAGTTTGCATGTTCTCCCCGTGTCTGCGTGGGTTTCCTCCGGGTGCTCCGGTTTCCTCCCACAGTCCAAAGACATGCAGGTTAGGTGCATTGGTGATTCTAAATTGTCCCTAGTGTGTGCTTGATGTGTGGGTGTGTGTGTGCGCACACACTGCGGTGGGCTGGGCCCTGCCTGGGGTTTGTCTCCTGCCTTGTGCCCTTTGTTGGGTGTGATTGGCTCCAGCAGACCCCTGTAACCCTGTAGATAGGATATAGCGGGTTGGATAATGGATGGATAGATTTCAGTGTATATGATAAAGCCGTGTCAGGGATGTGGATCTTAAAAAGAAAGGGAAACCACACTGGAACAAAAGCACTGCTGTGACACTGGGTGCCGGCAGTTTGCAAAACCGAGCAGAGAACTTGCGTACACCAAGGATTTAGCTGGCATGAAAACGTGTATGGCTTTACGCCAAGTTTAGGTTTTATACATTGCGATTTCAGCGTGGAAACGGGAGTACGCAACATTTTTGTGCATACGCACCGTTTATACATGAGGCCCCAGGAGCGTGCTGTCTCTCTCAGTCTCTTGCAGGCCATTCCCAGGAAATCCCACTGATGATGCTACTTCCGGTTCCAGAGCCACTGATGACATAAGTTCTCGTCACGATGACATCACTTCCGGTTCAGGTGCCAGTGATGTCACTTCGCCTACTCTTGCTTAAAATGGCCATTTTCTCTCAAGGGCAGTCAGTTCTGTTCTGGACTCTGTTCTATGTACATCGTGCTTATTTCAAATCAACTTTTTGCTGCCAGGAAACAATATACGAGTGGCTTCCCCAAACCTTTATTATGTTTATGACTTGTTCTTATGACAGTGGCTTAGCAGGCAGGATGATTATTTTCCAGAAGAAACCAGGAAAGAGCCAAGAACATGATCAGGCAGGAGAGTACCAGGACCATGTTTCCGGGTGGAGGGTTCACTCAGTGGTCCGGAGTGACGTGGTACAGGCTTCGCTCTCACAACAGGTAACCGGGCTCATAGTTGTACAAAGGGTGAGTGTGGAAGAGACCCACAAACATGGGCTGGTTCCTGCGGGTAAAACGAAAAGGGCTTATTATGTTCTCTTGGAGGAGAGAACTGAACCACCCACTGGGATCGAGATCCCAGATAAATGTGGGCTATCCCCGGACCAGCAGCTAAAGAAATTACAAACTTGGGAATACAATCCAGAGGGATCGACCCGGGAGCAAGCTTTTGCTCTCTGGGAGCTAGTGGCACAATGGCTACGGGCTTTTGAGCTCACTGCCGTACAAATCGTGCAGCAGGTAGCCTGCTTTATCTTTACTAAAGGTCTTTCCAATAATTTACCCAGCCGGTCTGGGGAGACTTTCACTCTATGGATGAGTTAATTCAGAATATAGAAACAACTAAGCCAGCCTTGCAATCTGGGAGAGCAGAACGATCCTCTAGTAAACTCCGTACGGATTACGTCCCACCATATAAGTCTCTTCTATATAAACTGAAGCCTGTTCCGAGGTCCCTGGGGCAGTGGGTGGGCTGCTTGTCTGGGAACAGGATGGAATGCAGGTGGAAGGAGGGGGATCGGTTGTGTGCACTTACGAACCCCCTGATTATGGCTCATGCAGGAGTGGTAGTTGTAAATGGCTTCAGAGTCAAAACACTCTTGTACTCCGGCAGGAACATTTCTGTTGTTGATTGCCGCTATGTATTACCACGACAATGGAAGAAAATAAAGACCAGTATCAGATGCATACATGATGAAACCCATAGCTATAAAACTGCCCTATGTTTAATCAGTTACGGAGGATCGCTTAAAAGATTCCCTTAACAAATACACCTTTTCCAGTGATTCTGAGGTGGGACTGGTCTGACAATAAATGCAGTTTACTATTAACTATTCCCAATAATCACGTAGGCCTAGTTATAGAAGAGAATAACCCTACTCAGGCTGTTTTCATGCTGTCCAATCAGCTGTCGGAGAGAGTTACGGAAGTCCAAGAGGAGGATGGGGAGACTCCTGGACCATTGCAAATAGACACAACAACAACAACAACAACTTTTATTTATATAGCACATTTTGATACAAGTGTGTTGTCTCTCTCAGTCTCTTGCAGACTATTCCCGGGATGTTCCGCATGATGCCGACACCCATGATGATATATACATACAGTAACATCCTGGGGCCTATGGGGGTCTTAAGCTAGCCTTGCTGTAACTCATTTCCATTATGTAGATAATACAGAAGATACTTGTCTTTCATTATGCACCCAGCTTTTTCTAATAGCCAAATTAAAGCAACATTCAAACAAAGCGTATTAAATACCTAGTCAGAGGGTAGACAAAATTTGTAAAGAATGTCTCATCATAGCGCAAACATCACAGTAGGGCACAAGTGGAATATAATACCTATTGTGAGATATCTCATATAAGATCTGGTGAACACTTGCATAGATATATCCAGAGCACTCCAAAGGGATAGAGCATTATCAGTATCTTTCAATGCACACTTTCAGAAATGATGGATGAGAGATTTCTTAATTAGAAAAATCATATTTTAACTTAAGATTAATGTTTAAACACATGTTGATCTGTATTTTTATATTTCTTACATTGCATGATATAAATATTTCTATGCATCGCTTGTCTTTTTCTGTGGCATTTAATTAAATATACTTCATCAAGAATCATGCTATACTTCAGTCCAAATATAAATTTAAAATATGGTTTCCATATCTTTTTATGGCATATTTGGATGTTTCACATCCGTAACAGTCTGTCAAATATGTGCAGAATTCATTTGGTAACATTACCCACAATACTAAATCTGCTCCTAAGGTGGTCTAAGTTGGTCTGCAACTTTGTTCCCTTTTTCCAACTCCAACAACCACACTGCAATTGTACTTAGTCTTCATTTTGATCAACTGCTAGTTTGCAGCTCTGGAGCACACTAAAATTAGTCATGTAACTGTAAATATCAACTAATAACAAATCAGCACAGGATCACCCCACAACTGACCCATTCACTAAGTTTATTAAAAAGATTGAAGGACAAGGAGATAAAAATACCAAAATAAAGGAGTCATGTTACAAAAAAGTTTATAGAAATCTAGCATTCAAAACATAAATAAAGGTCAAAATTCACTAGTCAAAAAATGCCACAAGCACATGTCAAAAACAGACTATCCCAAACTAAAAATAACAGTGTAATAAGAGTGAATTTTATGTAGATAATCCAAAAGCTTGAATGCGGCTGATACTGTGTATGCCACCATCTTTTTTAGGAGAGACATAATAATATAAAATGTCACAGAACTTATGTGTCACTGAACCAGCAATGAGCCTGCAGTAGTAAAAGTAAATAACACAACTACAGCCATGGAAAGCAAAGTGGTGTTATGGCAACATCAGCAAACACATTGATAAAAATTAAAAACTGTAAAAAACACAGGCACTACCACAAAAATGTGCAAAAATAAAACAAATTGTGCACAGTAAAATGAACCTCCTTTTCTCAAAAAAATATGTAACAAGTGTTGCATTTTTTGACTTGTAAAATTACATTTTTATTAAATCTAGTCTTTATACTGTAAAATGTGCAAAATACTACATGTCAGAAGTCTAAAAATTATAATAATGATACAAACAATAATGATAATAATAATAATATGAAATGAGTAATAATAATGATGGTAATGCTAATACCATATATACTATCAACATATGTCTTTTATGTAATATATCTTTGAACGAGAAAACTACTTAGGTGTACAATCATTTACCCAACAAATGTTCAGCATAACCCTTCATCTCAACAACAATGCTTTTGATCATGTCATCATCAAGAAATGGATCTTGGTTGCCAATTTTCACTTTTATTCCTGGCTGCTCCACAAAATCAAAATGAGGTGATGCTGGTTTATTTGAAGCAGGGTCAACAGAAACCCAAACATGTTTTATGAGATGCCATTATGAGGCTAGGAGAAGACACATCTATACCATTGCCTGGGTAACCCTCGGGTCTGACACTTGCGTAAAACACTGTTAGCACTTTTACATCCCGAGTAATTCTTCGGTCTAACGCTTACATGAGACAGGGAGGGAGGGAGACCTGGGACTAATGCTCTTAACACTATTTTTACTGCCCAGGCGACGCTCGGGTCTAATGCTAAAGAACTTAAACAACATGGCTGTGGCCTTGTAAAAAATTACACAGCAATATCACAAAAAACAACAAAACAAACAAAAAAAAACCAGCCTTCACAAAAATGTGCAAAAATAAGACATTATGAAAAAAAGGACTCCGCAATCGTGGAGTCTCACTTACAGTAGTAATGATTAAAATTTGTTTTTTCCATCTAAGGGAATCCATGCACTCGTCACAAGAAAAATTCAAGCTGCCTTAGCACTTTCTCGCAGTCATGTTATCAGTTGTGTTTCATCTGATCTAAACTGAATGATTTGCTAAAAATTGCCCTAAATTGTAATTGTGACAATATAGCAAATTTAATCATAAATAATGAGTAATGACCAATGAAAACACTTGAAGATGTCTAGCTGTAAATGTCCATGTAAGTTTTTATTTTGTTGATTTGTAAAGCCTAGTAACTCACAAAAATGATACATAGCAAAATGTATATATTTTTATATACATTTTTGCACTGAAATTTTAGTCAACACAATGCCTAAATTAACAGCCAGCAAAAAAACCTCCATCATTCTAAGAACGTCAATGAGCATTCTCAATAAACTAATATGCCTCAGTGATTAAGTGAGTCAAACTCAATAAACTCCAGTAACTACAAGTGCAGAGCCATTTCCCAAGAAGGGCCTTGAAAAGGCCATTTTATGTTCTAGCAGATCAGGTATTTTAAGAATCGCACTATCCGCATAATTAAGGAGCATATTTTACATATTTTAATTGGTAGCTAGGTTGCAGACTTTGTAGAATTACTTTAGCTGGTGGCTGGCATGACCTTTGCCTCCTGCCTTAAGATATCTTACATAATAGAAGTTCTCACCTTTTTAAATTAAAATATGTAGATGATTTCAGGCTATTGTTTTGAGTTTAATGATACCTTTCATTGATTAATTGTAATATTTTATTCACTCAGATGTAATATAGTTATACAATATTTGATTTTCACTGCCTTGCCTGGCTGAAATTCTTGTCATATAACTTCTTTCCTGAAGCATTCTTAATTATGTAAACGAGAATATGTTACATTGGAGGGTGTCACTGATAAATGCAATAAAAGATGTATTAGTGGTTTATTAAATCCTATGGCTGTCTCACTGTATGACCCCGAGCATGTTACTTAACATGACCGTGATCTAATTAAATAAATGTATCTTTGTAAGCTTTATTCGCCTTTGCATGTAAAATAATTTGAGATCTTTTGCCTTGAAACTGGAGGTACGGTGGCATGGTGGCTAGGGTGATGAATTTTGTACCATGAGGTTGTTAGTGCAAGCCTGCTTTTAACTCACTGAATGATCCTGAGAAATCCAATTAACTCTTCACATTGGATCACAAGGCTATGTGTTCTAAGTGCCATATGGGATGGATGGGCATCCCAAACAGGAGAGGAGAAGGTTCTTTGCCCAGATGGAAGGCCTCAGGTGGATGGATGGATGGACGTCCCATTCCCATTCATATGACTCAGGTGCCGCCGCGAGTGGCAGCCTTTCCAGTAGCTCCGTGTATGACTTTATCTTTCTACCTTTTTCTCTATTTCACTGATCACTCCTACCACTTTCTTTTATGTGGACTCATTCCCTGGACACTTTTACTACTTTTACTACTTTGTACTACTTGGACATGGATTTTTACATGCAGAGACTCGTCTGTTCAGGTAGTCAACTTCAAGCACTGAGAACAAATGCCCGCGCCGGTGTGGTTCCCTATTTGCCTGACGAGATAAGAAGGCGGTATCGTGGCAGCAGAGCCGGAGCTAAGCTAAAGGCTAAGCATCTTGCGAGAAAGTGGCAATACAAGCCTTTGGTGCCTTCTGTGATCCGGGTTAATATGAACTCACTACCAAATAAGATTGACGAACTGGCTGCGCTGGTGAAAAATGTCAGGACCTACAGAGAATGCAGTTTGTTGTGTTTTTGTGAAACGTGGCTAACAGCTAGCATCACAGATGCTAACGTGGAGCTACCCGGGTTTAGCACAGTTAGAGCGGACAGAGACGCCAATACCTGTGGGAAGCGGAAAGGAGGAGGACTCGCTGTCTATGTGAACACAAGGTGGTGTAACTCTGGACATGTTAACGTCAAAATCTCCACTTGCTGCAGGGATATCGAACTGTTGGCCGTAAGTCTGCGTCCCTACTACTTGCCCAGAGAGTTTGGACACGTCATTGTTATTATTGTTTACATCCCTCCTCGGGGGAACGTGGAAATAGCGGGTGACATCATTCATTCCACTGTTGCTAAATTACAAACACAGCACCCCGAGGTGCTTGTGCTAATCGCTGGAGATTTTAACACATTACCTGCCTTCTCCTAGTATGTGGATTGTAACACCCGGAGAAATAGGACTGTTGATACTGTATGCAAATGTTAATACAGTGCCATCCCGCTGCCTGCGCTTGGGAAAGCAGATCATAACCTGGTTCTGCTTCAGCCTCACTACAAACCAAGAGTGAGGGAGCTACCTACAACCACACGCTCATTCAGGAAGTGGTCCCCTGAGTCAGAGCAGGCTCTGAGAGACTGCTTTGGAACTACAGATTGGGATATCCTGCAGGGCTCACATAGTGAGAACATTGAGGAGGTTGTTGACTGCACTACTGACTACATCACCTTCTGTATGGACATTGTAGTTCCAGTAAGAACAGTACGCTGCTATGCTAACAACAAGCCATGGATTACAAGTGACATCAAGGGCCTTTTGAACCAGAAGAAAAGGGCTTTTAAAGCCGGTGATCAGAATGAGCTCAAGCGCGCGCAGAAAGAACTCCGAGTCCAGCTCAGGGTGGCGAAGGAGCAGTACAGGAGAAAGCTGGAGCAGAAGTTGCAGAACAACAGTATGAAGGAAGTGTGGGATGGGATGAAGATCATCACTGGCTGCAGCTCGAAGTAGGGTGCCACCATCAAGAAAGACGTGGAGAGAGCAAACCAGATGAACAACTTCTTTAACAGGTTTGACCACCCTAACCCACTCTCACCTCAGAGTACTGCATCCTCCACCCATCCTTCTGCTGATACCAGCATAGGAGAGAGTTTCCCCCCACCCACAATTACAGCAGCGCAGGTGAGCAGAGAGCTGAGGAGACCGTGCCAGCAAAGCAGCAGGTCCAGATGGAGTATCGCCACGACTGCTGAAGGCCTGTGCACTGGAGCTGGGGAGTCCTCTACAGTGCATCTTCAACCTGAGCCTGGAACAGGGGAGAGTCCCCAGGATTTGGAAAACATCTTGCATCACCCCAGTCCCAAAGGTATCACGTCCTAGTGAGCTGAATGACTTCTGGCCTGTCACTCTGATATCGCATGTGATGAAGACCATGGAGTGGCTGCTGCTTCACCACCTGAGGCCACAGGTCCGCCACACCCTCAACCCTCTGCAGTTTGCATGCCAGGAGAATGTGGGAGCGGAGGATGCCATCATCTATATGCTACACCGATCCCTCTCCCACTTGGACAGAGGCAGTGGTGCAGCAAGAAATATGTTTCTGGACTTATCTAGCACCTTCAGCACCATCCAACTTCTGCTCCTTAGGGACAAACTGACAGAGATGGGAGTAGATTCATACCTGGTGGCATGGATTGTGGACTATCTTACAGACAGACCTCACTCAGTATGTGTGTCTCGGGAACTGCAGGTCTGACATTGTGGTCAGCAACACAGGAGCGCCGCAGGGGACTGTACTTTCTCCGGTCCTGTTCAGCCTATATACATCGGACTTCCAATACAACTCGGAATTTGCCATGTGCAAAAGTTCGCTGACGACACTGCTATCGTGGGCTGCATCAGGAGTGGACAGGAGGAGGAGTATAGGAACCTAATCAAGGACTTTGTTAAATGGTGTGACTCAAACCACCTACAACTGAACACCAGCAAAACCAAGGAGCTGGTGGTGGATTTTAGGAGGTCCAGGCCCCTCATGGACTCCGTGATCATCAGAGGTGACTGTATGCAGAGGGTACAGACCTATAAATACCTGGGAGTGCAGCTGGATGATAAATTGGACTGGACTGCCAATACTGATGCTCTGTGTAAGAAAGGACAGCGCCAACTATACTTCCTTGGAAGGCTGGCGTCCTTCAACATCTGCAATAAGATACTGCAGATGTTCTACCAGACGGTTGTGGCGAGCGCCCTCTTCTATGCGGTGGTGTGCTGGGGAGGCAGCATAAAGAAGAGGGACACCTCACGCCTGGACAAACTGGTGAGGAAGGCAGGCTCTATTGTAGGCATTGAGCTGAACAGTTTGACATCTGTGGCAGAGCGATGGGCATTGAGCAGGCTCCTATCAATTATGAAAAATCCACTATATCCACTAAACAGTGTCATCTCCAGACAGAGGTGCAGCTTCAGCGACAGACTGCTGTCACTGTCCTGCTCCACTGACAGACTGAGGAGATCGTTCCTCCCCCACACTATGCGACTCTTCAGTTCAAAAGTTACAATACAAAGTTATTGTCTGATATACCTGCATTTTTATCACTCTTTAATTTATTGATTTTTATCAGTATGCTGCTGCTGGAGTATGTGAATTTCTCCTTGGGATTAATAAAGTATCTATCTATCTATCTATCTATCTATCTATCTATCTATCTATCTATCTATCTATCTATCTATCTATCTAAGAGAGAAGAAGGTTCCTTACCTGGAAGGGAAGCCCCAGGCAGATGGATAAGCATGCTGACTGGGTATACAATACCTTCCCTGGACAGGATGAAAGGGAAGGACAGGGAAAAACTGTCCCAAAGGCTGTTTATTCCCCTAGGAAGCTAGATGGCAGCAGCCCTGGATGTCGATGCCCGTTTGAACAACAGCATGGAATGCCAAGGATTGTAGTCCGGTAGCACAGCCCTGCTGGGTTTCGTGGGTGCCTCAAGAGGGCACTGCAGAGAGTTGTACTCCTTAATATTTGGAACTTCTGTGCGACCCAGAAGTGCTTTAAGTGGGTGAAGGTACTCCTGGTCCTCAATTAGAGGGACCACACTACCTTGTCCAGGCAAGTCGGTACTGGGACGAAGAAAGGCAACACTCAACTGGAGACGAAAGAGGAAAAGAGACAACTTATTTTATGAGCGTGCTCTGTAATAATCAACCTTTATTTGAACCTGGGACTGTGTTAGTGTGTTCATGCTTGGAGCTCACTGGCACCCCATTGCCTTCACAATGTAAACATTTATAATGTACACTGTACCTGTTAATCTTCTTAGAAGAAACTATCAGAAAAAATAAAATAAAACATAACATAGTATTCTCAAACTTGTTTAATCCATTTCAGGCTTACTGAACAACTGTGGACAGGGGAGCCAGTGCATGGCATGACTAAAACACTACAGTTATTTCAAATATAGATCAGTTAATATACTGTACAATTAAGGGCACACATTAAATATCCAATTTTATAGAAAGAAGATGTAAGAATTAAAGCAAAGGTTAACATGGGTAGTAAAAGAAGAACAGTAGAAGAAGTTAGGTGTGGCAGAAAAGAGAAAATCAAGTTCCACTGGAATCGTCAGGGTCAAAATTTTGGGTTCCAAGGTTGTCTGACTTGTCTATATGGTACTAAAGAGCAACTTTGCAAAATCTGGTCCAGATCAGACAAAGGGTGTAGGATTGTATAACTGACATTCTATTTTCTATGTATAGATGTATAGAATTTTATACTCTGTCCTATAAGACACAGAGAGGCAGTGAAGGCAGGGCAGGCTGGGTGTAATGTGTATGCTTCTGCAGGTCTATGTAAGAACCAACTGGAACTTTGATAACAAATTAGAGGGGGTAACTGCTAGTAGGGAGTTACAGTAGTCAATGCGGGATATGATAAAAGCATGGACAAGTTTCTCAGCATTGGAAAAGAGGCATGAGAAAATACTGGATATGTCAGGAAGGGGAAGTAAGAAAGTCTGTTAACCTGTAGAAGAGGAAAGAGAAGAATCAAAAATGAAACCAAGAAAAGCAGGAGAAGAAGGTCTGATTTCATCTTCATCAAGAGTGATTGAAAAAGAGCTCATTTTTTTAAGCTGAGCTTTAGTGCAAATTAGCATGACTTTAATTTTGTTGTAATTTAGTTTTAAACATTTAAATCCCATCCAGGTTTTAATTTCACTAAGTCAAATTGTAAGCTGAGAAAGGTATGATGATCTTTCACTATTAACACTGAAATAGATCTGCATGTAGAGTCTTGGGGCTCTGTCTGTCAGGCTCTGACTTTGGATCATACTGAAAACAAAATGTGGCAAAAGCAACTCAGATAAATAAATAAATAAAAGCTAAGATCAGAATCCAAAGCTAATAACAAATTTAAATTCTATGGCTAATAAACCCCCCAAAGTGGTAATTCAAGAAAGATTACAGAGAAAACACCATATGAATCATTAAGAACCTATTCCTAACACTAAGAAGATGTTGAAAGACCATCTAGAAGACAGAAGCACATCCACTGGCAGGAAGCAAAAAGATTCCATCTGAAAGGACAAGCAGTAAGAAGGTGTACTTGGAGACATGGCCCTTATAAGGCTTAGGAAGGTTGACTCATTTATGGATGCCAGAGGCTGAAGAGGGATGTCTGACTTGGTGCCTCTGTGGCAAGATTAGAGTCATTCCTGACCCTAACAGTGATGCCAGTATTTGGCCACAGTTAACTCCTGGACAGAGTTTACAGCCTGAAGATTTATTGATTGTAGAGTGTGAAGGTGATTTGTGGGAAGGGCTCAAGTGGTCAGAGGAAGAGAAATCAAGAATGAAATATAGAGAGATAGAGAGAGAGAGAGAGAGAGATAAATGAAAGTGGAGTGCTTATTGTACTTTAAGGTAGGTCATTCAGGAACTGATGCCTACAGATATATCCCAGAAACATTGCATGCATTAATTTTTTTCTTCTATTTATATTTTTTAAGTTCTCTGTTTGTTTTTGTGTTTATTTTAAAATAATAATTTTTTGTTCAGTTTTGGGGAGAAGAGCCTGTTCCAAGATTGTCCCTTTCATGACTATACATACTGTATAAGTTTTGTAAATATAGATTTTTCCACAAGCAACAAAGTTAGCAAAATCTGAAAAAAAAAATATAATAAACTAGGGGACTCTGCCCTCTGCTCGCTTCACTCGCCAACCCCCGGGTGGGCACTACAGGCTAGCCACTTCTTAGATCTGCCTCTCGCGTATGGTGAAGCGGATGTACAATTTAAACAGATTGTTATTTTCATGGGAATTGTTACATATGCATAATAGAACTAACTATTTTACATTGCAGCGAGTAATTAACCATAGTAAAAAATAGTAAAACATCCATCCATCCATCCATCCATTATCTAACCCGCTATATCCTAACTACAGGGTTACGGGGGTCTGCTGGAGCCAATCCCAGCCAACACAGGGCGCAAGGCAGGGAACCAATCCCGGGCAGGGCGCCAACCCACCGCAGATAGTAAAACATAATAAATTGAAAGAAAATTATGTTTCATGTTGCTTTAGTGGTATTTGTTGCGTTATACGTTCTCATTCTGTTTGGATTTGAAATTAACAAGCAAATACTTTTTAAACTTACACTTTTACTGTAAAACTTCAGTAAAAACAATTTTTTGAATTAACTTTACGCCAATGTCGCATTGAATTTTGATTCCATGTATGGACTTACATCGTGACAACACAACGTATAACTGCCCGTGAGTGAATATTGTTCCTTTCTCTCTAATAAATAAATCAACTTTTTCTAATGTTTGTCCCTGTGATTTGTTAATTGTCATATGATACATCCTTCTTTCAACAGTAGTTCAGCCGGTGTTAACAGATGTAGATATTATATGGGATATTGTAAGTTGATGTTTTCATCTTCCGCACAATCACCACCAACTGTTTCAGCATAGTCTATTGATACGCATTTAACCAATTTACTTTGTAACCGATCAATAATTTTCGTGTTAATTCTTTTGACTTCATCGTTTCGTATTGCTAGGATTGCCTGTGTACTCGTTTCTTCTGTTGATATCCCTTCTGGATGAAAGTCTTCAATAAGATTTGGACATACTGCGGTGGGTTGACACCCTGCCCGGGATTGGTTCCCTGCCTTGCACCCTGTGTTGGCTGGGATTGGCTCCAGCAGACCCCCGTGACCCTGTGTTCGGATTCAGCAGGTTGGTGGATGGATGGATTTGTACATAATACAGTAAGTCTTCTTTTATTGGGAACTTAAAGTGAGGAAAACGTAAACATTTATAAGAGCTGAGAGTGCAGGAACTGTGTCTGACAAAAGCATTCACACAAATGAGAGGTGAGATTACTGTGTGCGTGTTTGAAAATGGTTGTGAGGAGGGCGGGACTTCAAAAAAATCTCCAGGCAATAGTCTTGTTTCGCGGAACTTGAAAAAATCTCTTGGAAATAGTCTTGTCTCAAGATTTTCTTTTATAATAGAGGGCACTGAAGCAATAAAGAGGGCTCTATTACTTAGGCGTTTTACAGATATTTTGTTTTCAGCAATTATGTAATATCCTGGAGCTATCCTGCCCTGAAGATTACTTCATGAAACATAAACTATTTTCTGAGATGACCTTACTGACACTGGAAATGCTATCAATTCAAATGTAAAACTGATGTATAGAAACCTTTAAAAAACTGGGTCAATTGGCTGTAAATATTTGAATTATGTGGTGGTTTCTTGCAATAAGCTATCAGCATGAGAGCTTTTGATCAGTGATTACTGTAAAATGAGAAATAATTTGGAATGTTTTAAGCATATTTCCAAACACTTAATAATTTATTGAGTAGCTAAAACACTCTGAAAGCTTTGCATCATTTTCTTATATAATAAGCTACAGCAAACCTGTTTCATACTATTTACCATATAAAGTCTCAAGATGTGCACAAGTAGTGGCAAATAAAATTAAAAGTAGGAATTATTTAACAATTTAAAACAGGAATATTACATGTGGGGTAAAAGATAGATAGATAGATAGATAGATAGATAGATAGATAGATAGATAGATAGATAGATAGATAGATAGATAGATAGATAGATAGATAGATAGATAGATAGATAGATAGATAGATAGATACTTTATTAATCCCAAGGGGAAATTCACATACTCCAGCAGCAGCATACTGATACAAAAAACAATATTAAATTAAAGATTGATAATAATGCAGGTAAAAACAGACAATAACTGTTTAACGTTTAAATCCCCGGGTTGAATTGAAGTGTCACATAGTTTGGGGGAGGAACGATCTTCTCAGTCTGTCAGTGGAGGAACGATCTTCTCAGTCTGTCAGTGGAGCAGGACATTGACAGCAGTCTGTCGCTGAAGCTGCTCTTCTGTCTGGAGATGACACTGTTTAGTAGATGCAGTGGATTCTCCATAATTGACAGGAGTCTGCTGAGCGCCCATCGCTCTGCCACAGATGTCAAACTGTCCAGCTCCATGCCAACAATAGATCCTGCCTTCCTCACCAGTTTGTCCAGGCATTAGGCGTCCTTCTTCTTAATGCTGCCTCCCCAGCACACCACCGCGTAGAAGAGGGCGCTCGCCACAACCGTCTGATAGAACATCTGCAGCATCTTATTGCAGATGTTGAAGGACGCCAGTCTTCTAAGGAAGTATAACTGGCTCTGTCCTTTCTTATACAGAGCATCAGTATTGGCAGTCCAGTCTAATTTATCATCCAGCTGCACTCCCAGGTATTTATAGGTCTGCACCATCTGCACACAGTTACCTCTGATGAACATGAGAGGTCTGGGCCTCCTAACATCCACCACCAGCTCCTTGGTTTTGCTGGTGTTCAGGTGTAGGTGGTTTGAGTCGCACCATTTAACAAAGTCATTGATTAGGTTCCTATACTCCTCCTTCTGCCCACTCCTCATGCAGCCCACGATAGCAGTGTTGTCAGCGAACTTTTGCATGTGGCAGGACTCCGAGTTGTATTGGAAGTCCGATGTATAGGCTGAACAGGACCGGAGAAAGTACAGTCTCCTGTGGCGCTCCTGTGTTGCTGACCACAATGTCAGATGTGCAGTTCCCAAGAAGCACATCCTGAGGTCTGTCTTTAAGATAGTCCACGAGCCATGCCACCAGGTATGAATCTACTCCCATCTCTTTCAGCTTGTCCCTAAGGAGCAGAGGTTGGATTGTGTTGAAGGCGCTAGAGAATTCTAGAAACATAATTCTTACAGCACCACTGCCTCTGTCCAAGTGGGAGAGGGATCAGTGTAGCATATAGATGATGGCATCCTCTGCTCCCACCTTCTCCTGATATGCAAATTGCAGAGGGTCGAGGGCGTGTTGAACCTGCGGCCTCAGGTGGTGAAGCAGCAGCCTCTCCATGGTCTTCATCACATGTGATGTCAGAGCAACAGGCCGGAAGTCATTCAGCTCACTAGGATGTGATACCTTTGGGACTGGGGTGATGCAAGATGTTTCCCAAAGCCTCGGGGCCCTCCCCTGTTCCAGGCTCAGGTTGAAGATGCGCTGTAGAGGACTCCCCAGCTCCGATGCACAGACCTTTAGCAGTCGTGGCGATACTCCATCTGGACCCGCTGCTTTGCTGGTACGAAGTCTCCTCAGCTCTCTGCTCACCTGCGCTGTTGTAATTGTGGGTGGGGATGTCTCTCCTATGCTGGTATCAGCAGAAGGATGTGTGGAGGGTGCAGTACTCCGAGGTGAGAGTGAGAGTGGGTTAGGGTGGTCAAACCTGTTAAAGAAGTTGTTCATTTGGTTTGCTCTCTTCACGTCTTTCTCGATGGTGGCACCCCGCTTCGAGCTGCAGCCAGTGATGATCTTCATCCCATCCCACACTTCCTTCATGCTGTTATTCTGCAACTTCTGCTCCAGCTTTCTTCTGTACTGCTCCTTCGCCGCCCTGAGCTAGACTCGGAGTTCCTTCTGCATGCGCTTGAGCTCATGCTGATCACCGCCTTTAAAATCCCTTTTCTTCTGGTTCAAAAGGCCCTTGATGTCACTTGTAATCCATGGCTTGTTGTTAGCATAGCAGCGTACAGTTCTTACTGGAACTACAATGTCCATACAGAAGTTGATGTAGTCAGTAGTGCAGTCAACAACCTCCTCAATGTTCTCACTATGTGATCCCTGCAGGATATCCCAGTCTGTAGTTCCAAAGCATTCTCTCAGAGCCTTCTCTGCCTCCAGGGACCACTTCCTGAAAGAGTGTGTGGTTGTAGGTAGCTCCCTCACTCTTGGTTTGTAGTGAGGCTGAAGCAGAACCAGGTTATGATCTGCTTTCCCAAGCGCAGGCAGCGGGGTGGCGCTGTATGCGTCTTTAACATTTGCATGCAGTAAATCAATAGTCTTATTTCCCCGGGTGTTACAGTCCACATACTGGGAGAAGGCAGGTAATGTTTTGTCCAGCGTCACATGGTTAAAATCTCCAGCGATTAGCACAAGCGCCTCAGGATGCTGCGTTTGTAACTTAGCAACAGCAGAACGGATGATGTCACTCGCTGTCTCCACGTCCGCCCGAGGAGGGATGTATACAATAACAACAATGACGTGTCCAAACTCTCTGGGCAAGTAATAGGGACGCAAACTTACGGCCAACAGTTTGATGTCCCTGCAGCAATTGTGCTTCCCGCAGGTACTTGCATCTCTGTCCGCTCTAACTGTGCTAAACCCGGGTAGCTCCACGTTAGCATCTGGGATGATGGTAGTTAGCCACGTTTCGCAAAAGCACAACAAACTGCATTCTCTGTATGTTCTGACATTTTTCACCAGCGCAGCCAGTTCGTCGATCTTATTTGAGATTGAGTTCACATTTCCCAGAATCACAGAAGGCACCGAAGGCTTAAAACGCCACTTTCTCGCAAGCCGCTTCATTTTTAGCTTAGTGCCGGCTCTGCTGCCACGATACTGCCTTCTTACCTTGTCGGGTAAATAGGGAACCACACCAGCACTGGCATTTGTTCTCAGCGCTCGAAGTTGAGTACTTGAATAGATGAGTCTCGGCGTGTAAAACTCCATGCCCACGTTGTAAAAGTAAGTGTGTCCAGGGAACGAATCCACATAAAATAAAGTGATAGGAGTGATCATTAAAAAAGAGAAAAATAAAAGTAGAAAAATAAAGTCGTACACAGAGCTGCTGAAAAGGCTGCCACTCTCGGTGGCACCTGAGTCATAAAGATGAAGAGGTTCTACAGAAAGAAAAGGTTGACTGGTTGGTTGACAGTAAAATGAAGTGAAATTTCTAGCAGTCTCAGCTGAAGTCAGAAGACGCTGTCACACCATTTGAGTTAGGATTTCATACTGTTTGCTCATTATTCTTAATAAATTGTTGTTTGTTTAATTGTCTGTTTTTGACCTTTTTATTCTTTTTTGTTTTTGCTTTGCAGCTTGCATTTTTGTCCATTGATGACATCATTGGGTGTGTAGTAGCTGTCATGATCTTGTTTTTAAAATGATTATCTTTTGAATATTCCTTGGTGCTGTGATTATCAATTTACATTGATAACTGTGGTTTTAAGACAATGGAATTCACTTTTTATGTTTATTTTTTTTTAGTTTGGATATTTTTTATTGATGAAATTAATCACATTTTCCTACAATGCCACTGTTTTTTTTCCTGTGGGAGCCAATGTTTTTTAGCAATCAGGACCTAAGTTGCTGGTTTTAGTTGCCAGGAAACTATTTTGGGTGCCATTGCATTAGGCTGCTTGTCCAAAATTGTGGATTCTTCCACAAACATGTTGTCACTCTTTTCTTGGTTGTTTTTGAAAGTCCAGGGACCTCATGTATAACGGCGTACGTAGAACTCACACTATAACATGGCGTAAGCACAAAAGCGGGAATGTGCGTACGCACAGAAAAATCCAGATGCATAAATCAATGCATACACAAACGTCTACGTTCTTCCGCTACATAAACCCCGGTCAGTGTGAAAAGTAACGCACGTGCACGCACCTGCTGTCCCGCCCCAACTCCTTCCAGAATTACACCTCTTTGAATATGCAAATCAATATAAATAGCCCTTAAGCTCAGCCTCATGTGAAAAGACAATGGGAAAAGCATGTGGGAAAATAGAAGAATTTCAGCAAATACCAAGTGGAGGCAAGGAAAAACTGACTAATTGTTGGTTTAAGCAGTGATATAATCAACAAAAGGAAGTTGATCGAGTGACATAGAGTGTCGGAGAAACTTGAAAGCTCAAGTTCACAAAGTTGCACAGTGCCCGAAATAAAAAAGAAGTTGTCAGATATCAAAGTCGCCGTGAAAAGGCGAGTCGTAGCCCACCGTCTGAGTCTCATATGAAAGCTTATTAGGGTACAGAGAAAAAAAAAAAGGCACACAGTGGGAAAAAAGCACGAAATGTCAACTTTAATCTCGAAATTTCCATTTTAATCACGTAGTTTATTTTGTCATTAAAGTAGAACATCATAAACTTCATCTTAAAATCATTTAATTTACTAGTTTCTCAAATCCCATCGTAACTAAAGTAGCACGTTAAATGCTTTGTTTTGTATTTGATCTTCTATGTGCTCTATGTGTGTGAATCACTACGTGTTTACTCTTTGTCCGACAGGACACAGAATCCATTACATTTGTGATATTACACAAATGAATAATTAAAATACTGAGATGTATATGTGATATCATTTTCATGGTGATAGGAGTTAAATCATGTTATTAAACATGGAAACACAGTGGCGCAGTGATTGTTCATGTCTCACGCGAGATGCTTGCTGCGCTGTGCGCGACCTTCGATGAAATACTTTATTGTAGCAGTACTGTCTCTTTCAAACGTACTAACCCCTAATTCCTGTCCTTACTTTTCTTTCTCCAAATACCCAATCGCCATACAATCACCTCTGTAATAGATGTTAAGCCATCTGTAAGCTTAGAACACCGATTCTTCAAAACTTTTAAGGAACATTGAAATTTCTTCATATTACATGTTTAATTATTCTATCCATCTATCCTTCCAGTGTCGCGCCAGCACAAACAAGAATACAGTGAGGCAGGAACAATCCGTGAACGGAGTGCAAGCTCCTAGCTAGCGCTGCGGCACCATGTCCTCACATGTTTAATTATTAACAATATAGATTATTTAAATGAAGTTAAAGTTTTATCTGTATAATATATTAAACATATTTTTCTGCATTTCATCTTAAAAATGATATCGTCATCATATGTAAATACATGCTTTATAAAGTGGCTCAGGTTGTGCAATATTATCACTGTAGTGCAAGTTTACAGTGAGGTAATTGTACTTATAAGTATAAACAGTTCTACAAGGAGCACCTGATGGACTGATTGAGTATGTTTATAGTTCTTGGGATGAAACTGTTTCTGAACCGCGAGGTCTGTACATTGATTCACCACTCAGATACAGTGAGATAAATACTCTTAGTGGTGCAGTGAGAGTAATATGAAAAAAGATGATCCGTTGTGGCAGCCCCTAACGGGAGCAGCTGAAAGAAGAAGAAGAAGGTGCAGTGAGAGTAGCAACGCTAAAGCAGCTATTGTATTTAGAATAGTTTGACCATTCCGTGGACCATTATATTGTTACAGGTTAATTACAATCAGATGCATTAAACTAATAAACAATATGCGGTTAGTTTCAGTGTATTTATAAAGACGCGTCAGGGATGTGGATCTGAAAAAGAAAGGGTAACCAAACAGGAACAGTAGCACTGCTTTGACGCTGGGTGCCGCCAGTCTGCAAAACCAAGCAGAGAACTTGCGTATGCCAGGGTATGAGGTACCGTGGAAATGTGCGTGGCTTTATGCCAAGTTTACGTTTTATACATTGCTATTTGAGCGTGGAAACGTTCGTATGCAACATTTCTGTGCGTACGCACTGTTTATAAATGAGCCCCCAGTTGATTTTGCCTCCCATTTGGCTGGGGTTAAAATGCCATTTATTTTGATTCATTTGTTTATGCTAATATTGTTAGTCATTTTGTTTTGATGTATCTGTGTATCTCCCTTTATGTTCAGTGTGTTAGGGCTGCCTTAAGTCCTATAAAAGCTGGAAAAACCCACAGTCCCTTGCGGGTCATTCTAAATATGCTTTGGAGTTGTTGAGTTTTGTTGATTACTGTGATTAATTATTAATTAATAGAGTTTGTATACTTACAGTCAGTTTTTGTGTTTGCCCAGGATATTATATTTGGACTTGGTTTGCCTTGAACTGTTTTAGGCAAAACATTTTTTGGTCAAGGGCATTTTTGTGATATTGAATATTTATAATGAGTGTGTATTTGGCCTTGTTACTAGCTGGAGTTTGATGGTCTTTCCCCCTTTACTGGGAATTTTATGATATGTTGGGACACTTCGTGCTTAGGAACTCTTTAGTTCATAACAATGTGTTCTTTCTCTAGTTCTTGACTTGCTGCCCCATTACTTAACTATGATTATTGTCATATGTATTAAGCCTTGCTTTTTAGTTTTTTAACTTCCTGGTTATGATGTTTGCCTTGCCATTTTGACTACAAGATATCTTCTGATTTCAATTTCTAATTTTACAACTCTTTTTTGTCAGTATGTACTACAGTATTGGACAAACAACTCAGAGCAACATCATCTTAAATAGCTTTGTGCCTAGCGCTGTCACATGGCATGACATCTGGGGGGTGTGGCTTAGCAACCAGGACCCTCATCTTAGCACCAAGTGCCCAACATCATAGTTCCCATAGAAAAAAAGCAAAATGTTTGCACAGGAGAATGCTATTAATTTTTAACATTATTGAAAATTATTGAAATAAAAGAAAAATATTAAAAATGAATTCCTTGGTCTTCAGAACTTCAGGAAAAATGCATACGGAAAATTAAAAGTCCAAGTCCAAAACAATTAATTTACAAATCAGATCATCACTGTAGCATTTTGTTGCTGCACTCATGGTTGCTACTTAAGTAGTCTGGTTATGTCAACAGACAGTCTTCAGGTTATAGTTTGCAGTGATTCAAGATGGTATTTTGTCAATCAGTTCAGTACATGCAAATTTTGCTGCTGAATAAAATGTTCAAGCTGGAAAAACAGACTAAATGTAAGAACGAGCCCAATAGATAACCAAAAATCTTAGCCTTTCAGAAAATTAAAAACACCTAACACAGATAAATTTATGGAAACGTTTGTTTAAATATTCACAAACTTGGGCAAAGACTTTGTCACAATACCAGCACAAGTAGCATTGTTCTGATGACATGACACCATTTGACTTCAGTGGCTGACTATGTCATGGCAGCAGGTAATGATTAGCGTTAGAGGGGCATGGAAGGACACACAACATTCTCAATATTCACTCTAACTTTTGTTTTCTCAAATATTTATTTTTGCATTAAACGGGGTTCCAGCTGGTCCCCTACCATTTGATTATTCAGTTCACAAAATGTACTGACTGCTCCAAATTACAAATCACTTGGATGATATCCTCGAAAAGGAAGAATCTGCAATGTAAGAATGGCTTGATATGACAGAATGAAAACAGTAACAAACCATAAAATTAAATAAAATCTCCCACAAAATTCAAAGTAATCTACTTATATTCAATAATCATGGCAACATGTTGCATATTGATTACTACATTTATGGAATTTTTAGTTAATATATAATCTTTACAAAGTATTACATATTAAGTTGTGATAATGAATTAATTAAAATGTAAGGAAAGGGACTGAAGGTAATTAAAGGGTTAACTAAATATGGCTTAAAGCTTGATCATGTGAGGGTTGCCTCATCATAGAGAAGCCACCAAAGTAGTGGCTAAGGTTAAAATGAAGCAGATGAGTAATTAAAACCCCCTTAAAAAGAGAGGACAAACCAGTGAGAAGCCCAAACACCCCTATTATGAAGAAGTGATACGATCAATGGGAAAACCTGTAATTCACCTCTATTAACAAAGCAATGTTTAGAATAATGGAAGAATCAACATGTATGTGAAGTTACTGGTGGCTGTAGTTGATTGGTTAAGATGACAGAATTCTGCCTATTAAGAGTCAGATGATGTGATGTATTAATTGAAGTAATGGTAATAGAAAAGTATAAAAGCAAATGAATTGTATTATTGGTGGCTCACTCCATGGGCTGAGACATTTATACATATCCATGTGCAAATAAAGAATTGTTCTCTATTTTCATCTGACTCAATGACTAACTTATTTAAAAATGGAGAAAGGTTTTTTTCTACAGAACATGCAAATACTCTGTACCTGTGACACTAATGATCTTATTATTTTGTACATGTGACAATAATGATCTTATCATCTGAACCTGATTAATGAATACTTCACAGAATAATTACCAAGTCAAGCTAATAAAGCAACAAAAAAAGGAAACAGGTACGAAGTGCTATTCCAATATTCAAGGTCAAGAAACAATGGCAGAAGTTTAAAAGAAAAATCATTATTTGAAACTCATCTGAACAAGTAAGAGAAATCATGTTAAGCAGAAGCACTGATTGTAAGTGATTCAGTTTATTTAAACAGGCTGTGATGCCAGAGAAAAGTCACAGAACAGAATTAGATGTGAAAATAAACACTGCCCAAACTTATAAAACTGGAAACTACAGAAAAACACATACTAGAGCTGTACAAATCAAATGTTCTTATTTAAAAGGATCTGGAAAATTGCATTTTCTCTTTGACTTTATACAGTGTTTTGTGTGTTGATCAAAGGAAAAACATAAAAATAAACATTCTTGTATCTTCCTAATTTAGTTCTGCATCACTGGAAGCTAAAGCATATCTCATCAATACTGGACATAGCACCAGTCCACTGCACACACCGGACATGGGGCCGATTTAGAACCACTACTCAACCTAATCAGCTCAAAGGATGTGGGAGAAAGTACCCAGAAGCAAACCATACATACATGGGGAAGATGAACAAAGTGCATACAGTTGATGATGAGTGTGTTAATACTGTATGTGTTTTAATAACTCAATTATTCCCAGAAATCCAGTTTTAAAAATGCCATATACTGTATATCCTTATTCCAGTTATAGAAACAAGGGGTACTAGTCTCTGAGAAAAAGGGGAGACACACATGATTTCTCAGTGAGTAATCCAGTTATTTTGCTATGTGTAAATCCTGCAAAAGATTAAGGGTCCCCGTGACCCCTTGAACCCTTAGACCAGACATCAGACACCAGGTAAAAGTCCAAAGATGAATATTTATTATAATAATAATAAAGTGCACAAGCACCACCACTCCATATACTCAATTATAATCAAAAAAACAATCCTCAAATCTCCCAGATGCTTAGCCACCCTGCCTCCCAACTCAGCTCGCCATCTGGGATTTTCCATGGTCCTTTTATAGTCCCTGACCCAGAAGTGTTTCCAACCCCCCCAGTCCATGTGACTTTCCATCACTTCCAGGTCAGATAAAAAGTTCTCTTCTTCTTCATCCCGGAAGCACATCATTCCTCCTGTTGCTGTGACTAAGACGTACTTCCGGGGCGTAGTGCACATAATAATCCTTGGGCCTCCCTGCAGCGTCCTCTAATGGCCCCCATGGTATCCAGCAGGGCTGTGGATAAAAACCCCATTGTCCATGATTCCCTGCTGGCCTTCGGGGCACCTCCATGCTGCAGGGAGAGATCCACCTGGCAGCTTGGGGGTATTGGCCGGGATGAATGGCCGGCCATATTCCACAACCCTTAACCGCGTTAAAATTAAAGATTTTACAGTTTGCTAATGCACACATGCTTTCAGCAGCCATAGGTAGAAAACAGAGAAAATGTGCACAAAGTTACATTTTCTGAAGCAAATACTCTGCTGATCACATTATTTCTTCTCCTTCTTGAAATAATCTTTTTCAGAAATCGTTAAATTTATGCTGATAACTTAAACGTAAAGTGATAAGTTTGGTAGCGCAATCTTGGGAGAAGTGTTGGGGGTAATGCATTAAAGGTAATGAGCATTACATAGTCTGATTACTTCTTAAATTAACAATTAACCTAACGCAACACTTATTTTATTGAAGTAAAAATATGTGTTATTTTATCCCAGCAGAGGTTGGTGGAAGGCAAGAAGCAAACATATGAGTATACCACTGCTTTTCAGGGCTCAGTTGGTCAGCCTGGCAGAAAAGAATGCCCTGTGTGGAATCCAGTAAAAAACATTAATAAAGTGCCAGCTAGATGTAATCCAGCTATCTGCTATACATATTTTGAAACAGTGTGATCGGGTGACACAGTGACTGGTGTTCATACTGCAAATCTTTGGAGGTTTAAGTCGGTAGCAACATAAGATTGATTATTATAAAACTTGAAAAACTAAAAAAGAGCTTTTGGGTTTGAAAACTTTTCATAGGAGGTCTAACATTTGGTGGCCCACTCCCTACATTAACCCAGAAGATCGAGATTGTAGCTGACATTGGTGATCTTGAAAGAGGGCAAAGTTGGTCCAGCAAATGCCACTGCTTGTAAGATGTCAGGTAAGTGTTATTATCAAGACTTAATAACACCATGACCACTAAGCTGAATTTCCCTCCAAGTCAAATAAATCTGCACAAAAAAAAATTTAGGTAAAGGTAAATGGAGAGGTAAGCAAAACTGTTCAAAACATCTATAGAATTTTAACACTAGTTAATTTGCTTTATATTTGTTGAACTCCATATATCAACACGACTCTTGCGCTTTAGATTAGTTACTTAGGTTAGATTTGTTTTTTACCACTGTAGCATTATTAAATATAAAATATATCAATTTGTTTCATTTCTTTTCTCTTAATAATTTTCACGGTACAAGTAATTTGATTACAGTTTGTGGGCTAACTGAAATATGAATTACTCTGTATATAAGGTAAGTTTTAGTGTCCATAAGATTAAAATATCATGAATTACAAACTCAATGAAGAAGTCCATCAGTAAACTTTAAAGTGCTATCATCATAGAAACAGCAGTAAATGGAATATCATGTCAGGGTGTAACCTGCTTCCACAATCTGCCATCCTTCTGAATAAATAGCAAACTAACTCACCATCTTTTTCATTTTCAGAAGGAAGTCTAAACTCTGTGAATTTCCCCTTGGGATTAATAAAGTATCTATCTATCTATCTATCTATCTATCTATCTATCTATCTATCTATCTATCTATCTATCTATCTATCTATCTATCTATCTATCTATCTATCTAAACTCAACAGTGGACTGTTTAGTTATTTTTACCAGATTCCAGTGTTCATATCATCATCAATAATATTGTGATTTCTGTGTCTGTATCATCTTCAGAAAATCAGAGTTAAAATTTCAGAAATGTGCAAATTGCTTTAGCAGAAAAAAATGGCTACCCCTTGTGAAACGGCTTTTTGTGTCACAGGTTTTAAAGATTGAAGCTCCAGCAGACTCCCGTGACCCTGTAGTTAGGATATAGTGGGTTGGATAATGGATGGATGGATGAAGACAGCTTTGCATCTCTTTCACCTACTATAAGACATTGCCAGCTTCAGATCATGACAACAGTACTTTAGGACACTAGGCAAATGCTGTATATCTGACACATGTCTACCACTTTCAGGAATTAAATAAAGGCCACATGCATTGGTCCCTAACATTCTGTGTATTAAGATAGGATATTAAATGATTACATTTTATGAACATTTTGTAGAGAAACTCATTATGTTTTCACTTATGTTTAACCCTTGACTACTCGCACCATTTCTCATCTCATAAGTACTCGCACGGTGTACTTTATGCACCAGTATTAAAATGGCTATTTATATACACGTTCTGAGGTTGTGGTTTTTAACCAGATTGTTTAATAGAATCTTGGAAAGTGAGAGGATGCCAGAGGAGTGGAGAAGTTTACTAGTGCCGATATTTAAGAATAAGGGGGATGTGCACGACTGTAGTAACTACAGGGGAATAAAATTGATGAGCCACAGCAAGTTATGGGAAGGAGTAGTGGAAGCTAGGTTAAGAAGTGAGGTGATGATTAATAAGCAGCAGTATGGATTCATGCCAAGAAAGAGCACCACAGATGCGATGTTTGCTCTGAGGGTGTTGATGGAGAAGTATAGAGAAGGCTAGAAGGAGTTCCATTGCATCTTTGTGGACCTGGAAAAAGCATATGACAGGGTGCCTCGAGAGGAGTTGTGGTAATGTATGAGGAAGTCGGGAGTGGCAGAGAAGTACGTAAGAGTTGTACAGGATATGTATGAGGGAAGTGTGACAGTGGTGAGGTCTGCGGTAGGAGTGACGGATGCATTCAAATTGGAGGTGGGATTACATCAGAGATCGGCTCTGAGCCCTTTCTTATTTACAATGGTGATGGACAGGTTCACAGACGAGTTTAGACAGGAGTCCCCATGGACTATGATGTTTGCTGATGACATTGTGATCTGTAGCGATAGTAGGGAGCAGGTGGAGGAGACCCTGAAGAGGTGGAAATATGCTCTAGAGAGGAGAGGAATGAAGGTCAGTAGGAACAAGACAGAATACATGTGTGTAAATGAGAGGGAGGTCACTGGAATGGTGAGGATGTAAGAAGTAGAGTCGGCGAAGGTGGATGAGTTAAATACTTGGGATCAACAGTACAGAGTAATGGGAAGTGTGGAAGAGAGGTGAAAAGAGAGTGCAGGCAGGGTGGAGTGGGTGGAGAAGAGTCTCAGGAGTAATTTGTGACAGACGGCTATCAGCAAGAGTGAAAGGAAAAGTCTACAGGACGGTTGTGAAACCAGCTATGTTATATGGGTTGGAGACTGTGGCACCGACCAGAAAGCAGGAGACAGAGCTGGAGGTAGCAGAGTTAAAGATGCTAAGATTTGTATTGGGTGTGACGAGGATGGATAGGATTAGAAATGAGTACATTAGAGGGTCAGCTCAAGTTGGATGGTTTGAAGACAAAGTCAGAGAGGCGAGATTGCGTTGGTTTGGACATGTGCAGAGGAGACATACTGAGTATATTGGAAAAAGGATGTTAAGATAGAGCTGCCAGGTATGAGGAAAAGAGGAAGGCCTAAGAGAAGGTTTATGGATGTGGTGAGAGAGGACATGCAGGTGATGGGTGTAACAGAACAAGAGGACAGAAATTATGGAAGAAGATAATCCACTGTGGCGACCCCTAACGGGAGTAGCCGAAAGAAGAAGAAGAAGATAAAGAAAGCACGTTCTGTGGTTGTAATAGAAAATATTGCAATAATTTAAAATTGTACAAGTTTTTAAAGTAATTTAATGCCATATTACTGAATAGTATGACACAGTCTAAGACTATCTGAAAATAAACCTGATCTACTTCTGGAGTGTTCGTTCGTCACCGGTCACACTTTCATCCACTGCAGGATTTGCACATGGATCACATTTCACTTCAGTTGTTGAATGTTCTTTGCAGACAAAGTCATTGCAAGAAGAACATCTCATCTTTGTCATACATAAGTAAGTACCCGCGTGGTATACCAAATGCACCATATGGAACTTGCAACTGTGCATCCACTCATAAAAATGGCTGGGGGTCACACCATTGCGACACTGTACTTGTAGTGAATCAAGCTGAGGACAGATGGTGGATGCTGCCAGCAGGTTCAAGTAAAAGACGTTGGACAAAAATAACTGAAATTGGTCTACAAAATACATCTGCACGAGTAGTTAAGGGTTAAACATATATATAACAGTTTGAAATGCTATATTTTTGTTGATCTGGGGCTTTAAAAAGTTATAAATAGCAAAATTGAATACTACTTTAGTGTTTAAATTGATACTGCTTTACAGGATTCTTGCTCCATTTATTGCATTATTTTATCAAATAAGTCACACATCTCTAGTGACTTCAACTTTAGTTATAACATTAGAAAATTCATTGATGTGCTTCACCCAAAAGGTTCCACTGAACATGATCACTTTAAGAAAATGCGTAGCCACACTGATACGAGATTAGTGATGCAGGCAGGTTAACCAGACTACCCAGAGTAAAACAATCATTAGGACTTGCTCTGTGATTGTTGTTAATTTGCTACTGTGTTAACTGTTGCTGTTAATTATCTACACTCACTGGCCACTTTTTTAGGTACACCTGTTCAACGGCTTGTTAATACAAATTTCTGATCAGCCAATCACATAGCAGCAATTCAGTGCATTTAGGTATGCATGTACACATTGTCAAGACGATCTGCTGAAGTTCAAACCGAGCGTCAGAATGGGGAAGAAAGGTCATTTAAATAACTTTGAACGTGGCATGGTTGTTGATGCCAGATGGGCTGGTCTGAGTATTTTAGAAACTGCTGATCTACTCAGTTGGTGATTCTAAATTGGCCCTAGTGTGTGCTTGGTGTGTGGGTGTGTTTCTGTGTGTCCTGCGGTGGGTTGGCACCCTGCCCGGGATTGGTTCCCTGCCTTGTGCCCTGTGTTGGCTGGGATTGGCTCCAGCAGACCCCCGTGACCCTGTGTTCGGATTCAGCGGGTTGGTAAATGGATGGATGGATGGATGATCTACTCAGATTTTCATGCACAACCATCTCTAGGGTTTACAGATAATGGTCCGAGAAATGGAAAATATCCAATGAGTGGCAGCTGTATGGGTGAAATTCCTTGTTGATGTCAGAGGTCAGAGGAGAAGGGCCAATATAGCACCTTTAGGATGTGGTGGAAAAGGAGATTCACATCATGGATGTGTAGCCGACAAATCTGTAGCAATTGCATGATTCTGTCATGTTAATAAGGACCAAAATCCCTGTTACGTCAATTCTGAAGGCATTAGGAGGTCCAAACAGGTATTAGCAATGTGTACCTAATAAAGTGGCCAGTAAGTGAATATATAGATAATTATAAACATATTATAAACAGTGTTTTTTGGTAGGACAATTCTGGCAAGGCTGCGTGGAACTGGGAGAGACAATGTAAAGGTGAGAGCTGGCTGTCAGAAGAGCAGGAGCCATCCTGAATAGTCAACTATAAACGGGGTCTTGCAATGGGAGTGAGAGTGACAGAGAGAGTGACTGAGAAGATAGATAGATAGATAGATAGATAGATAGATAGATAGATAGATAGATAGATAGATAGATAGATAGATAGATAGATAGATAGATAGATAGATAGATAGATAGATAGATAGATAGATAGATAGATAGATAGATAGATAGATAGATAGATAGATAGATAGATAGATAGATAGATAGATAGATACTTTATTAATCCCAATGGGAAATTCACATTCACATTAAAGAATGATAATAAGATGTTGAAAGACGCCAGCCTTCTAAGGAAGTATAACCGGCTCTGTCCTTTCTTGCACAGCGCATCAGTATTGGCAGTCCAGTCTAATTTATCATCCAGCTGCACTTCCAGATATTTATAGGTCTGCACCATCTGCACACAGTCACCTTTGATGATCACGGGGTCTATGAGGGGTCTGGGCCTCCTAAAATCCACCACCAGCTCCTTGGTTTTGCTGTTGTTCAGTTGTAGGTGGTTTGAGTCGCACCATTTAACAAAGTCATTGATTAGGTCCCTATACTCCTCTTCCAGCCCATTCCTGATGCAGCCCACGATAGCAGTGTCATCAGCAAACTTTTGCACATGGCAGGACTCCGAGTTGTATTGGAAGTCCGATGTATATAGGCTGAACAGGACCAGAGAAAGTACAGTCCCTTGTGGCACTCCTGTGTTGCTGACCACAATGTCAGACGTGCAGTTCCCAAGATGCACATACTGAGGTCTGTCTTTAAGATAGTCCACGATCCATGCCACTAGGTATGAATCTAATCCCATCTCTGTCAGCTTGTCCCTAAGGAGCAGAGGTTGGATTGTGTTGAAGGCGCTAGAGAAGTCTAGAAACATAATTCTTACAGCACCACTGCCTCTGTCCAAGTGAGAGAGGGATCGGTGTAGCATATAGATGATGGCATCCTCCGCTCCCACCTTCTCCTGATATGCAAACTGCAGAGGGTCAAGGGCGTGTTGAACCTGTGGCCTAAGGTGGTGAAGCAGCAGCCTCTCCATGGTCTTCATCACATGTGATGTCATATTATATGACAATTTGAGAAGGAAGAGCTATACAAAAATGTATTCTTAAAATGGGTAATTTCTACATATTAGAAAAGTATTATAAGCACATGAGAAAAGTAGACACTATATTTTATTAAGTATTAAGATGTAAGAGTTAGGAGTTAAAAGGCTCATGCCTATGTATTTTTTATTAGACGTACAGGAGAGCTGAGAACAGATGGACCCCTTGCTTAGAAGGAGAATGTGAACTCTTGGGTTGTAAATAATTGTAGCAAGCACTGGGATAGAAGGGAGTGCAGGTAGGCCTTGTCAGAGAGATATGGTGGACAGCGAAGAGTCTGACACCCACCCAGCTGAGAGATAATGATGGACTTAATTAGGGGCAGAACTTGAGCAGTGAAGTATTGACGAGTCAGATGAAGATGAGTAATAGACATGTGTGATAAGAACTGTAATAAATGTAAGAGTTGCTTTTAGTTGTTTGCTCATTCCTTTTGGAACTGAGTCTGTATGCTGTGCAATAAATCTTGATTCTACTGCCTGTCCTGAGACTCCAAGTGTCTTCTTTGGGGCTGAGGGTGCCTGTGTCAATCTGCTTCGACAGATCAAGCAACTGAAGAGCAGAAGCTGCAAGAGCCACTCCTTTGCTAAAATTCATTGGCCTGGATGCATGGCCACCAAAGAGTCTCAGACAGACTGTATATCTGACTTTTCTGATATGGTTATTGTTCTGGTCCTTAATTTTTGCCTTTCTCATTTCTGACAAACAATTAGACTACCAGCACCAGTGATGAGAAAATATCAGTAGAATAATGACATAGAAAATCACAAAAAATTTATCTCAACATCAAATACTCAATTCCAAAAGCAGAAATGAAAATAAATATTCATAGATTTTCGATTTTTGTTCAAAGGGCAAAGTTCTAAATTCATAATAATGATGACAATTAGTCTAAAACATTATACACTCTTTAACTTTTATAGAAAAAAAAAAATCAACCAGTGGGTCACTTAAAAGGGTTCCATCCTTCAAGCCCTAAGGCTGAATCGAACAGTTCGGACTACACACCTGACAAACATATGTCGAGAACATTGTTAGATTGCAGGACCCGTTCAAAGCAATCTGAAAACAAGCTAGCAGTATCAGACACAAAGAAACAGTTCACATTCTCCAAAAGAAATATTTTTCAAAATAAGAAGCTAAGCTGAGTTTGCTATAAACATTTTAACAATACATTCAATTATTGAGGGAAGTTATTTCATTTTTGCATGATCTGCTGGGAACGGTGCTCCATCTATCCTTAATGCAGGGAGACAATTTGATATGCATCACAGCTTTTGAAACTAATATAATATGCAACATTACAATGTAGAAAGTGTATGTTCTTATAATAAACAATTGTTGTGTTTACATTTGCCTCAAAGATGTATCATTATATATTAGTACCTTTATTCAGTAAAATTATAGTCAAGATTCCAATCTATGAAGACAAATAAAAAGAGTTTGGGATTTTCTGTCTTGGTTTATTTAAAGTGTATCAAGGGTTTTGGTGTAAGAAACTTAAGTAATGGTGACAGTGGTGTGCCTACGGGTAATTCCTTGGATTTCAATCTTTTCTAATATATATTCTGGATTAATCTTGATAAATTAAATAAAGAACAACCAAGCTGGTTGAGTTTGTAGATGATACAAAACTAAGTAGTATGACAGATAATCTAGTAATAGCCAAATTGTACTGAATACCTGGGAGGAACTCGTATTCTACACCTTATTACTGAGAAGATTGGAAGCATCGTAATGGCCAAGGGAAAAACAGTCAGAGTTACGTGGGTAGTTCAAAAACCAGAAAAGACAAACAAAATCGAATAAACCAGAATAAGGGCCAAAAGCAGAATGAAAATCAAAATGTAGATTTCAATCCAGAAGTCTTAATATTTTCCTGGATTGTTTTTCTTCTACCTATCAATACCACAATGTTTGTTTTTAATAAAGAACCAACACCAAGGTTAATATTTTTGTTTTGACATTTTACATTAGTTTTTATTTCTATATTATTTTCAATGGTTAACTGGAAACTCAGTTTAGATTTGGTTTACGTTACTCATTTTATTTTATTTTTAGCTTAGTTTTTATTTCACAGAGACATTTCTAGTTTATTTTTATACATTTTAGTTTCAGTTTTAGCAGTGTGTTTTTGGTTTGTACTGTAATCAGATGGAACTGTACACTTAATGGATTTGAATAAATTATTAGTTTATTGTAAGTAGAAGCTTACAGGTGTGCCCTGTTAAAAACAAGCCAAAACAAAAATGAGAAGCTGAAAAAGATTTTTGTAATTTTAAAATATTTTCCATTTTTTGATCATTTATGCTGAACAAAAGTGCACTTTGATTGTTGGCACGTTTCCTTTGCCCAGTAATATATTGAGGCCAGTTTGTCATGAGATTCATGTGAATTTTAAGAGTTGTGGGGTTTTTACATTTAATGTCTAGACTTGGAGAAGCCAAGACTTGAATTGCCAATGCACAAGAACAACAAACAGACCATGAGCAGAGAGTGAGAGCAAGAAATAGTTGTATGGACCACCACAAAACAATGGAAACAATATCTGAGATTATAAGCAGTACATACCGTATATCCATCCATTTTCTAAATCTGCTTATTCAGAGCAGGATTACAGAAAAGTTGGAGCCTACTCCAGCAAGGATGAGGCACAAGGAAGTAAATACTACCGGACAGAATGCCAGCCCACTGCAGCAATAATATATTTTGTCACACATATACACCTTGTGGGGGGAGCTTAAAGGTTCTGGTGGTGGTAATTCCTTGTCAATCCAGAAGATGGTGCTATTCACTAACAACTCTTCTCTTCCATCCTCAACAGGCTGGATGATTGACAGCCCTACCATCTCTGACATCACTTCCAATGTCTGTCCCCCTGGACCCGCCTCTTCCTACCAGACCTGTACTTAACGGGAAGAGTTTCCATCTTGGAGGAGTCATTTTGAGACTCATGTCCATACAGACGTCTTTTTGCCCTTTATCAACGTGTTTATAATTAGCGTTTGCTTTCAGTTTTACAGGGCTTGCCTACAGGCGTCCCAAACCTTTATGCCTGTTTCATTTTTACTATATATATATATATATATATATATTTGTATATTGTGAAAGATAGAGGCACTGTCGACCCCTTGAACCCTCAGATCAGACATCACACTTTATTTTATAATAATTATGTGCACCAAGCACCCTCCACTCCACACTACTCATATAATCAATAACAATCACAATTCCTCTACTCCCAGACAAGTTGCCACCCTTCCTCCCAGCTCAGCTCAACGTATGGGATTTCCCACAGTCTTTTATAGTCCATGACCCGGAAGTGCTCCTGAACCCTTGTCCATGTGACTCGTTAGCACTTCCAGGTCGAATCAAAACTCTCCTTCTTCATCCTGGAAGTACGTCATTTCCTCTGTCGCGGTAATTAAGACGCACTTCCGGGTTATAGGGCACATGTAAGTCATTGAGCCTCCCTGCAGTGTCCTCTGGTGGGCCCCACGGTGTCCAGCAGGGTCGGGAATAAAAACTCCATTGTCCATGATTCCCTGCTGGTCTTTGGGGCACTTCCATGCTACAGGGAGGGCTCCATCTAGTGGCCTGGGGGTATTGGCCGGGATGAACGACCGGCCATCTCCCACAGTATTCCCCACCCAGCGAAGAATTATAATTCGGAGCGACCAGTCCTGAGAGGAGCGTCTTTCTCCAAGAGGATCCACGTGCCGGGCTTGGGCTTTGTTGTCTAGACTCCCCGGAGAACCTAGGGGGAACGTTGTATCGCCAACTCTTCTGATCCCCTGTCCTCCGAGGACAACTTCGCCATAGAAGGCCCAGCCTGTGGCATTCGTAGCAGAGCTGCGGTCCCCTTGATATTCTCCCCCTGCGAGACTGGAAGCACCACGGTACTTCTGGCTCCATCCTTCTCTCCGCTGAGACGGGTTTAGTGGCCGCTCCTACCTTTTCCAACCCCTTATCCAACTTGTCAGGAGACCCCCGTTTTATTTTAGGGATCTCCTGTTTAATCTGGGGCTTGTGTACAGTTTGGGTCTCTCTATTAGAGAATGAGAGCCCTTTCACTGTCTGCACACCCTTTGACTTTAAACTAACCAGAGGCGGCGTCTTCAGCACTGCATCGCTCTGAGAGACAGCACTTTTCAGCTGCTCTGGTTCAATCGGTGCTTCCACCGCCCCTTCTGTCATCGTACCACATTTCGTTGTTGGGTTCCAGTGACCCTACTTATTAATCACGGGCCAGGATCACACTGCGTCCCTTTATAATGTACGGTACCGGCATTACCCACCTGTACCGCCAAATCATATAAGACAGGAGGTTGTCGTCCTATACGCCGCAGGAATTCATCCACTTTCCGGATGGGCGCTTCGGCTGTCTCTCCCAGTTCCCCGACGATCTTCTGAATCGTCGTCAGCGTCTATAAGAAACTACGTATGGGCTCGATTAGCTTTTCGAGTACCCGCAAATCCATAAAGTTATTTAATTCGGCCGGAGGCAAGTTAACTTCCACCTTCTCCTTACCTACCGGCCAAGAGCCAATGAGCACGTCCGCTGTCGGCACGTGCTCTGGCGGGCTTCGTGGAGGCTCTTGGGAACTGGAGTCCCGGATTTTAGAGGGTCGGGGCACCGCTACCGGCTGACTGCGATCCACCTTTTCTAATTTAACAGCAGACCGTTCAGTCATATCCCGTCCTTCTATACCTTTATTTATGGTTAGCGCTGCTTTGTTTGCCTCCCCCTTCCCTTTCAGGGAGCTCGGTTCCGTCAGGGAAATGGCAACCTCACTCACGGGACCTTCTCCTTCCCACAATCCTTTGGGAGATATCACGTGTCCTACTTCGGCGAATGGAAGGAAACCATCATGGTCATGTGTTCGTTTGTAGTCCTTTAGGTTTCCCCAGCCTGCTCCGGGATAGTCCACGTGACTATTCTCGTCGAATAGATTTCCAAATTTCAGACTCCTAGATCGGCTAGACTCCTCGTCATCTTGCTCAGGTGGGAAGTATGTTTCCGACACCTCGTCAGAATCAAGAAGACAGGCCTCTGAAAAATAATTAAAGTAAGGTCCCGGCGCATTGGACGTTTTTTCAGCACATACCTCCTGACTCCAATTATGTCCTCTTGACTTAGATCATAGAGGTTGTCCTCCCGCTGTCGTAACGCTCGGGTCCTCTCGGCGTCAATTGCGGCCCTGTCTTCTTCGCTTCCCGTCAAGAATGTCCATAGACATGCACCATCATCTAGAGTCTGCTCCTTTTTGGTAATCCCATTCTTTTTCCCGGATTTCTTCCCCATTATGGACCGATGTACAATAAGGCTTACTATATTGCAGCACTACCTGTTGAGTTTGGCGATTTTTCTCTGCGTGTCCTGACGCTGTCTCCTTGGGGTTCTCTGTCCACAGAACTTTTTTAAATTCAGGTCCTCTGCCAAACCGATGGCCAGAGAATCCTGCCGACTACGCCACTATATACAGCCCTTATCTGTGCCTGGAATTTGACTTACTGTCTGCTGCTGTCTTAGTTGCTGTGTACATACTGTATGTTGGGTTCAGTTATAATTGCAGGTAACATGTGGCCTCTTATGAGCAAACCAAAATTCTGTAAGGTATCATCTGTATCTGATGCATCTGTCTTGTGTCCTGGAGTTCCTGTGCAAGACAGCTTTGAAAGTTGCCCGGCACTCTTAGGATGCAATCACATTTAGAGGTTGCCGGTTGTGTAAAATCATCACTTTGGTATGCTTTATTAACGTTACAACTAGAATCTATCATTTTGAAGAACTGTCACTGTTACCACACAGTAAATTGCTGTTGTCTTTACACATTACTCATCACCACAAACGTTGTGTCAACATCAGCCACTGTTCACTGGATGATGGTGTGCTGGAAGGACGATAAAGAAAGAGGTTAAGAAGAGACAATCGGCCAGTCTTGAGGCAGGAATATTCATTTGAAGAACAAATAAATATTTGTTTAATTTTGGGACCGGTGAATGACAAATGAAAATACTTTTTGTAAAATCTTATTTTATTTTAGTTTGCAGTTCAGCTATGTTAATAGTTTTGCTTAGTTTTAGATTTTCATTTTGGTTTGGTTATTTGTTTATTTCAGTCTACAAAAATATTTGTATTAATGATTTTAGTCTTTATTTCAGTTTTTATTAACAATTAAAACCTTGCTGTGCACCATCAATAGGCACAGCCCAATCACAGAACACATCATATGTCACTTGACCAGCAAAGAAAAAAAACATTACAAATGGCATTGCCACAGCTGTATAAAAACAGTTACAAAATGCCAATGACTACCGATAAAAATTAAAAAAATGTTAAAAAAACAGAACAAATTAAATTATGAATGTCAAAAATATGGATTTATTATACCAATCATTATAAATGTACATAGACAGAATTCATACTAAGGCAGACTTATAGATGATGAAACTTAATGAGAGTGTAACACATGAAATAAAAAAAATAAAATTTCTAGTGATGGATTTGAAACTGGAAAGTACACCTTACTGTATGTTTAGAACGCATGAGTCATAGTGGAGCAATCAATATCGACTCTACATCCTGAACATTACAAATAGGATGTGCAGTACAAACCAAGGAAGGTTACACTTACTGTAAGCTCTATAGTGCACTAGTGAGACCTCACCTGGAGTACCATGTAAAGTCTCCATACTACAAAACAGACATAGCAGCGCTAGAGAAAGTCCAGAGAAGAGCGACTAGGCAACTAGACCTATTCCAAGGGAGGTATGAGATGTGAAAAAATATTGGGAGTGGAACCTTTTCATTTTAAGCAAATACAGTTGAAGAGGTAACATGATCAAAATGTTCAAATTACAAAGGTAATTAATACTTTGGGAACCTTCAAAACTCAACTAGATGGTGTTTTTGGAAGAATTATGAGAAGTGATTTAATGAGCTGCACTGGGATGAATGGCCTGTTTTTGATATAGGTGTTCCAACATGCTAATGTCTTTTATTTGTCCACATACATCGCAATAAGCCAGAAGTAGATAGTGTAATATTTTGTTTAAACATTTGTAAATTTTAGAATTGTTCTGTTTCTTTAGCCAATGACAAGAGTGACTTCTACAGACAAGCAACATTTAGGTTTTATGGAAAGATATGTAGAGTAAAATATATTGCCTAGAAGAATAATGAAGATTGAAGAAGCAATTTTATTGAACATGTGTAATTGCACAAATATCAAAATATTGCATTAGCAAAATATTTGGAGTTGTCAAACTTCTTAATTCAATTAGCCAAATTTAATTTTATTTTCATTTCAGTGCAGTGAATTTCTATATTTTCTCATGCTAAATTAACAGATGCCATGATAAATATTGCCACCAATATACTTATATTGAAACAATAATATCATTGTCAGAACAAAGTCCAAACTAATTACTTAGCAAAGAATATAAAAGTTAAAGTTAAAATAAAATAAAAGTTAATATTGATATTCACTCAGAATTAATTTTAAAGAAATATTCTTTTAGACTGTTGTTTTCTGGATGCTTACATTTAAATACTAAGTATACTAAATGTATGCATGGTAAGAGTATTGGGGAGGCTAGCTGTATTATCCTGCTGTGGCAGCAGACAAACACAACAGGAGTTCTGTTTCTTTTCAAGTTAATTCTGTCAGAATTCTGAAGGCTAACTGAAGAATAAATTCACTCTTTGTCCACCTCACACCACATGAAATCATTCTGCAGGCAGCTTCACTTGTGATTTTGGGAGACTTTTACAACAGAACATAACAAGTATGACAAGTGCAAAAAAAAAACAACATTCAGCCCTCTCAAGCTCATTTTCTTAGCTAAATTGTCCCAAATTCTTATCCCATAAATTATTAAAAGCTGTCAACAATTCTGCTTGAACTCCATGACTTGGTGGTTTATTCCAGATTTCCAGTAATTTTTGTGTGGAGAAATGCTTCCTGTCTTCCATCATAGAAGTACTTTTGCTTAATATAATTTCCACCATTATGTTTGAGTAGATGATTTACTATTTACTTCACTATTTAGCTAAGAATTTATGGCTTGTGATGGCATTAAAGATGCCTTATGGTACAAACAGTGATTGAATGGAATGGTTAAAACGAATGACATTACTGTCCTTGAACAAGGTGTGGTAGTTGCACATTGGTTCTATTGTGTACAGAAGTACAGTAACTGTCACCATGGCTGTTTCAAGAGTTTAGGGAGAATGGTGCAAAAAAGCAAAACAACTACCTTTGATAGGTAATGTTACACATAAAAACAGCTTCTGGATCAGATAGGCAAGAACCTCAGGATGCTTTCTAGAGTCTGTAGTGCTATCTGTAATTTTTAAATAAAACCCTTTAAAGCCTTCACTGCTGTGATGTTCAGTCTCAATTCTTTCACAATAGTGACTACAGCACACCCCTAAAAAAGACACTTAAATTTGAATTTTGAATGTTTAGCTACGTAAAATAAATATTGTGTTTTCTGTATAATACTGTGCTTTCTCTGGGTATTCAAACTTGTATTGACAAGCTTGTTAGGCTGAGTGGCCTGTTCCCATCATGGTTCTAATTGTACAAGCAGACAGACGTCTCACACTCTGGCAATATGCAATGGTGTGCAGGCCACTTACTGGACTTTGCCTTGAATGATGTACAACACCCAAAGACCCTCTGGGGTGCTAAGTCATCATCATTTATGCGCAGAAACATCTATACTGGTTCAAAGGCCAGTGTTTGTAGATTAATAGTGTGTAGAAAAAAGTCTTGGAACTATAAAAGAGCATATGCATTATATCAGTCACAAATTAAAAATGAATTACTAATGTACAAAAACACAAATCGTCAATGCAGATAGATGTGGCCAAGTCACACTCTTTGAACCCAACCCTAATTCAGAGAGAGCAATGTTTTCCTGTCCTTAAAGCATTTATTTTCATAATAGATTATGGTAGCATGAGAATAACACAAAGCTGACCATTTCCATATTATTTTTATATCTATGAGTTATTTCTTTTCAGTCTTAATTATTCATATACATTTCATCATTCATATACATATCATATACATTTCAGGAATGCATAAATAGTTAATTTAATTAATATTTTCATGTTGTTCAGATATGTTATTAATTTATTATTAATAATTATAATCTGTTCTTAATAATTTCTTGCAACCAGTTCTATGAGGATTTGTTTTTTCTTTTTGTTTTCTTCTTTTTTAATTTTCTACTGTCTTTTTTCTTCAAGATTTAGAAGTTTTTTTGTTGTATACGGTCTGAAAAATTTGCTTGATTGTACAGTATGTTGTTACCTTCTTGAAATAAAATGAAAGAACTATAAGAAAAATGCATTTTTATTTATTTTTTTTAATCATACTTTATTTTTTTCGTGATTTCATGAAAATTTGTGGCCACAGACTTTTGAAGAGCGGGTGATGGCACAATTATGGTACATACAGAGACGAGTCTGAATTATAAGACCTTCTCATATTAACAACTTGTGAGACTTGAAACAGAATAAATAATGGGAATACTTTGGTCTTTAAGAATCGAGTTTTGTTGTGACTTCAGATTTTTTGGTTAGAGGTTTGGTTTTCTCAAAAGATCACATAACTTCCTGTGTATCAAACCACTGCTTGTATGTACTTACAGTAGCTCTTCTAAAGACGTTAGCTCATTTCTGCTGCACTCAAACATAAATTCAGTCTGACTGGATTCCTTAAGAAGTTTATATCATATATAACAGGCACAGTGATGAGCAGTGATAAACATGGGTGAATGCTAATGCTTTGCCATGAGATTTGTTATTAAACATGTACAGAGGAATGTAAGTGTGTGGTGTTATGGGCAAAAGGCAGAAACCTGGAAATTGGCTATGCAAAGAAAGAAAGAAAGAAAGAAAGAAAGAAAGAAAGAAAGAAAGAAAGAAAGAAAGAAAGAAAGAAAGAAAGAAAGAAAGAAAGAAAGAAAGAAAGAAAGAAAGAAAGAAAATAATGGATAAATGAAGAGCTTTAGCTGGACATTTCATTTTGACTACAAATTTTGTTTCTACCTTTTACATTGACTTTTTGTTTTTTTGACAATGGACACTAGGCTGACAGATGATCAGATTTTGGTGGGATTCTGCTGTACCAATCAGAGCATTTTTGTTTCCAGGTAGCCTTTCACTTTTTGAGCAGTCAGCTGTGAACTCAAACTTTGACATCATAAAGGAGCACCCAGATTCACATTTTTCAATAATGGATTAAAAAAAAAATTGGTTACATTAGCACTTTAAGTAAAGACAGGTTCTTTCACGTGTAATCTCTGAGGAAATTGCACATTTGGTAAATGAAAAATGAGGGTGTTTATTATGCAAATTTACACTTTTTCATGCATTTCTTAGTTCATGATGTCAGAAATGGAGTTGAAAGCTGATTGACAAAAAATTATTGACTATCCTAGAAAATAACTCTAATGTTGCTCCAGAAACAACAAAAACTAAATGGTATCAAAACATCCAGCTTACTTAATATTATGACACACACAGTGACAGGGATTATTTTAGAATGAAAAAGAGTGGGAGATGAAGAGAATACCAGGATACATAGTAGAAAAGGGAAGGGGAGGGTCAAAAATTACCAGGAAGCAATTAGAACCAAAGGGCAAGACAAACTCAAAAGCTGAAGAGACAACAGTTTAAAACCCGACACTAGGGCTGGTTGGTTAGATGCTAACTATAACTAAACAATTTTTTTTATTCAGCGTATCATTAGGTATCACAAAAATGGCATCTAGGTCATGTGGCCAGCCCTGAAGAAGTAAAATTATGGTAAAATATTATAAATACTTTTCAAATTTGATTTAAAACAAAAAATATATAAGATTTTATATATTTTACACAAAATTACACACATAGAAATGCCTGTATACTACATATGCATTTAAAAAATATAAAATACTGCATATTAATATAACAGGCTCAGACATATATAAGTTGATCAGGTCAGAACATCAAGTCAAGTTTTGAAGGTTCCTTAACTTTTTACCACACTACCTGGTAACTTGTGTTCCAAGTGTCTATAGTTCTTTGCGTAAGGAAAACTTCCTAATGTTTGTGCAAAATTTACCCTTAACAAGTTTCCAACTGTGTCCCCGTGTTCTTGATGAACTTATTTTAAAATAACAGTCTCGATCCACTGTACTAATTCCCTTCATAATTTTAAACACTTCAATCATGTCACCTCTTAATCTTCTTTTGCTTAAACTTTATAGGCTCAGCTCTTTTAATCTTTCCTCATAATTCAACCCCTGTAGCCCTGGAATCAGCCTAGTCGCTCTTCTCTGGACCTTTTCTAGTGCTGCTATGTCCTTTTTGTAGCCGGGAGACCAAAACTGCACACCGTACTTAAGATGAGGCCTCACCAGTGCATTATAAAGGCTGAGCAGAACCTCCTTGGACTTGTACTCTACACACTCTACATACTACATAAGCTACTATTCTGTAAGCCTAGTCATATCATTATCTGTTTTTCTTTTATTCTTCATAAAAGGGTGGCACAATGATGCAGTAGTAGCACTGCTGCCTCACAGTAAGGAATAAGGAGACCTGGATTCGCATCACAGGTCTTCCCTGCATGGAATCTGCATGTTACCCCATGTTTGTGTGGTGCTCTCGTTTCCTCCAAAGACATGCCTATTAGTTGAATTGCCAATGCTACATTGGCCCTAGTGTATGTTTGATGTGGTGTGTGTGTGTGTATGTGTGTTCACCCTGTGATGGGCTGTACAGGGTTTGTTCCTAGAAAATTATATATTCTTCATAAAAGTAGTCATTGACTGCTCTTTTCCTCTTTTGCATTGTTTTCTCTAAAGCTCTATTCAGATGGGATACATTTTACACAAGGTGGTGGAGTAAAATATTATTATTGGAGGACTTCTGTCATTTTAGTTCTGTCCAAATCACTCATGTTGATTTTACAAACTGTGCGTTCTTGTCTCAGTAAAGATTACAGAGAGTTTTACCTTCTATAAAGAATCTGCAAATCTGCATTACTTTTGAGGTTCATCTTTCAGACAGAATCTCAGTTACAATACCACAGCACAACTTTACCAAGGAGGTCAAGGAATGGAATTCCTCTGTAACTGGAACTCAATCTCTTGTCCCGTTTCCAAAAAATACAGTTACCTAAGCAGTAGTCTCGCTGGGCTATATGTGACTCCAGAATGAGAATACATGTCTGAGGACAACTTGCTAAAAAAGTCTGTAGTGACTACTAGCAAAATTTTAGAATTTTAGCAAGTTTCATCCTAAAGATCTGCCTTCAATTTCCTCAAGCCCATGCACTTTAAATGGCTATGACTGCTGTGTCCCACAAAATATGGAAGAACGTGGAGAGAGCAAAAGAAAACTGAACAAAAGACTTGATGCTGAAAGAAAATAAATAGAGAAAATTGCTGTTATCAATTCAGGAGTGCAGTAGCACAAGGTAAAACAGAATAGACAGCACACGTACACACATAGAGCACTGCACCTTGGGTACTTGGCTCCAAGCATGTGAGAAGTGCTTTTTTCTGTTATGATATCTCTTTGTCATTTTGACTAATGCATCACTATATGGCATTGCAACAATAAATAAAGTTTAGATAAGCATTGTGGTCTATGGATATACTATAAGTTAAAACACTGCAGCTATATGCTGGCAAGGCAAGTTTGCATTTACAGATAGACAGTACTGTTAACTTACTTTAGCTATTCCTTTAGACATGTAGTCAGAAGGTTAATGATGTGCATCCTTGTCCATTGTTTTGCTGGAGTGGTGTCAGTGTCATAGGTACATTTACTGACACAAGTGTTTTGAGTACAGAATTCTGCATCTGCACTGGTGCTTCATGACCAACTCTCTTAGCAGCAGTAGTTTTCACCTCCTTTTGATGGGGTGTGACACACTGTGTATTTCAAATGTATACTGTGTGACATTTTCATTCCCGGAAAGAACCTGTAGAAGAAATGCGTGTGTATTTGTGCACTAGCAGCTACTCTTACTTCAAAGTAATCTCCTTCCGCCACTATTCATTAATGTTTCCATTGCTGGAAACATCCCTGGAACTCTATTTCTGGAATAGCCTTGAGTTCCTTTGTCACGGTACGCTTGAATGTCAGAAATGTCTGAAAATCTTTGTTCTTTTTATTTTTGGGAAGAGCCAAAAATTACAAGGGGCTAAGTCAGATGAATGGATGGACAATCCAATTTAGCAATTTATTTCTTAGCCAGGAAGTTGTGAACACTAATAGCATCATGGCTTGGAACGTTGTCATGATGAATGATCCACTTCTGGCATTGTTATTCACATCCTCTCACTGCTCCTTAAACCTCTTATGCCATGCAAGGACACTTGACTTTTTCATAGCATCCTCACCATATGCCACTTCACAAAGAATTTGATTTACTGTAATATTTTTTAAGCCAAAATTCACAAACACAGACTTGTGTGCATTGCAACTGCTCGCTCAACAACTAACATTACTGGTCTGTGGTTTACACATACACCAGTTGAAACACGTTTAGACACACATAGGCACATGATTCTGTCTGCATCGCCACACGGGAGGCACTATGTGGCCTTTTCAGGGAATTTAAATTGTTACACCTCATATTTTGTAATTCATATTTTCACATATGTGGATGCCAATTCTTTTTACCTTACATCATCTCTGACACTATCGTAAGTGGACAACAGCACCTGCGACAACGTATTGTTCACTTTTACCACTGGTCCATTAATGTCTTTGATTACCAATGTAGAATCTGATTTTACAGAAAGGATTTTCTTTTGAATGGGTTATGTTTATTTTTAACATGTACAATGTGCTCATCACACACACATTTACTTGTTTTAACAAAGAGTCTTCTTAGGAGACTTTTCAGCTGTAGACAGTTCATCATGATCAGAAGCTTGCTGCCTGTCGCACCAGATTAACAAAAGCTCCATTGCTCTTTGCAGTTTGAATCATCCCTCCTACTTTGAACGCCGCTTTCATATGGCATTGGATTGGTTTAGAAATGTGACACCCAGTGAGCCATATAAATGTTCCCTCCCACTTTTGACCAAAATTCACTCATGGTTGTCTCCAGACTTATATATTACATGTCTGACTCTACAAGACTACTTAAGCAATATCCCTCTCTTCCACACAACCTTGAACAGTCACGTAAGAGGTTGTGTGACTCAATGATACTTAGAGTTATGCGGTCTGGAGATACTATACATCCGCAGTTGACCAATGGCAAATTGGAAAGACAAAAAATGCAAAAAAAGGACTCTCGTGTTGGTTCAAAATAAAGGTTAACAAATCTTACCCAAAATAAGTATGCTGGGCCCAACTCTTAAAATCTCCAAAAGTCCCCAAGTGAGCCTACCACCTGAAAGATGAATGGTGAAGGCTGGGTAAAATGGAAAGTGGGTGACAGACAAGAAGGGGATCTAGTATAATCAAGGCACAGTAGACCAAAAGTGGAACATAACACTTGGAACCAGAGCTCTTTAATGTGTGATACTGAATGCAAGCAGGACTAATAACAGTTATTATTTTTTTTCTATTATTGTTATGTGGACTCAGCAGAAAGATTGTTTGCTGTTAATGAAGCCCATGTTCACCGATATTGACAAAAATTGCACATAATTTGCATAGTGGAGGCCCTAAACACAGAAATTTATTTTCATTTAAGGGGTGGTTACTGAAGCAGCTATTGATTTATATTGTCTCACTTTTATATCCTTTAAAGGTCCTAGCTGTCAATTCTCTGTCTCCTGGGCAGCAGAAACCATCCTGTGAGCTGTTTGTATGCACATGCAACCAAATAGGAATTGCACTGTCCTCCTGCAAGTGTTCAGCAGCATTTCTGTCTTGTCTAGAGGTTCAGGCACCCCTATCATATATGAGATAGTCTGCCATCGACCATTTTTGGGCAGTAATGGCAATTTCCTTTCAGGGAGCCAGATACTGCTTGCCTTTCTCTGTTTCCCTGAGATCCATCTTAGAGTTGTGGTAAGCTGTTGCCTATCCTGGCACCACTGGACTCAAACAAAAACCCACATTCACATGCATGTCTTGGTGATGTGGAAGGAAAACAACATTTAAAAAAAAAACAAAACAAAACAACAGACACAAGGAGATCAAACAAAGATTGGACTCCGGGTTAACAACATGGGTTCTAAATAAGGGAGGCTGGCATGTTAACCACTGTACCTGTACACTTACAGACTAGATAGATATATAGATAGTTAGTGTAAGATGCTAGGTGGCACTGTTGCCCCTTTAAACCCAACAGACAGACACTTAGAACACAGGTTAAAAGCACCAAGAAGATCTTTAATTTCTTTTCTTCTTTAAATAGTGCTCCCCAAAGCCACAATAATATAGGTACTTAATCAAATAATACAAAATAATATTCACAAATATTTCCTCCACACTTCCCAGTAAGCTCTGTCCTACACCTCCCAACTCTGGCTTGCTTGCTGGGTCTTCAGCAGTCCTTTATATAGTTCTCAACCCAGAAGTGCTTCTGTTCTTCCATTCACATGACTTGCTAGCACTTCCGGGTTTTCTTCAGCCCGGAAGTACGTCTGGGCTTTCAACCCCATGACTGGCTATGGGTGAGACGTGACTCCCAAGGTTCTTTTCCAGTGTCCCCTGAAGGCACCCACGATACCCAGCAGGGCTGTGGTATTAAACCAGGGCACCGCTGCAGTCCAGGGAAGCTGCCATCTAGCGTCTTGGGGAAAGTAGTGTCCCAAAGCGGTTGCCTTCCCCCATCCTTGCACTTGAGCTGCCAGCCGTCTATCACAATAGATAGATAGATAGATAGATAGATAGATAGATAGATAGATAGATAGATAGATAGATAGATAGATAGATAGATAGATAGATAGATAGATAGATAGATAGATAGATAGATAGATAGATAGATAGAGTGTTTAATTTTTCTGATTTATCTGCATCATTTGCTGCTCAAAAATAAGAACTAGAAGAAGCACTAAAGACATTCATAACTTAAAAAGCATATATGTTACTTTTTGGGTTTTTTTTCCTTTCTTTCTTTCCTTCTTTTGTACATTCCAGGGAGAATGAAATGTTAAGCAAATCCCTCTTTAACTCATTAACAGAATTTACCGTCTCCCTTGGACACAGCCCAAGCTTGGCATCAACTGCTCTTCTTACATAATGACACTTGATATCGACTGAAATCAATGATGTTTACTTATGCATCTGGGGATAAATAATTTAGCACTAGATCTCCTCCAAAGATAGTTTCTTTTGAAAAATTAATTTTGGGGTCTGGATAATTAGCATTCATTTATTTACGATCGTTTTGACATTGATGAGCTTTGTTAAGCAAATATGCATGTGACACCTGGGAAATGCCAGCCACAAGCACACACTTCAGCCTAGAATGAAAAATAAGACCTGGCCTGTTAAAAAAAATATGAAAAACACTTCATACTGTAAGTTAAAAGGAAATTGTCAGTTTCTTTTTATTCCTTATTATTATTAGCTACATCTCTGGCCCTGCTTGTTTCACTCAATCCTCTTTGGCTTCAGGCACTCTATGGACCCTGGCATGTACTTGACATTTCCGTGTGACATGGCTGAAAACAAGCATTACAGAACTGCAAATTAATTTTAAAATTGGCATTACAAGAATGAATACATATAAACCTCAAAATACAAATTTTCCATAATTAACAACATTTTATCAAGCCATTTTATTTAACTTTTGGCCTACTTTATTGAACAACTGGATCACTGTTAAATTAAAAGAGCTGCAATAAAAGACTTAAATAGTCTTAAGTAAAAAAAATATATATTTTTTCCCAGTTTCAATAAATGAAGAGGAAATATTTAAATAACAATAACATTTTTAAAAAGTTGAAGGGTTTTCTTTATCTTTAATGTATGTGTCATTATTTTCCCTTACTCTTGTTTACATAAAATATAACTGTATCTTATATCATTTGAGCAGTTTGATGATCATATTCTGTCAAGCTTATTATATTTTTCTGAAAGGTTATAGCTGATATCTAGTAATGAGTAAAACGATTCATGCAAAATTGAATTTGCGGTTAAATTCAGTAATTTGCTTTGTAAAAAAAATATGAAATAAGGTGTGTTTTACTTTTAGCAAAATTTGTGCCGTTCACACAAGAAAAAAAGTGATTGGTCTTGATTGGATGCATTTGCATGCATTAATTCCGCAAAAACAAAAATCATTGGAAGTTTACAATTAGGATAAGGAGGCTCCCAGGTAACAGTCAGGGGAAGTTTGGCAGTGGTGACCTTCTATCTGCTGACATTTCCTGTGAAGAAAGCAAGGTAGTGTGCACAACAGTGTGTTTACGGGTTGTTTTGTTTTGGTAGAGTAATATTTTGCTCTACTTTCCCCTTTTGTCTTATTAATAAGTAGCCTTTGTCAGAATGCCTCAAATCTCACAGACTTACCACTGTTTATAAGGTATTGTACCATATAACTTCTCCCCACCTTCCCTTCTACATCTATAACCTCAGGCAATTAGGTGTAGTAAAAGACAAGCAGGAGTTAAGTTAAAATTTAAACAATGTATTATTGGTAATATTCATAAATAATAACAATATGCAAAGTACATATTGGCAACCATACAACCTGATAAATGGTGATGTGTAGTTTCAGGCGGTACACAGACTTGTTAGCTACTTAAAATGTCTTTAGTTAAGGCATCATTGGCGCTCAGCTTTCTTCAGAACAGGCTGCATGCCTGTCTCAATATGGCTGCCGAGCTGTGCTCTTCATTGTGTTGTCCTTTTCAGTTCATGGTGTGAGATGGTCATTCATCCAGTTTGGTAAGAGAGAGAATGTGAAGTAAGCAAGCAAATTTATAGATTCTCTGTCCAACCCCTACAGCCAATAGGGCATCATGGTACTTAAAGGCTTTTGATACAAGCCAGTTCCAAACAGCCATACTTCAGACTAATGGGGTGATAGAATACAATCACACCTGCCATTCCCCAAAACCATATGTTAAGGTAAAGCTTGGCAATTAGGCAGCCTGGCTTTCCTATGGGGGTGACTGAGAAACAGCAGAGAAACACTTGCCAAACTGGTTTCAGACACTTCCCCCAAATCCTGTCGTAAAATTCAAAGATACTCATTCCTAAAAGGGGGGTTGTAAACATGAATGCTTCTCACTAATGTAACACTAATATTACATTGCTTTGCCTAAGTTACAAATAAAGACATAAAAAATATTTATCAACTTATATGCAAAATCTCACATCACAACAGGGGTGTCTTCATTTATCCAGCATGTTGCATTTTAAAAAAAAACTTACTGCACTCTTCATAGTGATCTGAACGAGAGGCATAAATGGACTTGATTTTAACAGAGTGGTACAGATTACATGCTTTACACGGTTGCAGTAGAGAACACAGGTAAACACGAAAACGTAAAGAAGGCATATTTTAGCAGTATGCCTTTGTTCCATCCAAAAAACTGTTAAATCCTCAAATAACTCTTTAGCAAGTTTTGTGTTTTGCAATTGGAAAATTGGATGCAAAATGATTTAAGTGTTAGTTTCACAAATTTGTATGCAAATCAAAACTCTCTCAGTATTGGTGATACAGTATGTATACATTTTCCTCATTAACTTTTTCTGTTTGTTTTCTAGAACAGGATTTGTAATGCAGTCAGTTTCTTGGTGACAATTGTGAGCATACAGTAAGTGAAGAAAATATACTATGACATAGACAGTAAATTAATGTAAATTTAAACTGGAAAGATGCACCAATAGCTTTCAGGTGAGCACTGGTACATGATGTCCACAGAGAAGGAAGAAAGCAGGCACAGCCCAGCTCTCCTGTATGCAAAACTGGCATTGTATTGTGCCATTCCATAAAGCTGAGCTGGCTGGATATAATGAAGTAGCTGAAGATATCTGAGCGAGCCAGTGAAGTAACAGACATGAGATGGCTTATTTAAGAATGTGTGTGAAGCAAGTGAAAATTCAAAGCAACAGTTAGAAGGTAATGAATGGGTTTGCAGAGAAAGTGACGGCATATAAAAAAATGCACAGATTCAGAAATATTGTTCACAGGAGCTATTCAGAAACAAGAAGAAGAATTATAACTGAAATCCAGATAACAATCAATTTAGGAATTAGTTTTATAAGATTATGCTACAATATGTGATTGCTAAGCATTTGATACAAATGATATGTGATCTGTGACAAGATGGTGGTAATGTAATATAAAATAACCACACAGTTACTGCAAGAGTACAAATTAAGAGAAAGACTTGTTACAATCTTTTGTTTTTAAATCTAGTTTTGAGTTGTGCAATCCTCCTATAATTTGATGCAAGTAAGAATTTCACTGTACTCTGTACATGTGATAATAATGAGCTTATAATGAAAGCTCCTAGTGGCTACAACAGTGAGATGAAGAAGTCAGAGAACAGAGTCAGAGGTAAAGACACAGAATAGCTATAAGCCAAATGAAGGTACACTAATGGAGGAGCGTATGCCTGACATTAATTGGGATCAACAGCCCCGGTGAGAGGACCTATAAAGACCTCTTAATGTTTTTGCCTTAATTCTACGTAGGGATTCCATGATTACATTGTCCCTTGTTCATTTTTTTTAAGTTTAATTTTGTTTTTCTTAATAAAAATCTGACTTCCTTGTACCTGTTCTATATATGCAGAATCTTCAATGCCACCTGAGGTGTGAGACCATTATGTAGAAATCAAATAGGAATTAGGCCACTTAGATTCAGATCAGGCATAAACTACAGACACACAGCGCAGAGTGGGCAATTATCTCCTTTTTCACTTGAGAGCTCTCCCAAAAAGTCAATCCAGTGCAGTAAAGCTGACAGTCCCTTTAAAGAATTCTGGTTCCATAGCAGTAACTATCAGGAAGGAACCTGCGCTCCATTCTTCGTCCTTTCCATTACATTATTCAGGCCCCTAATCTACAACCACTCAGTTGTTGTTCTATCTATGCATTAATGTAATGGAGGAGTTTGAGACAAAGCAGAAAACGAGCAATGATTTTTTTAAGCCTGTGTCATCTTGATTAGAGCTTCATTTTTAGTTTATGGTCATAGTATGGCTTTGTATATGTTTCTAATCATTACATTGACCAACATTGTGTCTTACCCCTCACTAGCACAAAAAACACCAAATTATAGTAATCCAGATGCATAAATTATGCCAGACTATCAATTTAGAAGCAGCAAGGTCAATTAATGTATTGGGCTAATGGGCATACCAGGATCTATTTACAAGCTGTGCCCTTTAAATAGGGGAGAGATCCATGTTTCTAGATTGTAGACACTTTGTCTGAGATGTGTTTGAGAAGTTGTATCCTTTGGTAAGTGATTCTTTAATACCCTTTTCATGGGCCTATAATTATATAGTGGTAAGATGTAAATATTATTTATTTATCTTCAGTTTCCAGTTGTAAGAAGGGTAGGTTCCCGAAACACATCGGCCTGATGGACAACAAAATGAATATTCATTTATAGAAGCTTTAATTCAGAATCAGAATCAAAATATCTTTATTGTCATTGTAACAAATAAAATGAAATGAGGGTGCAGTCCCTGTGGTGTCAAAATATAAATAAATATAATTATAAAAGGATAAGAAGAAATAAGGTAGAGCACAAACATTCAACATAAGACCTTAATTGCACATGAACACTATTGCACAAGATGTCATCTATTGCACTGCTGCATTGGAGGTGATTAGGTGGCATTCAGTGCCCTCTTAGCAACAGGGTAGAAACTGTTATTCAGTCTATTAGTCTTTGTTTTGATGCTCCTATATCTTTTGCCTGATGGCAACAGTTGGAACATATCATGAGCAGGGTGTGAGGAGCCTTTTAAGATGTTTTTTGCTTTCCTGAGGCAGCAAGAGCTGTGCAGTTCATCCAGAGAGAGTAAAGAACAGCCAATGATCTGCTGGGCAGTCTTTACGATCCGCTGAAGTGTTTTCATGTGCGCTGTTGTGCAGCTGGAAAACCACACGCAGCGGCAGTAGCACAGGATACTCTCGATAGAGTAACGATAGAAGGACACCAGCAGTTTTTGGGGGATGTTATTTTTCCTGAGAACTCTCAAGAAATAAAGTCTCTGCTGAGCCTTCTTTGCCAGCTCAGCTGTGTTCACACCCCAGGACAGGTCTTCTATGATGTGGACTCCCAGGAAGCAGAAATCTGACACCCTCTCCACACAGTCCCCTCCGATGTAGAGTGGTTTGGTGTCTGTTTTCTTTTTCCTGATGTCTACAACGAGCTCATTGGTCTTACTTGTGTTCAGGAGCAGGATGTTGTTAGTGCACCATGCTGTCAGCCACTCCGCTTCATTTCTGGATTCGATTCTGGATTCATCCTCCCCAGAGATGAGCCCCACCACAGTGGTGTCGTCTGCAGATTTGACGATGGTGTTGCTGTGGTGGGCAGGGGTGCAGTCATGTGTGTACAGCGTGAAGAGCAGGGGGCTCAGCACACAGCCCTGAGGAGAGCCGGTGCTGATGCTGATGGCAGAGGAGATGTGAGGGCCCACCCTAACCCTTTGTGTGCGGACAAATTCTGGACACTATGGATATTTCATCCCTTTGGACTGTTTCATTTATAAATATGGGTGTTCGGCCTTATCTGGTATATGTTTCTATAACATGTCTAAAATTTTGGAAGCTATGTGCTTAAATATATATTGCTGGAAGCCTTTGTGCTCGATTTGTAATTTTATATTAAATATCTTTGAATGTTAATGTTATTATATATATTAATATATAATACAGTTTGGGTTAATTAAATATACTTATTTGATAATTGACCTTGCTACTTTTTAATTGGTAGTCTAACCCCTGCCTATTATTTGAATATGTGGGTCACCCATCTACCAGTAAGCATCGGTATCAGATCTAGCTTCTTAGGTGTGTCTGGGGATTCATGTTATAGGCATGACTGTCCTGTTTCCTTTTTTCAACCATCATAAAACTCCTTTTTAGATCTCTCTTTCTTTCCTAACAACACAAGGCTTAATGGATCTTTTAGTGTGAAAGCCCTTACACTTTGTCAAGGCCATATTAAATGATATTTTTGCTTTTGGTATTAGTGATTGTACTTTCTAAATAAATACATCCTCTTCCCATATCTCAGGCATGTCAGATTAACTAATAACTCTAAATTTCTCCCATGCAACTGATTGCGGGTGTGTACAAGGCTGTACCATGTTTCTGCTTTGCACTCAATGTTGCTAGGATGGACTCAGGCCTCTGTGACAATAACCTATTTTAGGTAAGTTTTAATATATTTGGATAGGTGGATTTTAGTAAACAGAAAGTTACAATTCAACACAGAAAACCGTTAATTCAACTAATTAACAGCAAATGCTCAACAGTGAAACATGTAGGCTGCTCAGATTAAACCACATATAAGTCCCGGCCACAAATCACTTCTGAGTAAAACGCTCTAACCAATTCTGGGCATAGGAATGTCCTCTTGGGACTGTCCTTCTAGAGCTATTTGCACCTTCCCTATGCTTCCCTGCAGCCTTGAGTCACAGCTCAATATTTTAAGGCTGGGCAACCCCTGATAGTCGTACCCTTATAATTTATAGCAGAGGACCAAGCATTGTCCAAAAAAGCCTTCTAATCAGAATGGATAACGTTTAAAAAAAAATTAACCAAAGGCTCTCACTGCCATTTGTTTGTCTTTCTGTCTCGGGAGTAATTACGTCTGGAGCCTTAACTGTAAATATACATTCTACTGGCCCCTGGTGGTATTCCTCCATATTTTATGACTTACATTGTTTCTTCTATTCCTTATTTTCTTCTTTCTGAGGAGGCTTTTCCATAACTTTTAGCAAATTTTGTTGCTTGCAGGTCTACCTCATACATATCACCACTCTAAAACGGTAAATCCAGAAGTCTCACTGGCATCTTTATGGCAAAATACTTCTATGTTTACTTTTGTTTTACCTTGTATGTCATTATTGAGAGAATAATCCAATTCTTAAACTGCCATGACAGCTGACAGTAAATTTATTATGATAAAAAATTAAAGGAACATTTTGAAAACACCTCAGATCTCAATGGGAAAAAATCCTGCTGGATATCTATACGGATATGAACTTAGGAAATGAAAATTATCGACCTAGACAAGGATGAATTAATAGTGAAAAAATGATGCGGCAGGCTAGTCCATTTTCCCGAAATTTCACTGAAGCAACTCAAAATCGTACTCAGTAGTTTGTATGGCCCCCACGTGCTTGTATGCATGCCTGACAATGTCGGGGCATGCTCCTAATGAGATGACGGATGGTGTCCTGGGGGATCTCCTCCTAGATCTGGACCAGGGCATCACTGAGCTCCTGGACAGTTTGAGGTTCAACCTGGCAGCGTCGGATGGACCGAAACATAATGCCCCAGAGGTGTTCTATTGGATTTAGGTCAGGCGAGCGTGGGGGCCAGTCAATGGTATCAATTCTTTCATCCTCCAGGAACTGATTCAAGAGTATTTATTGTCATTTCATCCATATACAGTAGTACAGCATACAATGAAACGAAACAACGTTCCTCCAGGACCATAGTGCTACATAAAACACAGGACAACGAAGAATCCACGAGACATAACATAAAGACACATAATATAACAAGGTGCATGTGAGTCAAATGTGCAACCATGTGCAGCACTGCAGAACAGAACACATATATCAGATATCAGACCGGTCCATGAGTGTTCAGGAGTCTGACTGCTTGGGGGAAGAAACTGTTACACATTCTGGTGGTGAGGGCCTGAATGCTTCGGTACCTTTTTCTCAATGGCAGGAGTGTAAACAGTGAATGTGAAGGGTGTTTTGGATCATTCACAATACTGGTGGCTTTGAGGATGCAGCGTCTGGTGTAAATGTCTATGATGTAGGGAAGAGAGACACCGATGATCTTCTCAGCTGTCTTCACTATCTGTTGTACGGCTTTGCGATCCCTGACCATGCAATTTCCAAAACAGTGATGCAGTTGCTCAGGATGCTCTCTGTGGTTCCTCTGTAGAATGTTGTTAGAACAGCTGGTGGAAGATGGGCTTTCCTCAGCCTAAACAGGAAGTAGAGCTGCTGCTGGGCTTTCTTGGCTAAAGAGCTGGTGTTGTGAGACCAGGTGAGGTTCTCTGCCAGATGGACACCCAGGAATTTGGTGCTATTGATGACCTCCACAGTTGAGCCATCAATGTTCAGTGGAAGATGGTCACTCTTAGTCTTCCTAAAGTCAACAATCATCTCCTTTGTTTTGTCTACATTCAGAGACAGGTTATTGACTTTACACCAGTCTGTTAAACGCTGCACTAGTCCATTAACCACTGCACCTCCTCTCTGTATGCGGACTCATTGTTGTTGCTGATGAGACACACCACAGTCGTGTCATCGGCAAATTTTATGATGTGATTAGAGCTGTGTGTTGCTGCACAGTCATGAGTCAGCAGTGTGAACAGTATTGGACTGAGCACACAGCCTTGAGGGGCTCCTGTGCTCAGTGTGGTGGTTCTGGAGATATTGTTTCCAATCCTGACTGACTGAGGTCTCTCAGTCAGGAAGTTCAGAATCCAGTTACAGAGGTAGGTGTTCAGTCCTAGCAGGCTCAGCTTTTCCGTCAGCTGCTGAGGAATGATCGTGTTGAATACTGAGCTGAAGTCGATAAACAACATTCGAACATATGTGTCCTTATTGTTCAGATAAGCAAGAGCCAGATGGAGAGTGGTGGCTATTGCATCATCTGTTGAACGGTTCTGGCGGTAAGCAAACTGCAGGGGGTCCAGTGAGTGGGGCAGCAGGGTTTTGATGTGCTTCATGACAAGCTTCTCAAAGAACTTCATAATGATGGGTGTGAGTGCAACAGGATGGTAGTCATTGAGGCTGGGCACTTGTGAATTTTTTGGCACAGGAACTATGGTGGTAGTTTTGAAGCAGGTTGGGATGATGGCAGTGCTCAGGGAGATGTTGAAGATGTCAGTAAGAACATCTGCCAGCTGGTCTGCACATTCCCTTAGTACTCTGCCTGCATACTCTCACCACTTGAGGCCGGGCATTGTCATGCACCAGGAGGAACCCAGGACCCACTGCACCAGCATAGGGTCTGACAATGGGTCCAAGGATTTCATCCCGATACCTAATGGCAGTCAAGGTGCTATTTTCTAGCCTGTAGAAGTCTCTGCATCCCTCCATGGATATGCCTCCCCAGACCATCACTGACCCACCACCAAACCGGTCATGCTGAACAATGTTACAGGCAGCATAACATTCTCCTCGGCTCCTCCAGACCCTTTCACGTCTGTCACATGTGCTCAGGGTGAACCTGCTCTCATCTGTGAAAAGCACAGGGCACCTGTGATAAACCTGCCAATTCTGGTATTCTATGGCAAATGCCAATCCAGCTCCACAGTGCCGGGCAGTGAGCACAGGGCCCACTAGAGGATGTTGAGCCCTCAAACCACCCTCATGAAGTCTGTTTCTGATTGTTTGGTCAGAGGCATTCACACCAGTGGCCTGCTGGAGGTCATTTTGTAGGGCTATGGCAGTGCTCATCCTGTTCCTCCTTGCCCAAAGGAGCAGATACCAGTCCTGCTGATGGGTTAAGGACCTTCTACAGCCCTGTTCAGTTCTGCTAGAGTAACTGCCTGTCTCCTGGAATATCCTCCATGCCCTTGAGACTGTGCTGGGAGACACAGCAAACATCTGGCAATGGTATGTATTGATGTGCCATCGTGGAGAAGTTGGACTACCTGTGCAACCTCTATAGGGTCCAGGTATCACCTCATACTACCAGTAGTGACGCTGACTGTAGCCAAATGCAAAACTAGTGAAAAAACAGTCTGAAAAGACGAGGAGGGAAAAATGTCAGTGGCCTCCACCTGTTAAATCATTCCTGTTTTGGGGATCATCTTATTGTTGCCCCTCTAGTGCACCTGTTGTTAGTTTCATTAACACCAAAGCAGCTGAAACTGATTAACAACCGCCTCTGCTACTTAACTGACCAGATCAATAGCCCAGAAGTTTCATTGATTTGATGCTATTCTCTGATTAAAAAGTATTCCTTTAATTTTATTGAGCAGTATATATATATATAATATTGTGAGACTAACCCGGATACTACCAGTCGGAAACCACATCTTTATAAAAAGACACACATTTATTTACACCACCAAATACAGGATTTAAGTCCCCGATCACCACACAATGCACTCAGCAATTAAATCACCACAATTCAGTCCTTTCTCTCAGTCCTTTACCGACTTTCTCCTCCTGGGAGCTTCGTCCTGCTCCCACTCCCGACTCTAGCTCCTCGACTGTTGGAAGGTGGCCCCTTTTATTCCCGCCCGGATGTGCTCCAGGTGGCTGATGACGACCTTCCAGTAGCACTGAAGAGCTGCCCTTTGCACCGGAAGCACTCCGGGCATCCCTGGCAGGTTCATCCACCATCTTGCCTGGTGTGGCGGAAGTGACAGTTCTCCGTGTCCCACGAGGCTTGAGGCGCCCCCTGGTGGTGGCTACGGGTCCAAACAGGCCAGAACCCCTTTGTTCCTCTCCCTTTGTTCCTCTCCCGTGGTCCTCTCCTAGTCCAGGGCGGTTGCCCCCTTGTGACCCGAATGCTATTAATGTCCTTTTCCGGTCTCTCCAGGCATCCCGGCCGGGTAAGAACCCCAGCAATCTGCCACAATATATAAAACAAATTTTGTTTTTTGGCACTATGAAGCAATTAATGTAGCTTAACCATGAAATTTAGGAAATATGACAGAACAAATTTAACAGAACTCCAGCACTGGAGTGCTTCTTAATTCATATGTCTGAAATCAGTCTAAACTGATAACTGGGAAATAACTGCATTTTACACTAATCGGACAATTTTATGCAACACATTATGAATGTAGAAATGTTTTATTGTGTTGAACACTGTTGTAATTCATTCACCTTAAAAGCAAAACTCGTGTTACTCAATGTGCGCTTTACTTTGTACCACCATAATGCCATTGATCAGCAATCACGAATAAGGAAAAAGGGAATATTCATTATAACATTATATGATACACTCAAACCTCACATATACAGAAGTATATTTTGTTCTGTGATCAATTTATTGACAAAAATTCAATACACAAATAAAGAATGCCGGATTGATAAACTAAAATGAAATCACATTATTCATTCAAAAAGTTTAATACAATTAGTTTTATTTTTATATTCATTTTCTTCTAATATATGAGACCTAAAATTTTGGAAAAATCATAACTATATTCATAACCTAGTTGAGCCTGATCAAAGTTGCTTGCATTTGTCCTTTTATTTCTATTGTTTACTATTATTAATGTTACATAGTTTGTATTTAGTAATTATTATTGGGTTTTTCTTCCATATCACCTGCACTTAGTAATGTTGGATTGCTGTTGTTTCAGAAAATGCAGTTTATCTCAAGGAATAAAAGATCACCCAGCATTAAGGGTTAAAATAAAAATGCAAATGCATTAAAGCTGTGAATTCAAGCCCGTTACTGAATCACATCAACAGTAAAATATGCTTCCCTCTCAAACCCCCCTGCCTCTGCGCCTCAGTAGTTTAGCTCAATCTCAGGCACAGCAATCACATCTCATTCTCAATGGAAAGCCGCTTCTTTGCCCCGCCCCCACCCTCCTCGTTATGTTAGGCAGTTAGCTGCTTTAATCCTTAACCCTTTGCTACCTGAAGAAAGCCATGGCCGATTTGCTCTCTGAATCGCATTCGAATTGCCCTTTCATTTTATTTTTTGTTTTTAAACCTTTTTTTGATAGTTTACTTTGTGTTTTTTTTTTTCACCTTAATTGCTCTGAATGTATTCTTTAGATGTCTTGTCTCTTTTCTGCTATAATCACTTTCAGATGGATACAAGTAAAATAACCACTGTTATGCTGGACACAGCTGCATCTCCTTTGTGTTAGTCCCTTTAATTCAAAACCCCTGTGTGAAACCATCACCAGATATCTTAGAGCCAAGTGCATCTGCATTGATCTTTAAATAAAATCAGTTTGGATCTGTGTAGTGGATGTATTATAAGAGCGGAGAAAGTATTGACAGTTGCGTTCAAACGTAAAAGTTGACCTCCAGTTTATAGACACAGCCAATATCCTAATCTGACACCCCAACTTCCTACCCTAATCCGGTTTGTAGGGAGCTCTGGTCCCGTAACGTCACTCATTTATCCACTGACACTTAGCTGGTGACATTTAGGCCCTAACACCCCTAACATAAATAGCCTTATGAAACCAGCTTAAACCAAGCATTGTGCTGGGAGCCATTCCTTACAGCACTGGGTACCAGACTGGAAGAAACTCTTGACAGGGTGCCTGTACACACATTAGATCCTTATACCCCTAAATACGACTCTCCATTGAACTCAAGAGGCCCTTTTTCCCTGTCAGGCAACCACTGGCTAAATTACCACATTCGCCTATTCCCTTGAAAGTGACTTCTAACCTCTTCGTTATTTAGAAAACTAACTGCACATATTTTAGTGATCATGCAAACCTCAAAGCAAGGAATGGTAGACTGTAACAAAGCGTGAAGTGGCACAACTGACAATTTCAAACACTTTCAATTTCTGAGGATTAATTTAATAGTACAGTAAGCTAGTTATTGAAAATTCAGTGCACATACGCCACCAGCCACTTATCTTGGAGTACACAGCTACCTCTTGTAATGAGCAGGGCTCCTCTCTTGTCCTCATAAACGGACAGTGTGCCCACCTGGGTTCACTCAGACCTTTATTATCCCAGATTATTACCCTGCCTTTTAAATATATAATTAATCAGACTAAATAGAGTCAATTAAACAATTTAGCATCTTGTTCAAGTGACAGCTGCACCTAACGTTGTGTTATTTCACTTGAAAGTCCAGAGATCTGAAGATTCAATTTGTAATTTTTCCCCTAACCTAACGAGTCCTTTTCTTCTATCTATCTATCTTCCCATCCTAGTAACACCACCTGGTTTAAAACATTTAATTTTAATTTTTTTTTTTTTTTTTTGCATTTATATAGCGCTTTTTCTCACTACTCAAAGCGCTTAGCAATTGCAGGTTAAGGGCCTTGCTTAAGGGCCCAACAGAGCAGAGTCCATATTGGCATTTACGGGATTCGAACCGGCAACCTTCCGCTTGTCAATGCAGCTCCCTAGCCTCAGAGCCACCACTCCTCCTCCACCAGCATCTCCATTTAGTCCATTTTTTAAACCACCTAATCCAGTTCAGCTTCATATGATGGTCAGAACGTATTCGAGCAGCACAAAATCTTTCATTGCTTCCCAGTCCATCAAAGAGCTCACTCCATATAAGGCTTCTCACTCACACATTCAGGGCAAAATGAGCTTCACCTGCTGGTCTTTGGCATTTGGGATTTAACGTCAAACACCTTTAGAGAAACATACAGAAACAAAAATTCCTCTCAGGGAGTGACCATTTCAGGACCTCTGAGACAGCAAAACTAAGCCTTATGCCACATGTCACCTCCAAAGAGTTTATCTTTTTCTAAAGTATAGAGCTGACATAAAATAGTACTGTTGCACAAATAATCTAAGCTATCTAGCTGTTCTTAACCACAAGTTGCTTCGAAGGTACTTTTAAATATGTTGCTAATAGCCATGTTTTTTTTTTTTTAAAAAAGATACTTTTTAATAACTAAAATAACAAGTAAAAAAGATGGGATTACATTCTGGAGACTTGGTTAGCTAGTTTGAAAGCTGGAGCAATTTTAAATATTCTAGTCACTTTATCAAAGAGTTTGATATCAAACTCTTGTTTATTACATTTTAATAACTGTGAGTCATTTAAATAATAACTGAATTTGATTGCATGTATAGGTGTACATGAAAAGATTTAAAATACGATTTTATAATATCGTGTGGATAAAATTACTTTCAGATTGATGAAATAATTCCTGTGCTAGTTGTTGTTGGATGTGGATGGTCTCTGGCTAACCATAGTTCAATTTCTTAAACATCAAGTTTTCTAAAGTGGTACCCAATGGGGATTTTAAAATCTGTGTTTCAAACTAAAATTGTTGGTTGCGTTCAAAAACAATAGAAAGCAGTTCATTGTGGCACTTTACCAATAAATTACACTGTCGGAGAATGTGTGAATAATTGTCTTCCTCTTCTTCTTTCGGCTGCTCCCATTAGGGGTTGCCACAATGGATCATCTTCTTCCATATCTTTCTGTCCTCTGCATCTTGTTCTGTTACACCCATCACCTGCATGTCCTCTCTCACCACATCCATAAACCTTCGCTTAGGCCTTCCTCTTTTCATCTTCCCTGGCAGCTCTAGCTTAGCATCCTTCTCCCAATATACTCAGCATCTCTCCTCTGCACATGTCCAAACCAACGCAATCTCGCCTCTCTGACTTTGTCTCCCAACCGTCCAACATGAGCTGACCCTCTAATGTACTCATTTCTAATCCTATGCATCCTCGTCACAACCAGCGCAAATCTTAGCATCTTTAACTCTGCTACCTCCAGCTCTGTCTCCTGCTTTCTGGTCACTGCCACTGTTTCCAACCCATATAACATAGCTGGTCTCACTACCGTCCTGTAGAGCTTCCCTTTCACTCTTGCTGATACCCTTCTGTCACAAATTACTCCTGACACTCTTCTCCACCCATTCCACCCTGCCTGCACTCTTTTTCACCTCTCTTCCACAATCCCCATTACTCTGTACTGTTGATTCCAAGTATTTAAACTCATCCACCTTCACCAGCTCTAGTCCTTGCATCTTCACCATTCCACTGACCTCCCTCTCATTTACACACATGTATTCTGTCTTGTTCCTACTGACCTTCATTCCTCTCCTTTCTAGAGCATATCTCCATCTCTCCAGGGTCTCCTCAACCTGCTCCCTACTATCGCTACAGATCACAATGTCATCAGCAAACATCATAGTCCACAGGGACTCCTGTCTAATCTCGTCTGTCAACCTGTCCATCACCATTGCAAATAAGAAAGGGATCCCTGATGTAATCCCACCTCCAACTTGAATGCATCTGTCAGTCCTACTGCAGACCTCACCACTGTCCCACTTCCCTCATACATATCCCGTACAACTCTTACATATTTCTTTGCCACTCCCGACTTCCTCATACAATACCACAGCTCCTCTCGAGGCACCCTGTCATATGCTTTCTCCAGGTCCACAAAGACTCAATGTAACTCCTTCTGGCCTTCTCTAAACTTCTCCATCAAGAATGTGTGAATAATTGTAATATTTAGAAAATGCAGAAGTGAGGTTGTTTTTATTTAGAACATTAGAAAAATCTAGATGAGAACAGGCCATTCAGCCCAACAAATCTCGCCAGTCCTATCCACTTAATTCTTCCAAAATAACATCAAGTCGAGTTTTGAAAGTCCCTGAAGTCCCACTGTCTACCACAATATTTGATAATTGTATCCATGTGTTTATGGTTTTCTCTGTGCAAATAAAAATTTCCAATGCATTACAAAGCTTGCGCATAACCTCCTTGGACTTGTACTCTACACGTTGTGCCATATAACCTAACATTCTGTTAGCCTTCTTAGACATTTGATAATGTCGAGTCCACTATGACTCCTAAATCCTTCTCATAAGGTGTACTTTCAATTTTCAGACCTCCCATTCTGTATTCAAACCTAACATTTTTACTTCCTATGTGTAATACCTTACATTTGCAGACATTAACCTGCCACGAATCTGCCCAAGCCTGTACACTGTCCAAATCCTCCTGTAATGATTTAATGGATTCCAAATTATCTGCCAATCCACCTATCCTGGTATCATCTGCAAACATAACCAGCTTGTTACTTATATTCCTATCCATATCGAATAGCAGCAGCCCTAGCTCTGACCCCTGTGGAACACCACTCTAAACATCGGCCAATTCTGAAGAGGTAACACGCATCATCACCATCTGCGTCCTGCATCTGAGCCAAATTTTGCACCCATCTACAAACATCACCCTGAACTCACGCTTTTAGTTTCCTTCTTAGTAATCCCTGTTACCTTTGCGAGGTTATCCACTTTCTCACTTTTGAACACCTCAGAAAATGTAAGTTTAGGGCATCCACTATTTAATTGTCTGTATCTTTTAATTCCCCTTTACTACTTCTGATGCACTTCACCTCCTACCTTGACTGTTCTTTTGTTACTAAAATACTGAAAGAATCTCTTAGGGTTTTCTTTCGCCTTATCTGCTATATTCCTCTCCAACTGTCTTTTAGCCTCCCTGATATCCTTCATAATGGCTTTCTCATACGCCCTATGATTCACTTTGGAGTTATTCGTTTTATAAGCCTTATACAGCAGTTTTTTTCCTTTGTACATTCTTTTTTAATTCTTTATTAACCCGATGCAGAGGTTTTTTTTTTTTTTTAAATCAAAGTTTAGATATGTACCTGTCCTACATTACATGTTAAACATTTTAAAACCTGTTCCACTGCTCCTCGATTGTCTCCAGCCTATACTCCGTAGACTATGCCACATCTGCTCTAAATTTGTCCTACCAAAGTTAAACTTAACAATTCTAGTCTTTTTAATCACTGATTACTTCTAAAAACTCCTTCTCTTATGATTCATCATTTGCAAGGTTATCCAAGTTAATATTTGGATAGTTAAAGTCTCCCATGACTATAAAATCCCCCTGTAAATGTAATGGAAATAGTGAGCTCAGTCACTGTTGTATAAAGTGTCACCAAGCTACCTTTCATTAAATTTTTTGCTTTTGTTTTTTTACTTTTACAGACCTGAATACCATGTCACTTAATGCTTCAGTTTTTAAGGAGCAGGAGAAGTAACTGAGGTTTGTACAAGAAACCACATGGCCGCAGAGACAAGAATGGGATAGGGCAGAAGCCAGATTGTTAGCAAATAATGAGAAATATTCTGTTCTCATACAAGTTGTTTGAACTGTCTGAATCTTGTAGCGAGTTATGGTGAGCTAAGGTACTGTGATATTTGAGAACTGCGGAGAACCGGCTTACACCTAATATTCATGACACTATGCTGACTGAATAGAAAACGAAGGAGGAGGACTGGAGATTTTTGTGAATATGCAGTGATAAAAAATGGAGCACAGCAGAATTAAAACTAAATGTGTGATCCAGGCATTGAATTGTGGACTGAATTCGTCCAACAATTTTTTGATGAATCATTTTTAATGCTGGTGACTTCAAAAAAGGAATCCAGGCCTATTAGACCTGTTCCTTTAATGGACACTGCTCTATCCAAATATTAATGTCTTTAAATATATTATAAATATATATTAAACTGATATACATATAACATCTTACTTTCCTTAATACTTGGTCATTCATCCCTTCCTACATTTGACCCCACTTCATCCCATGTCCTGCCCTGAGGTGTACTTCAGTGTTCACAACTGCAGGTGTTTCACTGTTTAGATGTCAGGAGTGGACATCAATGAGTAAAAGAAAAACAATATAAAAAATATACAAGTTGAAGTAAGAGTTTGCGAGGTAAATCTGAAACAGTGAACTAATTTGTAGTTGAAATCACATAGTGTGTTTCTGTTTTAAGACAGAGGAACAATTCTCAAATGATTTTCAATGGGAGATTTAGAAATTTGAAAAATAAGTATGGTTTGCTGAATTCAGGATGTTTAAACACAAATTGAATTGTCTTGACAAATTTCCTTTATGAATAAGTATGCCAAATTCCAAAAAAATCAGTCCACTGTGAGTTGAATGTTTTTATGCAGAAAGATGGGACTATTGCAATAGGTGCTTTTCTCATTAAATGAGAATGCACCCAAAAAGTAATATATTAAAAAAGAATTAATTAAGTTAACATTCTAATTGCTTTCATCCCACAGTTTCACCATAATAATACAACATTCTCATACCTGCTTACTCCTCCTCAGAGGTGCAGGGGGCCAGAGCCTCCCCTTGCAGCAGTTGGTAGAACAAGGTACCAGTTCATCACTTACATACTGTACACTTACACTCAAATGGGGTCAATTGGAAATTGACAGTTCACCTTACCTGCAAATCACTGGGCAGCTGGGAGTAAAACCTATGCAAATACAGGGGAACATGCACACTCCACATGGACAAGACTAACCACTGCTCTACTATTATATTATATTATAGCATTATTAACAAACAATTCAATATTAATTCGGCAATGCTGCTACCTTGATATTATATTTTGTAGCAAAATAAATATTTTGGTAAATACTGCTGTATGAGAATGCCTCGTAAATAGTTTTTATGCCTTTTCTCTTTGTAGATATCTTTTAACAGGGCTCAAAATGAGCCTCTAAAATGCTCTCACATCACTGACTCCACAAGTAAAAGTAAGGGAAGACTCCTGAGAACCAAGAATATTTTTTAGACTGTTGTTCATTTTTTTCACATTATGCGGGGGAGCTGAACGAGTACGAGGTACCACAGAGTGCAGCACAGACAGCAACTGGTAAATGCACAGTGTAAATGAGAAAGGCTCCATGATGGCCTTGAGGCATAGCATCTTAAAGAGGAGGTACAGTAAAAGACAAGGGGCCTCATTCATGTAAACCACTGTGGTCTTCAGCATTAATCCAAGTGTACACAGAGCTACATTTTCTTTGGCAGCATTAGCAGGGCAACTTCAGGTGGAATTAAAATTGTGGGTTGGTGAAAAAGTTTCCATATGCTTTTAAAAATGTTCTTAATAAGGTTGCAGCTTAAGACATTACAGAGAACTGTTTTAGTTGGCTACTAATTGGCTGTGATTTGTGTTTCAACTTCTTAAAGAAGGTGATCAGGCTGCTGTACTGCCAGATTATACAGTGGATGAGGTTTTTATGTCAGCGTACCTTAAATTTAGGTTTTGAGTTATGTGCAAAGGGCAGACCCTGGATATGCTGGACAGATTGCTATTCATCACTCAATTGGTGTAGGAATATATGGAAATTCTCCAGGAGGAGCTGGAGAAGGTTGCTGTGTATAGGATCACCTGTGATTGTGACACTGTCTAGGGAAAACATGATAAAAATGACGATGACGTATTAAACTTCCATTATGGATAAGCACATCAATATTCATCATGTTCTTGTTGATTTAAAAGTCTGACCACTGCTCTATACTCCTGTTTCCTGTTTACAAACAAAAGCTAATTAGTGCATTAACTATAAACCATATTTATATTGAATATCACTTTTCTGTAATGAACATCATCAATTAAGGAGATGTAGTACTGTTGATTGCATGAATTTTTCTGTTTGATATAATACAATTAGCCAAAGGTGTTGATTGAACCAGCAGCCAAATGCCTTAGCCACTAGACCATACTGTCAACAGTAAAGGCCTGAGTAAAGCTTGTCTGACGTTAGTGAGTAACAGCTTGAGTCTGTTTTGAAAATCCTACCAATGATAGAACTGGTTATATCCGAATCAGAACCCTTGGAAAGGTAATGACGGTTGGGGTTAATACTAGTCTGATTTGTTCTACACTTATGAATGAAATCTGTAGAAAATCCTGGTATGAACTTTCTAAGTAGTTAAAAGTGGGGAAGTCCTATTCATTGCAGTCCTTGAACATAGGGTGATGTCAAAAATTCTCCTTGACTTGTATGGCTGCTGCATTCATCAGAAATCTCATTCTGTATACTTGAGATCCAGTCATGACATGGTAAAAAATTATGAATGAGTTCTGGCAAGAGAGAATCCTTCTTGGTGCAGTGGTATAGGAGACTGCTGTTAATCCAAAGTTTGTGTCCAACTGATGTTTTGACCTAGGTAACAACTGGTTATTGGATGAGCGGAATGTGTATGGTAAAGGTAAGCAATAAAACAAAAACCACACAGATTTCAAACTCTAAAACCCACAAGCCTCACCTCTTAGTCCCAGAATGTACAGAAAATCCATCCATCTACAAGGATTTTTTTCATCCGCATCACAAGTAAGGTGGCAGCCAAAAGTGAATTGGGCTGCAGTTCATTTCACAATCAATTTAAAGCATACCATGAGCATGACGTCTTGGTGACATTGGCAGAAAACTACAGGAACCATAGACACAGGGAGAACTCCTTACACATATTGGCCTGGCTGGATTTTAAACCGAATCTCCGGGAGCTGTCAGAAAGTCTAACCATTATGTCACCATGCCATACATTCATGAATGACTTTGCAACCAAAAATAACAACAACCACGTCATTGTGATTTGTGGTTGAAACCACAGTGACTTGTGTATAAGTCTGAAAAGGCACTCTGTCTCCTCAACAATTTAGAGCTGAAAGTCTACATGACCAAATAACTCATTGTAGACACATCTTGGTCAGCACTGATGTGGCAAAAGTACAGGCTGTTCAGATTCATTGTGTTGGATGCATTTGACATTCTTTGCCCTACAACACCATCATCATTAAGAAAAAGGACCAAGAGTACTCAGACTTTTTGTTGCACCTGAAGAAATTTGGAAGGAGTAAGCAGTAATTTTTCAATTTTTAATTCCATGCCATAAAAAATCCTTCAGTAATCACATTACTATGCAGTGGAGAAACAAATAGGCAGGAGACTGAACAGCGTTGTAAATGATTGTACTGTTTGGATATGGCTTAACAGTAAATTTATACATCTACATCAAAATATGCATACAATTCTACCGTAGTTCTCAGTTTCAACATATTATAACACATTCAGAATACTTGCAGAGATCTGGGACCTCATGTATAAATGGTGCGTACGCACAAAAATGTTGTGTAAGAACATTTCCATGTTCAAATCGCAATGTATAAAACCTAAACTTGGTGTAAAGCCACGCACATTTCCACGGTATCTTATACCCTGTCGTACGCAAGTTCTCTGCTCTGTTTTGCAGACTGGCGGCACCCAGCGTGAAAGCAGTGCTACTGTTCCTGTGTGGTTACCCTTTCTTTTTCAGATCTACATCCCTGACGCGGCTTTATAAATACACTGAAATTAACTGCATATTGTTTATTAGTTTAATGCATCTGATTGTAATTAACCTGTAACAATAAAATGGTCCACAGAATGGTCAAACTATTCCAAATACCATAACTGCTTTAGCGTTGCTACTCTCACTGCACTTTCTTCTTCTTCTTTCAGCTGCTCCCATTAGGGGTTGCCACATCGGATCATCTTTTTCCATATTACTCTCACTGCACCACTCGGAGTATTTATATCACTGTATCTGAGTGTGAATCACAGCTGTACAGCAGCTGATCGGAAAGAGAATTATCAGTATACAGCATCAAGCACACGCTGCCTCACCCATTCACTATTTGAACTGCTCTCATCTGACAAACACTTCAGAGTCTTTCCTGTACTGACCTCTCAGTTCAGAAACAGTTTCATCCCAAGAACTCTAAACGCACTCACTCAGTCCATCAAGTGCTCCTTGTAGAACTGTTTGTACTTGTAAGTACAATTACCTCACTGTAAACTTGCAATACAGTTATAATATTGCACAACCTGAGCCACTTTATAAAGCGCGTATTTACATATGATGACGATATCATTTTTAAGATGAAATGCAGCAAAATATGTTTATTATATTATACAGATAAAACTTTAAGTACACGGTGCCGCAGCACTTAGTAAGGAGTTGGAGCTTCATTCACGGATTGTTCCTGCCTCTCGGTGTATTATTGCTGTGGTTGGCGCAACACCGGGAGGATAGATGGATAGAATAATTAAACATTACGAAGATTTCAATGTTCCTTAAAAGTTTTGAAGAATCGTCATTCTAAGCTTACAGATGGCTTAACGTCTATTACAGAGCTGATTGTGTGGCGATTGGGTATTTGGAGAAGGAAAAGTAAGGACAGGAATTGGAGGTTAGTACGTTTGAAAGACACAGTACTTCTGTAATAAAGTATTTCATCGAAGGTCGTACATGGCACAGCAAGCATCTGCGTGAGACATGAACAATCACTGCACCACCATGTTACCATGTTTAATAACATGCTTTAACTCATGTCATCAATGTGAAAATGATATCACATATACTTCTCAGTATTTTAATTATTCAGAGAGCTGTAATATTACGAATGTAATGGATTCTGTGTCCTGTCAGAGGAAGAGGAAGCACGTAGTGATTCACTCACATAGAAGATCAAATACAATACAAAGCATTTAACGTGCTATTTTAGTTACGATGGGATTTGAGAAACTAGTAAATTAAACGATTTTAAGATGAAGTTTATGATGTTCTACTTTAATGACAAAATAAACTATGTGATTAAAATGGAAATTTCGAGATTAAAGTTGACATTTCGTGCTTTTTTTCCCACTGTGTGTCTTTTTTTTTTTTTCTCTGTACCCTAATAAGCTTTCATATGACACTCCGACGGTGGGCTACAACTTTCACGGTGACTTTGATATCTAACAACTTCTTTTTTTATTTCGGGCACTGTGCGACTTTGTGAAGTTGAGCTTTCGAGTTTCTCTGACACGCTACAGTATGTCACTCAATCAACTTCCTTTTGTTGTTTATACCACTGTTTAAATCAACAAATAGTACGTTTTTCTTTGCCTCCACTTGGTATTCGCTGAAATTGTTCTATTTTCCCTCGTACTTTTGCCATTGTCTTTTCACAGAAGGCTGATCTTAATGGCTATTTATATTGATTTGCATATTCAAAGAGGAGTAATTCTGGGAGGAGTTGGGGCGGGACAGCAGGCGTGTGCACACGCGTTAATTTTCATACTGACCGGGATTTATGTAGCGGAAGAACATGGAAGCTGGCATTCACACAGATTTATGCATTTAGATTTTTTTGTGTGTAAGCACATTTCCGCTTTTGTGCCTACGTCATGTTACAGTGCGAATTCTATGCACGGCATTATGCATGAGGCCCCTGAGCTGTTCCAAAACTCAACAATTGCTTCAAGCTGTAAATCCCCATAAATCTTTACTCTTAAGTGACAAAACAGTAAAATCCAAAATTATTCCATCACTCCTCAAAATGTATAGGCCAATAAAATATCTGAGATATTCTAGTGTTGGCCATCTTTTTAAAATGTTACTTAACTAAAGATGCATTACTAATAGACTAATAGACAATCCAATCAAAAATAAGTACAGTAATATGTTCTGAAGACAATGCATGAAACTTGGTTCTCAATCCCCACCTGACTATGTGACAAGAAACCACCAATTTGTTTTTTCATATAAAATGAAAAGGTTTACTACAAAACCAGCATGCTTACTTTACAGTTACATTAACACATTAATGCATTCTTATAAAAAACAGAAAAAAGTATGACTTGATCTTTGGAAAGAAAGTTGCTTTTTTTAAAAATTTGAAATAGTATAAACCATCACTTTCCCACTGAGTTAGAGTGTGGACTAAGATTCTTCCAATTGAGCAGAATTGATCTTCATGCAGGTAGTGTGGTTCAGCAGGCAATAACAGATCTTTCAAAGCACAATTTTAATCCACCTGATATTTGTGTAAAAACTGCTATTCTCCAAATATTTGCCTTCACGCGTTCCCAAAGCACGTTACACAGTTCTCTGAAAATGCTCACTATTATCTGCAGCACCTACTCGGTGGGACTCCCTGTAACACTTAAGGACATTGAGTACCTCATTATCCTGTTATGGTGGATTTATTTATGTCTTTTTGCTGCCTATAATATCATGCATTATAATATATATTTTATTTAATAAAATACAACTTTTGTAGAGATTTTTAGGAAAGAGCACAATTAAAGTTTTATTTTTTTAATATTTATGAAGTTGTTTGTGTGTTATTGCTGCCTAAAACTGTAATGAATTATCACCAGAATGTTTCTGATGATTTCATAATAAGGGCATAATAAAATCGAGTCACTATTGATAAGCATTACATAACAAAATCTTTCCCTAGATCTCTCAGTATGTCTCCGGTGGGAATAATTTTTAAGTCATGTCAAGTACCTTATTTCTTGATCTTCTGCCACTGTAATTAATTCTTTCAATAATTTTGTTACTGTGTGTAATGTATTCTTACATTTGAACGTGTAAAAATCTGACAAATAAAGGGAACCCATTCAATATATCAAGCTGGCTTGGTTAGCTAATAGATAAGTTGTACCATGCAGATAATTGTTAAAAGCTGTCAATGTTTCCACTTCAGCTATATGACTCTGCAGTTTGTTCGATTCCCAACACCTTTTATAATGAGTAGTGCTTCCTGATTTCTGCACTGAATGCACTTCCTTATACTGTAATTTACACAAGTAATCTTAAGCATATGATTCCCTATATACCTAAAAAGGATATATAAATGAAAAAGTCTACTGGGATATCAATCCGTTCATCCTCACTACAGCTTCCTACATATTCACTATGATACATATTCATTTTGTTTTATATTTTGACTAAATACAAAGGCATCCACAGGCATACCTAATTGTTTCTACATTTTCTATATAATTACCAGCTGTGCACCCTTGTCCTGATTTCTATTGCTTTGGTAATATTTTATATAATTCTTTTACATTCTTCTCCCTTCTTTAAACTGTAAATTAATGTTAAGTCAAACACTGCATAAGGTATAAAAATGGTTTGGAAGTGACCTAGGAGAAGAAACATTGAGCATGAATGCAAAAATAAGTAGTAAACACAAGTTCAGTCCAATCTTTCAGCTAACCCCAAAATTTAACCCAAAAATCGAAGTCTAAAGCCAGAAACTAGACGTCTTTTACAAAATGAGCACCTTAACACAAACCATGATCGCACAGTGAATCTCTTTGATTTATTTTTAAACTCCGATGCCTGGGATGTGCTTGATGTTGAGGTGACCTTGTATCCTGTCACTCTGATGACATTAGTGCAAGTCTGGGTGGTATTGCACAACAATGCCAAAGCAATCACTGCTCAAAGTGAGAATGTGCAAGAAAAATGAAATGGAAAAAGATGCAAAATATTTTTAACCATTCTAAGCAACATTCTAGCTGCAATTGTATTCAGAGTCCCCAAAATGTATTGTATGATGTAAAAAGTTATAAAAAAGTGTTCAGGAAAATGTGAAAAATGTAGTAACAAACACAAATCATAACAATCAGAAGAATACTGAGGTGTACAATTTGGATCAAAAGCTAAACATACAGTATGTTACACTGTTTTTTTATTACATCTCTTTATTTTATTTAAAGAAAAAACAGTGCAAACAATCAAGTTGAACTAACACAACAAATGACTTCACAGTCAAACTAGAAAAAAAAAAACAAAAAAAGGATCCGAAAGTAAAAGAAGGCAGAAATATTGCATTGCATCTTTAAACATATTCTACAGCCTTCATCAAGTATTAAACATTGGAGTCTGCATGTAATGTAATGTTAGTACAAGTGCTGGACGATTACAGTGTGATGTCATTTAACAAGGATGTTTTGGATTGAATTATTCAATAACATATTGCATATTCACAAGAATACAGTACCTCAACTAAAAAAGCAATTTATTACAGTTGATTGCTTTATTTATTTAATGATGAATGAATGCCTTAAAAAAGAGACAGTAAGAGATTGTTTGTTTATATATATATATATATATATATATATATATATATATATATATATATTACTATTTAACTTAAAGGTTTGTTTTTTTGTCACATGATAGCCTGCATATGTATTATATGAGATAGGATGTACATTTTATAATTTGATAAGTTGCTGAAGTCTGAATTTTATTTAACTGCAGGAAGCATCAATCTATTTATTTAAAGGAGGTATACATTGTGTGCTGCGTGTAATTTAGCAGCCATTAATTAAATGTGCGTAGCTATAAATATTTACTTTCTGTTAGTATTGGAGTTTAAGCATTCTTTTGTTTAGTGTTGTATATAGAAATGTTTATACCACAGTTAGTGTTTAATATTAGACATAGTTAAATTGTTTGTCGATGCCATGTACTCTGGCAAATGTTTGCACAGATGATTAACTGACAACTTTCAATCTATAAGAGGTGTTGTGCATGTTAATCATTGCCTGTTGAGTCATAATTCTTGATCCAAGATGGTCTATAAAGATAATCAATCACGAGTGCTACACCGGAATGATACTTCAATGATATTTTAGGAATACATGTCTTATTCAAGTGACAAGCGTGTTAAGATTCACACTTTCATTTCAGAACTCGTACAAAGCATTACGTATACGTTCAGCCAATTAGGGCATTCCAAACATCCAAAACGTCTGTGTGAGGCTTCACTGTTTGAGAAGACAGCAAAGCTTGTGAGCACACTCAATCTGCAGAGTTTAAGGTTTAGAAATGCCAAGTTGCAATGGATGTGCTGTCAGCTTTTATGAAATTCTGTTCAGAACTTGGTTTATTCTTCAGAGTTCATGCCGTCTATGTTGGAACTCTTACGCTCCACACTGAAATGTGGTCACTGTATGTGGAGATTTTGCATCATGTGTTGTAAATGTACATAATTAATAGGGAAATTTTTGAAATGTTCTAAAAGATTTATGATGTTCTGGAAATAATCAATTTTCCAGATACTGACAATTCAGTGTACAATACATTTCAGTGTATTGTGCTGTAAGTGTCAGGCTCAGCGTCTTTATGTTCTAAATGAATTACTTGTAAGCTTTTGGGTGATCTTTTGTGTAACTGCATGTGATGATCTTTTTTTGCTGTGTGTTTCTTTGCTTGTGCCTCTTGCTTGTTTTTTCCTTTGATATTTTGGTACATTGTTTTGTAGTATTTTTAGTATTTTATTAAAATAATGTTTTACCTGTTTTCCTTGCTAATGTAGGTACATATAGTAGTTTTGTGAAAAAAAAACTGGATGTTATATTTTGCCCCCCACCATTCTGAAAAATGAAAAATTTTAAAAATGGAATATTTCCCGATAGATTATATGAATTTGCTACATTTTATATTGTGCGTATTCTCTGCAAAATTTGTTCACTTTCACAAAAGTCTAAAATGAATATGGAGAATTTACGATGAAACTCTTCATTTACAGCTAAAAATAAGGTAAGGTAATAATTTCTGGTAACATAAATTAAAAGACCAAATTTTGTTTTTTTTTCTTTCATTATTTTATGGATGGTATTACAAGGGTTTGTTAAGAAGAGTTTTAGACAATAGTTTAATAGTTTTCTTGCACTTTCATTGTTGGTTTTCACATTGGCATGTTCCTGACCTTGAGCTGCAATTTATCCTTTTAAAATACTTTGCTTTGAGTGACGTTAATAACAATCTATCAATCTATATACTGTACAGCGAAAAAGCATTAGCCCATTTCCTGATTCCCTCTATTTTGTTTATTCATAACACTTACCTGTTTCTGATCTCCAAACAAGTTTTCTTTAATATAAACAGCATCCTGAGTAAACATAATGATCATATGATCATTTGATTTTTTTTTTGAGGGGAAAACCTATTCACCAACACCTGCTTCACCCATGAGAAACAGTAATTGCCCCCTCAGTAACTCAATCATCAAATGTAAATGACAAAAGGTTTAAATAAACTAGACTCACCCAAACTTGATTGCAGCTAGCCCCTTTTGAATCTAAACATCACTTCAACGGAACCTTTACCAGCAATATGAACTTGGCTAAAATGTCTCACACTGTGCCTCGATCAAAATGAATTCCAGAAGACTTGTTAAAGAACGTTACTCAACTATATCAGTCAGGAAAGGTTACAAAGCAATCTCTAAAACCTTGTGACTCCAGCGAACCACTGTCAGAGCCATCATCTCCAAATGGAGAAAACTTGGAATTGTGGTAAATCTTCCCAGGAGTGGCCTGCACAGCAAAATCACTCAAAGAGCTAATAGAAAACTCATCTGGGAAGTCACAGAAAAAAAACCCAAACAAACATTTAAGTAACTGAAGATCTCTCTCAGTTCAGTTAATGTCAGCATTCTTGATTCCACCATTATACAGACACTGAGCAAAAATGGTATTTATGGGAAAGTTTCAAGGCAAAAAAAAGACTCCTCTAACATTTTTCTTTATTAAATTTGCCTTTATTACCCCAAAAACTTTTGGGATAATGTTTTGTGGACTAATGAATGAAAAAGTAGAATTGTTTGGAAGACATGGGTACATATAGCATAAAACCAACACAGCTTTCTACTAAAAGAACATTATGCCACAGTCAGATATGGTGGTAGTAGTGTAATGCTGTGGGGATGATTTGCTGCTTCAGAGCCTGGGTGACATGCCATAACTGAAGTAAGCATGAATTCAGTTCTTTACCAGAAAGTACTGAAGGAAAATGTCCAGTCGTCAGTGTGTGATCTGAAGCTTAGTCAAAATTGGATTATGCAGCAGGACAACAATACGAAGGACAAGAGCAAGTCCGCCTGTGAACTGCTGATGAAAAGACAAAATTAAAGGTTAGAGTGGCCTAGTCAAAGGGCAGATTTGAACCTCTTTGAGATGTTGTGGCTTGATCTTAAATGGGAAATGTATAGTTAAAAACTCGCCAATGTAGCTGAATTAAAACAATTCTGTAGGGAAGGGATGGGCCAAAATGCCTATGCAAGGATGCCACGGACTGATCTCCTGTTACTGGAAGCATTTCATTGCAGTTGTTGCTGCTGAAGTATTAAGTTTAGGGTGGTGATTACTTTTTGACAGTAAAAATAGAGGAAGTCAGGAATGGGCAAATACATTATCGCAACACTCTAATTTATATAATGTAAAAAGATTCACACAACACAGGAAAAGATTTGGGAGTAGCCGCCTCTATACTTGAAATAGGCTGCCAAAGATGAGGGTTTGGTTCGATAAATGAAAAGGTCTTGACAGACATCAATCCAAAACAAAGCAGTCCAAACAGAGAAAACATGGCGATTTTAAAGTCAGGCAGGAGAAAATTATATAATTCTGGCAGGAACCAGAAGTGATGTCTCCTGGGCCGGAACCGGTAATGATGTCATCAGGCCCAAAGTTGGATTTCCCGTGGTTGGTCTGGAGATGAAAAAGGAAGAATCAGTGCACTCACACCCTCTGGACCAGCATGGAATTATCCCTTTTTGAGCCCTTCAGTTGCCTCCCATGAGCACGTGTGACAATATGACAATATACTGTATAATATATATATATGTATATGCGTGTGTTTTTGGGAGGGGGGGACTGCCTTTGGGGCAGCTTCCCTGCAGTGGTGCAGCTAGGGGCGGGCAGAGGGGGCAGTCCGCCCCGGGTGGCACATTTTTGGGGGCGGCATTATTTGCCAAAAGACTCAGTACAATTTGTGTGTAAGCAGCAGGGTTCAGAAAAATATCACTCAAGAATGAAAAAAGTAAAATTCTCAGATTTTTATCCACAAATGCTTCAAAAATAATTTTCAGACTGTCCTGTGACAGCATCAGACACAACAGTTGAAATTTATGAGGCAATAACAAAAATATACATAAACATTACACCGATAATAATTTCTAGGAAGATAAACAACTAATTTACAATTTATAATTTTGTTTCGTTATCAATCTGAATGTGTTCTTGCCATGTGCAGAAAACATCCCCACCTATCACTTGTACACTACACCGGTTCTGGTTTTTGCAGTGTAATTATATTAAACTAATAATTAGAACACGGCTTATCAGTGCGTCTATAATATATTCTTGTCTAGTTGATGCTTATAAATAATTATATGTGAAAAATGATTGCTGTTTCTCTATATATGAATAAATCTATGCAAAATTTATCTTAATTTTTCTCTATATGACATTTTAATTTTATATTTAAATAGGTTAACTTATTCAGACATGTTGGAGGGCGATAAATTGAAGCACCATTACGCCCCGAGTGGCATGAACTCTAGCTACGCCACTGCTTCCCTGTTTGTGAAGATAGTGTAAATGAGAAGTTTTAAATTTAGCGAAGTAGTATGCCCAATTGTTTCAATTTGCACCAGGGCACTGGAATTATATGGAGAGTTTAGCATCTTGCATCTACCATCTTGCCATTAGGTGGAATTCATGGTGGAAATTAAGCCTGCCACCCGTAAGAAGTGATTAATATGAGGGCCAACACTTTCAGAACACAAATAACAAATGTAGAATACATGGAAAGCAGCACTTCTGGAATGGTTCAAGGCAGGGTTTAATGACTATAATTCTGACTAGATTCTTGGGGAGTCTACAAAATATGAGAGTATAAGATCATGTTTCCCTGGATCTTCATCCATGAAGAGAGCTCAACATATGAATTATTCATTGAGAGAGAGGTTAATTATAATTTTGACATTGAACTCCTCATCCATTATGTTTACCACAGTGTATTTTGAGTGCAGCAGTGAAAAGCAAACAAGCAGTGGGATGACCAGCAGTGGAAAGAATCTTACCTAGTCTGAATCATTGTTCCGTCTGTTGTCTACAAATAAATTAGTGTGGATGTTAGATATTTGTATAGTGCAGACACTTAAAGTCTTTAGTGCTTGGCTCCAGTAGTGAAGTCTCAGTAGTGTAAGGTTTATAGTTGTTATGTTGTAGGCATGTACTCATCCCCTTTGGTAGGATAGTCAATACATATTACTCTTTATAGCACTCTTCATCCCATGTAGTAGCTTTCTCTGTAATTAGCAAGAGTGGTTTGTTTTGGAGTGTTAATATATTCAAAAATATATGTAGTTGCCAGGGTTTTTAAAAACTGATTAATAGCCTGATCTGAACTCAATTGAGCGTTTATAGTAGATCCTGGAAAAGATGTTACCTTGTATTCTTGTGAATGACCTGGGCAAAATTCCTCATGCAGAATTCCAGAATTTGCTATGCCATGAATTAGATAATATGAGCTTCTATTATGCAATACGGTAATCCTTTACCTTATTTAAAGACCTCATAAGGGGTGTTTCCATGCTCTTGGCCACTTCCAATATAACCAACTGTAGAATTCCCTTGTGTCATTCCAAGAAATTTAAAGTCCCACCACAAAACCTCACAAGAGACAATTTTGGCTGTAAATTGATTGAACCAAAAAAACAACATCTTTATGTACGATTTTATTTTTGTTCAACCTAGAGCCAAGTCAGCATAATTAATTAAGGTGCTACAACACTTCAGTATAGAGGTATTGAATTTCAATCTCTGAAGGCCTCAAAACCTGTAGTTTCTCAATCAGTTCAATTAATTTAATTATTTGTTCAATCACACTTTTAATGAAGTTTTTTTTTAGATAATGATTAGAAGGCCAGTCTGTTGCAATATTTTAAACTTCTAGAGTTTTTAAGTAATGTTACTAATAAAGCAACTGAGACAAAAAGTTTATATGAATGTATGTCCAGTGGATATGGATATGAAATACTTCATCAGGTAACCTTCAAAAGCTTCTAAACTGTATTTATCTGCTGCTATCCAGAAAAAAATAACTGAAAGATTAATGAAAATTTTTTCAGTGAATAGGATAAGGCTTAGGAATTTTAGAAGAATTACTTTATAAAAAATCTCTTTCTGAAAAGGAGTGTAGTGGTACAATTTAAAAATCAACAAAAGTGCCTATCTTATGGAGTATGCTTGGTCTTCCTATGACACCAGATTGTCCGTATCTGAGAAAGTGGGTCTCAGAGTGCATTATCTTTGTAGTACTGAGTAAGGTGGAGATTCAACAAATACCAATATCTTTCACATTTGAAACTAACACTACTGTAAATGTTCAAATCTGTTTATTCCATTTAAGAGTTGTGGGGGCCAGAGATTAACTTGGTAGAAAGGGGTTTAAAGAGACTGCCAATCGATGACAGGAAACTCTCAAGGATACACCGACAATCACAACTGACCTGTCCTGAACCTGTTTGGGGTGTAAGAGAAAACCAAACTACCTGAAGAAAATGCCTTGTAGACATTGAGAGAACTTCACCCTACAAGTGGCTGGGCTGTGTTTCAAGATGCTGGTTTTGATTCAGTTTCCGAAGGTTAATTACAAGCAAAACCAAAATGCATCTTGTAGCATCTTTAGAACAACACTTTCTCTGTGACTCTCAGATTCTAACCGCCACATTAATCCCATCAATCTCTGACTGGCCCTTAGAATCTTGTACTTGACATTGGCATGACATTTAAACCCACAGACTAAACTTCATTCTATCATTTTCAAAATAATCTAAAGTACTTTGTTAAGTCTGTGTTCTGAGCAGTGTTGCAGAAGTGCAATTTTAAATGGTATTCTTGTATAAAGTATTAGCAGACTAGATGAGCTTTAAAATATTTCTACTTGAGTCAAACCAGATTCAGTGACCACATCACCCTCAGCTCAGCAGAAAGTGCTGGCTTATTAGAACCAGCTTCAAAACTGTCAAATTCAAATGCCTAAAATGTCCTGTCTAGGCAGCTTAACTCAAATAACTTATGAGGCGCCCGAGATCTTCAAATCATGACCTTCTCACTATCCCACAGACTCACTACCTCACCCATTAATCCACGGTTCACACTGAAGAGGCACACCCGCTACTTTTCAAGTGCATTTCACTGCTTTTATTCCAGGATTTAATAAACTAATTTTATTTTTACCTTTTTGTAACCTGGCAACCCAAAATTGTTACTGGACTGTACATATTTATTACCATGTGCTGAAAATTGATTGTTCATCCATCCATCTTCCAAGCCTACTTATCCAGAACAGGGTCATGGGGAAGCTAGCACAAGGCAGGAACAATTCCTGTCAGGACACTTGTCCGTCATAGGGTTTACACACTCTGCCCATTTAGCATTGTCAATCTACCTAACCTGCATATCTTTGGATTGTGGGAGTAATCCCACGTGGGTAACATGTAAAATCTACACAGGGAGCATGTAAAACTGGATCTGCTTTCCACATAAGAAGGCAGTGTGGCATAGTGGTAAAGGCTTTGGATTTCAAACCCTAAGGTTGTGGGTTCAAGTGCCAACTGATACTGTGTGACCATGAGTAAGTCACTTCACCTGTCTGTGTGCCAATTAGAAAAGCAAAAGAAGTCCATCCAATTGTATCTCCATTGCTTCCTTGGATACTTGCATCAGCCAGGTAAGTGAATGTAAGGCAGCAACACAACAACTGTGCCATTCATGAATTGCTCATCTGGTAGGAAAGATTTGGTTCCAATATATGACGCATTCATCATAGAAGGAGCCTCATAACTTAAATATTGATTGATTATCATTTAACTATTAAAACTATACTTAGTTAATGGCATAATGTGATACAATGGTCTACATTTCTGTGATTTAATGAAATCAATAATTCAGCTTACATGCAGCTATATATGTGCAATTTGGGGAAAAAAAAAACTACTTTAAACTTTGAACAATTAACATATTACCTTCTTTAACTATTTGGGGAGGAAGCATGAGTGGGAGAAATTTAGCAGTGTATCATCAGAAACACACTAAATATTAGCCTAATTTAAACATATACTGTACATACAGTCTCAAATAAACAAAAATATTTGGCTTTTTGGTTCAAATATTATTTATATTCACAGTTTAAAAATTTGCGCAAGCAATATTAATTTTTCAGAAGTTGCTATCTTTGCATCAAGAAAGATCTTGTAAAAAAAAGAGGTCACCATGGCAACCTACACAATAACTTATTTTGAAGCATTGAGAAAATATATTCATACACATGAGAAGGGATATGAAAAAAATCTAAACTATTTTGCAATAGCGGCAATTAAAAACTTCAACAGGTCTCCCTTATGCAGTAATAATAAAAAGAAGAACAATAACTATAATAACGAAAATAATGCTGTCATCCACCTTTCCTAGGTTTCAGTCTTATGATTTGTTCCTGCTTACTGGTCTTTAAACATTTTTCTCTGGCATTTAGTCATTCCTTCTAATAGCTGCTTAATCCAGTTCATGGCTGGCGGGAACTGGAGTCTATCCTAGCAGAACAGGGTTCAAGGTAGCCCCGTGCAGTGTTGTTATGAACTTGATGAGAACCTCGCAAGCACAGTCCCAAAAAACCTCAAAAATACAATTGGAGTTGGGGGCCATCAAATCATTGCTAGTCAGGAAAGGATAAGCTCAGGATCTTTATAAATAAAATATTTATTAATCAAAATGATGTTTGATAACAATGAAGATCTGAAGAGCACATAAGATACAGCAGGAGCTGCCTGCAATTAACTAAGCAATCCAAGACATACAAAGTACAATCCAGTAGTAACGTCAAAAACAAAGCAAAATGGTCAAAAATCCAGGTAATTCACAAATGCCCCAAAATATCACTAACCGCACTTTATCCAACAAGTACATTCAATGAATCACAAAGGACCTTGTGTTTTCCTCAGCCTTTATAAGGTTCAGGGCAGACCCTTGATGGTGATGAGCAGGTGACACTGCTTATTGGGATCTATCCACAAGGTGCATGGAAAAACATATTTAGTCATAATGAAACTAAATGATCAACAATATTAACATATAAAATGAGAAAAACAGACTGGGGGTGGGGGACCCTGGATGAAACACACTGTGTTGACTATGAAAGAAGACGTAATACAAGTTCCTCTTTCTTACAAAGCCCATCCCAGAAATGTCTACCAGTCATGAGGCAATCCCAGTTGTGTATTTTAATGACCCTCCCATCACATCTCCCCCACCCCCACAAAAAAAATGCCTTAACTATGTACAAAAGATGATCACCGAGTCCCGTAAACAGGCAGGACCCAAGAAGTCTGAGCAACAGCAACAATAGACTTGTCAAAGTGGGTTGGCAGATCAGCAGGTGTTGGAGTGAACCTTCCAGGTAAAAGTGGATTTAAAGCAGAATTGGGAAAAATGGGACATGACTGCTTGGGCTGTAAGACTCGGGGTAAATTTGGATTTTGTGTAACAATGTCCCTATCCTCCAAAAGTGGCTGAAAAGATGAAGCAGCTGGCTGTGACATTGGTTGCATAAGTGAGGTAGCCAGCATCCCATCCTCATCACTAGAGACAAGTTGTTTTTCTATACTCCAAGTCATTTAATTCCATTTTCTGACAATGCAAAGCCTTGAACTTCATTCCAGGTGTGAATCAACAACATGTCTTTTGTGTATTTTGGGGGTGTTATCCTGGCTGTAACACATAAAGTGTTGTGTTGGCTATGAGAGAAGATGTGAAAAAGTTAGTATTTCTAACAAAGTGCATCTCAGAGCTGTTTTCCAAACTTCAAGCAATCCCATTTGTGTATTTTAGTGACCTTCCCATCATCAATGGTGGGGTGCCAGTTAATCTCATAACCTGCCATTCTTGTGCTGTCATTTAATTTTTGGCCATACTTTTGATACCAAGGATGGTAAAATTTGGAGATGTCAGTTGTGACACTGGTTATAATTCTCAGCTAACACTATTTACTAAAAAATGCAATTTTCCCACGAAATGCTCAGTTTGATCCAGAGACTGAGAAGGCCAATGCACTTAATAGTTTGACTGTAAAGCTTAGAAAAATCATATGGCTAGCTGCACATACAGTACATAGGAGACACATGTCTTTGGTGAGCAGGAATTAAATGCTGTCCCTTTGGTTGAGGGTGATCACTCTGAATTATTAAACTTTATTCAGCCTTGATTTCATCTTCAAAATGGGATGAGTACATGGAAATTTCAGGCGAACCTATATTTATTCAAATTTTCTGTTCTGCTTATTTTAAGAGATTTTTTTCAGTTATTATGTATTATGAATTACTTATTAGTTACTGGTAAGAGAATGAGGTTTTCAAATTACTTTTAAAGATTATTCTTACTTAGCTAATTATTGTTGCAATTAATATGGTTGAGAATGATAACAATTATGCAGATTATTAAAGTATGTGAGACTGAATATCAATTGATAAATGAGACTGGTTTAATTTAAATGAGTTGCCTTATTTGAGATTCTTTATATTTAATTTTAAAGCCGGATGAACCATAAGCGGGTATATTATTGTAAGTATTTTTATAATGTATGACAATAAAAAAATTTAAAACATGTTGAAGAAATTATTTTTAAATACTGCATATGTGACAAATTAAAATTCCAACTGTCTAAGAGGCCATGGATTGTTAAAATTTTATCAGGAATTTAGTTCACTATGGGACAGCTTGAATGAGTATGAGTAACCTTTTTCACAGATACAGCTATACACCAGCCTTTAATTCCAAATTAACTATTTTACCACCAGCTCTGTTGAAGACAGGTAATAGAATAAATTGAAAAATATTTTATATTGGATATCTCTTGGCCTACATATACTATCAGCGTTTCTCCTCCTCGGTATTCTCGTGTGTCTCAACTTCTCTTGCCCAGTGCTTCCTCTCTTGAGCACATTAAAAGAAAGCCTGCTTTTCAGAGTCTTGTAATCTCCAGGTGTCTTGATTGCCTCCTGTCCATTTTTTAACTTCAACCAACGGTAAGCAGGCCCCCATTACTCCTGTGAAAAAACATCATTCATATTCCTACATCCTGTCTTTGAAAGTGACCCGGCTGTGCCTCATATTTATTGAGCCAATGTCACTTGGTAGGTTATTAGCTTTGTTATTGTTGAAATGCTTCATTTAAATAAAAAAAAAATGGTCACAGTCAGGAATTGAAGTTTGCACCCCTGAAGTATTGTGCCATCCACCCCACTGAGCAACCATAAACAAACTGACCCTTCAAACCAAAATCAGATTGTTTGGAGGGACTCAAATCACATATATACACACACAGACACACACACAAACTGACAGTGGTGTATTTTCATATAGTACAGCATTTCTCAACCTTAAAATATTTGCGACTTGAGTTTTCATAAAAGTTTTAATTGCACCCCTTAACGTTTTTTTGAAAGGAGCCCACTAATACCAATTTGTTCTTTTTTAATTAATGATATATCATAGGTGCATATTTTATTATACCTACTTAACTTTTATCAACATTTATCTAACTCTATTATTATTTTTCTAGTATCAGAATGTAGTTTAAGCTAATTTGTTTTGGTTCTTGTTTTCTTTTTTTCACATCTTTGCACCCCCTTTTTTGTTACTTCACAGTTTGAGAACCGCTGATATAGTAGATTTTATATAATGTATATGTATTAATAATTAATGATTTGTGATGATATCAGGCCATTCAGTCCAACCAGCTTGCCCATCCTAGTCACCTAGAAATAATAAATATCGATATATGAAGGTCCCTAAAGTTCTACTCTCCAGCACACTACTACTAATTTGTTCCATTTGTCTATTGTTCTTTTCAGACAGAAAAACTTTGTATTTGGTTATGACTGATCACCCTTATTTATATAAGTTTGCATTGTGCAGAGAGGTACAGTTGCTAAACATTTTTAATATTTTTGTTTTATAAGAAACACTTCCTTAAAATTGTGATTGAGATTTATTGTAATTTTTAAAATAAAACCAATTTTGTAAAACATACTTTGGTAGTGATTTCACCTGCCAAACAAAAACAGGCATCTCATATGCTGCTGTGCTAGGCTCCATCCCCTCAGAGTCACCAATAATGTGAGTAAGTCGGGAAAAAAACAATGAATGAATGACTACACACATGAAGAATCTGTACAAGTATGCCATGAAATACTTCTATTCTGTACATTTGATGATGTATTTGGAGAGATTACATTTAATGTATGGCTACATTTATTTAATTAGGTTTTTATTTTTTGAAAGAGACCTGCAAACTAAGTGTTTCGATTGCTACCATTTTTTCTTCGGTTAGGAACTAGTAGGTTAAATACGTCTTTGAGGATTGTAGGGAGTCAGTGACAACTGAACGGGCAAAACGTATGTTTAAAAGTCCAGTGGCTTCACCTTTAGGCCAGATAGATAGAGTAAAAGGTAAGATGAATTATATAAATTAAAAACTGTCAGACAGGCAAGTAGATAGATAGATAGATCAACTATTCTGTTTTGACAAGAGAGTGTTTTGTTTTCATCATGAAAAAATATATCTTCACAGATGCCACTACTCTTCTTTTTACTTCTTCCTATTATGGAATTTTTTTGCCTAATTATGAATTCATAAGGTGTATGTAATGTATCCTGATTTTCAATAAATGGGCTTGTAAGGGTCAACCTTTTATTGCAATAAACTTTTCTGCCCACCAGTAAGACATTTAGCAGATGGCACTACTTTGCTTACCCTCTGCTTTTCCAAGGTTGCAGTGAGCTTTCTAGAAATGATCAGATCATAAGCCTTCCATTAAGGCCAAGATCAGGGTCCTAGTCCCAGTAGTTTGTGAGTACCAGCAGTTTGATGTGCTGTATGTACTTGACAGCAAGCAGGTGCCGCAGCTATCATTCATCTTCCTATCGTGTAATTAGTTTTTGCAATTTCCCACTTGGCAGATGTTGTCCTCACTGTTGTTTATCTTTCTTTCATGTCACATTCTTGATCAGTTTGCTGTTAAGAAACACATGAATTAAGTTCATTTTGCCAAGGTTGGTACAACCTGAGATTTGTTCATTCACCAGTGTATATGGACCTAAAATAAAGGTGGTTCATATAGAGCAACTGTACCGTTCAATTTTGGCAAAGCTGCTTAATTGATCTATGTTAAGCGCCTTTTTTAACGTGTTGATGCTCATCAAATTTTCATCTATCCATCCATTATCAAACCTGCTATATCCTAACTACAGGGTCACGGGGGTCCACTGGAGCCAATCCCAGCCAACACAGGGCACAAGGCAGGAAACAAACCCCGGGCAGGGCGCCAGCCAACCGCAGGGCTCATCAAATTTTGACGTTCTTATTTTTACTTATTCATACTACTGAGTTCTTTGTCACGTTCGATGATCAATAAACACTAAACTTAAATTGAACTTGTATGTACCTTATTCTGGGGGATTGTAAATACAGTAGACACCATGTTTTATATATGTCTCTGTTTTTCTCATTATCGCATTCTGTATCCTGTACTTGATGTTCAGCAGCTTTTATTGTTTATCTTCTTCCTATTATGGCCTTCCTCATCATGTCACTGGCTCAATTGCTTAATGGTCAGCAGAACATGCTGGTCTTCTCTTTCTTTCCACCATGTCGCTTAATTCACCTATTGCTTTACCATAAGAAACCCATGAGTGTAGGTCAATTTGGCTTGGTTGCCGCTACCTCACATTTTTTGCAATGCCAGTACTTACTGGGTTGTAAGCTTTCGATCAAGATCAACACTGAGGTTCTGTCTGGTAGCTTGCAAGTAATCGTTTGACAGACAGACAGACCTTAGCATTTTATAAGTATAAATTACCTTTCACCATACTTTTGAAAAAATGACAAACATTATTTCATTTTTTTCTCTCATATACCCTTCTATTTAGCTTTTTGAGCATTGGAAAGTTTTTTTTATTAATAAAATGTATCAATGAATCAATTTACAACTTCCATTCAACCAGCTTCATTGTGATAAATATGCAGTAATGAAGATAATCAGCTAGGCAAATGCTTCCTAATATGCTCAAACACACATGAATGCACCCAACCATTTTCTGGACACAAAATTTCAGCTCATGTTTGCAAAAAACCTCAGCAAAAGGTGGGGTGCCAACTCTGGACAAGACATCACTCTACTGAGGAAAACACTCAGAATCACCCACATTCACATTAATGCACATGGCTTCCACTAATCTAATATAACTCTTGAGATTTGAGAGGACATTTGCTCAAAGATATCCAGAAATAATAACAATAACATAAATTGGCTTGGCATGAGTGTGTGTGTGACATGTGTTGGACTGTCACCCTTAGTCAAAGTAGCTTCCTGCTTTGCATCACTTTTGACATATGCTCTGGTCCCCATGACCATGATTTGAATTACACGGGCTTGAAACTGGACTGATGGGTTGTCATTTCATTCTTATCTGACTGATCGATACAGGTGTTGTACTTTAATGCCATTGTTTTCACCCCACGGTCTCCGACTTCTTCATCTCTGTAAAGCAATTGCTGCTTCTCACAGTAAAAAGCAACAGGCACGAGGAAGGAGGGACAGAAAATCAGCCATCAAAAGGTTAAAAGCAAAATCACGGCGAGAAACTTATGTGTCTTAAGAGCTTCTGGTTTTATTGTTCCCTAACCGCCACCAACCCCCACCTCTCTTCTTCGATTGCTCCTTCACTCTCTCTGTCTCCCTCCCCTCACACCCCGTTTAAGGAAGGAGTCTCACGAAGGAACTGTCCCACCCCACCCCCCTATCTCCTCTCCTCTCCTCTCCTCTCCTCCGTCTGTTTCTTTCCTTTTCTTTTCTCTACTGCTCAGGCTCTAGCTGTGAGCTCCCACCGACAAGCTGTAGTCTGTGTGTTTACAGCCCAAAGCCTGGGGCAGTGGGGAGCCGTGAGGCCAGACTCATTGCCTGCATGTCAGGAGAGTTAGGGAGTCTCACATTCTGAAGGAGACGGAGGGAGGGAATGAGAGAGGAGAGGTGGAGAGGGGAAGGGAGGTGGGGGGTGTGCTGGGGAGGCTGTCTTGTTTGTGGCTTGTCAGCAATTGCTTGAGACAAGCTTCCCTTCCATGTGTGAAAGCTGCTTGGCATGAATGCCGGGCCATACCAAGTAGAGCAGTGCTGGGAGGGGGAAGCGCAAGAAAAACGGATCAGACCAGACCAGACAATAGGCCCCTCAAGTGTTCCCCCCAAGTTGCTTTGATGTTGTCCTAGTGTCTTGATGCTAAGGGGGCCAGGGATTGCAGGGAAAAGGGTCTTTGTGTGGATGTGTGCACTTTTTTTTTAACCCCTCAGAAGAAAAAAAAAAAAAAAAAAAAAAAAAAGAAAGAAAAGAAAAAACACAAAACAAAACAATATGAGGCTGTAGAATTTTTTGGAGCTGCAACAACAGCCACCAAAAAGGTAAGGGGCTTGTATGCATTTCTTCATTGCTGCTATATTGGTGGGCTAATTCAGGAGTTGGATTGCTTGAATGTGCTGTGCTTATTGCTGCTAGTGCTGGCCATGGAGCTCCTTAGAAAGCGCTCAGACACTTTTCCAGGGATTATTATTATTATCTTTTTTTGCTGTCTGTTGTTGAAAACTCTCAACAGAACCTGAGAATGGGATGGCCTCCTTTTCGTTAGGACCCTCATGGATTTCTTTTTTTTACCAGTGAGGGGGGCGGTTGTGGCGGGGGGGTGGATTTGGCCGCTGTGCTGATTTGAATGTTTGTGTTCATGTGTGTCTATAGAGATTGAAGATAATGGGGCCCTTGCAGGCCTTTCATTTTTTTCTACATTTTATTTTATTTGGCAAGGGGTGAGGGTGTGCATGTGTGTGTGTGTGAGTGTGTGTATTCTAGTACTGGAGCCGTTAAATAAAGCTGCAGTGATTGCACTGTTTGGGAGATCCTGGCTGTGGAGACCTGTTTTTAGTTTTGTTATTTTATTGTAACCTTTTCTCCTGTCAAGTGTCAAGAGGCTGTCAGTCTCATTCAGCCCACGAGTGGAGAAATTAAAGTGACCTTTTTGGAGGAGAGATGCTCCAAGTCATCCCCATGCATTATGCAGGACAAATCACGGCAATGGTGGCGGTGATGCTATATGAAATTGAATTTGGGCATGTAGGGGTAGAGAGAGGTGTTTGTTTTGTCAGGTAAAATTGTGCGGACATGATTGTCAGTCACCTAAGCTCTTAAACTATGGGGAATTTCAATTGATCTATTGATTTCCAAGATGTTGTGCTATTTAGCAATGGTGAAACGCACATATGCTGCATATCTGTTTTTTTTTTTTTACACTTTGTTTACAACTTATGAAGAAAGCAGGCTTGGAGTGTAATGCAGTTTGGAGATGAAAACAGAAAATAAGGAGCACTAAAAGGCTATTATCGAAAACAGTTTGTTTAGTGTGTTTCCCAGTGGACTCAAAATAAAACGGCGCCAGGGCTGGAACTGTAAGCAGATAAAGTTTTGAATGTCTCACACCTTCTGAATGCAATCATTATATGTTTAGATACACTTTAGAATTCAAAAGAAATTTATTCACCTTACACCATCTGCGGTACTCACAAAGTCAGACAATATATATAGTTTGCAAATAAAATCTGAAGAGTGTTCTTAAATTAAAAAGCCACCAGTTCTACATGCAGAACTCATGTTTCTCTGTGGCAGGTGCCTAGTGGCTGGGTGCAATTAAAAAACTGGAATTCCAGATCTGTGCCATTCTGTCATGTCTGTCTATCAGTGGTCCACAGGAATGGGAAGACTGGTTTGAAACTAATGCTTAAACAGAAGATTTATTAATCTTTTTTTTTAATTACACACAAGTGTATGAAAAGAAAACTTTTACTCTTTAAATTGAAGGCAGGTATCTAATAATGTTAATACTAAGGAAAATTTAAAAAAAAACATGCATTGGTATACATATACATATGTGAACACATTAATATGCAATTATTATGGTACGGACAATTTTATTTGAATAAAAACAATACGTTTATCTATCTATCTAAAGCACATATATGAGGTTTTTGATTAAATTAATGAGGCTGACTGAAAACAACAAAAGAGACATAACCAATGTATAGATGGAACTGATATATGATAGTTTCCAAAAATGTTTCTAGGGGAGGAATCAGAAACATAATAATTTTTATAATAAAATTATCTCTATCTATCTATCTATCTATCTATCTATCTATCTATCTATCTATCTATCTATCTATCTATCTATCTATCTATCTATCTATCTATCTATCTATCTATCTATCTATCTATCTGTCTCCCTTTAATTTATATATTGTCTTTTACCATATCTATCTGTCTGGACTGTTGAACATACAGTAAGTGTTGTCAGTTCAACTGTCACTCAGTCTCTTTGGTCCTCAAAGACATATTCAGCCTGCTAGTTCCTCACTGAGAGAAACATGGTAGCAATTGAAACACTTCATTTTGCAGCTTGCTTTGAATAGAATAAGTAGCCAAATGAATAAATGTGAATATAAATGTAATCTCTCTATAACAAATGTAATAAAATTCTATTCCATTAAATTGGATACAGATGTGTACTGTATACTTCATTACACACAGAAATGTTAGCAAATAATTATTAATAACAACCTAATCTAACCTAATCTAAACTAATCTAATATAATATAATCTAATATAATATAATATTAGGTTAAGAAAATAGATGGAGGGATATAATATCTAAATATGCACACCTATAATTTGTTGCCTATAGTTTAAGAAAGCAAGACAGTATGTTACATTCTGTTAATCACTTGTGTTTTGGTCAAATTGGTTATTTGTTACTAAAACAGGGAGGTCTGATCAGTCCAACTTGCCTTGTGGCAACTATGACCATCACCAGGAAATTTGGAAAGGAAATAACAGAAAGAGAATATGCATAGAATAGAGAGAATAGAGAATATACAGATATAAATATACATATAAAATCACATATATGAAGGATGTACTGTATCTGTGCCAAAATAAAACTGTTGTCTAAAATTTATCTCCAGCTTTGCATTCCAGGAATAGTTGAATACCTTCTAAATAATTAATTACAGAATGCTGCATTAATAATAATAAAGAACCATTTCAAAAAGTATAGTCTGTATATTGGTGGCTGAACAATATATAGAAGTAGTCCAGATAATGAGCTTCCATCAGCCTAGAAGTCTCTTTTCTATTGGCAAATAACAGGTCATGTCTTAGAACCTCCGACACACAATTTTACTCTCACACTGCTGTAATTCTTCCCCTGCCTCTCAGTTTCTCTCCTCATTCAGTAAACGTCTGGTGCTAGTTGCCAGTTGGCTGGACTTTATTGCTTGTTAAACTCCCTCTTGCCACTTGCAGACATCGTGCTTTGCTGCTCTAGGCCACCTCCCAACCTGCTGGCTCATTACTGCTCTTGAATTCAGTGGCCGGCATCTCTCAACTATAACCCTACAGTTCAAGCCAGAAGACATATCTTTCTATCTTTCTGACAGTATTGTGCTTTCTCTTATTAATTTTAGCATACAAGCTGGCTGGTAATAGATTAAAAGAAGTACTGAGGTTCAATAAACTTAACCTGAGAAGTTATTGCTTAGGTTAGCTTTACATATTCTAAACACAAAAGGAAAAACACCAATTTGGTTGTTGCAGTCTATCAAATTTTACAACTTCCCATTTGGTAAAGAGTACAGCATTATTTTTGGTATCATACAGCACAAGTATACATTATATAGTACATTAAATACTGCACAATGAAATCATTATTAGGTTCATTCTATCTATAATCAAACCTACTTAATCCAATTTAGAGTTGCGACATATTCATGCACATATTACACTGAATACAAATAAAGTGAATACCCTGCCCACAAAGATGAAATGGACATGCATTATACGTTTGAAAACAATCATCTAACATCTTCAAAAGCTGACCATAACCATCAGAACTTGATAACTTCTATCATACTTCCTGTCTTTTAAATGCTAATTTTGAATGATAAGGGAACCATGGGCACAGAGAAGAACTCTAGGCCTCGGGGATTAGCCATTAATTTAGTCATCATTCTGAATTGCACCATTCATTGTGGGCACTCTATTAAAGTGTCATCAGATGCAACATAGAGTTTTTCAAAAAGTAAAATTCCGAATGAGGGCATGCCACCCTCATATGGGGTGTTCATAAGAGATGGTTTACTCCATGAGGTAGAAGTATACAATAAACAAGAAGAGTTACTTCAAATATTTGAAAATGTAAATGTAATGTGCTTTAGTTTAAATGTTTAGAGTGTAAATATTCTGGATTGTAATAGGAATTTGTCAATTTCATCCTCTGATAGTGGTCCATGCAGGACTAGTAAAGGGTCAGAAATCAAAAAAAACATCATATTCGTAATCACTGATCTTGAAATAGTTTAAAGCGACACTCAAAATGCTTACAGTATGTTTGAAGTTTATCATTTTTAACCTCCAGTTAGTGGCTCTTACAGGGCTTGGACCACTGGTAGAGTGGCACCATTTATGAAAGTTACAGACCTTGACGGGGACCTTAACCCCCCCCTTAGGTCATCGAACTCTGATGATACTGAATGGGTGCTGTTACCTGCTGGATGTTTAAAAAAGTAAAAGTGTGCACTCTCTGTACACCAACAGGTGGGTCTTACTTAAAAGTCTGCTGTATATATACACAAAAAGGCGTCATTTGTTCTACTGAAGGGGTGCGCGCTCCAGATACCTTGGGGGACTCCTACCCCCTCAGGCCCAGCTACATGCTATGGATAACATGGGGCAACATCCATCCACCCCACGCAAGGCTTTTTTTTTTTTAATAATCCTGACATGAATTAAGCAGTTGTTGAGAAGACTGCACATTTTCACTTTGAATCAATTCACAATGAATACAATTAAAACAAGTGGAATACAGAACTTGCAGGTGCATTCTTCTCTTAAATAGTTTATCAGCTTTTCTCAATGTTTGAAGTAATAATAATAATAATAATTCATTACATTTATATAGTGTATTTCTCAGTACTGGGGTGTTGTACCGTGTTAGCCATTATGAATGTAGTGAAAAGTCAAGCAAAATGACACCTTATATTGGCTAACTAAAAAGATTTCAATATGCAAGCTTTCGAGGCAACTCATGCCCCATCTTCAGGCAAGATGTAATCATAGAGGAAGGACAGTGTTTTTGAAGGTTCCAGATTAATGATAATCCAAAGAAACAAGACCAGGACCGCATGGTGAATGTTCTAAGATAGATGAGAATGTGTTTCAAGAAAAAGACCAGCAGTGTGGTTGAGTGGATATCTTTATGCAATAATGGTTTCATATGGGAAAGGATATTAAACCTCTTTAGTCTTGAGCACAGAAGGCAGAGTTGGGTCTTCACAATTTTCAAAGGTGTCATTAAAATTGATCCAACGGAGTTCTTCCAGTTAAATAGTGAATCACTTACTCAAGGACATTAGGGCAAGTGAAAATTAACTGGAACTGCAGATAAAACAGAATCCAGGAAGCAGTTCTTCACACAAAGGTTCATGGGAACATGGGAATCTTAGACAAGGTGCCAAATCAAGGAGTTAAACATGATCATGTTTAAAATGTACGTGAATGACATTTTGAAACAGCTTAGATATTAACTAACCAAATGAGCTTGACGGCCCAAATGTTTCGTCATACTATATATGTTCCTCTGTTATTATAAGTGTACAGGATTGTTTTGTCCCTTCCATTCTGATGACACTAAAGGAATAGTTCCCATATATTACCAAATCTTGAGACCACAACTGTCTACTGCTTTTCATTGGTGATGATTATCCTTCTACTGCAAGAAACTTAAGTTGCTACATGACAAAACTTCTCATACACTCAGTTAGTTAGTTCATATCAAAAAAGATATAAAATAGGTGAATAAAATTATATTGAGACAATTCAGAGCTGGTAAAAATGCAAACAAACAGTAAAAGAACACAAAAGCCCCACAGAGATGGAGACCAGGGCTAAGAACCAAACTCATTTTTCTAGAGCTGTGCTAACCATATAATATGGTGTTTTTAGCAGGATTATTCTGGGAACCAAAAATTGGTTAGGCAGTGGAGATCATGTTTCACTAATAAGCTGGAATATCAATGAGAAATCAACAAGACCCAACAAATGCACTTGATCAAAAACATGAATTGAAAATTATTTATCTTGAACTTCAGAAAGATTTTAAGTTATGTGATAAAGAATTGAGCCTTGACACAAAAAGAAGTTGTGGAGGAGTCTCCCGTATACTTGGAAATTGGCTGCTAAAGCGAAAAGGTTACGAAAAAAATGGACTTTACAGACAAGAGTCCAAAACAGAACAGAGGTTTGTTACAGACATGGTGGGTTTTAAAGATGGAAGGACGAAATGATGTCTTCAAGGGTAGAACCGGAAGTGACGTTCAAGGGCCCAGGTGAAATTTCCTGCATTTGGTCTGTGGGGGGAAAAAAGAGAAAGGGTCAGTGCACTCTGCCAGCCCTTGGTCTGACCGGGAATTACCTTCTTTCGAGTCCTTTAGCTGCCTCCCATGAGCACGTGTGTAACAGTTACTACATGTGAGATTTGAGATAAAATTGAAAGAAGTGTGGATTCAAGGTACAGTGTGTAAATAGGTGCAAAACTGGCAAAGGGTTATGGAGGAGGAACTTTTTCAGAATTTGGTGAAATTGAAGTTGTGTCCCTGCAGTGGGCTTGCGCCCTGTCCGGGGTTTGTTTCCTGCCTTGCGCCCTGTGTTGGCTGGGATTGGCTCCAGCAGACCCCCGTGACCCTGTAGTTAGAATATAGCGGGTTGGGTAATGGATGGATGGATGAAGTTGTGTCCATCAGAGATGAGTTGCTACTCTTTTTAATATAAATACATGGATAAGAATATACTGAAAATAACAAGCTTGTTGCTTTTGCAGATGATGCCAGGATAAGTGGAAGGGAAATAATCTTGAATGAGTGAAATCATTACAGAGGCTCCTAAAAAGAATATAGGCTTGTGCAGATTTGTGGCAGATGGAAATATATTTTATTAAATCACAAGTATTACATATATTTCACAAGCAAAATGCTGGATTTGAAGATTCAATGAAAGGTTTGACACTTTGAAAGTACATGAGAAGGACCACTAATGAAAAAAAAACTGGATTTCTGTCTATAAATGGGGTGGTAGACCTGCCCTTACAGTCACATCCTGTTGCCTACTTCCCCCTTTTTTCCTGATAACCATTTTTTATCAATCTTCCATTCATTTTTTTAAATTCCAGTAACCTGCAGCAGCAACGTGCTAGTGCTTCATGTTAACAGAAGAAAATATATTAGTGGACTTCAGCCATACTCCAGACCTGCCTGCCTCACCAAACTTCCCACCTTGAGTAGGAATCAATAACTTTTGAGTAGGGGATACTGTTGTAAGTTAATAGAAAGAAAGTAATGACTGGCCGCTGCAGTATTGTAAGCCCCACAAACCTCTACCCCCAAAAGGTAAGCTTAAGGACTAAAGAAGAGAGTCCACAGAAAAGATAAACATCCTTCTTCTTCTCTCACTATATGAACTTTTTCCCAGATATTTGTTACAAGAAATAATCCCTCATTTTCTAGCTGGCTTTGTACACGTGCCAATGGAGATTTCCTCGATTTCCTTGAATGCTCTCCACTGTGGACTGGTGTCCCATCTGGGGTTTGTTCCTGCCTTATCCCAGTCCAAATCCCACTTGCTTAAATTTTGTTTAAGTGCTTCATAAAATGGATGAAGGCATATTGTACAGAAGGGTTGAAGGGATAATAGAATTGCAGCAACAGAAAGAATGAAAAAAAGATCTTTCAGATACAACACCTTGAATTTAAATAACTGGGATCTCAGACCGAATAGCTGAATTGGGATAACTGGGTTAAAAAAATGAATGAATGAATATTTAATACCTTGCAACTCTGAATTTCATCAAACAGGTGTGAAAATTGATCATTTTAAAATGTATTTAAAGACTATCTACCAATACATATATACTCTCTATATATAAAATCCTAAGCTTAAAAGTGCAACGATTTTGTGCAGCGATTTTATGTGACGTTTTTTCTCATGCTTTAAATCAGGCTTATTTTAAAACCTACATATATATGTTTGGTATCATTTTTTTCAGAATTTATCAAACTTTAATGTGATGTTATTAGATTTTCAGATTCTTATTCTGTTTTTAAATTATAAACTATAAAATATCAAGAACTCATGTCCTGAGAGATGAGACTTAATCAAGAGTGCCAGGAGATTTAACCATGCCCGGGGCCGGAAATAAAAGACAAAGAGTAGGACGGCTGCTGTACAGGCTCTTAAATGTTCGAAGCACCGTGTGAGATGCAGATCATGCGGCACAGCAGCAGCAGCACGCCAGCAGCTGAATGAGCAAAGAGGGGGTATAAAAAAAAACTGTATTTGTTTCCCATTGTATCACCGTTTAAGAGGGGGTTTCAGAGGAGCGAACACATCTCCTTGGGGTGTGTTCAGCCCCCCTCTCCACAACGCGAGTGGCAGAGACGCGAAGTGGCAGGCGTGTAGCTCAGGCCGGGGGGGGTTGGCGAGCGAAGCAAGCAGGGGGGAACCCCCTAGTTATACATAAAAAAGGAAATTTTGCAGCTGGGTAGTTAAGTTTGTAATATTTTTGAATTCAAGTGAAATGAAATTATAGGTGACATTTTGTAATGTTTCCTCATAGTCATCTTTAGTTTGTCGTAATGTGTATTCACTGGCCTGCCCCCATACTTTATGTTTTGAAATGGTAAATTACTGCCATCCGCTTAACGTGTTTTCTCACGCTTGGTGTGATGGGAAACCTGAGCCTGTCACAGAAATAGTGAATGAAAGGCCAGTCCATGACACTCTGACATTCCCTCTAATTTTACATCATTTGACTCATTGACATGTGTCTCAGTTGAGCAAGGCAATTGAAGAATCCCACATCAATGTGGGGAATCCACGCAAGGCCAATGCAGAAGTCACACTGCTATGAAGTCAAACAGAGATCCAAGCTAAGTACTGTATCTTAAAGCCATTTTATAGCACCTTTCATAATGAGTGCCATCACAAATCAACTTGCATAACAACTCAAGTAGCCTGGGAGAGTTTATTGTCCACTGGCTTCCTATGACCTGATAAAGCGCTTGTTGTGGACAGACTACCATTATGTAGTTTTCAATACATGTCAAACACTTTCCAAACTATTTTATATATTTTATAAAATCATAAAACTTCCTTATATTACATAATGTTACATAACATTCTCAAGCATAGAGATCTGTGATCTATCCTGGAAGCATCAAGCACAAAGGACACAGGCTCACACCAAGTTGCTGAGGGATCCAGGGGAGTTTGAGAATGTGCCAGTTCAAGGCAATGCCAGCTCCTAATCTTTTATGGTTAATTTCATTTGCTAAATAAATTATTTTCCTGTTCACTGTAAAAATGCCAAAGGGGTATATAACAAATCCCTTAAATGCTTTAGGACAGACAGAATAATTTTTTATTTCTTCTAAGGAGATGACCACAGCACCTCCAAATACAAACTCTATTCATCAATGTGTGACATGGGCTATATCCATAATAATAAGAGTTGTAAATTAATGGCTCAGAAAGCACACATAAATCAGATGTAAGTGACACTAAATTGCTGGAACAAGGGGTCATGCTTACTGGTTTGCATGGCAGTCCAATTTAAAGGTAAAATGTGTTCCTAACCGTTAAAAATATTGTGAGGAGGAGATTACCGTATCTCAGTGGATGTCTGTGCACATTAATGAGCTCCCATACATTTTCCATAAACTTTTTAATACTTAATTAGCCATCATCATTATTTTTTGTCCCTGTAAATGTGTGTGCTTAGTAAAGTGCTTCATGATGTTGCTGCCTGAGAGGGGCGTTATAAAAAAATAAAGAAGATAAAGTCTTAATTTACATTTGAAACGTTTGGTTTTCCAACCACGTGTCCTTTCTTATTCAACCATACATTTGCAAATCTACTTCACCCAGCTCAGAATCCCCTGGACATTGAGCTCATCTTAGTAAGAACAGACACAACGCAGGAACCATTCATGAACAGGTTACCAGTCTATGATATGCCACATTTCACCCTCTACTATATACTACGCAAATTTAGAGTAACCTTCATGCTCATCATGTCTGGGATTTATGAGAAAAACCTGAGCAAATGGGGAAAAGCCTACCCTGGCAAAGGAAGAATGTCCAAACTCCAAACAGATGGTGCCTGGGCTGGGATATGAACCAAGGACCAGAGGATTGTAAGGCAGAGGCATTAATCATATTGCCACCATTTGCTAAATTAGTTTCATCCTATTTCAAGGTCACGGATAGCCATCAGGGCTGGGTAAAAGGTAGAACCTTCCATTAGAGTAAATGAAATTTTAAAATTAAAACCTAGCTCATATTAATAAGTTATGATGTTCATTTGACAGCTGTACTTATACTGTATTAATAGGGCAGCAAGGTGGTGCAGTGATTAGTGTTTCCACCCTAGTATTGTGGGTTTGAATCCTGCTCCCTGTCATTGGCTTTGTGTATAGATAGATAGATAGATAGATAGATAGATAGATAGATAGATAGATAGATAGATAGATAGATAGATAGAACACAAAGTCTCTTGAAGTGATTCTACCAGTCCGGCACACCACAGACTAGAAAATCACATTGGACATCAGAGTTATGGCAGTTGTGAAGGATGTCACTTCCCACATTTAAGGAACACAGTCTCTTAAGGAAAAATAGCCTGCTCTGCCCTTTCTTATATAGTTCATCTGTGTTCCAAGACCAGCCTGTCATTAATGTGGACCCCCAAGTACTTGTAGGAGTGGACCATCTCTTCATCCACTCCCTGAATAGTGACCGGACACCAAGGCTGTTGGGTGCGGCGAAAGTCAATAACCAGTTTCTTGGTTTTGCTGATGTTGTGATGCAGACAATTTGCTTTGTACCAAGAAATAAACTTCTCCATTTGACTCCTATACTCTGTCTCATCCCCTTATCAATACACCCCATAAGTGCAGAACCATCTGAGAATTTCTGCAAATTCCATGACCTGGTGTTATATTTATAGTCTGAGGTGTACAGAGTAAAGAGAAAAGGAGACAGGATTGTTCCTTGTGGTGCTCCAGTGTTGCTCACGTCTGTATCAGAAACACAGTCCTTGAGTCTGCCTGACAGATAGTCCATTACCCAGGACACCTCCACAGGCTCATCCACCTGCATATTTCTGAACTTACCCTCTAACAGGGATGGCTGGATTGTATTGAAGGCTGGAGTTCTCCTCAGTTTTATCTGCAACCCTAAACTGGATTTAGTGGCTTCATTAATACCACACCACTTGATTAACCGAAGCATGTTAATAATATTAATAAGATTACTATCTTAGTAGGTCTTATTCATTTGATTCAGCAGGTCGGTGTTTATGATCAAGTGGGAAACCTAGATTTTCAGTGATGTATTTTAAATTGGCTACATCTCTGATAATTTGTTTTCCTCTCAATACAATTTAATCTGTATTCTATTATAACAGAGATGCAGTGTCCCTTGGTCAGGCTGCTACATTTGTGGTATAGCTTGGGGTTTTTGCTCCTTGATAGTGTGATCTACAAAAGGCACTTTCATTCATTAATTAATTTGTTTGATTGATTGATTGATTTGATTTAGTATATTGATAAATCCAAGACTTGATTAACTGATATGTTGTGATTAGAGTCATAAGGAAAAGTAACCAATTCCAGCAGAAAAGAAGGTCCATTTCAAAGCATACAGACACTAGGTCGATTCACAGCTGCCATTCAATCTAAAATCATCTCTTTAAACTGTGAGTATAAACCAGCATCTCCATAAATTCCATACACAACACACCCTTCGTATTATATTCCCAAACTCACCCAATCCAGTTCACAGTGATGGGAGATCAGAGCCTTTTTGAGTAGCATCAGACACAACACAGGGCAAAAACATTCAATGGAGACCACTCATACACATAACTACAAGGGATGAGAGCCAGTTTAAAATCCCAAATTAAATTTAAACACACTGACATGGAGAAAAACATGCAAACTCCACACGGACTGATTGTGGGATCATTGAGGTAGCAGCACCAATCACTGTGCCACCATTCTGCCTGTGTGTTTAAATGAAATTCATAAACATTCGGTGTGAATGAAAATGTGTATACACTTACACGCATGGCGTCAGAGTGGCGCAGTGGTAGCGCTGCTGCCTCGCAGTAAGGAGACCTGGGTTTGCTTCCCGGGTCCTCCCTGCGTGGAGTTTGCATGTTCTCCCCGTGTCTGCATGGGTTTCCTCTGGGTGCTCCGGTTTCCTCCCACAGTCCATTCCAGTCGATTCTAAATTGTCCCTGGTGTGTGCTTGGTGTGTGGGTGTGTGTGCCCTGCGGTGGGCTGGGATTGGCTCCAGCAGACCCCCGTGACCCTGTATTAGGATATAGCGGGTCTGAAAATGACTGACTTACACTTACACGCTTAAACAACAAACACAGCACAGACACACCAATGTATAACACACACATACAAACACATGCACACATAATAACTTACACATTCAACTGCAAATGTACAGACACAAGCACAGCTGACTCATGGAGGTGTTCACACAGCGGCATGTAAAGACCAGAGCTGAAAACTTCAGTGACTCAATAGCGTTCCCACAAAGTGCTGCTGGTGTGAAATTGAATACGCTCTATACTATGCTGCATATTTATTCTTCATGGCTGCTTAAAACTGGAACAAAAAAGTCATCTTTTACTGTTGGTAATTAAGAACAAATATGAGTCATGAAATTCTCTTGCAAAGATGAGATCAAATAGAGGCAGGCAACGAGCAATTATACCTATTTAATAATAAAAGGCCTCAATGCTTTTCTTTAAGCAGCAGACTAATCATTCAGCAGTGTTCATTAAGTCTCAATTGAATTATGTATACAATAAATACTAAGAATTTTAAAGTACATTTTGTACAATGTGTATGATGGTCTAGTCAACAGCATTTCTGACTTCAATCTGTTGTCTCTTTTTTTTCTCTTGGAGAATGGCTTGTCTTACAATGGATGTACCAGCCAGCAGGAATGTGAAACAATTCTTTTGTGTCAGGCATTATAAACATTACTGTCCTTTTGGAGACATTTGATAAAATGACTCAATACAACATAAAAGCATGCATGCTCGTTTGTCAGGCTCCATAGGCTGTGCCCATTCGATAGAGTCTCTAACCACCTACGCAGAAGAACAGCAACTTGCCCTGCCAGTGGTGGAACTTTATGAAAAGAAGCATGACAAAGGAAAGCAATATGAACCCAGGCTTTTATAAGCAAAGGCGGTCAAAGGCCAGTGATTTCTAGTTTTCTTATAACTATTAAAAGGTTTTTCAATGTTTCTTACGATAATACTGTTCAGTCCCTGCAGTGGACTCGGGCCTATCCAGGCCTGTTTCCCATCTTGGACTCAGTGAGTACATTTACATTTACTTCAATAACCTGGTTATTTGCACACAGCAAGTTTTAAAAAGGCCATGTATACCGGTAAGAGAAATCCAGATACTGGTCTCGGAGAAAATGGGTTAACACATGTAGATTTCTCTGTGAGTAACCTGGTTATGTGGACGTGTAAACACCTTAAACAGGTTGCAGTTAAGGACTTTGCAGTCTGCACATGTCCATTGTTGCTCATGTATGACACCACAGCATTGCAGAACACGTACACAATTTTTTTATAGTAGATTTCTGTACACAAAACTGACTGTTGGTCAATCGGTACTTTCTACAACTACCAAGCCTATAACAAGCAATGGTGACTCACATTTCTAAAAACAGAGGTGCACGCACAGTCACTTCTTATCCATCGCTCAACGTACTGTACAATTTTACAAATGAACTTCTTACAATACTGAAGTTTACCCTCCATTCATTGTCAGTAAAGTCTTTCAAAACAGCTCAGTCCCAAAAGTATTTGCTTTGCACACGCAGCCACAGGAAGAAAACATTTGAGGCGTCCACAAAGATAAATGTTTGCATGATTGCATTATTCTTTCTCCAAGTTGAAATAATCTGTCTCAATATTTCAGAAATCACTAAATTTATATTGATGAGCGGAATGAACGTTGTTAAGCTTAGCAGAACGATCTCCGGAGACGCGGGCTGCATGCCAGTTTTTGCATTCACGGCGGCCAATGAGTTTGTTAATTCTTTTTTGAGCAGTTTAATGACTTCGTAGCATTTCGCTCTTGCCTCCCACAACGCTGACATTAGAATACTGTGTTATGTTGATATGGTTTTAATTATTTAAGTTTAAAACAACTTGTGCTTCCCAGAAAGTGTCTAAACAGAACTAGAATATGAATAAATTCAGGTTTTACAGTATATCTCCGTCTCCTTTCATGTTTTATATATCTTCATTACTATAACATTTAATGGGACCAATGGTCAGTGATGTTGCCTCACACCTCTAGTACCTTAGACACGACATAGAGTTTGCAAATTCCCCTTTTGTCTACATGGCATTTTCTTTGTGCTTTTTAGGCAAACAAGAACTTTGAATTCAAAAGTGTGATATGGGATAACCATGGCATCATCTTACACAGTTACACACTTGTAGCATGCAGGACTGTTTAGTTTCGGCTATCTGTGGAATTCTATCATAAAAAGAAATACATCTGATAAACTTCAATTCAATTGAAATGAATGGTTTAGGACAATTGTACAAATGGTTTGGCCAGCATTTTTCTGTCTTATATAGGAACATTCAGGCTGGGTCAATGCTAATCACTACTAATACTCACTAGTAATGCCTCTTACAAACAGAGAATGTGAGGTTACCCAATGACTTGGGATGTATTTCAACAAAGTTCTCCACACACAATCTTCTATTTGGGCCTCTGGGATCGAACTCATCCGAGCTCTCATGGGTGATCCTAAAGTTATACCTAGGACAGAATTCCACATTTAATTAACATTTTACTGGAAATGAGAGTCACATTTCTCCTTTGGAATTCCAGGACAAGCACAAGTGTGGTGCCTGCTTGATGCCAGTGCATATTCAGTGAACTCATAGTGTTTAAATGTTTTTGCCAACTACACACATTTACTGTATGAGACTGTCCTTCATTTAATCCATCCGATTTCCATACACTGTATCTTAATCACCCACATACTATATGTCCATTTCAACAAAAATTATTTTATTTCAAATAATTTCACCTTAAATATAACTGAAAATAAAACACATTGCTCACTGTGTAAGGTATTAGTAGTAGTAGTAACAGTATTTGTACAAATTACTGTGAAATTCTCACTTGTATGTCTGACCACCGTGCACATCGCGAATTACACATACACATTCTTTTTTGATGCAAATCTTTCCATATCAGCAAAAAAAAGTTAAGAACTAATGCTGGATAGGATGCCCTGTCATTACAGAACATACTCATATACACACACGTGCAACTTACAACACATCAGTTTAGAGTCACAAATCCACCTTTGTGCAATTCTTTGGGATTTGAAAGGTAATCTCAGGAGAAAGACACACACATAATCGTGAGGCTTCAGGTCAAGTGCAGAACCCAGGACCTGTGAAGCAGCAGTGCAGACCACTATGATACTATACTGAGTCAAAGTTTTAAACCAAATATAAATAAAGGAATAATCAATGAGGCCCCTGCTTTTTCTGTTATTTCAGGAAGTTGACATCAGCATTTGGTAACAGAAATAACATTTGTTTTTAATTTAAGATTTTCAAAGATCTGGAGTGTGTTATTCTGTTTATAAAAGTGCAATAAGTGCATTCAACTGTTGAACTGAATCACTTTATTTGCTCAGAATTATTACCTAAAAACAGAAGCAATGAGTTACCATGCTCCATCTATATTATTTAGAGGTCTTCCTACCTACTTACCCTGTCCAGGATTGTGGGGAAAAAGTCACATACTGAAAGTCAAAGAGAAATGAAGGATACAAGAGAGGAATCTGTCCAGGACAAGATACCAGTTGTACTGGTATATTTTGTAAATGCACAAGAGGACCACAAAGAAGAGTTGGCGTCCTGTTAGCATGTTCCGTTTAATATCCTGATGAACAGATCCGCAAGAGTTGATGCTCTAAGGTCACACGTCTTTTAGATTAGGTAGGAGCTCTGTCCATCGCTGAAGCAGGTCTGTCAGTGAATGCCAACTTCTGAATGCAGTGTTGGTTAAATATCCTGGAGACTAGAAGTGATGGGACTTGTGGCAATCGTAACAGAAGTGACATACTGTAAGTCATGCTCTGGTGGCTTCTGTTTCATTCTCAAGGGAATAGAAATTGCATTACTTCTGAAACATCATTCTTTTTGTTGCCCATAAAATAATCGGAACCTTTACCCATGATAAACTCTCCATGCTTGTACGTCTGACAGATTTTTAGATTTGTTTATATTTGTTTGTTCCTGCATATATTGATTTATGGTAGGGTATTCACGGTGGCACTGGGAAGTCAGATATAAGCAACATGTCAAGAAGAATGCCAGCGATTTCCTCTTCAATCCAACTTTTTAGTTCAGCAATGGTTGCAGGACATGTGCAGTACACTTAGCTTTAAAGATGTCCCCACAGAAAAAAATCACAGACATTGAGATCTGAGAATTTCGGAGGCCATGGAATATTACCGTTGCGTGAAATGATGCGCCTTCCAAAAAATTGCTGACTAGCTGCCATCAATTGTCAGGCAGTATGCTAAATGGATCCACCTGGGGACTTCTATTTTAAGGGTCAACCCGTTTCTTCGAAATTATGCAGCCATGTCTTAATTGCATCTTGGGTAGAAATTGCATGACTAGTGTCTAGTGAACACATTGATCTAGAAAATGAGCCAGTGTTCTTTGATAGTGAACCAAGTGGATAAGGTTTGTAATCATTAACCATATTTTAGAAATGTTACACAAAACTATCAAGTTGAGGTTCATAAAGAGAACAAACCTAAAATCAAGCTTGATGAAATGAAATTTAGAAATCTTAAATTCTTTATATAATTTAAATATTTCCTTTTGGGAATCTGAAGAGTATTTCAAGGAAATTTCATCAAGATTAAAGAGTGGGTTTTGGAAGTCCCTTTTTCTTAAATAACCTGTGCACCTACTTCATCACAAACTGACGCACATGCACCAGTACCCACCATGACAAGACACTGCTAGAAATCAGAATGATGCCAGCACTAATGATGCCATTAATGTGGTGAGGAATGTGAAAAAAAAATAATTCTAAGAAAGTGAAACAAAGCAACATATTCAAAGCACACCAAAAAATGTAAAACATTTCATATTTTGACATATTAATGTAAAAATTATAAAATATTTGTCTTTGAAGAAATGTTAATACAATTGTTTTCTAATAGTAATTCTTTTGCTGCCTTTAAATTGCCTGTCAAAAATGTAAGAATATTCCTAGCTGGAGTATGGTAGAAAATATGTGTTGGTTTGTTTGTTGTTTCTGTAATTTCAATATATTAGATGTTTTGCTGATAATTTCTGTATAGTGGATTAATGTCATCTTTTCATAAGTGGTTTGTAGTATAGTCTTCTGTGTGTCTTACCCCATAAATTTATTTTATACTCCTTTTGTATTGTAAATGTAAAGAATCTCTTATATATATTTCTCTTCTGGTTCGTCCTGCTCCCACTTCAAAACCGGTCCCACCCACACGCAGCCGACACGGCATTTCTCGATTCCTATTTGTCCTCTTCCAAACCCTTCCCCACGCTGCAGTGTCACACTTGCACAAAACGTTTCACAACGCAGAACTATCTTCACAAACACACAAAAATTCACTCCGCTGAAAAATTACCTGACTCCCACTCCAGTAACACATTCTTCCAGTGCGATTCCTGCAACAAAACTTTTCAAATGCGAACCTCACTTGCTAAACACAAGAAAAGGCATTCTTCCCAACAACTACATGAGTGCCAGAAATGCAATAAGAAGTTCACAACACAGGATTGTCTGACTAAACACAACAAAACTCATTCACAACTCTTGCACTGCGACATCTGCAAGGCAACGTTTCCAAACCAACGCAGTCTCAGCAGACATACACACAATCCTCTTCCTGTTACCACAGGTACTGCTTCACCTAATTCCTGTCTTCCCGTTCAAGAGTACAACATTGGGACTCCAGACCAGCAGTACAAACACTGTCATGCACTATAGTGGCCTGCTGAGCGTAATACATCCAACAAGTACTCGAGGTGCTGCCACAACGGTAAAGTAGCTTTACCACCTTTGCATGAGCCACCTGTGCCTTTACAACAGCTTCTTACACAGCAAACATCAGAAGCTAAAAATTATCGTGAACACATTCGAGAATACAACTCTTCTCTAGCGTTTGCTTCCATGGGTGCACAGATAACTCAACCTCCTGGCCACGGACCATACTGTTTTAAAATACACGGGCAAATTTATCACCAGATCTCTCCACTATACGCTAACACTTCTACCTCTCCAGGATATGGACAGTTGTATGTTTTTGACACAGCGCAAGCTACTGAAGTACGCTTACAAAATAAAGCAAATTCTGCATGCAGCGAAAATTTACTTCTCCAGCTAGATTCCATGCTCAGAACCATGGGTGCAATACAGCTTATCTTAGTAATTGCCCAATGTACACATGTATTAAATGCAATTAATGAATGTTCTGTGAAAGTCGTATTTGGAATTGCTCAAGTTCTCAAGTTCTCTTATTTAAATGCATGACGAGAAAAGCCAAGCAAAATGACACCTTTCATTGGCTAACTAAAAAGATTACAATATGCAAGCTTTTGAGGCAACTCAGGCTCCTTCTTCAGGCAAGATGTAAAATTACATCTTACAACACCCTAGTATTAAATGCATGACTAAATATTGCCTTATCAATTTCAGTGTGTCAATATCGACATGTAGAATGTGTGCATAGAATGCATAGAATTTACAAAATATTAATCCTGCAGTAGTGTTTAAATCAATATCTTTAACACAGAGACAGTTGTTATGTTTTCATGATTTTTTTTTTAGTTACAGGCTACTGTTTAATTCTGTAAAAATATTTTTGTGTCCAAAAAACTACCCAACCATAAATGATCAAAGTGTAATATTGGGAGTTAATATGCAAATTAAGTTTGATGAATTAAATGTTTTAAAATTGTATTGCCTCCCTGTGTGGAGTTTGCATGTTCTCCCCGTGTCTGTGTGGGTTTCCTCCGGGTGCTCCGGTTTCCTCCCACAGTCCAAAGACATGCAGGTTAGGTGCACTGACGATTCTAAATTGTCCCTAGCGTGTGTGCTTGGTATGTGTGTGCGCGCTCTGCGGTGTGCTGGTGCCCTGCCTGGGGTTTGTTTCCTGCCTTGCGCCCTGTGTTAGCTGGGATTGGCTCCAGCAGACCCCCGTGACCCTGTAGTTAGGATATGGCGGGTTGGATAATAGATGAATGGATGAAGATTGTATTGCAACTGAGTTTTAAACAATTAATGCTTTCTGTGATCTTAATTTGTTGGGCTGTGAGTTTCTAAATCTTTCTAGAATAATCTGTCAAGAGAGTAACAACACAAAGGGGCCACAAATATGAACATAATATAATGCTGCAATAAAAATATACAGCTTCCATTTCAGTAATGTAAATTCTTCTCTCAATTTAATAAAAATGTAAAACTTACAAAGTAACCTGCTGAAGAAACTTCTTGTCATTGACAATGTTTCTGTATTTGTTCAAAGTGGCAAGCTCATGAACATTTAGATTATTTTACAGTTTCCGTGGAGATGTTGCAGAATTTTCATTGTTTTTGTACCATCATTTGCATGGATTGCTAGCATTATAAGTTAGACAACTAAACATACAAAAGTGCATTTCAAAAAGATTACATTTAGTTTTTCTACTTCTTTGTAGGTTAAGTGCTTCGGTCATGCTTTGAAGCACTGGGAGAACTTAAGTCTGAATCATTCTGGATTTCTGCTTAGCTGCTTAGCCACAGAAGCAATCTTTTTTTTTCTTATAAGACAGGCCTGTACACAACATAGAATGAAAAACCACTGACTAGCATAATGTACGAGTTCAATCAAACAACAAAGTGGCAAATCAAAACCATGAAGCATGTGCCATTGACAGAGAAAAATAATGAAACGAATAACTCCAGTATGATGTTAACACCGAAAAAACTGTCTTTGATGGCCTAAGTTCCCTGGATAAAGTAACCAGCAAACAGTCTTCTCCACACAATAGGGACATTCCTAAACACTGTAAGCTTGCAAATATTATCCTGATGTACAGTATAGGAAGTGTGACTGGGGTCAGTAAGCTTAATGAGCATCACAGGTAAAATAATGGAAGGAACTATTAAGGAAGTGATCAAGAAGAAGTATTAGCAAATATTCTGCAGGGGCTCAGATTAGAAAGGCCGTGTTTACTAATATGCTGGAATTCAGTTCAGAAGCACTTAAAGAATATGATAAGTAAGGTGAATATGATATTATTTATCTTGATTTTCAGAGGTTTTTTGATAAGGTACCATATGAAATGTTTGTGATCATACAAGAAGAAGAGGGAATGCAGGGCACAGCCTGTAGGTGGGTACTCAATTGGCTCAAAGCAGGATGGATTATAGTCAGGGGAAATTTCTCAGAATTAAGTGATGTTAAAAGTGGTGTCCCTCGGGGATCAGTGTTGGTGCCGCTGCTATTTTTAATACACAAACAATCTGAATAAGAATATAATTAAGAAACTGGTCAAGTTTCCATCTAATACCAAACTAGTTGGAATGGTGGATCATGTATAATCAGATAAATTGTTACAAAAACGGGCGGCACGGTGGCACAGTGGTAGCACTGCTGCCTCGCAGTTAGGAGACCCGGGTTCGCTTCCCGGGTCCTCCCTGCGTGGAGTTTGCATGTTCTCCCTGTGTCTGCGTGGGTTTCCTCCGGGCGCTGTGGTTTCCTCCCACAGTCCAAAGACATGCAGGTTAGGTGGATTGGTGATTCTAAATTGGCCTTGGTGTGTGGGTGTGTTTGTGTGTGTCCTGCGGTGGGTTGGCACCCTGCCCAGGATTGGTTCCCTGCCTTGTGCCCTGTGTTGGCTGGGATTGGCTCCAGCAGACCCCGGTGACCCTGTGTTTGGATTCAGCGGGTTGGAAAATGGATGGATGGATGGATTGTTACAAAAAGACTTGTACAGCATTCGTGCTTGAGCAGATTTGTTGCATATGAAATTGAATGTAAGTAAATATTACATACTAGTCATTTAGCCCGGTACAATAACGGGCGCTAGAACAGTAGTGCATAAACATTAGTAGGAACAGTCTATATTAAATGGCAAGGGACTTTGACCTCATTCTTCTTGTTGGTCATATTTTTCTTTCTTTCAGCCTTTCTTTTGTTGATGTTTACTTGCTGAGCTGACCGTTCTTCGTGGGCTTCTGCCGTGTATTGTGTGTCTTTAATTTTCTGTGACAGTAATACTATCTTGTACGTCCGTAATATACCTTTAATTTCCTCGGCGGTAATACAGGCGTGCGCGTCAGTAATATGCCTTTAATCTCCTCTGACAGTAATACTGGCTTGTATGTGGCTGTAATATGAGTCACTGTATTGTGTACCTTTAATTTCCTCTCGCAGTAATACTGGTTTGTATTTCCATAAAACGCCTGTAACTTTCTCTGACAGTAATATCGCGCATCGCACCGTGCCCCGCGCATGCGCACTTCACCAGAAGACACACATACACGGACACCTGGACACACACAGGGATTTTATTAAAGAGGATAGGATGTAAAAATGTCAGATTGGAATACAAACTAAGAAGTCTAAAACATGAAAATACACTTTATGAGAAGGACCCAAGAGTCTTAGTGGACTCATCACTATTTGCATCCAGATAATGTATAGAAGTGATCAAGAAGGCTAATACAATGTTAATTTATATATCAAAAAGTGTGGAGAGCAAGTCAAGGGTGGTTATACTGACGTTAGAAAGCACACTAGTGAGGTGTCACCTGGAGTACTGTGTTCAGTTTTAGTCTTCATACTCAAGAAAGACAAAGTAGTGTGAGAGAAAGTCCAGAGAAGAGCAGCTTGGCTGATTTTAGAACTAAGAGGTATGAGCTATGAGGAAAGATTGAAGGAGTTGAACCTTTTCAGTACAAGCAAATGGAGACTAAGAGGTGACATGGTTGAAGTGTTTAAAAGTCTGAAAGGAATTAGCCCAGTAGGTCCTGGTTGTTACTTTAACCATTGTAAAAAAATTAAAGTCACATTTTGCACAAATGTAAGAATGTTTTCTTCATGCAAAGAGACATAGACACATGGAATACGCTACCAAGAAGTATGGTGAACAGCAGGACTTTAGGGACCTTCAGATCTCGACTTGATGTTGTTTTGGACAGTCGAGGTGACTAGGATGGACAACACTGTTGGGATGAATAGCCTGTTCTCATCACAATTTCTCTAGTGTTTAACATACAGTGCAAACAAAATTTTCCAGGCAAGTTTTGAAGACTGCATGTTCTTGGAATGTATTAAAACCATTGCTTCAATATCCTGTGAAGTCATGTCCCATAGCTAAGAAAAGCTGCAAGAACATTAAAGTGGCATCTGCAAAAAGAATGAGGTAGAAATAAAACTAGATATAATAAGGATTATAATAAACAAGAAATAGTAGTTTTTATTCACATTTTGAGGCTGATTGGGATCCTGCCTTCTGCTAAGGCAAACTATGCATACGTTTTTTGTGAGTCTTGATCCTTTTAAAGTGATCATCATTTCAAAGAGATTTATGTAATAATCAGTTTTCTATTTTATATTGCTACAAATAATATTTTCAGGAAGACAAAGCCAGTCTTACAAATGAGAGTAAAAATGGTGGACTGTTACACGCAAAGGGAAAACTATTTAATATTTTTCTAACATGGGAAAGTATTGATTGGATCAAAGATTACATGGCACATTTAAGAATTGGAATGGACTTGAATTCTGTAATCTTAAAGCTTCAAGGGTATCTGTTATTTATTGCTAAGCTCTTGCTTTTTAACGCATTCTATGGAGGGCAGCACTGAGTTTTCTTTTTAACCATTCACATGAATCAAAGGTTATTTTTGGTTGTAACTATACTTTTTGATTTTTTGGGTATCTTGTCTTCCTGTTCCTGAAGTCAATTGGAGATTTTCGAAACAAACAAGAGTAGGAAACTTCAGCTGACCCTCTTCAGTTTCCATCCTTCAAGACGATTTTGGTTTCATGGATTCAGTGCTATGAACCATTTAAAGAATGCTTAGACTACTCTGGAAAATGTGATTATCTTCAAGGAATAAACATAATAAGCGGCCAACTGTGAATATATCTTAGTAAATCAATCTTAAAACTCAAAATATATTAAAGTGCAAATTTTCAAAATTCATGCACTACTTAATAAGGTGTTGATCAACCTGGACCTAGACCTAATAACCTTTAACCCTTTTGAAAAACAACATATTTTAACAAATATTTCTTTGTTGGATTTTGCTTCATTTCTATCAAACATTTAAGAGCCTCAAGATTTGCTGAGTGCTATTCTACTCTACTGTGTTAGACAGACACCTGCCCCATCTTTTTATAATGCCTTACTGAGTGTTGTCTTTTTTGCATAGTTTCATCTGTTGTAATACAAGCTTACTTAAGTGTTCTGAGGGTGCCTATTCCTTACATTAACATTTACTAGAAAAAACATGTCAAGGAAAGTCAACTGGAAATTCAGGTTTAAAGTTATACCAGGGTGGTCCATGTTATGTTTCTGCATGGTTTCCTCACCTGGCTGGGGTTCAAATTCATGTTTTATGTCTCTTTTGCTCAGTCATGATTTTATTTTATCTATTTTGATTATGTGCACCATTCTTTGCTTTTGATTTTGTCTGTATATGTAAGCTGCCTATGTTACATTCCATGTGTTTTACATGTAATGTATACATGTAATTATACAAAGATAATTCCTGATGTCTGTAACATAGAACAAAGGAACATAAGAAATTTGACAAACGAGAGGAGAGCATTCAATCCATCTGCATTCAGTCCATCCAACCCATCTGCCAATTGCCTACAGAAACTGCCCTCCACCCTATAAAACCAGGGGGTCTCCCACAGTCCCTGGTGCTTCATTTCAGAGGCACTATAGAATAGTGAAATTGTTTGTGGTTTATTGTGTGATTTTCTGGATATTTGATCTTCTGCTCTGTTTTTGACCTTACCTTGGATTACTGTATTGGGACTTTGTTATGTCTTCGTTTGCAACTCCTTTATGTGTTTTGTGCTTTGTGGAGCTCCACACTGTAACAGAGCATTTTGTGAGAAGAAATCTTGTATTTTATAAAGCATTTTTAGGAAGTGTTTCTGGGACTTATGTGCGTTTGTAATAGTTCAGATGGCTATATTCACTTTCTAGTGGGATCTTTAGTATATTTCTATATTCTTTTTGTAAAGGACACTTAACTTTTACTAAGCAAACAGTTTTGCACCCTGCCATATTAAATTTTTTAAACTATTCCATTTTAAGAAACAATTGGCATATCAGTAAGGCAAAACTCAGTTCTGTTTAATATAGTTTTGATTAAACAACATGTTTATATGTACATATGAGGTACAAAACCCCTACAGTCACTTTCAAATTACTACAAACTGTTTAATGAGACATGCCTAATTGCAAATATTTATATTTCTAAAAAAATGAAAGAAAATGAAAATATCAAACACCAATTATCAGGAACAAATGCCAAGATTTTATTTCAAATGTGGCATGTTGCCACAGCTCCATTTGTGTTTTTAGCAAGGCAAATATGCCCTTCCAGGTTCAATGTAACTTATCACATTTTTTAATATATCCCTTTAGCTAATTAATTGTTCTTAGAAGGGGTAAATGTAGTATATATATTAAAAAAAAAGTCAAAAACAGATACAATCTAGCAAGATGTGGTTAGTTGACTTTGGAGGACAAAGGAATTGGTGTAACTCCCCCAACCCAATACCTTAGTAGCTGGTCCTTCATTCAGTCTTGCAGTCATGTTGTTTCTTTGAATTCACACCAGGCCTGTAGTTCAGTGGTGTTGTTTAATTAAAGCTCACAGATGCTACAACTTTTTATTTGGTATAACAGTTTAACAGCATACCAGAAGTTACTCAGCATCCAAGTTGTAGTGCTATTATTTATTTATCTAATGTCACAGTGGAAGAGAGCACCACTGTCAGAATGGGAAATATAATAGATCTGCTTAACACTTGATGTGTTACAGTATCTGCTGTATGAGTAGGAAAATGCTATACACTTTTAAATGTATCAGGTGTAGACTTTGCATGTTTTCTCCATAGTACCATAAAGTTTGCTCCAGAAGCTATGGTTTCTATTCAAAGTCCAAAAATATTTTGTCAGTTGACAACTATGAATTGGACTGCTAGCAACAAATGATGGACTTGGTGACACATCCTGGAATCTTTCCTGCCTGTGCTCTTTGCACCTTGCCTCTTTGATAGGTTCTACCCTTCTAAGAATACACGGAGGGAAAATACACAGAAAAGGTGCTGTTTTGTTTGACATAACATGCTGGTTTTTCCTTTCCATCAATATCTTTTTCCAGTTTATTTAGGTCAATCTGACAATTCTCAGAACCACCCAGGATGCCAGTCTATTAAATTTACTTAAAAACAAATTTTGCTCCATTGTATTTGTTGTTTTTTACTAAAGAAGAATCAGATCTACTTGTTTGAAATGAAATCAAAATAAAGTTAGATCTGTACTACAATTTATAATAGGCAGTATTAATTCACTGTTTTCTTTTTAAAACTGTTTTGTGTTCTCCATTATTAAGGTTGATCTACTAGGTTTCTTTTAGTTACATAGTAAATCATTTTCTCAAGGAAGCTGGTAGATATTAAAGGGAAAGGAATTCAAGAAAGAATCCAGAAAGAAGTTCTTTTGACTAGTGTTGAGTGAACACAAAACAAACCAACAAGTCATGCGATGGATGCGATATTAGGACAACTTGGCTAGAAGGTAGAAAATCAGTTATCATTCCTCTTTTGTCAAACTTTTTATGTTCTTCTGTTACTGTGATGCTAAGAGGTAAAATAGCAGTACAGTAATCCCTCACTTATCGCGGGAGATAGGTTCCAAGGCCGACCGCGATAACTGAATTTCCACGAAGTAGGGACACCATATTTATTTAATTATTTAACGTGTATTTGGACGTTTTTAAACCCTCCCTGTATTGTTTACAACCCACCCTTTACTCTATTAATAACAGGGACAACTGCTAAGCAATATGAAATCGGTAGATAAGTTTACTCTTACTGTATAGTGAAGTACACGTAGCTATATATGACGTGATGATGGTGATGAATATGCTGCTCAGTAAAAATGATGACGATTGAAAGTGATAATCCCCTGAATGCAGTAGCAAGAGCACGTTAATGTTGAATGAGTGAGATGAGACTTCCTGGTTAATGCAGCACTCCGTCGCTGAGCCAATCAGCAGCACACAGGAACTTAACTGCGTGCTCTGATTGGGTAGCTTCTCAGCCATCCGCCAATAGCATCTCTTGTATGAAATCAACTGGGCAAACCAACTGAGGAAGCAAATACCAGAAGTAAAAAGACGCATTGTCTGCCGAAACCCGGGAAGCAGCGAAAAATCCGCGTTATATATTTAGATATGCTTACATATAAAATCCGCGAAGTCGTGAATCCGCGAAAAGTGAACCGCGAAGTAGTGAGGGATTACTGTACATGTTCAAAGGATCAGGAGAAGAGATGTTGTTGAATACAAAGAAAAGACTGAAACCAGAAAATCACACAAAGCCCAATGCGCAAAAGGATAACGAACACTAAAGAAACGTGTCAACAAAGCCATAACAAGAAAAGTTTGTAGGAAAAGAGTTTTGTCTTGATTTGAATATCCAAAATCTCAGATAGGGATGGAATGTCAGAGCCGGCCTTTCAACTTGTGGTGTGACTACCGAGGCAACAACCCTTTGACAACTGAGAGTCATGTTCTAACTACAGCAATCATACAATGGTATCTCCTATAATTTAAACAACATGGTGTTTTAAAGGGTGCAAAATATGTTTAACACTTTCAAAAGCAAAACTAATAGCAAATTTGAATTTGTCATGTATTACAATGTTAGATTATGTTATTTTTATTGTACTAAGCTTTTAAATTGAATATATGAAGCTGAATGTGTACTTTTGTTTGTTTGGTATACTAGTCCACAGTGTTGAACTTATCTCCACTAAATTTAACATGATCATCCCATTTGTAAGACTGTAGGCTATGTTATTTTGTTCCAAAATGTAGTCAGTGCCCCTTCCCAAGCAGCACCCACTACCCCACTTGTGCTTGTCCAGAATGCAGATCCACACTGGTGTGTCTGCCTCTGCCAACTTTTGCACAACTTTTTTCAGTTCCTGTTCATATACAGGAGAATACCACAGACTATACTTCATTCCAAAATTTAGTTGGTGTACCCACACCAGGCAGTGCTGGTTGTAACCCCTAAGATGGGCAGCACCAGGTGCCCCAGCTATTTTACTTACTTACCCAAATCTGTCAGTCCATCCATCCATTTTTCAGGTTTTTCTTTTTTTCTAAGTGAAGTTACCAATTTCACCCACAGCAACAGCAGTTCTATTTATGAACATCAGCTTGTATAATAATATATCTTTGGACCTAAATTTCTAAGACCTTATTTTATGGAGGGAACAATGCTAAGAAAGGAAGAACACAAATCATTCACATAGAAGACAACCTAGCCAGAAAGTGAACTTTGATGGAAGCAATGCTGCTTTCTACTACCAATATAAGTGCAGGCCACACCCACCACAACGAATATGTTTCCAGTAACCACACCAGTACAGCCCCGAGAAGAGCAGTTGAGCTCATTCCATGCCTACAGGGGATAAATTATAAGGAAAGATTAAAAGAGCTGAGCCTTTTCAGTTTAAGCAAAAGAAAATTAAGAGGTGAAATGATTTTAAAATTATGAAGGGAATTAGTACAGTGGATCGAGACAGTTATTTTAAAATGAATTCATCAAGAACACGGGGATATAATTGGAAACTTGTGAAGGGTAAATTTCACACAAACATTAGGACGTTTTTTTTTTACACAGAGAACCATAGATATTGGAATAAGCTACCAAATAGTGTGGTAGACAGTAGGACCTTAGGGACTTTCAAAACTAGGCTTGATGTTATTTTAGAAGAATTAAGTGTATTCATTTATTTTAATTAAAAGTCAACAAATAACTGGTGAGCTTTGTTGGGCTGAATGACCTGTTTTTGTCTAGATTGTTCTAAAGTTCTATTGTATCTCTCAAATGGACAGTCATTTGCTTAACTCTTCTACCTACAGCAAAACAGATTATGTTCTCAATGAAGCAGTATAATAGTACACACTGCATGTTGGAAAAAGGCTTTAGTCATTAGCTAAGTTTCCATCCAGTTTTTTGCGACGTTTTGTTATCGACAAACAGAATATACGTAAAAAAAATGTGCGAAATTTGCTGTCTCCAGCCTGTTTCCATCCAACTGGCTTTTTATCGATAAAATGGTGTGCGTGATGACATCATCTCCCCCAAAACGAACTGTCGCATAACTTTTGTTGTATCGCGAAAAAAATCTGCCCTTGAGCCGTTTCCATACATAATTTTGTGTATGTCGCAAATTATCTACCTTTTGTTTTCCACGTTACACCCCCTCCACTAAACAAAGAAATGGAGAGATTATTCAGACCAGCTTACTGTTATTTCAGTTTCACAAATAATTGGAATTGTACATAATATCCGAAGACGACAGCAGAATGAAGCAGTTGCTTGTCTGATAGCCCTAGAGCTCGAAGAAAGTACCCCAGTGCGACGAAACCCACGGGTATGGGAGAGACGACGGAATAAGACCTTCTGGGAGGAGGTGGTGGAGAGACACTTCACAGAAAATCTCTGGCTGCAACATTTTATAATGACACGGCCGACGTTTGAGATGTTGTGTGGATTCATCAGTCCTGATGTTGCGCCCATCACAGGTTGCCACCGACCACCGGTTCCAACCCAAAAGCGGATTGCCATCGCCCTTTACAAGCTGGCAACCTGCGCCGAGTATAGAGTAGTTGGAGAAACTTTCGGGGTTAGTAAAACTACCGTCCATCGATGTGTATATGCTGTGTGCACCGCTATTAAAGAAACATTAATGCGGCGTTATATCAGACTTCCGACTGTAGCGGAGGCCAATGAAATTGCATACCGCAATTCCTTGGTGCATCTTGTGCCACAGATTTAGGGTGCGCTGGATGGCACGCATGTGCCTATTCTTCCCCCGACGGAAGGCTACCGCGATTACATTAATCGCAAAGGGTGGCCATCTATTGTTCTCCAGGCCCTTGTTGATGACAGGTGCATGATACGAGACATTTGCGTTGGCACTCCTGGAAGTGCCCATGATGCAGCTGTGTTTGCAGCATCGGATCTGTACAGGTGAGCCTACCTTTCAACATCCCTTCACAGTGCGATAACAACTGAATTAACCTGCTTCCCTTAAGGTTTTTAATTAAAACTGAAATTTGAATTAATACAAAATAACGACGTTTAATCAAAAAAAAAACTCTGCATCAGACCATGCGAACCGCTCCGCCATTCTTGTTTTGATTGCACGTGATGAAAATGTGACACATTTATTTGTGTTAAAGCCCTTTTTTCCGACAAAAACTGTTTCCAATGTAGTTTTTGCGACATCTGAAGTATCGATATGGAATTTATGCGCTAAAGTTAAACGGAAAAATATTATGTCGACATGTACAACATTTTATCGATAATTAGCATTTCCATCAGCTATATCGGTAAAAAAATTTGAAGCGCTAAATATTTTTTCACAAAAACTCCTTGGATGGAAACCTGGCTAGTGTTTCAACTGGAGGAGAATTAATGACAATTTACACGCCATGACCTAAATTTTTAATAACAGGTTCAATGTATTGATTAAAAAAAGAAAAAAATCATTTTTGTTTTTGTTTCATCAAACAAGAATAGTGATTCAAATCTCCATTAATGCTTAAGTTTTCAATATTAGTAGTATGTCTGTGAAAAACTAGTACATTATAATTGGCACATATTTAGAGTTGCCTGAAATTTAGCTTTTAAACATCTTATTAATTATTTATATATTTGACAAAACTCAGCCTACCTGAGAGGTACCTGCCGTACAGTGTTTGTGGATGAAACATGTTTCCTGTGATCTGTTCATTTTTAAGACTGTGGATTATATTATAACTAGCCAACCCGCGGCGTACCATACGCCGCATAATCAGGCCGCTTTTTTAATGATTTTTAAGCACAGGGAAAAAATTAACATTTGAAAAATCCAGAGGAGAGGGGAAGGACGGCCATTCCGCCCCATCCGTCATGCTAGTCTGCTGATTTCTCGTTCAGTAACCTGTGAGTAGTGATGGGCGGGGTGAAGCCTCACGAAGCATCAACACGTTTGAAGCAATTGTGTCGGAAATCGTATCGAAGCTTCGAAGCATTTGACACTCACCTCTCTCGTGACACCTCCTGGCCATTTTCATTAACATTACAGAAACTTATGATACACTTCAATGACGTCTGTTAAAAGTCGTATTGCTTTTATTTTTTCGTAGCTACAGACTGACAACGAAGAGAAGGGTTCGTCAGCAGCTTGTAGTGTGTGATGTCTAAAAAATATAAATATAACTAACGCCGACAGGCAGAATGCACTATACGATAGCAAGAGTTAAACAAAATAAGACGCCTCACCTCATGCATTCCCGGCTCTTTCAATTAGTATTTACTTTTGCACTGTATCATTATAATCGCTCCTGTTATTAGTATTATAATTAACCCTGATCTTTTCTTGAGATCACATTTAATAGCCTTAAATGTTTCTTTGGTCTGTCTTAATTAAAACGGAGTAGACAGAAAATAAAGGTTTATCCCTGTACTTTGCCATGATATAGGTAAGCACATTTGAGAAAGAAAATGTGAAATCCTTAAATCACATATGTCATTATTCGATCAAGTATTAAAATCTGCAGTGCTTCGAAAGCTCGACACAGTGTCGAAACCTGAGTATCGAGCGGCCTATCACTACCTGTGAGTCACGTAGAGTTTTCATTGTTGTTTGCGGTTCTGGCCGCTTTTCGCGTACTGAGTTGTTCCGGAGTCACAGTTGAGAAATAGTTTTTTAATGTCTTTTAAGCACAGGGGAAAAAATGAACATGTGGCCCGCTGCATTCTTTAACTGCCTTGTGGCGCTGTAGTAGTACGGCTGCTTTGCAGTAAGGAGACAGTGGAAGATCGTGGGTTCGTTTCCCGGTTCCTCCCTGTGTGGATAGCAAATTATCCGCGACAAACAAACTGTTTTACACGCTGCAAACCAATCCGCGCCGCTTTTTCAATGTTTTTTAAGCAGAGGGAAAAAAAATGAACATTTGCAAAATCCGTAACGCTGCTTTCAGTAAGTACAATGCACACGCGTTTAATTTGCCAGCCGTCTTTTCTGGTTTGGGCTGCTTTTGCAGTGTTACCTCTTGTGTATATTATATCTTGAAATCCTTCAAGTTGCTAATTAACTAACTAACACCCACCCACTCAGCTTGTGTGAAAAAATTGTGCCTGCTCTTTCATCATTTTGTTGCAGCAATATACATTGTGTTTCCACTCAGCGCGGAGGCGCGCATTCATCTCGGATTATTACATCCTGCTAGACTAATCTGCTACACGGCTGCGTTTGAAAAACCAACTTATCCCGGATGAGTTTCACCGGCATTAATGATTAGGAATCTGGTTGGAACAAAACCCTGCATCCACAGGGGTTCACCAGGACCGAGTTTGGGAAACACTGCTGAACAGAGACGAAACCGACTCAGGTGAGGAGTTGGGGCGGGCAAAGTGGTTGCAGCTATTGATTATTCAGTGTTGTTTGCCTGGGTGTCTGATCTGCTCAACAGGATCATAAATAAAAGGAAAACAATGTGAAGGCAATGTCACAGGTGATCCTGTGGTATAGCGGGTCCACAGCTCCCCTTCAAAAGCCCATTTTTAAATAAATAATCATCGCACTCACAGTGTAGCGAGGGGCGTGGAAGTGTGGCTGAAACAGTTTCCGGGTAGACTCGTGCTTCGGGCATTTCTCCCCTGTGCAGTGTGTGAGCGAGTAAGGAGAGAGAGAGAGAGAGCAAGCCGGTACGTTAGAGTGAGCGAGAGCAGGCTAGAAGGAAATGTGTTCCTGTGGTATAGCGGGTCCACAGCTCCCCTTCAAAAGGCCATTTTTAATCAGGCGACTGACAGTAGTGGAGTCAGGCACAGAGAAGGTCAGCTGCAGAGAGAGCGTCTCGACTGTTGCAGGGCCTTAAGCAGGTGAGACGCTAATGAAAAAGAGGCACAGGGCTTATTGGTTTTTAAAGACTGCTTCCTTCATTGTGTTTTAACTTCAGTTTTAAAGGATTGCGCGGCTCTCTCTTGCGCTGCCTGTGTGTGCCTCTGTCTCTCTGTGGCGTTGCCTCTGTGTGTGTGTGCGGCTCTCTCTCTCGCGCTGCCTGTGTGTGCCTCTGTCTCTCTCTGGCGTTGCCTCTGTGTGTGTGTGTGTGTGTGTGTGTGTGCCTCTGTCTCTCTGGCGCTGCCTCTGTGTGCGCGGCTCTCTCTCGCGCTGCCTGTGTGTGCCTCTGTCTCTCTCTGGTGCTGCCTCTGTGTGAACCAAGGTTCCACTGAGGTTGACTAATGAAAAGTCAACGTGGCTCAGACTGTGGCAAGTGGACTGTGGCACAGACAAACAGAAAAGACGGCATGTTTTCCGAGGCGTCGTGTCCGAGTTGGTGGGCGTGGCTCTGTGATTCTTTCGTCGTATCCAATGGTCTAAGAGTTGGTGGGCGTGGCTCCTTCCTGCGTGCGCCATTGGCGTCTTACTTGTCGGCGGTTTAGTGAATCCACGCCCCTTCCGGCGTGCTTTCCATGGGTGGCTACTTGTCTCCCGGCTTAGTGAATTATATATATAGATGCTCTATTGCATACAATATCAGGTGCCGGAGAAAATTAGTTCTTTCAAGAGGCCACTTTTACTATAAAGCAAAATGTTGTCCTTGACTGAAGAAAAGCATTTCCATCCTTGACAATGACAGTCTTTATGTGGATATGGCAAAAGAGTGAACAAAATTAAAATAAATGATTTTCAGACCAAGAGAAGAGTTATGCCATTCATATATGCTCAAAATATGGTTACTGTAAATTACATAATTTCACCATACACCACTTCTATATTTTTTTTATCTTCAACAACATAACAATGTATGTCTCACTGTAGAATTTTGATAAAAGGAGAACTCTGATTTATCCTTTTGCCAAAGTGCTCAGATTTGATTTTCAACATCTTTAAACCTTCAAGTTCCTCCATGACAGCTAAGAGTTACTTGTAGGTTTTTTCAGTAGATTAGCCTTAAATGTGTTTTCTGCCTCCAAGGTCACTGCTCAGTGAGTACAAACTTGGCTGTAAACACTGACTACTTGGAAACATCTTAAAAAGTGTTTCTAATGTATTAAAATTTTTTTGAACAAACCTGACAAAATGTTTTTGCATTGTGTATGAGAAACAAAGTTTCTATGGATAGACCTTGGAATATGTAAAGAAAATGCCAATTCCAAAAACCACATAAAGTAAAATGGGAACTTCCACCTGCAGCTCAAGTCTGTTTAGTATGCGTGCAATTCCCCATGCTAGTGTTTAGATGTAGCAGTGCCATGCTGACGGTGTATGTGCCCATTTTACTTTATGGTGCCAAGCAGAGTTGTGCAGCAGTCTATTAGCCAGTGAAAGTGCTGTGAAGAAGTTGTCTGTTGTTACATTCCTGCATTAGTCCAGTCTGGTAGTGGTCACAGGACATCATATCTTTGATTGCCGGTACAACAAATAGTTCTGAGCAGGCATCAACCACAGTACCAAATGTGGTCATCGCTGCTCTTGTGAAAAGAATGAAGATAAACACCATGAACTCAGAGAGGCAGAGGCAAGTTTGTTGTACCACGTGAACGTCACTGAGAGAATAAAACTGAATAATAAAAAAACAAGTGCTAACTTTTACAAGTAGCCAAAATTTACACCAGGTGTTACAGACTCAAATCAAATGTATGTTTTTATTATATTATAGTAATAATAATAGCAGCTCACTACTCAAAACACAGAACACCCAGACTCGAACCGCAACCTTTTGGTAATAAAGCAGCAGTTCTTATGTCTGCACCATCCAAGATGACACATTGACTTTTTGTCGATTGACATCTGAGCTTGGGTTTTTAACTTATTTACATCAACATGTACTGTAAATTGAATGATTTTTTTTCTTTGGTTATATTCTTGAATAAAAGCACACATGTTTATTTGATATTTGGACATCATTATTACTATAACATAGAAAAAGTTTCCGTTTTAGGTATGTGTTCAGCATTTCTTACCTTGTATTTCCTGTCATCCTACATTTACCCAGATCGTTGTAGACATTGGATGTATTCCAAATAATGATATATTATTTACTCTATACAACTCCAGGCACCTCACACCCAGATAAAGAGACTTGAGCTGAGAGAACTTTTTGTCCGACTTGAGCTGCAGCGGTGGAGGGGATGGGATAGCAAGCTGCTTGCTGCTTGTGCTGTTCGACTTATTTACAAAACAAAGACACTGATGGAAAGGTGTGAAGGAATTTAAGGTGGCCCGAGATTACGACTTTTTTCGTAGGCTTCAGGGATTCTAGTGTTTACCATGCTGTCTGATTTTATGTGATGAAATCTCTCCAGAGTTAAAACAGTGTCTGAAATTAGACGTTTAAGCCATTTTTCAGCAATACAGTAATCCCTCCTCCACCGCGGGGGTTGCGTTCCAGAGCCACCCGCGAAATAAGAAAATCCGCGAAGTAGAAACCATATGTTTATATGGTTATTTTTATATTGTCATACTTGGGTCACAGATTTGCACAGAAACACAGGAGGTTGTAGAGAGACAGGAACGTTATTCAAACACTGCAAACAAACATTTGTCTCTTTTTCAAAAGTTTAAACTGTGCTCCATGACAAGACAGAGATGACAGTTCTGTCTCACAATTAAAAGAATGCAAACATATCTTCCTCTTCAAAGGAAACAGAGAGGAAAGCAAACAAATCAATAGGGCTGTTTGGCTTTTAAGTATGCGAAGCACCGCCGGTACAAAGCTGTTGAAGGCGGCAGCTCACACCCCCTCCATCAGGAGCAGGGAGAGAGAGAGAGAGAGAGAGACAGAGAAAAACAAAGTCAAAAATCAATACGTGCCCTTTGAGCTTTTAAGTATGCGAAGCACCGTGCAGCATGTCGCTTCACGAAGCAGCTGCACACAGAAGGTAGCAACGTGAAGATAATCTTTCAGCATTTTTAGACGAGCGTCCGTATCGTCTAGGTGTGCGAACAGCCCCCCTGCTCACACCCCCTACGTCAGGATCACAGAAAGTCAGCGCAAGAGAGAGAGAGAGAAAGTAAGTTGGGTAGCTTCTCAGCCATCTGCCAATAGCGTCCCTTGTATGAAATCAACTGGGCAAACCAACTGAGGAAGCATGTACCAGAAATTAAAAGACCCATTGTCCTCAGAAATCCGCGAACCAGCAAAAAATCCACGATATATATTTAAATATGCTTACATATAAAATCCGTGATAGAGTGAAGCCGCGAAAGGCGAAGCGCGATATAGCGAGGGATCACTGTACACAAAATGTGACTTACCATGTAGCACTTCATCCAACAGTTTTTCCAACGGGGATGTAACAGTTCATCCAAGCTATTCAAAAGCAATCAAACATTCCTCATTATTTGGAGGCAGGCTGGTTCTAAAACCTTTCATCCTTACTTTTAGCCTCTCTCAGGTGCTCACGCTTTCCATTTTTGGACGAGCTACTACACTGATAGGGTGTAACAGAGCTCCTTAGGTGCTTGGGATCACAGTGATATCAGCTGACTAAGGGAATGTTTAGTATACCACACTTTTTGTTTTTACATTCTCAGATGTGGCAGACATAAGGTAGCCTTCACATCCTCTTAGCTCTCTCTATGACTTCTCTCATTTGCAGCTTGTCTGAAAGGCAGTTGAAACGTGTCAACACTATGTTTTGTAATGACCGCAGCATATCATCTATTTAAAATCCATTTATAACATTACAGAGGCAAGCTGGATGGTAAATCACATGTAATCTTAACATTAATAACCTAAGAGAAAAAGCTTATCAAAAAGTAGTTTCTGCAAAGAAATGTGAATGTAGAAGGAACTTATTTGGAGGCAAAAAGCCAAATGTAATGCAGGAAAGGACTAGGATAATGCCATACCTATGACCTGTGCATAACATATGATGGCTTATCCTTTATGTGAAGTGTAGAATTCACAGTTCGTTTTCCTCTTGTAGGCCTTGAACTGAATATGGTCACCCCTGAATCAATAACTTAATACCAGGGTGCACTAAAACAAGGAGGTTGTGTGGCCACTACATCAGAAATACAGTGTAAGACAAAAACCAGGAGGTGAGAGGGAATGATGATTGATGCTTTTATTGTATTGTGGTTAGTTGGGCAAACCAGCCCATGGTTTACTCAGCAACTATCATACTGTTTAGCAAAGTACATGGGCAGCTAGGATTTTGCTTGTCTTTTTGTTTATTTAATACTTAGTGCTATTGCCTATAAGATATTCTGCTATTGATTCATTTTTTCAGTTTAAGAAAACCAGAATGATACCATGTGGTATTAGTAACCCACAAGCTAGAGTGTGGGCTTTATATATTTAATAAAAGAAGTGCACAAGCTTTTTAGATTATTTCCTATGACTAAATCTGGTTCAAGTAGAAAGCCAAACTGACCATTGGTGGTTTTTCGTTTCCGATTGTTCTAGGGCGTATTTATTTTATATAACCTTTAAAAGCCTAGTTCACAAGAAAAGACAACCCACAATGAAATAAGCCTCAATTATTTAAACCTGGCAAATCAGCTCCACATCTGTTAGCATTTCTTGTTTTCCCTCTTCCAGCCCCATGACTGACTCTGGAGCAGCAGACCCTTAGACACGTGGGGTCTAATAGTCTGTCTGGGCCTCTGACCATGCTACCCCACCCCCCCATCCACAAAGACTTTTTTTTGCCAAAGAAACCAAATGTCTACATACTTCTTTTCAACATCTAGCTCACAGTTTTCTGTCTTACGGTTGCCTGAAACCACTTTAGGTTTTATAAAAGTTTTGTCATGCGTAGCAACACATACAAAGCCTGACTATTAACAATCACTTAAAATGTACATCTGCAAAACATCCATGGGAGTTGTTTAGTTCTGGTAACAAAATAACAGCATGGTTTGTTGATAAGAAAAACTGCTTTGGAGTTTTCAACCTAAGTTGTATTTAGCGATTATTTAATGTATTATCCATTGTAGCAGACATTATGTTACAGTTGCTGGTTTTAGATGTGAATTCCTGTTAAACGTATTGTCAAATGTCTCCTCTCTTGTCTCTCAAACTATAGACCTCTTTCATGTTGGTGGTTTCATGTCAATTTCATTTATCCTATAAAGAGAGTGAGGAAAAACTCCACCACAATCTTGAACGTTTGCAACACTACCACCACTACAGTGATTTCATTAATCATTGTCCTACGATCACCGACACTCTCGCTCACTACCGATACCCTGAGGTATTTTAGCTCCTCCACTTTGGGTTGTTACTCACCTCTTAGGCTATGTCACATTATGTGACCTCTCCAACAATTTTCAGTCGTAGCCTTAGTTTATATAATCTTAGCCAGTCGAGGACAGTCAGTGGTGTGTCTCCATGAAGGCCAATCGCATAATGTGACATGCCCAGTGAGTCACTTCAACTAGTCTGTGATTTGCCATGAGGTGGGCTGTGAGTGCATGAGAGCTGATCAACAATGTGTGGTCAACTGGAATTATAATGTGTTTAATACAGTGACAAGGAATAAGGAAGTTGGGAGTTTTACACTTTGCAAACAGAAGTGAAGCTCATCTGTCTGATGTCTCATGTTGAGCGTACCATGACAGAATGGAAAAAGAAAAAGAAGAGGGCAAGATTGCTGCTGAACTCCTCATACCTGTTAACCCCTTAGACAGCACCAGTTTGGTCAGGCAGAATGCTATTGACTCTCTGAATAAGGTGCAAGCACTACTGTGCTGTAAAGTGGACACTGCCCAGTAATTTATAAAATATAAATACATTGATATGGTCCAATGACTAGATCAGCATCTTCAGTTGGCAAGTCTGATAATACCCTTTAACTAGAAATCGTGTAATTTGACATAAGCTCAATGTGAAGAAACTAAGCCAATTTTTTCATTTTTAAGATAATGATTCTTATCCCAACTGCATTTCACCCAGTCGTGAACTCTTCCAGTCCACACCAGAGTCTGATGAAGCTAAAAGGACAACACAATCTGCAAAGAGCAGAAATTCAGTTACTATATTTCCAGACCGGGTACCCTCAATCTATACCTGTCCATGAAGGCTTAACAAGATGAATCAATGTTTCTGAAATTACACCAAAACAAAGTTGTGAACAAATATATGATTGGGAAAACATTAAAGAAATGTGATTAAGAAGATACGGCATAATTAAAATATCTGTTAGCTCAACAACAGTCAGCTATAAGCTGAAAACAAGAGAACAATAAAGGTTTCATATCAGTAAAACGAGAACGTTGGCAAAATAATATTTAAAAAATTTAAAACACAACAGGATGAGAATCTTGACAAAGATTTCCTGGAAATCAGCTTATAAAATGGACTTAGGCAGAAAATGTTAACTTGATGAGATTCATACATTATTGGCCATGCTGTAGTTGCACGAGAATTTCAAAGAATGTTGATCCTAATGCTATTTGTATCATTGTTTAATATACATTCATTTTAAAAATATAGAATTTTAGAAGTGCGGTCATGCCAATAGAAATGGCTTTTTTTGCTCATCTAATTTGAATGCATTATTGTTAACACTAATTTAAATCCACTGAAAAATGGTAAGAATAAACTGACTGCCTATCTTTTGATAAGTATGAGACCCCAGAATATTGCAAAGCTTAGACACCCAAATAATGGCTGTTATAATTTTGAACAGTATCATTACATAATAGCAAACTGACTGATTGCCACATTCAGCTACGGTTATGGCAGTCCCTGTAATCTGTGCATTTACAAAGCGATACCTGAAGAGTTTTACATGACTTATACTCTGAATGTGCCTGATGCATGTATTTCCAATCTCTGAATCTGTGAGAGAATCAGTCAGTACTCAGTTATGTTATCATCAAAATGCCTGCACGTTTTTGAAGGAAAAAAATTCTCTTGCTATATCTCATACTATTATACTATACTGAGCTGCAAATCTACACCCCTTACTGGTTATAACAGAAGTTGGAAAGTTTGAACTATACAAGAAATTAATTGTTGTTGCTGTGTAGGTAATATGATTAATTGATATTGTAATCAAGGAAGAAATATATTAAAATAAATATATGCTGTACAGATCAATTTACACAATGTACAAAATAAATTAAATTAAATTAAAAAGAAAAAAGTAGGTGGGCATACCTGGGCTGTATACTGACACTCTACCTGGCTCCCAGCAATATATATTATTGTACTAGTCTGTTGCTGAATGTCCTGCCAGTCAAAAATGTTGGGCAATAAGAATACAGACTAAATAAAGTATAAATGTCTTGGGTTTTATTTGACAATGCCACTAGTTGTGCTCATGCTGTAGCAGTCTCTTTAGTTTTCTGATCAGGATACTTGACTATGGCTGCCCTGTTAATGGTAAGCCTTTCAGGCTCACTCTAGTGACATGGGTCAGTTTAAAGTAAGTTTACAAAAGGTTTAGAAAACTGCATGGTGCACCCTTGACATCGCTCATCATCAAGACACACAGAAGGATCTGCCCAATTGGTAAGATTCAAATCACCCGAGCCCCAATGATGCCAAGGTCAGACAGGGTGACAAGAGGACCTGATGGTTGACTGCGTCCAAGGCAGACGAGAAATCTAACAAGATGAGGACAGATGACAAGTTGGTAGCTCTAGCCAGCAGTAAGGAGTTGACAACAGTAGGAAAACAGTCTGGATGGAATGGGGCCTGTTGAAGCCTATCTTGTTATGATCAAGCAGTCTGTTCTTAGCATGGGTTGTGGGTTCAGGTCTTTGCAAACAGGTTCCAGCATGTCAATGCGACATTTGTGCCTTTTACAGCACCTCTCATAATCCTCTTCAATAAAGGATAGTGCCTTAAAGATGGCACTGTGGTCCTGCAGAATTTCAATATGATCTGTTACGTGTCTGTCCATTTTGAAGTATTCTTTGGCCACGTTGACATTGTTCTGCCCATACAAAAAGATGGCTCGGGCCTCATCAAAATCCAGGGTGTAGACACAGCTTACTTTCTCTTCTACAGCCAGAATAGTCAAACGTGTCACTGGAACCAAAGAGGACTGCCGTCTTGCGGTCAATTTCCTTCGCCTCCTCTTCGACACCTCTTTGCTTTCAGCTCATCCTGCCGGTCAAGGTCTAACTCGCCAATATTATCCTCTAGCATTTTTTGGCATCTAAAAGAAGATTCAGGCAATTCTTAATCCAGCATCGTGCAATTTCAGCTCCCCTTTGACAAAGCTGTTCTCTCTTCTCGTTCTCAGCTTCACTTTCTTGTGCAGCTGCTTCTGATGGAATCTCCCCGGCCAGTTCAAAAACCACAGATGCAGCAGCTAAGCAGTGACGTATTGTGGGAGAAGAGATGAATGATAGAAGAGATTGATTATTTATCGAGGTCAGCCTGGGACTTTGACTTCTTCCATTTCCTTTCAACAGCCCATAGAGCTCCAGAAAGCCATGAGTAGGATGCTATTATGATAACAGTCCTGGTAATATCTAACCTAGAACCTAGAATAATATCTAACTTAGAATAACTAAGAACTCTTTTCTAGTCGATTAAACTCAAAATCAAATAACACATGAAGCTTGCAACACTTCCAAGTGTTTTCTGTCCCAGTAAAAAATAACAGCAGGATGTTTGTTTCATTCAAACTGAACTGTGCTACCTACTGTATGTCCAAATCTGCCAATTATATTACATTATAAAATGCTTTTTTAGTTCAACATGAGCTCCAGGTACATATCAGCACAGAGTGGATCAAGTGCAACGAGCCAATAAAATTATATATCCATCTCTTCAGGCATTTTCTGCTCCCATTTTATCTATTGGAGGTACAGTATGTGGAGAGCCAGAGTCCATTCCTTTGTCATTAGGAAGGAGAAATTATTATGCTTTAATCATGCAAATTTTAGAAATCAAATATTCTTACTCAAGTTGTGTTCACTGCAAAGTCAAGTACATCTGAATTCAATCCTTATTTTAAGAATACATTTCTTTCAGATGCTTTATTTACAGTATGAAAGCCTCACATAAATGTTACTCTTCTCCCAGAGGAATCTTTCAGTCCCTGGTACCCTGCTGCAGTATCTGATTATCTTATTATACTTACCTCTAGTATGTCAGAATTCAGTATCTAAAATTATTATTTTTTTTCTTTTTTCATAGTTTTCATTAAAATGACCATTTTGCTAGATGAGGTTTGTGGACCACTTTGATTACACAGTGCTTTTCAAGTGTCAGATGTCAGCTCTTTTATGCTTCATAACATCTGATTGTTTGGTGACTCATCTTCTTATAACAGTGAGATAATCGTTTACTACAAATATTCACTCGGTGTTTGTCTGGGTGAATGGGTAATTAGGATTAACCACTTCTTGGGCTAAATTATGCCCATGTAATAAACAAGCCATTATTTCAACAAGCAAGAATTGTTTGCAGTTGCCATTTGCTTGTCAGATGTTTATGATATTATGCAGATTTTGTTCAGGTAGATTGTTCAATTTTATTTTTTGTTGTTTTGTTTTTTCATTGTTATTTAAATAGTGTTGCCATTTTATACATGCAAGAAGGGTGCTGTGTGTGATATTGCTATATTTGAACCATTAAAGCAGGTAGCACGATTTGTGATCTGTCTAAATTGTGACTTATAAAAGTGTTTGTGAAAGACTAGCCTTCAGACACCAAGTTAAAAACATCAAATAAGGATACTTCTTCTGTTTTTGACTTATGCTTTGTGTGATTCATTGATTCTGGTTTCATACTACTAAAACTGAAGAAAGATTAATAACAAATCAAATATGCCAGCTCTGCTATAAGTTCCCAATTCGTGTTGACTTCTGAATGGAAGCCTTTGAAAGTTTCTGTCAAACTTTTGCTCTTTACGACTTTCAGCTCATTCTGCCAAGTACCGTTACATATTGTAGAAAAAAGCCACTCTCCCAACCTACTAAGCACACGCCATATTTTGTGTTTTTATTATACAGTAAATAAAGAAGGGCTAGAAAGGCAAAAAATAAATAACAGGACAGCAAACCCTTTAGACCCTCCAGCTTTCCCACTTGCCCACTTTAAAGTACTGCACAAAATTTCCCCAGTGTCTCACCACTGTACTGCTTGGCAAAACCAACAATAGTTTTTAAATATTAAAGTGCTGAGAGATGGACAGAAACAAAGATTAACGTGAAAGAGCATGCAGAGGTGATCTGAAAATCAAACAAGTACAGAGAATTGTTAACCTTAATTCTGTAAATGAATAAAGCACCACTTTTTAGAGAATATCTGCAATCTTTGACAATCATGAAATGCATGGCGCTGATGCAGTAATGCAGTAATGATGTCATGTATTGCGCACTCCCCCTCATCCAGCCTAGCAATGACATAGAAGACAGAGTCAACAACTGTCTCAAACTGGCGGGAATTAGATTAGGTTAGATAAGATGAGATAAACTTTATTAATCACAAGGGGAAATTCAGATGCATACAGCAGAAGAAACATAAATAACAAAGATGCAGGCTTACAGGACAAATAATAAAGCCAATCAATCAGTCAATAAATAAGTAGGAAGCATTGAATTGCCTGATGGCCGGGAGCAGAATAGAGCCCCAGTGCCACTTCTTAGCACACCGTGGAGGAATGAGCTAAAAGTGCTGCAAGTGGGCATCTCATGTAGGGGATGAAGGGATTTTTTTTATGATGACATCCAATTTTCCCACCATCCTCTTTTCCACAAAAACCTCCAGTGTGCCCAAGGTTAGCTCTGTGAAGGAGCAGGCTTTCCTGCTAAGTTCATTCAGGTACTCAGCTTCTTCTGAACTCAAGTTGCTTCCCCAGGGGACTGCTGTGCAGAACACCACACTGGCTACTATGGACTGATAGAACATTTCCAGCAGCTTGCTGCACACGTCAAAAGACCTGAGCCTCCTTAGCAAGTCCAGTTTGCTCTGGCCCTTCTTGTATAGCGCCACTGTATTATCAGACTAATCCAGTTTCTTGTATATGTGAACCCTCAAGTACTTGCAATTCCCTACAACTTCTACATCCTCCACCTGAATGGTGACACATCTCAGAGGCTTCTTGGCACGCCGGAAGTCCACCACAATCTCTTCTGTCTTGCTGATGTTGAGGTGCAGGTGGTAATCCCTGCACCACAAGACAAGTCCTCCACAGCCTTCCTATACATTATTAATACAACCTATTAATACAGAACAATTAGTAAGACAAAATGTTGCCACAAGAGAATGTAGTTCAATTTTAGTCATGTTAAAAACACTTTCAAATAAAGAAGAAATGTAACCATTAGATTCCTTGGTCTCCAAAACCCTCATAATTATGTCTAAAGTATTTTTAGGGAAAAAAGAATACCTGGAAAGCCCAGATCACGACAATCTCCTCTCTTTTTTCTCTTCTCTTCTCTTTCTCAATCAGCTGTGGTCTTTCTTTGCCTGCTGGTGAGGTCTTGCCCAAAACACCTCCCAACTTCAGACTCGAGGTCTCCCTGGCAATGAGTGGTAATTAAACTACTCTGAGTTACCTTCAGGAATGAATACTGAAATGACTTCTTGGGTCAGGGACACATTCTGAAAGTCCTGGTGCCATTTCCACAGAGATAATTTTGCTGGCTACAAGTATGTCTGAGCAGAAGTTGCCAACTAAAAGGCCTTGCTGGTTTCCAGACCATCTATAATGTTTATCAGAATCTAACCCTCTGTTGTCACCTAAATGTTTAGGGAACTTTTCTATTCTGGCAGCTCCTGTGACTGTGTTACATTGGTGCCCAAGGAGAAGTTATTTCCTTGGCACTCTTTAACTAATGTGACATACCACCCCTTGTGTTGCACCTCCTTTCACCCTGGAAATCCAATGACAACACATATTTTTTGATGCTTTGAAAGATCGCTAGGTCCCACTCTTCTGTTCCTCTCATTCCTATGAGATAACCCGCCAATGCTTGCAAAATATATCAAATGTTTTCAAATACATTTATTGAATTTGTAACCCTTGATTTTGGTTAACTGGCAAAATTCTCTCATGCTAATTAAACAGAGTAATGCAATTAAAAACAATTATGAAATTAAATCTAGAAAAGCAAAGCAAATCCTGTTGGAATTCTGCACTCATACCTCCATGATAATACAAACGGTGTGATAACAAATTAGGCAACAGACAGAAAAAGGCTTGGGTATGGCCACCCCGTATACTGAAAATCAGCAAAGAAAAGAAACACGTCTTTACAGAAGCGGAGTTCACAACTGAACTGACTAACAAGTTGAGACTGCTCTATAAATATGGTGGGTACGAGGAAGAGGTGGAGTCACGGTGGCCAGAACAGGAACTGATGTGGCAGGAAGGGGAATTCTGGGTACTGGAAATGATGTCATCAGGGTTGTCCAGATGTGATTTGGGTGGTCCAATGGTGATGTCTTTGAGATGCAGGGTCTTCAGCTGAGATGCACAGGAACAAGAGGAGAGCCGATCAGGTGAGAACACCGACCCCTGGTCTGGCTGGCAAATAACACTATTTGAGCCTGTAAACTTTCCCTCATGCTCACGTGTGTGACGACAGGTAATTAAAACCATATCAATTTTGTTGACACTGCCAGCTATGCTCAGAGCTTACTATGTGTAACACACATAATATTTGATAATTCTGGATATTTTTCACGTGCAGGTCCATTGTAAATGCTGTGTCTGCACCATCAACTTGGATTAAACAGGAGCAGTGTGGTGTTGTTGATTTTGTGGACTGGGGGCTCAAATTCACAGAAAAATATTTGTCAGTATGAAGGGGCAAATTCATTCTACAATAAGAACCACATTGTTAGAAACCCATCTCCCATTTTAGTCCACAAAAATACAATAAATAGCCAGCACAGGTGTGCCTTTAATTTGTGTGTGTGTAGAGTTTACACCAGTGGTTCTCAGGTCTGCTCCTAGGATCCCCAAGTAGCTTCAAGTTTTTGTTCCAACCACCTTCTGTTTTTTATTGGTACCCTAGCATAATTGGCCAGAGTTTTGTTAGAATATACCAAGTGTGACGATATGGGTTCTCTCCATGCTCCCATTGTCCGTCCGGGAGCCCTGAACCCAACACTGTCGGTAATGTCACCGAGATGAGCTGACATATGAGAACAAATCTCACATGAAGCCAGGGGATATTTCACAAAAAGTGCATAAATGCTTTTATTAAAACAATAGAGTCCAAAGTGCAGTGCATCATAAAACAAGTGTCCAGTGAGGATAAAAACCATCAATAAATAAATCCTTTAAAATCAGAGGTAAAAATGCAGCAGTTACAATGCAATCTCTTTCTTTACTTTCCGGCCCACCTCCGTCTCTCTTTCTCCATGGCTCACCCATTGCTGCATCAGCCTGCAGAGACCCCACAGCCGCAAGCTCCTTCTGCCAACCTCCATCTTGGCCTCCTTACGGACGTCACTGACAGACCACCTGAGGTCGGCACTCCTCCCTTCATCTTTCACGCTCCCGCAGTCGCTTCTCAGATACCTCGGGAGGACACCTTCCCTGCTCACCCCACTCCAATAGAATATTCAAGCTAATATTCCTTCGCGGGGCCCCAGCTCGTGCTGTCTCCTCCCTACAGGCAGCCAGATCGTAGCTGCTAAGACGACTCTTCAAGTCTCCGATCCATCTATCTCTATCTCTATCCTCCCATTCATCCTGGTGTCGACCCGTATAAATACACCCCGTCCACCTCCGTGGGTGCAGCGCCTTAATCACACACCGCAGGAAGCCAATGAGGCAATTGAGAACAACCGCACCCACACGTGCAGGTGCGACTCGCTCCAACTACCCCATTAACTCCCCGCAGTCATGCAATCACGCCCACGGAGAACGGCACGGCTATACGGATTTAAAACTTGGCCTTTATTGGAAGCCGCGGACCCGCTATACCACACCAAGTAGTTGTGAATGTTACATGAGGATAGTTTCAGTGTTTTTATATATTTATTAGAAGAATTGATGCTGTTTTGAAGGCAAAGGGTGGTCACACCAAATATTGATTTGATTTAGATTTCTCTTTTGTTCATTCACTGCATTTTGTTGATTGTTGAAAATAAATGATTAACACTTCCATTTTTGAAAGCAGTCTTTGTTTACAGCATTTTTTCATACCTACCTAAAACTTTTGCACAGTACTGTATATATACAGTATATATATATATATATATATATATATATATATATATATATATATATATATATTAATTACATCATCATGATTTTAATTCTGCTTTTCTAGTTGTTCTTGTTATTTAGTCCAGTATTTACTAATGAAGACATTAGTGGGTCTGATTCTGAAGAAGCTGCATTCAGCATTCAGTGTTGTTAATTGTTGTTAATTATTAATTGGGAGCAAACTACACAAAAAATAACAAATTCTTAGGAAAATGACAAAAGAGAGAAATGCATTTATAGCTAGAGCCAAAAGTCTGATAAATGTAAAAATTACACTACTTAACATTTTTGAATGCAGAAAAAGAGAAGACAGAATGACCAGCTAATTAATTTAGATCAGTCAGAGACAAAATGACTGATCAGAACAAAACTTTCCACATCATTTACCTACCTTTACTACCTCTTTTTACCATTCAAGTACATTGGGCATGTGTCCATCGGCAGAAGTGATGATGATGCTACTGGCTATGGGATTTTTCATAAAATTGTAGCAGCCGGTAATTGATTTGCTTTTTGCGCATGTACACAGCATTCAAACTGTACAAGATGCAAATTTGGATGCATACAGGTGTCCGCTATGTTGGGTTAAGATTTTCTCCCATGAAGGTTAACCAATCAAGCTATAAGATGTGAGCAGGATCCAGTAAGGAAAAGGCTACATAATAAGCATGAATAGTTAGAGTCTGCGTTTTCAAAAGTTTACATTTTCACCTGTCCACAATGGACCGCTGCCATTTTCAGAAGAATATGGCACTGGAGAGCGTTCTCAAAACTCTTATTCCAGAACTGTAATGTGAATGAGAGGTGAAAACAGAGAATAAATATGAGTTTTTTTCAACATGAACACAGTAATATGAACATAACCTGAGTTTGAGAACCGTTGGTTTACACAATATGCAGGTGTGTGTGTGACTTGGGATAGCAGGGCACAGCAGAGCTTTACCAGAGATACATAATAAACTTTTTTACTTGCTAACATTTTTAATATTAATAGTACTCTTCATAAGCTGGCCTTTATTTAAGACTTTGTAGTCTTTAAATTAAAATAGTGTTACAAATTATCATTAGTCACTTTAAAACACATTCCCTTGAATCTTGCAGAGACTTTGTGCCCACAGTTAAAATCTACAAATAAATTGAATCTTTGCTGTTTTCTTTCCACTGTCACCCTGTCCAAACTTCATTCTCATTTTGCAGATAGTGCTTGGAGAGTGGGCACCAGCTTTCTAGGACCATCACTTGGATAAGCGAGTTGGTAAATGACTGGGCGACACAATCTTTATATAATTAAAGGTCTAATGCTTATATGGTGTGGAGGAGTAGAAGGAACACAGGATGACTGTTTGAAGTGTAGAGGTGCCAGTGGGTTGCCATTTAAATTGTGGTGGCAAACAATAAACAAAACAAAGTCATTGATAGTGTAATGCCATTTGAAGACTTGCAAATTGGTAATCCTGATCTGATTGTTTACATGGATTTATTCATTGGACACTTTTACATAACTTACCCCTCAAATCACAGTGGTGCAATTACTACCATATTTCTACTGTTGGTCCACTAGCATGTTAAAAGATGTGCTTCGCATCACACAGTAAGTCACTAGTGTTTTTCTGAAACATATGGCAAGTTTTTAGCTGCTAGGCTACACTGCCAGTTGACAAATGGGACATAATGGACTTTAGACAAAAAATAAAATTTGAAATTAGACTCTGACGATTTCTGTCCAGCTGGTACTTCGTACTAAAAGATGAAATTGAGCAAGTTTTGGAGCTGCAGTAATCCTTTCCATTTTTTATGCCACATTTAATAGATTGGCATTTGGGTAAGCAGAGGCAGCTATACAATGGTTTTTATTCCACTGAGACGGAGGTGAACTATTGTACTTCTATGTAAAAATCAATCTGTTAATCTACTATATATATATAAAAGCCAAATACAACTGACTCACTCATCACGAAATCTCCTGAACCATGAGGACTTGGGACTTGAAATTTGGAATGTAGGTTACCCTTGGCCCATAGGTGCTCGCTAAGAAATGGTTTTAAAAATTTTGTGGTCCAAGCACGAAATTTCTTATACATTTTTAGACCCATTTGTATGTCTGTTCGCTTTTCACGAGAGAACTACTTAACGGATTTAGATCATTTTTTTCTATAATTTGCTTGAACATTCCGTTGATTTTGCGACTTTTTCGTCGCACTAAGTATCATAGTTCGCTTGCGGTACCGATTTATTAGCGCAAATCTGAAAGAGATTCATTGGTCTGTGGGGAGGGGGCCCTCCTCACTCACGTGTCTGCCTCGATGCGTAACCTTAACTCCGCTTAGTTAGCGAACGAGAGAACAATTTAATGGATTTAGATCTTTTTTTTTTCCATAATTTGCTTGAACATTCTGGTTGATTTTGATTTGTGCGCTACGAAGCATAGTTTGCTTGCAGGAGCAATGTATTTGTGCTAATCCGAGACAGAGGCTGCGGGCCAAGGGAAGGGGGAAGAGTGACGTCAAGAGAAGAGAGCTGCCCGGGGCCTTCCTCACTGTCCTGTTTCACTAATATGCGGGCAAAGCCGCGGGGGGTGGCTAGTTACTCATGAGATGATGTTCATTAGTTCACATTTATTATAATGTGGTGGATATAGCACCCCTCAAACATTGCAAGTGTGAAACAATTCTGCATGGAGAAGTGGGAAAAGCTTACTTCAAGTCAATGTCAGAGACTATTAGACAGTTATACTGTAGGAAATGCCTACTTGAGGGGACAAAAGCAGCTACTAGAGCCAAGGATTGACTTACTTATCCAAAGACAGAAATGGTATACCTGTTCATTTTTCATTAAATAAATTATTGCAAAGTCAAAGTTTCATTTATTTTTCAATTACATCACTGTTATCTAAATATACTGTTAAATGAATATGTGATATGTCTACATAAATTAAAAAGAAAACACCATTTCTTGGGGTGTACTTCCTTTTTCACATGACTGTATAAGCTGTACTGGTGGTCAGGGTCTAGAAGAACATGTAGAAAAGTGTATTCTGGATGGGAGGTCAGCATTAACCTGTCCTTCTAGGCACATCTCTGTTCCTGCCAGGGATGCCAAAAGAGAATAGAGTGAACAAGATCCCTGAAATATTTATTCCAGGGAGAAATTAATAATGGAAGGTGTCACACAAGTGTCGGTAGGTCACCTTCCAGACTCAGCTGAGGTATGTAGTACCATGCCAAAGGGAGAGGGGGCACTGTTGCTAACCTTGTCACCTGTTTCTGCCTCCACAGCTCTGAGAAGATGCCCAGTGAGGGCAACTGACTCTGCCCCTTCTGGGCCAGGTCCTATAAAGCTGGGCATGCCCAGAAGGAGGTGTCTCATTTTACTCATCTACTCAACCGAGCAACACCTTTGCTAAAGAGAAGGCTACTGCCTATATTTTCAGTTTTGTGGTACCATCTTGCCTTTGTTTTTTTTTTTTTTTTCTGTTTAAAGAATTAAACAGGACAACCCAGTTGATGGGCGGCACGGTGGCGCAGTGGGTAGCGCTGCTGCCTCGCAGTTGGGAGACCTGGGGACCTGGGTTCGATTCCCGGGTCCTCCCTGTGTGGAGTTTGCATGTTCTCCCCGTGTCTGCGTGGGTTTCCTCCGGGCGCTCCGGTTTCCTCCCACATTCCAAAGACATGCAGGTTAGGTGGATTGGTGATTCTAAATTGGCCCTAGTGTGTGCTTGGTGTGTGGGTGTGTTTGTGTGTGTCCTGCGGTGGGTTGGCACCCTGCCCAGGATTGTTTCCTGCCTTGTGCCCTGTGTTGGCTGGGATTGGCTGCAGCAGACCCCCGTGACCCTGTGTTCAGATTCAGCGGGTTGGAAAATGGATGGATGGATGAACCCAGTTGATGCCCCAACATATTATCTTTGAACCTGGATTTCACTACCGTTTGACCATAAAGGACAGAAAGAAATGAAGAACAACAGGCTAAGCAGTCGTACATTAATTTAAGGTTCCCACATGTTCTCTGTCTCTTTTATTTTAAATGGGCCAAGAGGCTGTCATACACACTGAGTGGAAACTCAGGCTAGTGCTGGCCCAGAAGTGCTTTAGATAGAACTGGAAGTGACCGCAGAAATACCCGTAGAACCAGAATTAAAAGAGACCACAAACCATAGGTCTGACAAGCTAGGAGTCGACAGCAAATTGAGAGGCAAGGGCTTGTATAGTGGGACGAGAAGTTAATGGTGTTGTAAAGAGAGGTGAGAGAGGTTAGAAGGAGTATTGTTTGTTTCTTGGAGTCAGAAAGTGGAACAGCCAAGGGTGTTCATTTGTATTAGTCAGGACCGCAGCGGGCTTAGGCTTTGTAATTTAGTTAGTTTTGTGTGTTCTGTTCATTCTTACTTTGTGTCTACTCTTCATGTTTATTTGTCTTGGTGAATAAACCACATTGTTTAAATTCATCCAGGCTCCTTTGGTGATATTCTGGGCTTAGGTTGCCTGCAAATGCCTCCCAAAGGTTGAAATACCTAAATATATTGAAGGAGCACCCACTAAAAAATAATATATAGTGTATATTACACAATATACATGCAGCTATCCAGAATGTATTTCAAAGTGTAGTGTAGTGCTGCTTCATATTACATTATGTGCTTTCTGGTACCTTTTATATCAAATAATGAATGATTGATATTATATATTATCACATTTTATTTGTTTTTTTATAAAAATGTAGCTTAATTTCATTTGAATAGTCATATGTTCAGTTGTTTTTGGCAAGAAAAAGTGACATTTTGGGATTACCATGGCGACAAAAATATTATCTTTACTGTAGCCTTTTTGAGCAGGCTACAAACAAAAAGTAATACAAATGGCAAATGGAGGGGTGTCATGAAAATCTTTGCTACAGTTCTATTCTACCTAAGGCTTTAAAAATAATGTGTCTAATACTGTAGGTTGTTTTTCATACAGTCATCTTACACAAAGGCAAAGAAACTGTGCAAACATTTAATATGAAAGGAGCAACACCAAGTATCCCATCAAGAAAGAAACATTCGTGAGGGAGCAGGGTTAAAACACTCCCACCCTCCTACACCCACTTACAAGTGCCGCCTTGGCCTTGTGGCACATGAACTCATCCTTGAGGGCTGCATTCCTGAATCTGTGCCTGGTACAAATGCTACTGAGCTTGTAATATCATACTTTTGACCTTAAATTGTATAAAACTCATAGGAATATTCCATGATAAAAGCACCAATATGGTTGAAAGATATAACTTAAAATAGTGATCATTCCAGTTCTTTGGATTAAATGAAACCACGTCATATGAGGGCATTAACTACAATAAAGATTTTATTTTTTAGCAAAATGTTGCTCTGTTTTATTTTTAATAATCATCAAATATGTTTTAAAAAAATTGAGCACATTCTGTAAACAAACCCTTCACATCTCTATAATATAAGAATAGAAGGAAGTGAAATGTTTTAGAATTTTTAGTCAATAATTTCTCTTTTCAATCGAATATATAAAGTTGAATGTGGATGTTTGTGTTTGTGTTAGTGTGTGTCCAGCATGCAATTCCACACATTCCAATGACAATGAAAACAGTCAACTGCAGTGGAAGATGAAAATGAATAAATGATTTTAAAAGAAACACCATTCACACACAAGAAGCAATCATCAAAGACCATGAGGAAGAAATTGTTGACAGTTATAAATATCTGGGGACAATCATAGGCTCAAAACTGACTTTTAGAGGAAACACAGAAGCCACCTACAAAAAGGGACATCAGTGCCTGTACTGTTTAAGGAAGCAGAGGTCTTTTTAGAGTGAGTCCTTCCATTATGTCACTCTTTTATAACTCTTGTTTCAAGTCTGTCTTTACTTATGTTCTGTTGGCCTGGTGTGGAAATCTTAATGTCAGCAACAAAAACAGAATAAATCAAATTGTAAAACAGATCAGTAAAATAACAAAGTCCTAAGAGTCCAATCTTACAGGCCTGTTTAACAAACAAGTATTATTGAAAGCTGAGTGTATTTTGTCAAACAGGACTCACCCGCTACATTCTCAATTTCAGTTGCTTCTATCAGGTCACAGGTTCAAGCTTCGAAGAATAAAATGAAACCTGTTCTAATACTCTTTCATTCCAACTGCTATTAATCTCCTAAATTAGTTCATTTTTAATAAACATCCATAGGATGAACAGTTTGTGTTTGCATTGGTCACTAGTCAAGACTAAATGTTGGTTTAATTTTTAAGTCTAATATGTTTGATCTAATGTTTCACCATAAGTATTATTCTCATTGTTATATTTATGTGAAACAAGTTTATATTTGATTGCTGCTTTCTTTATTGTTTTAAATGTTATGTCATGGTCTCTGTACTAACTAGTCTACCATCAACCACATCTGGCACTGAGGGTTCTAATGGAGCGCAAACACGAATATACACGGAGTTTCTTTGCAACCTTTGTCGACTTTCGTAAAACGTTTGCCTCAGTTGATCAAGCTTCCCTGTAGGACATCCTAAGACGTAATGGGATACCCTCAAAGTTGCTAGATATCATGGCTGACATATACACTTGTACTGTGTGTGCTGTGCAGAGTGGAAGTAGGACCTATGTGTTTTTCCCAGCTGATCTTGGGGTTCATCAGTGGTGTGTTCTGGATCCTACTCTGTTTAATGCTTGCATGGACTAGTTTTTGGGCAGGGTTGTGGGGTTCAGTGGCTGTGGGGTGTGTGTTGGTGAAGAGAGATTCACTGTTCTCGACTTTGCAGGTAATGCTCTGATGTTCGCAGAGTCAGTGGAGACTATGATCAGGGCTCTTGAGAGACTGAACAAGGATTCTGAGTGTCTGGGCTTGAGAGTGTCCTGGATAAAAACCAGGGGTGTGTGGCGCTCCCGATATCTAGGCAAAAGGACGAAGGTCCAAGTCTTTAGAGTCCTGGTGCTTCCTGTCTTGCTATATGGTTGCGAGACATGGACGCTATCCAGTGACCTGAGACGAAGATGGGACTCCTTTGGTACTGTGTCTCTCTTCGGAGAATCCTTGGGTACTGTTGGTTTGACTTTGTGTCGAATGAGTAGTTGCTCATGGAGTCCCGAATGAAGCACATTACCTGCATTGTGAGGGAGTGTCAGTTAAGGCACTACGGCCATATGGCACAATTCACCGAGGGTGATCCGGCTCATAAGATCCTCATTGTTGAGGACCTGAGCGACTGGACCAGGCCAAGGGGACACCCATGTAACACCTGGTTGCGGCAGATAGATGGTCATTTGCATGCTCCCCAACCTGACCTGACTGGCAATTAAATTTAAATTAATTGAATTTAATCTGTTCCTGATCACTGCCATTTTGCCTTCCTGTTATTAGGGAAGCTCCCATGTTGTTTGGGGCACACCCTCAGAGAATATGAATTTTGACTCATGACATGACAGACTTAACAGACCATCCTTTGCGAATTCAAAATCCTTGCTCATCATTTCTTTTTCAAAGAATTTCCTTATTTTTAAGTCTATTTTAGTTTTGACATGCACCTGTATTTTTGACTTCAATTTTTGACTGTTGCTTTGGTATTTAGTGTGGCTGATCTCTCGATTTTGACTTTTATTTTTGCTTATAACTATGACTTTTTTTCTGGTGAAACCTTTTTGCTGGTAATCTAGCATTATAGAATCTTTAGTTAATAAGTATACATACATTCTGTTTCATAATATATTTCTTAGACAGAAAACAGATTGGTATGAAACGAATTATGTAAAATAGCATTGTCTCTCTAGAGATGGGCGGGACTGGACAGGTGATTGACGGCAGGGCATTCACTGGTGTGCTGAGCTCTGCATTCCACAAACCCCTGGAACTTTCCTGTAACACCTTACAAGTCTGAGAAGGCTCAGGAAGGCAGGTGGAGACTAACAGGGCATTATAAATACAGCCTTGTAAGATAATAAGAAGAGAAGGGGAAAGGGACACCACACAACGATTGGGAACACTGCAAGAGTGGAACAGCTTGTCTAGTGAAGTGACTGTTATTTTTATGGGGCGTCTGGCACAGCTTTTACAGTGCAGTTTGATTCTGCTGTTATTGGGCTTTACTCCAGTTCAGTGTGTGCCTCGAGCTGTCCATCTAGGTGCTTGTTACAATATAGACTGATAATCAAGTTAAAAAGTTTACAGGTCCAGTTCCCACAGTTATGTAATATGTGATCCTAAGGACGACATTTGTTCTTCTGGAGTTCTTGTTGTTAAAAAATATGTGCCACTAATTACACAGATCATTTACATCATCTTGGGTTGTTGTGTCTGCTGCATATGCAATTGTAATAAGTATTCATATTGTTGTATATTTAGCAGACCCTAAATAAATTACAATTGTCTATAGACATTTATTTTCCTTTTAGAGCACAGGCAGGTTAGGTGAGTTGCTCAGGGTTTCAGAGCGAGTCAGAGGTGGGGACTAAAGCAGTGGCAGAAAGATAGACAATGTGACCCCAAGTGGTGGACAGCAGCATGCTGAGTACAATCAATTGATTCATAACTGAACTGTGACTACCTTTCTGACTCTTACCACATTCTAAACACATTACTTCATTATTCGCCTGTTCCTGGTAACTCAATTGTTTTTCTTGTGAAGAGCAGCATACTTTGTGTTTAAGCATGGCACAAGCTGTGCTGACTGTGTCTCTTATCCTCTTAAAACTATTAAACAAAAAGATACTTTTGGACTGTCTTTTTTACACAAAACAATGAGGCATGTACTGTATAAATAGAGTCTCTGTTGGGAGGGAGGAATGACTAAAGTAATAGTGGCTGGATAGCGCCTGAGGCACTGTAATCACATCACTGAAGGTCTTGTTTATTTGTACTTTGATTTAGTGGGAGATTGCTGGGTAGAACTGTTGCTTGGACTTTAATTCACTTTTAAATGGGATGTTTTGTGGAGTTTTTAGGTAGCCATTGTGTTCATATGATTTTCCTTTCATAATTTAGAGACAGACTGGTAGTAGTAATTGTAGTTAGTTGTCTTGTCATGTGTAAATAGTACTGAGAAATTCTTACTTGTATGTCCTGTCAACATGCCACATATCCCCATTCTCCTGCCTGAAATTAAAAAGATTGTAAAACGCCTATCTGCTTTGTACTGCATAGAAAACACAAATCAGCATACCTGATGGGATGTATGATGTCAAGGTTGTGATGGTATGAAGGTCAGCGTCATGTATATCCTGGTTGTCCAAGATTGTGGTTATTCCCCAAAACCTTCTTATGGGGTTTTTTGAATGATCTATAGCTCCTGATTTTTGACAATGACTTAGTCTGATGATTTTATTTATTGATCACCTGACTTTGATCCTCTGCCTTTTTTGACAACATTTACATCTCGTGATTCATTATTCTCTTGCCTTTAAAATTTGGCATTCAACCTCTGGTAGTTCATTACTACTCATAAAAAAACATTTTGCCAATTCTCTGTGCTTGTGGGTCATGTAGTATATTGCTGTTGTATCCATTGTTGTTTCCTCTCTTAAGGCAACTGAAGGTTTCCGTACAATAGTTGGATGAAAGAGCATTTAATTCATTAGTACTTAGGGGGTTGTACTAACGTATAGTGTTTGTCAAGGGGAGTATGTCCAGTGACCTGTCTATCTTCACCAGTAAGAAGTGTTCCTCAGTTGTTGTCTGTTTTTAATACATTTTCTTTCTGAACCTCACTGTGGCCATGGTGAGGAGCAGCACAAGTGCTGAAGATGTTTTGCCTGCCTTGGTTTTCTGGCATATTCTGTCCAAGCATCATTTACATGAAACTGTATAGTCAATAACTCAGAGATTTCTGTACTTCTATGCTGTTCCCACTTAGCCATGTTTTAAGGTCAGTGCCACCCATTTGAAGGTAAGTGGCAGGCCTGGGTGGTGTGTCAGTTAAACAGAGGATACATTCATTTACCCCCCTCTCCAATTAAGAGCCAATGGTTCACTTAGCATGTGAGAGGAACCCAGAGAACATCACAACAGGAGAAACATGTGACACAGATAATACTTGCTTCAATGTTGCGGGTTGAAGCAAGTATCCTGGAGTTGTGAACCAGCTTGCTTTTTCCAGTACCAGCGCTTTCATTAATTTGAAGTTAATGTTGCAAATTGAAAGAAATTATGTCCTTGTTTTAAAATATAAAAATGTCCTTTGGTAAGCAATGTCTATTTTGCTAATTCCATTATGTATAACAGTAGAGTCTCATATTAACGGGACAGGGTTTGTCATTATTTATTAGAGCAAGGTGCTTCACATACTGTACTCTCAATGAGGAGATCCAAGACAGGTGAAGGCAGGACACTAGTGTGGCCATTAGTAACCCTCATCTTCCACTCTTAAAAAAAATGTGCCATAGGGGAGCCATTTTTGGTTCCTAAAAGAACCATCGATACAAAGGTTTCAGAAAGGATCTTTGTTTATGTCCGTATCATGTTCCATTAATAGCCATGAATAGATAATAACAAATATGTAAAGTGCCAATTGGATCTCTGATCTTTTAGTAGATATTTTTTAAAGATTTCTGTTTCATCCACTCATTAAGAAACTTTTCAAGGCCCAAAGAACCAATATTATATACAGAGAATCCTTCCCAGAGTGAAATGGTTCATTGTCAAACAATGGTCAAGTAGTGAGAAACCACACATCCCAATAAAGTGCCATTAAAGAACCATTAATTTTAAAAGTGTGCCACAGTGAGTACAGTAGCTGATCGTTCACTTGGATGGAATGGTCATTGAAAGAAGAGCGTTTAGTGTGCCTAAGGTCAACGCTCAAAGCTGTTTTGGAAAGTGAAGTCTACCTCAGGTGGTGCCAACATTTCAGTAGCACCATCACTGTTTGGGAACAATTGTTTGAATAGCTCCGAGATGAGCACTGTAGACGGACTAGTTTGAGAACTAATAGCCACCTGGTTTTTGCCACCAGGCTGAGATATTAACTTTTCTGTAAGACTCACCTGTTTACTTCACAATGAAGTTTTTTTTTAACTTCTCCAATGTTTCCATATAACTTTATATATTATTTCTTTGAAAATTATATAGCAGGTTTATAATTTCTGTGTTAGCAATATTCTTTATGCTATGAGCCACCTGCTGTGAAGAACATTATATAAAAACATATTTTTCTGAATTAGACTGGAGGAATAAATGAATGAACAGAGATAATGATTCAAAAAAGGTGAGATGAGAGTAAAAGCCTCCCAAACTGACAAACCCAGCCGTTAGATGAGTGGACTTGACCCTGGTGTCAAAGACACAATGTAGATTTGAGTTTGACGCCCAGCAAGTTTCAGCTCAGTAAGTGATAATCTGCAGCTTTTAAATTATGGGAACACGGCCCTGAAAATATCAGCTAAGTTTCACATTTTGCCAAGCATGAATCATTGCTCAGGAATCATCTAGGGAGTGTGTTGACAGAATTGTGAAACTTCACAGGGCAGGGGGAGCAAACAATAGGCTGCTGTGAGTTTTCATGGACACCAGTCTATTAATCAGTGACTAATTTGAATGTGTAAATTAAATCTGCACTTAATTAACCTTCTTGTTTATCTATTTTTGCATAAATAATTAGAAGGCTAATTAGGCACATACTTGAGGTAATTTAATGGCATGAATTAGCCACATATTAAAACACTCGTTAATATGAAATGTAAAAGTGGCTATGACGCCTCTTAAGTGAATTAGTTTGCATTTTTTCAGCTGCCATCATCAGGATCCCGACATATTCTATCACTTGAAACATTGCAAAAACTTTTTTTTGAAAACAACTTGTAATTGATTGCTTACTTTTAAAAGTACCTAACGTTGTAATACATTGATATCTCAGATAGGAGAGCTTTCAGCATTTCATGTCACTGGCCAATAAAACAGCAATAAGAAATAGGTGGATGGAAAGATAGAGAAACAGGCGACTAGGTGAAAGGATGGATAGACACACTGGTGGACAGATGGAAGGATAAAATGAATGCACAGGTACACAGTGGGCAGACTTGAATAGGTGAACAGATGACAGAAGGATGAACAAACATATTGATGTATAGACAGATAGATGGTTGGGTGAATGAACACATAACCAGGTAAATAAATAGTATGTTACTGGGTTGAATAATGGATGATTAGATAATAAAAATTAAATAGAAACAGCACACTATGATTGATAGATAGATAGATAGATAGATAGATAGATAGATAGATAGATAGATAGATAGATAGATAGATAGAGTGATATGAAAGGCACGCATCCTATTCGCCTAGACTGTCCAAAATGAGATGAAACTGAGTTTTGAAGGTCCCTAAGGTCCTACTCTCCACCACACTACTTGGTAATTTACTCAATTTGTTTATGTTTTTATTTTTTTTTGCGTGTGAATAAAAACTCTCTGACATTTGTGCAAAAATTGCCCAGTGTTCTTGATCAAAAATTCATTTTAGAATAAAAATTGGGGTCTACAATACTAATTCCCTTAATTATTTTTAACTTTTCAGAACTGTCACCTCTTAATCTCTGTTTGCTTCACGGCTCATACTTCTCAATCTCGGAATCAGTCTAGGAGATAGGTAGAACGATGGATAAGTGGGTATATAAATGAATGGATGGATGGGTGAATAACTGACCGACAGATGGATGGATGGACACACATTAGTGAATGCATGGGCAGACAGGCAAAGTGAGGCATAGATTTAAAAACAAATGAATGGATGAGCGACATATTAATAGACTGAAGGATGTACAGGCTAATGGATGGAGGGATTGGTCCATTGGTTGCTGTACAGATACAAGACAGATCCATAAGCAGACAAATACACAAATTGAAGGATGAGTGAGCGAATGAATGAATGGTCCAAGGTGTGGAGGTATGAATGGGCTGAACTGTGAATAGACATTCAACATGATGGATTGATTTATGAATGGGAGAACAGACAGACAGAGAGATGGATACATGCATTGGTCAGAACAGATTCATTATTGGATAGAATCGTGAATCGGTGGAACAGGATGGCATTCACAGTTTAATTATTGGATGGGAACACAGAGAAATAGATGAATGTGCAGACAAATAGAAAAAAGGATAGATTGGAAGATGAGTGGATGGATGGATGTATCAATAGATTGAAAATTTAACTTAAAAATGAAAACAAGAAAACAAAATCTTTACAGATATGTAAAAATGAAAAAGTCTTCAAAAGTACACGTGTGTTTTTGCAAAACTAACTTTGATGCTGGGCGGTACTTCATAACCTTCAGAGGTAAAGATGTGTGTGAATTTTTAAAAAATGTGAAAGAAAAATCAGCTAAAAAGACAAACATAGCCTCATGCAAGAGAGCCACCATTGGAATGGCCCACTACACCACTCATTTGTAAAGGTTTGGAACTCTGGGAAGTATTCAGTAATTAATGAGAGTCATTAGGGAGCTAAGTGTCTAGTCCAAACCCATGCTAGCGTCCCTTAAAGTTGTTAAATGAAGTGATTTACTAAATACTTTACTGCAGAAATTGATCCTCCTTAATGACCCTCATTGCCTTAATTAAGCACATTCGTTGATTGATTACTGAATATGTGATAAGTGATCTGAATTTGATTAAAGGTATAATACTCCATGGTAGGGTGCTCTTCTGACAAGGTTTATAGAAACTTTACCTCATGAATCCCTACAGCTTTCTCTATAAGAATTCTTCCACTTTGAACTACCATTTATTAAACACGGCATCAGCATGAATGCTAATGATCCATAGTATAATGATAATAATGAAGATAATAATGAAGTCGGTGATCACAACAACTTCACATTGACAATTCTTTTTCATTACATTCCTAATCAGTCTTCAGTGTTTTAAAGTGCTACATGTCATTCTCAGTGTCTGCTTAGTCACAACATGTATGGTAGAAAATCTCAAGATCTTCTTTTGTTATTTCAACAAGCGGCTCACAGAGACATACAGATTAGCTAGACATCCGTACTGAACAAAATAAAAATCTTAACAATACTGGATGTGCTTATTCCTAATCAAGATGTATTGTCGACTTAAAACATACAGAGCCAGGCTGTGGTGGAGTCGTTTAGTGAAGGCCAGGGAACGCAGAATCTTCAGGGAGCTGACTTGTGTCCAAATTTGGAATACACACAATCAAAAGATCTTGAGAATTGAATTATCTTTTAAAATAGTCTGATGCTCCGCTGAGCTGTTCACAATTAGGAAGCGATAAGGAAAGCATGTTTGGCTAAAATAGAATGAGCAGATGGCTCCATAAAAGGTGGGTTTTTCAGATTGGCTGGTTAAACGCAGCTCAGACTAGCTTAAGTTCATACAATTAGGCATGCCAGCATTAAGGAAGTTCCTCTCATTTAGCAAAGTGCAAAGAGGTGTAACAGTTAATGGAGTTCATTAGAACACAGATCAGAACTTGAGCTTTTTATTTTTTTCAAATAAAATTTTGCTTTTCGGTTATACTTTGTCCGAAAGACAGTCAATGATTCTGATTTTCTACAATCTTCCTTACTTAGTTTATTTCTCAACATTTTTAACATCAGCTATTTCAGGCTTATTCACCTGTCCTATCTGTGATCTTTCCTTTATGTTTTAATCTAGTCAAGATGATGAGATTCTGGATTCTGCCTCCCAGCTGCAGGAGTCTGGGTTCAAGTCCAGACCATATTATTGCATGTTTACATTTTTGGTTATGTGCCTTTTTGTTATACAAGAACTTCAGTTTTCCACCCATATCCCCAAGGCTTGTGCTTGGTTAAATGGAGACTCTAAAGTAGACCTGTGTGTGAAGGACAAGCAGTCGGTCTGTAGTGATCTGGGGTGAAAAGGAATGGCTCAGTTCAAACATGTGACAACATTCACAGGAACCAGAAGTGCCAAAATGAGAGGACCGTCGAGAAAACTTTGAGAATCTTCTCTAGAATTCATCAATAAGCTAGAAAACAAGCCCAATACTCAAGGCAAAGATCAACATCAAAAAGGAAAAAAACAAGCTTTAATTATAGCTAGATTTTCTTTCCTTAATAAATAAATTCATGCAAATCTTCATGAACATATTTGTTTTTAATCTAAAGCTTAAATTCTGGACCTAATTGCAATAGATGCTCTGGCACAAAACTCAATGAAAGCACAAAATGGTGTTGGGTATGATGAATAATGATGTTTTAAATAGTAATCATAATAACATGACAAATAATATTCATAACAAAATATTCAGATGCTTTACAATTCATAACACTTCCCAGGGTTTGTGGGCCTCATCCCTCATTAGCCTGAATTAGACAAGACAGATACAAAAAATGGATTCTTCCATTTGTGTAATTTAAAAAACAAAAATTTTAAACTGTTTGCCTAAAAGAACTGAAACAAATTGAAAACATTTAAAAATTAATTGGGCGGTGAACCCAAAGTGTTTCATTTAATTTGTTCAAATTTTAAAACCCGCTTATTTTAATTGAGGTTGTGGGAGAAAAAGATGATACTCAGGTGCAGGTCAGCTGACTCAAGTGCTTGACAGTGGGTGTGTGACTGAGTGAACAAACCCAGCAATGAACATACAACAACAACAACAACATTTATTTATATAGCGCATTTTCATACAAAATGTAGCTCAAAGTGCTTTACATAATGAAGAAAATAAATTAAAATAAGGCAAAATTAGTTAACATAGAAAAGGAGTAAGGTCCGATGGCCAGGGTGGACAGAAAAAACAAAAAAAAACTCCAGAAAGCTGGAGAAAAAAAATAAAATCTGTAGGGGTTCCAGGCCACGAGACCACCCAGTCCCCTCTGGGCATTCTACCTAACAAATGAAATAGTCCTCTTTGTAGTTAGGGTTCTCACGGAGTCACTTGATGCTGATACAAAGATAGAAGTGCGTTTTGACAAGACCAAAGCACCCAATCTAACATAGCTACTGTATATAAATAAAATGTATTATTGTTATTATTATTACTATTATCATCCATCCAACCATTTTCCAACCCGCTGAATCCGAACACAGGGTCACGGGGGTCTGCTGGAGCCAATCCCAGCTAACACAGGGCACAAGGCAGGAACCAATTATCATTATTGTTTCTATTCATATATCTTCTGTAATATATCATCAGGTTGAGTTCTGAAGGTCTCCAAAGTGCCTAAGTGTTAACTTATTCCATAAATCTGTGCTTCTCTGTGTTGAGAAACATTTTTGAATGCTTATCCTTAACCAAATTCAATCTGTGTTCCCCTTTTCAATCTGTGCTCTCCTTTTGAGGAATTCAGTATAAGCTAATGGTTGTCATCCTCCTTGACTTCCTTAATTCTGTACACTTCCATCATGTATTTCCCTAACCTCCAATGATTAAACTGAAAAGCCTCATCATCTTCGATCTGTCTTCGTTCCCTGTCTTCCTGGAATAATCCAAGTTGGTCTTCTTTGGACGTCCTCTAGCCTTGTTGTTTCATTTGGATGTTCTCTAGCTTTGTTGTAACTTTTGGATGCTGGAATAGCACAAGGAATAAGAAAAATCCATTATATACAAAAAAAATGAAAATCACATTGAAGCCATCATTCTACATTCTACTTCTACTCCTCAGTTTTCTTGCCTCCAGCTACCCTTTTTCCCTTCCACAGTCCCATCACCACTACCTTCAAAGCGTCATTGTCATATACAGAACATCCATTGAGTGTTGAGGTTTGATTCAAAAACTGCCTTAGTCACCATTCTGAAGTCTTTCTTGGTCCATTGGCCCCTGATCCTTGGTATTCTAATAAAGAACCAAACATACAGAATTGTTGTAGAACTGCCTGGGTTTTCTTTAATTTGCATCTACATTTTCCTGCTACCATCTAATGTGGAGGATTTCCCTGTTTGGATAATGGTAAACAATTAATGACCACCCTGTAATGCATTCACTCCAAAATTGTTCGTGTGATCCTCACATCATATCGTGGTTTGTGCTATCCTTTCAGTGTCTACAAAAAAGACATAGTATAGCACTTGAATCTGAGCACAGCAACCAAGTTAATTCTCATGACTTAAAGACACATCCTACTCTAACAGGCTCTGCAAAGTAAATCAATTTAGTCTTGAGCAGAACAGACTGTGTGGGGACCTAATTGAAGACTTCACAATTCTCGAAGGAATCAATAAAGTAGATCCAGCAGAATTAAAAATATAACATCCTTTGACGTGAAGATTTATGTTGTATTATATGGCCAGCCATCCATTTATCAGTTGTCTAGCTCGCTTGTCCAGTTTAAGGCCATAATGAGATGGTACTTATCCTGGCAGCATTAGTCATGAACCGACAAAGGACAGGGTGGCAGTACTTTATAGGGCACAGTCAAGATCACTGAGTCATAGAGGACCAATTTAAAGTTCCCCAGACAGAAATTCATAAAGACATTGAAAAAACCTCTAATCACTAATTATACATAACATAACATTCTCAAACCCCACTAAATCCAATTATGGGGGCTAGAGCTTATCCTGGCAGCGTTGGGCACATGGCAGGAGCTAACCCTGGACAGAGTGCAGGACCATCACAGAGCCCACTCATGCACATCCTCACACAGAACCAATTAGAAATCACTAAGTCACCTAACATGAAAACCTTTTGTTTTATTTTTTTTTTCCGGACACTTCTAAGACTATTGTAATTTTATGTAAGATATACTTGAAATATGTAACAATTTACAAACTCCTTGTATCTGTGGCCACATCTCAGAAATCTTAAACCTGACCGAAACACAATGAAGAGCAAACAAGCGAACTCCCGTTTCCAATTTGAGTCCATTTCTTTGGTTGCTTTTTACAGTGGGTTGTATGGGCATGTGTGTGTGTGTGTGTGTGTGTGTGTGTGTGTGTCTCCTTTTGCTCTTCTTGAGAAAATCTCACAAACAGTAAGCTCTATCTATCCCTGTCTTGCTTGGCAGAACTGCATTCATATTTAAAGCATCACTGAGCTTGTGAGCACAATGAGAGAGAGTAAGAAAGACAACATGCCGCAAAATGAATTCGCTGCTGTGCTGAGCCTATAAAAGAAGGCATTCCATTTGGCTAAAATGATGTAGGGCAGCAATGCAAATTAAGCTTGGCGCATCATTGCATTTCTAGATAAATTAAATATGAATGAAGTGAACCCAGTTGCAGCCACATACAGTATGCGAGTCCTGCTTCATTCTCAGGGCCGTAAGAGTGCAGAGGGTTTCATGTGTCACTCACAAATTTTCAAGTGTGTTATCAAGAGCTGTGCGCAGCAGGGCCGCGCGCACATGGTGACAAGCTGGAGGTAGTGTGCTGTTTTCTGTGCTAAGCGTTAATTAGTGTAGCCAGGCTAGAAAATGAAATGCAATATTACATTTTAATGATGACTTATCAATGACTTGTCTCTCCTATCAATTCAAGCTGACTTTCACCTGAGGAAATCTGCCATCACATAAACGGAGTGGCCATCAAATATGGAACATCCACACTGTAAATAACTATGATATACTGTATACTGTACAATAACAGAGTGCTGCACCGAAGAGTGTTTGCTTGCTACTGTTACTAGTTATGTACGTCAACATTTTACTTTGCCTTTTATTTACATGATGTTATTAGTGTAAATATTAATTATTTTGTGCCAATCCTGTAATAACTAACAATAGAACAAATGCACATTCCAAGAAAATCATTCTGAATTCTTTGAATAAAAATACACTCTATGCTATTAAACATACATACATACATTCATTATTAAACTCAGTAAAATATATAATAAACGTTTTGGGGATTTGGCAGTGAAATTTTTAACCTTTTTAGTCACCTTTAATGAATCGCAAGTGTGATGGTGACTTTATTCTAACACCAAGCCAAAGAGGTAATATAATATAATATAATATAATATAATATAATATAATATAATATAATATAATATAATATAATATAATATAATATAATATCATGCTATCCTGTTCTGGCTAGAGTGTGTATGAGAATGAGGTGTTATGTTATATCGTGATACGTTAAATATAATATTGTATAGACAGTTTTGTCTCCTTTGGTACTGGCAGAATGTCATAATACACATTATTTTTCATAATTTTTTTGAAACTCATTTGGGAACAACTTGAATTTATTTTATTTTTCCCATTCATTTACGCAATGAGAAGTATGGGTCGTGTAACCACAATCGTCACCCTTGCGATGTAACTGAAATCATGGTATAAGTATGGCCATGTTGTGAGGTGAGATTATCCTTCGTTAGTCTAAGGTCTTTAGTGTTGGTTTGTTTCAGTTCTAGGTAGACCAAGTGTTTGGCTCGTTTCGGTTTCAATCTATTCTTTACCGTTGACTGTTATTTTATGTTGGCCTCACTGCCTTGTTTGCTCGATATATTTTTTGATCTCCCAGTTAGTCTAGTACTAACTGCGATTCTGGTTATTATTATATTATTATTGTTATTATCTCTTGGTCCTTTTTGTCACTCCCAGTAAATCTAGAGACTTGGTCTCATCACACAGAAGTTAGAGCAATGTCACTGCCCATCCATTATTCCACTGTCAAACAGTTAACCCCTTGTTGCCTAAATTTCTTTACAACTATATAAAGAAAGAAATTATTTGTGTTTTTGATGTCAAGCAGATGCTAAATTAAGTGGAGATTGTTAATTTGAATATAGCACACAGGCAAACAATAATCTGGTATGTATTTTTATCTAAGCACAACTTACCTCAAATTTGGACAATTTCTTGAAATTAGCAGCTAAAATCCATGTGCATGGCCACGCCAAAACTTCGCTTCCATCAGGTTGATGTAGTTTCCATGATGACTGCTAGATGGTGTGACCAGTGCTTACAATATGACCCTTGGTACGTATCGAATACGCATCAACCAGCATTGGCAAGATACATTCGCCACCTCAGCTGTATTCAGCCCGGAAGTGGTTTGAAGCAATTTCGCGACAGTCATCTACAAGGGATTAAATCTATTACTAGTTTATAGGAACTGACACCCACAACAACAGTAGCTGGCAGAAAGCAGTGAACAACCCTGAAAGACACCCCAGTTGATTGCAAGACATGGTTACACATCCACTTGTTCATTCATACAGAGCTAATGTATAAGTAATCAGTAAAGCTTTGCATGTTTTTCAGTAGACCTGATAAAAATCTCATGCAGATACAAGGAGAACATGCATGCTCCACACAGACAGACTAGAATTTGAAAGTAGAACTACCAAGTTAGTAAACAGCAACACAAATCACTGTGTCATAATGCCACCTTTGTTAAAAACACTAATAAAACATTTAAGGTAATTCTGCGATGTACTGGCACCCTGTCCAGGTTTTGTTCCTGCCTTGCACCCCATGCTAGCTGGGATAGGCTCCAGCACCCCTTGTGACCCTGGTCTGGACTAAGCAGGTGAGAAAATGACATGACGTGACACTTAAGAGAATTTATTTTACTCTTTTTGAATTAAGGAAAGCTCAGTTATTAACAGATAATTAATATGTTTGAAGAACACCAAAAATAGCAGCAAATAAAAATGAAAATGCCTGCGACCAGTATTTTTAAATAAGCAATTAAGTAAAATGTTTTACTTTTTGTGGCTGAAAAATGATTATCAGCATATTTAATATTATTTATCTGGCTTTTAGGAAACAAAAGTAGAAGGAATTACAACAATATGATTTAATTAGATATTATTATTAGTCAAACTGTACACATGTTTAATTTTCCTTTCACAAATACATTTTATGCATGCACTGTATTCTCATACATTTCCAGTTGTTTCCCCAGTTTTTCTTTTACATCCCAAATACTTGCAGGTTAGCTAGTAGCATCTGATGCAAAACAAAATGCATCTATGGTATAGCACAGTGTAGATGTGCAATACTGTAATCTAACTAGTTCAAGGGTCTGGGGTGCTAGCGGAAATGGGACACAACTCTCCATATTAGAAACTCCTAATTAGCAGGACCTGAATGCGGGACTCTGGAGAGGTGCTGCCCACTGTGCCCCTTTACGTTGTCCTACCATATCTAATCCTATCATCTTTCCATAACATGTGTTTCTGAAAGCTTGTGTATATTTTTATTATGCATTTAATTTAGACAGCATTCAGTTGAATGCAACCAAACATTACATTTTGACCAGAGGAAAGTTTTGGACTGCTTTTCAAATGAACGTGTCTTCAAAAATTTCACGAGTCATATTGCAAGGTCACCTACAGGCTTTTTCTGAATTACTGAACTTTGTCATCTTGTAAGAAAGGGATCTGAATTAACACTGTGAAATGTTAATCGTGAAATGGATTCATCGTGCTGAAGCACCCTCACTTAAAATGGCAGATATTTACACAGAGGTTTCTTCCGTTTTGCAAGGCCTGCTTTATGTTTTGTGTTCAAGAGCTGGACATGGCAAATATTATATACCAGTAACAACGCACTGCACAATAGCATGCAATGAATACACTCGACTTGAGCATTCACAGTTTTCATCCTCTTTTTCTGTACGTTTTAGCATTCATTTACTCAGAGGTTGATGCGCTTGCTGTTTCCTGAGCAACTCCTCTTTTCTCCACCCTAGTGGCCCGCTTCTTCTTTTCTTTCAACAGTATTTTTTCACATTAAAACTGATTAAGTCGGTGTTTGTGTTGCAATTACTTAGTACATTTTCTCTAATTTTCAACTTAAGCTGGCACTTAAGTCTTCAATCTACCTCAAGAATGATTTAAGACATGAAGAGGTAGGGGAAGTGATGGCGAAGGTGGTAGGGATAAGAACAGCACCTGTACGCATGCGCTGCACGGCCGCCCTGCTGGTTGGTTGATTCTACAATAAAATAAAATAAAAATAAAAAGAGGAATAACCTTGGCGGTCAATCATCACCCCGAAAGTGGATAGTAGACATCACGTAGTATTTGTGTACCAAATTTCAGGTCAATAGTTCAAACGGTTTGTGAGTTACACGTGATTTAAAATCCTGGACAGACAAACGGACAGCCACGGTAGGGTATTATCTAAGAAGATGGCCAGTACTAACTATTTTTCAAAAAACTTGATCTAACATATATTTTCTGAGTTTTATTTTATTTTGTTTCAACCCTTAGCTATTGCATTTACTCAACAATGCAAAGTACATACTGACTATTGCAATACAGTATTACTTTCTGTGCACTAGAGTACTTGCATGGCGTGCAGCTAGGAAAATTACTTATTTATTAACTGGTTGTTTTTCCAAATGCAGATTGCTTGTATTGATCATTTTATGTTTTCATTAAAAAGGTAAAGTGACTCCATCTCGGTGTCAGAGTGTTGTGGTGGGGAGTGAGCTGAGAATTTTGTCATTAAAGTACCACATCTTAATTTCTTAATCATGATGACTTCATATATTTGATGGCAAATATCAGGTCTCTTTGTATTTGTATATGACAAGTGGGGCTCATACTGATGGAGCTCATACTGCTGTATACAGCTTGTAGTATAAGTAAGGGTCATACTCAAGTCATGAGCATATTTGCAATGCTGTGAAAGATGTATTAACACTGACATGTGGAGTATCACAGATAGAGGCTCCATGTATCATATTAAACCTGAATGAAGGTTTGCATCAACTGCATTAGTTACATGTTCATAATACAGTGGGAGAAAATGCCTGTACTTTCCTGAATTTCCTGTAAATTCACACACACACAAATTCAGTCTGTATGCGGAGATATCATTATGGGAGTCAGCAATGTCAGACAGTGGGTAAAGCATTTCTAAAAAGGAATGCAGACATTGTAGATCAACCCCATAAATTGTTGTCTATAAATTACCTTTGATTGAGAACAACAGAAAAAATAATACATGAGTTTGTATGAAAAATATTAATAATTAATTAACTGATTTGAACAAATAAGCAGTACAGATAGGACTGGTCAGGCGTTATAGTACTTGGCCTTTGTTAGCTTTGCACAGGAAAGGCTACCAAGTTTAAAGGGTTAAATAGGAGAGGAAACATAAGCGAGAAGAAAGTCAAAATCAAACGTTTGTTCTACTGAATGTTAATACCTAAATCTAAACCCTAAAACTCATAGTAAGAGAAGTAAAAGCAAAAGTAAGAACAGGGCAATTTTAATAGCACAATAACACATGCACAGTTAGGTTTTTTCTGATAACCTCAGTCTCCAAAGTGACACATTTGACACACCTGATCTTGTAACAGCGCATTGACGTTAACCACATAACCTCCATATATCATGTCTGCGATAAAAATTTGAGAAACAAACAAACAAAATATATCCCAGTGTACAGAATCATAACAGACATTGGTTAACAAATTTTACATCCTTTTGTGATCTTCACATTAAAACACATGATTACATGAATCTAGACTTGGTTTCCAGTGGTCCTTCTTGACCATTCAGTCACAACCCACTTTTGAGTTCTGAGCCGCCACTGGTGGGTCACCAGTAGCTGTTGTTTATATTGGTAGTAAGTCGTGAAGTGGGTCGCGCTCGATTCCCCCTCCTACTGTAACAACTTGATTCACCAGGGTGACACCCTCTCCCACCATATTCACTAATGGTGATGTAGACACAATTCCCCCCCCCCCCCACGCCCCCCACCATGTAGTTGCAGGTTATTTTATTTTCAAAATAAATTCAACATAATTGTTAATATTAATGAACGCAAATTGCCTCCAATTGCTGCATGTTCTTCAAATAGAAAAAAATCTGAAAAAAATTATCCATTTTAAATGTTCTGAACGAAATGTTTCCAATGTCTCCCCTACACTGAGAAAGTTGAGATTGAAAATGCAAATTAAAATTTTGGTACAAAAAGTGGTTGTTGAGAAACAATTGACAAACGATATAACAAACGATATTCACACCTGTTTTTTAAGTAAAGAATTTATCTTTAGAAGATGCTCAATGACTGATCACCTCTGCCTCAGTTTCAATTGTCTATATAAAAACAAAAAAATATGCTTTGGAAGGATGATTTTGTCAGCATGCGCTGTACTAGAAGCTGCAGTATTCCAGTAACTGGCCATTATGTGCTGTGTGTGTTTCACATTGTCTGACCCGTCATGAGACTCTAGCTTGTGCTGGTGGGATTTGTTCCAGACCAGAAGTGTCTCTGTTCCTGAAGAGGCACAGTCTCTACCATTTCTTGTTCAACTCAGTTACTTCATTAGAAAACAGCCGAAAATCTACAAATTGTTGTGATTTTTTATTTTTATTTTTGATTGCTATTATTTTGAATTATTACAAATACGTCTATGTTATTGTGTGATGTTGGCTGTTTTTGCAGCTATCACCCATCACCTGACGCACCTTGTGACTTGTCACTTCAATGATCCTAAGTATAAGATTTGATAGTTCACTGTAACCGATGTTCTAGCTTTGGGTTAAATCTCTATTCATGATATTGCTTGTTTTTTGCCTTTTCTTTTTGAATTTTTTGGCCCTTCCTAATTGATTAAGATTTTTGAATTTTGTTATGGCTCTGGTGGTTGCTTGATTGTTAATGAATGCTAGCTTCTCTTTAATTACACTTTTGCCTTGCATTGCATTTTTCTTGTCAGGCACAATACTAATGGGGCATCCTTAAGAATAAAATATCCGTATACTCAGCATTCAGTACAATATTTTTATCAATCCACCCATCTAACATCAAATCTGCTTGATCTAGGCCATATTCTGCAGGTAAGATGGGGGACGAGTGCTCATCCTCATTAGTTACTGATGTCTACGTTTACAACAGATTTTCCATGAAGCCTTTCACTCTTTAAATTTTCATAAACAAAAAATGTGTCCTAAAGTTGTTTCAAGTTTAATAACTTGTTTTTTTTAGAATTCTAGGTGATAAGAGAAAACCAAAATTAAAAAGCAAATAAACAAAACATTGATTTCCTTTTATCTGATGTGGCCCTTTCATGAAGCATGTCCTGTTCCGTGTTTCTCATTCTCTTTCAGTGTAATTTCCATTTGATTTCTGTGGCTGCTCAATTGTATTATAACATTTTTCTTATAATGTATAATGTATTGGTTTCCCTTTAGTCTTTTTAATGTTTACAAAGCTGCCGAATGTGACCTTACTTTACTCAAGTTCATTTTCAATCTCACATTCACTGCTGAGCTCTTCAATTCAAAGCGTTAGCTCTTTGGATTTACTAGCAAAGATAATGATCCCACCACTAAATCACAAGTGGCTTAAGTAGGCTCCATTGATCTTGACTACATTCTCTTACCAATGTAAGTTCCTGAAACTCCTTAAGTGTTCTTGTATGCAGAATACGACACAACGTGGGCTTTTATGATAATCTTAAGGTCTTTGACTTGCTACACTTTTCTTGTGCGTGTAACAAAATTATATATTTGTGGAGAAATGTTTGTGAACACTTTACTATTTTCTGACTTCCTCCATTTATGCCTTTTAAAATGGCATCCAATTTTATAATAAAGACATTCTGATTTAACAAATAACAAAGCATTCCCAAGCCAACTAATCAAACTGAGGGTGGTAGGGAGCTGGAGTGTATCCCAGCAGTAAAAATCACAAGGTAAAAATCAACCCTGGATTATGTGCCAGTTCATTGAAGGGCCCACTTACACACCCAGAACTGGCAAATTTAAATACCACTTAACCTAACAGGCACATCTGTGAGGATGTGGCAGGAAAACCAAAGCACTCAGCAGAAACCCTCACAGACATGGAGGTAACATGCAAACTCCACACTGACAGCAACTGGGGTTCAACAGAATTCAACCCAGGCGGTTGTATTCATGAAGAAGCAGGACTGGCCAGTGATATTATAATGCATTTTATGGATCCTTTAGAGTTTCTTCATGGTCAGGATTCTGTTTTATTTTTGTGTTGCTTTTTATTACCAAGATTTGATTATTGATGCTTTTGATGACATTTTTGCTTATTTGACTTTGTTTTTTATGGTCTGTCTGGGGTTCCTCCAATACCTCACGCTTGAAGTGCTTTTTTATCTTCTTTATCCATTTTATCATTATCATTCATTGGTTCCCATTGTTTTGTATAATATTGTTCCTTTTGTTTATTATTTAATTATTTATTATATGTTATTTTTATTCTGTTTAATTATTATTTAGTATCAATGTTTGTCTTGCAATTCTCTCATGTTTCTTGTATTTTGTATGTGAATCCTCAAGAGCTGGGGTCACCCTTCCATCAGGCTTCATAACTATAAAGGCAGGCTGGTAATTGAAGTCCAGGGAGGTTCATTGCAAATGTGCTCTGATGGATTTTGGTGGTTTTCATGAGTTTTGTGATTTCCTTACAATTCTGATCAACTTCTTGACTTTTTGCTACTGAGTCTTGCATTAAACTTGAGGATTTCAATTTGGATATTGTTTGACAATTTTAGGCAAGTCCTTTTGATTTTTTTTTCCTCCTGTGTTCATTTTGTTGAATATTCTTATTTATGTCTATAAATCGTGCTTTTAGAGATGTTTTCATGGCCTCACTCTATACAAGCCAGGGTTGGACAGAGATCCCCTCTGTTGTGGAGCATTTTAGAGGGCTTTTGAACTGTACAGAATATATTTTTTGAACTTTGGAAGTGAAGAGCATTTTGGCCAAATGTAGACCAAAGCCACTCAAGCGAATGCAAGGCTGCCTTTTGTGTGCGCCTTTTCCAGACTAGCTGATGGAATTCAAGTCTGCTTCTCTGAGTGTTTTTGAAGACCTCACACCACTTTTGACCACTTGTGAGATTATATCATGACGATAACATTATTATTTACGCGATGTGTGGTAGATGTGTCAAGTGAATGTGATCACTGGGGTAATGACATCAAGGAAATGACGACATAAATATGGAAATGGTTTCAGTATACACTAAGGCTCGGTCAATAAACAATATCCTTGAAATCTTTGGTATAGTTAGCTCTATTTCTAAGTAGGCCCTAGTGCTAGATTTGGTTGCAATTTTGCTTTTGTTTTTGACTCTCTCTCTTTTGGCAATGTTTTTGATCTCTTGGTCTTGTTGTTTGCCCACAATAATACTTTGACACTCTCATATACCCTAACATAACTGGTGGTGGTGCCACCATGCCACAGTAAGTAAATAGTACACAAATAATTTTACATTGTCATAAATTTTGCTGTACTATAACTTGGCAGTTGCACTTTGTATCTTTTGCCCATGGGCTACAGTTACCTATGAGGGATTAGGGGTAGGACTGTTCCTACTTTGTATATTACTTAAAAAGGGAGACATTTGGAAAAGTTGATTGATAACTGATATTTTCAGCCAACTGTTACCAAAGAGCTTGTGGCCAGAAGTTGAATAGGAGAATGCCTCTCTGGTAGAAGTATATAGAGAAAGGAGAAGAGCTTTTAGATTTTTGGATATCTATCTATCTATCTATCTATCTATCTATCTATCTATCTATCTATCTATCTATCTATCTATCTATCTATCTATCTATCTATCTATCTATCTATCTATCTATCTATCTCTCTCTCTCTCTCTCTCTCTCTCTGTCTGTCTGTCTGTCTGTCTGTCTGTCTGTCTGTCTGTCTGTCTGTCTGTCTGTCTGTCTGTCTGTCTGTCTGTCTGTCTGTCTATCTATCTGTTGTCCCATGCTAGGTTAGCTCCTACCTTATACATTACAGTCCATTCTTTTTCCAGGAGCAGCACATTCCCTGCCACTGATAGAGAAATCCAGTTTTGATTGTATAAACATTTTTTAGGAACTAATGTCAATTTTAGTGATCTCAGCTGGGCTATAAAATTTTATACTGGTGGAGTTTTAAATTAAATTGTTTCTTGCCAACCTTGACGCATTGCTGTAACTTGGAGATACATTTGCATTGTTTGTCCTAAAACTGTTTTATATGATGAGCTCTTAGATGTTCTTCCAAATGAAAGTGTCTTCATTAATTGTGTATAAGATTTGTTTTTTCACTTTATTGCAATTCCCCTGATTTTATACCAACATCCCTTCTCACTAATCAAAAGCTGTAATATGCTGAAAGCCAGGATGTTCCAGTTAATTGTTCTGATTAGGCAACAATGACTTTTAAGATATTTATTTTTTCTGCCCCTCATTTTAACTGTGTGCAGTGCTCTTATGTAAAAAAATGCTGGAAATAAATTGATGGCTTAATTGCTTTCTTTCGTGTCTTGACCTTTCTTTATTAACTGTTCAGTTGACATTAAAAAGATGGAATATGCTATTACTTGAATTTAAATCAATAGTACTTATGCTTGATTTGTTTCTAATTTTGTATCAGTTTGGGAAGAAAGAGGAAGCTAAATATCTTAACTCTGAGCCTGCTAACGTCTTTAGAACATTAAAAAAATGTTGACATGATCAGGCTATTCAGCCCAACAAGTATTTTAGGTGGTAAAAGGTGTGCTTTTTTCCTTTTAAATGACTGTTCTCATTACTGTGTACTGTGTTCCTAACCCCATCATCCAAGTGAAACACAGCGTTTTTGGCAGATAATAAAGCAATCTATCGTTCTAGTGATGATTCCTTCCCAATCTTTTTTTTACTAAATAAATATGCAGTAAGCAGGTGTTAGAGCGAAGCCCTTTTGCTTCTCCTGTGAAATGCTGTTACTTGTTTAATGGGCTAGTGAACTAGAGACACTGGCCACCTTGCACTGCCAGAATGCTGCATATTACATTGCATTCTCTGTGCTAAATGACAAGTGTCTGTCATCATCCATTGTTAACGACATCCTTTTCCTACACTTCTCAACTCTGATCACCTTGGATACCGTGGCTCAGCAAACAGCTCCAGGATGCTACAGTATAGCACGGGTGTGTGGCAGCTGTGATCTGAATGTCTGGTGTCTCATGCAGCAACTAATTGTGCCATAGTGTTTACAGAATGAATAGATGGCAGGATTAGTAGATTGATTATCAGAGTTGTGAAGCGTGAAGAGAATCTCTATTACCTGCGGTGTGACGTGGCTGATTACTGTGAGGCCATTTCATTTGTATTCTTTTGGAAGGCTTACTAATCAACGTAGCAGGAGATGTAAGCAAAGCGTATCTGAGATTGATCCATGTAAGTTGTGATTATACTTTGACAAAAACAGATCAAGCATAAGCAGCCGAAGAGGCTAATCGACACTGCCCTGCCCTGCCCCTACGGTTTTTGTCGATCTTGCTTGCCAATGCAGTGTGAACCATATGTGGTTCAGCAGCAATTGGTTTTCTTTAGATGTAGGAGATCATAGGCTCTTCAAATTCTTTGACCAATTTCCTTGGTTTATAATTCTTTTCCTGATTGCGTTAATAGGTATAGTTGTTCGATATGAAAAATTGGTCTTTGATGATATTCATTTTGGAAATCTCACTAAAAATGTTATTCATTATGTTATATAGCAAACAATGCAATGCAAAAGGGTTGGGGTCTTCTCCGAGCACCCCGTTTAATAAGAATGATGCCAATAAATATTGAAAAGAAAACAAATAAATAGAGTTTAGGGTAAAACAGTTCAGCACTATAGTTTCCAGTAGAGGCTTCTGTGGGCTAATGTGGCTCAGAGAGATGTGGGTTTGATAATGAACGGTGCCTTTCTTCTTATATGTTTGAGACTGGTAGAGGCAAGACTTCTATGGTACACAAGAAGTGAGGTCATATGTCTTCTGTGGATCCATCCTCCACTCTGGGGTGGAAGAAGGAAGAGAGGGTAGTGACCGCTCCTCACCTAAAGCTGCCTCTAACAAACTCCTGTAATGCACATGCGAGACAAGTTTAAAATTAGATTACATATTGTACTGACTTGGAACAAAACATTAAGATCTTCTTAAATGAAAAACAAACCAGGAGCTAAGACATAATCAAAAACCTTGCCAAGTTCAAATACTAGAAAGTGATCTGTTGTCAAGCCAAATTCACTAAATGAAAATTAAAGTTTCTAATAACAAAAGCAACAACAAGACTTATTCGTGATCTTGGATGATCTGAAAACGAATGAGTTAATCTTTATACAGTCCCTCTGCTTAAGTCATATACCATGCACTCCAAGGTCATTCTTGGTAGTATTGTCATAGAAACTGTCAGCATGATTGCTCTATGAAGGCAGAGCCAAAAACAAAATCAAAAATGGCATTGATGTACAATGCTGAAAATGTGAAACTTTTTCAAAGTGTCTTCGAGAAAAAATAAATATCGGATTCAAATTCAATTTGTAATTAAGAGCAATACTAGGGTGTTGTACCGTGTTAGCCATTATGAATGTAGAGAAAAGCCAAGCAAAATGACACCTTTTATTGGCTGACTAAAAAGATTACAATATGCAAGCTTTCGAGGCAACTCAGGCCCCTTCTTCAGGCAAGATCTTGCCTGAAGAAGGGGCCTGAGTTGCCTCGAAAGCGAAGAAGGGGCCTGAGTTGCCTCGAAAGCTTGCATATTGTAATCTTTTTAGTTAGCCAATAAAAGGTGTCATTTTGCTTGGCTTTTCTCTAATAAAGAGTAACAAATAGATGCACACATTTCCCTAAATACCACAGGGGAACAGATAAAAAAAATGTAAGAAAATAATGCTGATGCATTGGCTCCAGCAGACCCCTGTGACCCTGTGTTCAGATTCAGCGGGTTGGAAAATGGATGGATGCTGATGTACTGGAATGATTTTATTCCACCAGCACAAAATAAGTAAGGGACTATATATAATTAAAAAATATTATCACGGTACCATCTCAAAAACTTTTTAAGTCTATTCATTATTTTATTTGAAATGATAAAAATAAAAATGCGTACCTTTTATTAACTGGACTCTATCCCAGCAGCATTGAGCATAAATTAGGAACCAGCCCAGGACAAGTTACCACTCCATTACAAAGGCACAATCACTCGGACATCCACAGCTCACCAGCTTAGAGCACTCATCCTAACTTGCATATCTTTGGCAAGTGGGAGGAGGATTCCTGAGTTCCTGGAGAAGATGCTGCCACACAGGCATTATGCCAGCGGTTCTCAAACTGTGGGGCACTAGGGGTGCGCAAAGTAACAAAAAAGGGGGCGCGAATGTTGCCATATGTGGTGTAATTTTGTAGGGAAATTTTAAACTTGTAGCGGTGTATCGGCAGCAAAAAAATATAGGAATAAATTTTATTAGGGTTTCATAAAAACGTTAGGGGGGCACGATTAAAACTGTTATGAAAACTCGGGTCACAAATACTTAAAGGTTGAGACACGCTGCATTATGCAAAGCTTATGTAGGCACAGATTTGAACTCCAGACTGTAAAAGTATGAGGCGGGAAGGATAGTCACCACACCACTATGTACAACATCATGGTCGTATAAAACAAAGTAAATGATCCATGTAATGGTCAGTCAAAGAAATCAAATAATACGGTCTAAAAAGCTACAAAAAGGTGAATACCTGACATTGTTCAATTATTTTAAACTAAATAATTCAATAGGATCAAAGAGTAAGTGGTCAATAGTGTTATATAGTATGCATGTAGCCAGCTGTGATATTTGGATTCCTGTCATTTTAAGATGAGTCGTTTTTGGAATGGGAGAAATTCAGACGTGAGCATCAGTAGGCTTTCCACCCTTGGAACCCAAATTACTCGAACTATTCTATAACATTTCAATAATTATTTACACCTCAGATGCTGATCTTTCTGATCATAAAAAAGGTCATTGCAATAGCAATTGACGAAAAGAATTCATAATTAATTGCAGTATTATGGTATTTGAGGGCTCCTCTAGAGTGCCTCTTCCTCTTGCATGATTTGGCTCAAAAACTAATTAGCACATTGTCATTTCATAACAGGCTTACATTTCCAGTTCCGTATTTTTCCCACCAGCTGTTTTTGCTCTAGATCATCCACTAGAAACTGTGACTCACAGACACATACAGACAGACATACAGACAGGCACACACACCCATCATCAAGATATTGATCTTTCAGTATCAGGGGACACTAAAACGTTGAGATCTGTGAAAACCGGAGTTTTAAACTTTTGATGAATCTAAAGCTTTCGCTCCTCCTCTATAGACGATAAGTTGTGATGGGGAAGGGGACAAAGCAAAAAAAGTTTTTTTTTACCTTTCTCCAACTTCAGGGTGGTCATAGTCAAAATAGTTAATGCACTACTAAATAACCCTGCTTGTGTACATGAATGGTTTTAGCCATTTTTCAACTAAACTAAGCAAAGTTATTTGTTTCACTTTTCTGCCGGAGATGAGTATCCTACTCTCCCTTGCCTATGCTGTAGCTTTTGCTGTACCATGATCCTTTGTGATTTAGTATAACAATGCTAACATTAGCTTTGGGTCACACTCACATTATAATTAAGCCATGGATCACTGCATATGTGGTACATTGTTATATATTGTATTAACCTTCAATAAATTAACAGACATTTGAAGAAGAAGAAGCTCCTTATGTTGCCAGTGTTCCTTTATATTGTAATGTCACCAATGGTTAATGTTAAAAATTCTAATACTGAAAGACAATTCTCAAAACGTGTGATTTTTCTGAATTTTTAAAACAACTGTGTAAATAGGAGCTGATGATGAAATACTACACCACCATTTCGTGGCAAAAGATACCAGATTATTTTTCAAGTGAAAGATGTTTATTTGGAAATGGACATTTAAAATATACTGGGTTTAAATCCCATCCCAGGTCTTTCTCTTTGTAGAGTCTGTGAGTCCTCCTTGTGTCTATATAGTTTTATTTCTCTGAGCACTTCCCACCTATAAATACCTACTGGTTAGTTTAATTGGTGATTCTACATTGGTCTTTTGTGAATGTATCTGTGGGTATGTCTATGAGTAGACTCATACAGGATCAGTTCCTGCCTTTGATTTCGATACTGCTGGAATAAGCTCCTAAACGAGTTAAAAGGGTTTGTAAATGTTACACGTTATATTATTTTCATTGAGACCTTTAGTCAGTTATCTCATCCACCTTATTGAAAAAGATGGTTGGGATTTCATTGCTCAATTTCTTAGAAAATTCAAGGCATTAGCAATCATTTTTATAATGAAATATAGAAAACATTTGACTCCTTTATCCCTCATTTTTCTTGTGAAGGGTGGTGCCATGATGGCTGTTGTTAACATGGTGGTATTTATGTGACTATGCCAGACCCGAGCCAGTGAGATAATGTCTCTTTGGTGACTGGAGACCCATCAGCATAGGACTACATTGAAATGTATTAAGGAAGTAAGTAAATTATAAGTATTAAATTATGAACTTTAAAATATTAACAGCTTGTCATAACAAGAATTTTTGTTGTATTTAAACAGCTTTTACATTTTGAAAACCTGTATGTACAGATACGTCCTCCCAGGTGGTGCAGTGGTAGTGCTGTTGCTTTGCAGTAAGGAGACTGTGGAAGATTGTGGGTTCGCTTCCTGGTTCCTCCCTGTGTGGATAGCACTTTGAGTACTGAGAAAAGCGCTATATAAATGTAATGAATTATTTATTATTATTATAGATAGATAGTGTGGGGAACAGCCCGGACACAGACAGGTAGACATTGTTTGAATCACCACACACTTTTATTTACAACTATTATTTACAATTATGCCACACACAACTCAGTTCCGCAGCACCAATCACCCCAAAGTCCTGGCTTCTCCAAATGCCTCTTTCTCTCTTCTGGCCTCCTTCACTCCTCTCCTCCGAGCTCCGTCCACTTCCACCTGACTCCAGCCATCAAATGGAGGGAGGCGGCCCCTTTTAAGCTCACCCGGACGTGCTCCAGGTGCCTCCCGATAACCTTCCGCAGGCATTCCCAGGTGTGGCGGAAGTGCTGGCTGGGCAGCCGGAAGCACTCTGGGTGTCCCTGGTCTTCTTGCCCCCAGCACTTCCGCCACAATAGATAGATAGATAGATAGATAGATAGATAGATAGATAGATAGATAGATAGATAGATAGATAGATAGATAGATAGATAGATAGATAGATAGATAGATAATTTGTCCCAAGGGTAAATGATCATTTGTCCCAAGGGTAAATGTACCTTTTTACAGAAGCTCAAGGATTTTTTTAACAAACAACAATAACAAAAACACCCTCAAACACACACAAGACTTACAAATACAGTATGAGAAAAAGAAGTCTGATTTGGCTAAAGTTAAGAAAGAAGGGGAAAATTTTGTTTCTGGGTGCAAAGAGAATTGTCTGCATCTTAACACCAGCAAAACCAAGGAACTGTTCACTACACCAAACAGCCTCTCTGTCTGGTCTCTATTCAAGGAGTGGATGCAGAGATGTTCCACTCCTACAGGTACTTGGGGGTCCACATTAATGACAGTTTTAAACTGTCTCAGAACACAGAGGAACTATATAAGAAAGGGCAAGGCGGGCTCTTTTTCCTTAGGAGATGACATTTCTTTAATGTGAGAAGAGACATCCTTCATATCTTCTAAAACACTGTGATGGCAAGTGTGATTTTCAACGGAGTGTGCGCTGGGCTGGTAACGTCAGTTCAAGAGAGGCCCACCAAATCAACAAGCTAATTAAATGGGCAGGCTCAACTATAGGATGCATTCTCGATCCTCTGGAAGTCATAATAAAGCAGAGAATTAAAACAAAACTGAGTGCCATTATGAACAATGCTGCACATCCTCTCTCTGTGACACACTGACACTGAGGAGTTTCAGACAACAAATTATACAGCAGAAGTGTGCCAGGAAATGCTACTGGGACTCCTTTATACCAACAGCAATACATCTGTATAATGTCTCATTGGGACTGTGTTAACATTTAAAATTATACAAAGCTATTGTCTGTTTTTCACCGGCATTATTATCATTCTTTAAGTTAATATTATTTATTGTATCAGTATGCTGCTGCTGGAGAATGTGAATTTCCCATTGGGATTAATAAAGTATCTATCTATCTATCTATCTATCTATCTATCTATCTATCTATCTATCTATCTATCTATCTATCTATCTATCTATCTATCTATCTATCTATCTATCTATCTATCTATCTATCTATCTATCTATCTATCTATCTATCTATCAAATCAAGCACTATAATGCCTTAATGCCGAATACATGTCCTCTAGACTAATTATTTAGTGTTGATGTTGTGTATTCTACTGGTTCTGTTTCTTAGTGACAAATTCCTTCTTTAGTTTAAAGAGAATAAATATGCTAATTAATAAGATTTCTTTCAGAATATTTAAAAAACACAGAGGAAACTGGTAGCATGTAGGAAATACATACGAGCTACAAAAAACTTGCTTTGTTCATACAGTCTGGTTGGTTATCCTTCCACTTGAACTGATTGCTTCTCTTAAAGGAGAAATGTACTGCCATTGTTACCTGTGTCAACATTTTGTAACACTCAAATCTGAGCATCAATCTGTTTATCAACTCATTAGTTCAGGATTACAGGAAGCCTAAGCCTCTCTGAACATCATTATTTACAAAGCAGGAACCATCTCATAAAGTACATTCACTCATACTATGAAAATTTAGGGTAGCCAGTTAACATAATCTGCATGTCTTTGGGAAGAAAAACAGAGTATTATGTGAAAATGCATACAGATGTGGAGAGAAAATACAAACTTCCCAGAGATAGTGACCCTGGTCAAAGTTGGAACTGTTACAGAAGAGAATAATAGAGCTGACCGCTGTGCTATTGGGCCACTCAGCAGGCAAAATGTAATAATTACTAAGTTTAAAAGAACAATGGAAAGTCCTGCAATTACTCTGAAAAAGACAGCATATACTAGAAGTAGCAGAATAAACCCAACTTATAATTAAAAGACCCCTGAGGACCTCTTACTTAAATGACAAAGAATGACTTCATCTGTTGCTCCGCTATTTCCTCAGCCTTCTATAAACTTGCTGCTTCTGGCTTCTTTTTCAATCTGTTTCTCATTTTGCAGTCTTATTTTTTGTGTTCTTCCCTTATGGCATTTTGAGAAAATCTGTTATGTTGTTCTCACTGGTTTTTATTTGCACTCACTCAACTATTTGGGTATGACAAAAAAAAAAAAAACAACATTATTGATAAAGTGTCAGCAGGGTGGCCTGTTAATACACTGACTAGCTGTGTATCTCGCAGCTCCAGGCGAACTCCCATTCTGGTCTCTGTCGGTTTTGAGTTTGCATATTCTCTCCATGGCTGTGTGAAGGTTTTTCCTTCAGATACTATGCTTTTCATCTCAAAGATATGCAAGTATGGGTTAACTGAGATGACAGAATCAACCCAGTATCAGTTCTTGTGCTGGACCAAGACTCTGGATTTACTGCTTCCTATTGCTTGTTTGTTCCTTTATTTTATAGTCTCTGTTTTTGTAAAAGCATTACCTCAGCCCTTTCATATGTCTATGATGCACAGCTTTGTTTTTTTTTAAAATTGCAACATCAGTACCTCTAATTACAAAAAACTACAAAAACACTACAGTGTAGTGTATTGATAGAGTGTAGCAGTTAAGGCTTTTGTCCACCTCTTGAACCCTCAGGTACCACTCTTCACACCAGGTGAAAGTATAATAACTATTATTTATTTTATTATACTGTGCACAAAGCACTACACACACCACACTACTCATATACTCAATAAACTATTCTCTATAAACCAATCCTCCTCGCCCAGACACGTCGCCACCCTACCTCCCAGCTCAGCTCAGTGTTCTGGGCTTCCCACAGTCCTTTTATACACCCTGACCCGGAAATGGTTCCTGGCCAAACCCACAAGTCCGTTTTCCTTCCGGGTCAGGGCAAAACAGTCCTCTTCATCCCGGGAGCACGTCATTCCTTCCGGACACGTGATGCTGACGCACTCCCGGGTTATAGGGCACACAAGAGCCCACTAGCCCCCCTACAGCGACTCCTGGCGGCCCCCAAGGTATCCAGCAGGGCTGTGTCACAACACTACAAAGTCCATGAGGCCCTGCTGGAACTCGGGGCACGAATATGCTGTCCGGAGGGCTCCTCCTAGCGGCTTGGGGGTGAGGGCCGGACTGGGAAGCCGGCAATCCTCCACAAGAGGAACAGTACAATGCAGGTTGTGACGATTGGCATACTTGCCTTTCAACCAAAAAATCTTCATGTTACACTACACCCTTGTTACTTTTTCATTTAATGTAACAGATAGCCATGATGGTGTGATCTCTGATACTTTTGAAGGATCTCAGGATTCTCTTATTAAGCTCACTTTCTATATCTTAGGGAAATTTTGTCATTTTTTCCTGGGTAGATCCTTTAATCTGGTGTTCCAAGAGCACTTCCTTCAATCCATTTACCTGGATTTCGACTTCCTCCTGTTTAGTCACCTGTTACCTCCTGCCAGATGGATGTTACAGTGCATCCGGAAAGTATTCACAGCGCATCACTTTTTCCACATTTTGTTATGTTACAGCCTTATTCCAAAATGGATTAAATTCATTTTTTTCCTCAGAATTCTACACACAACACCCCATAATGACAATGTGAAAAAAGTTTACTTGAGGTTTTTGCAAATTTATTAAAAATAAAAAAATTGAGAAAGCACATGTACATAAGTATTCACAGCCTTTGCCATGAAGCTCAAAATTGAGCTCAGGTGTATCCTGTTTCCCCTGATCATCCTTGAGATGTTTCTGCAGCTTAATTGGAGTCCACCTGTGGTAAATTCAGTTGATTGGACATGATTTGGAAAGGCACACACCTGTCTATATAAGGTCCCACAGTTGACAGTTCATGTCAGAGCACAAACCAAGCATGAAGTCAAAGGAATTGTCTGTAGACCTCCGAGACAGGATTGTCCCAAGGCACAAATCTGGGGAAGGTTACAGAAAAATTTCTGCTGCTTTGAAGGTCCCAATGAGCACAGTGGCCTCCATCATCAGTAAGTGGAAGAAGTTCGAAACCACCAGGACTCTTCCTAGAGCTGGCCGGCCATCTAAACTGAGTGATCGGGGGAGAAGGGCCTTAGTCAGGGAGGTGACCAAGAACCCGATGGTCACTCTGTCAGAGCTCCAGAGGTCCTCTGTGGAGAGAGGAGAACCTTCCAGAAGGACAACCATCTCTGCAGCAATCCACCAATCAGGCCTGTATGGTAAAGTGGCCAGACAGAAGCCATTCCTTAGTAAAAGGCACATGGCAGCCCGCCTGGAGTTTGCCAAAAGGCACCTGAAGGACTCTCAGACCATGAGAAAAAAAATTCTCTGGTCTGGTGAGACAAAGATTGAACTCTTTGGTATGAATGCCAGGCGTCACGTTTGGAGGAAACCAGGCACCGCTCATCACCAGGCCAATACCATCCCTACAGTAAAGCATGATGGTGGCAGCATCATGCTGTGGGGATGTTTTTCAGCGGCAGGGACTGGGAGACTAGTCAGGATAAAGGGAAAGATGACTGCAGCAATGTACAGAGACATCCTGGATGAAAACCTGCTCCAGAGCGCTCTTGACCTCAGACTGGGGCGACGGTTCATCTTTCAGCAGGACAACGACCATAAGCACACAGCCAAGATATCAAAGGAGTGGCTTCAGGACAACTCTGTGAATGTCCTTGAGTGGCCCAGCCAGAGCCCAGACTTCAATCCGATTGAACATCTCTGGAGAGATCTTAAAATGGCTGTGCACCGACGCTTCCCATCCAACCTGATGGAGCTTGAGAGGTGCTGCAAAGAGGAATGGGCGAAACTGGCCAAGGATAGGTGTGCCAAGCTTGTGGCATCATATTCAAAAAGACTGGAGGCTGTAATTGCTGCCAAAGGTGCATCGACAAAGTATTGAGCAAAGGCTGTGAATACTTATGTACATGTGATTTCTCAGTTTTTTATTTTTAATAAATTTGCAAAAACCTCAAGTAAACTTTTTTCACGTTGTCATTATGGGGTGTTGTGTTTAGAATTTTGAGGAAAAAAATGAATTTAATCCATTTTGGAATAAGGCTGTAACATAACAAAATGTGGAAAAAGTGATGCGCTGTGAATACTTTCTGGATGTACTGTATGTTGGTTACATTCAGCCTCATTGATAGATTCTCTGTGTGTATTTTTAGACCCAGCAGAAAGACAGCAAAAGGACTAAATGAATTGTGGGGAACACTACAATACATTCCAGCAGCCCCATTTCTATGAAACACCTTGACACCTTGGCAGTCTACAACTAACTTTATCATAATTTTTTATAATAAATGTAGAAGCATCATGTCTTTGTTGTATTATAAAGTACTGATCTTTTAAAATAATCTTCCTAGCAGCTTAAAAACAGCTAAGTAAACTCTGTTTCTATATATAACCTTTCTATGGTGAACACAAATCGCATTACTTTCTACAACTGCAGCTTGATTCATTTGGGGCATACGGTGAGCATGCAGAAGGAACTGAGCCGGCAACCGCTGGCTTTGCAGTCCTTAACCCCTGGTCCACACTTACTGCCAGAGAAAACAAACACAGTTGTCAAATTGGGCATAGTGGTTTTGTTCCTGCCCTCATCATGTTTATTTATCGTTACTTGTTACAATTCCCCTGCGTCCTGCTTCATCTTTCCCATGGTTCTATCCCAGAAGAAACAGGCCAGTAATGATTGGTGAGCCAATGCCACATTAGGCTTTAGGGTCACTTCACTGCTGTTTCTCATTCAGTGTGGTCCCTACATGGTGGTCCCTTTCTCCCTTATAAATGTTTATTGTTTTTATGCTGCACTTTATGCTTTGCTATAATGAAAATACGAAACCAAAGTGATCTTTTTACAAAGATGTAAATGACATCTTTTCAGATTAGAGTCCAATACAGAAATTCAAAATGTCAAAAATGTCTGGAAGGGTAGGAAAGGCAGGGTCCAGGAGGTTGGACAACTAAAGTGATGTCAGCAGTGGAACAGCCGTCAATATTCCATTCTGAAGAGGGAGGTGGAGAGAAGACATTTACACACAGCATCAACCCTTAGTCTGGCACATTTGAGCACATCTCACCAGTTTTAGCATCATTACATTGGTTACCCATGTCATTCAGAACTGACTTTAAAATACTACTAATGGTTTATAAAGAGTTAAATAATCTCACTCCTTCCTGCATTTTGGAATGCCTCCCCCCCATACTCCAAGTTGTAACCTTAGATCTTCAAATGGAGGTCTGCTTATAATTCCAAGAGCTAAGTTTAAAAGAAGTGGTGAGGCAGCCATTTTCTGTTATGCAGCTAAAATCTGGAATACTTTACCAATAGAAATTCATCAGGCTAATACTGTGGAACATTTTAAAATACATCTAAAAATGCATTACTTTAATATGACTTTTTCATAACTACATTTTAGTTGAATTCCTGATAGACTATATGGGCATGGAGTTATCATATTCTTAAGTGGTCTGCAATCTGTACTAGTTTCTACGATTCTCTGCTGTCTTTTCTGGTTCATCAGTGATGGTGATCTGCTCCACCACCACCTGATTAAAGCACCATGCAGCCCCCTGAGATGATGGAATGAAGACAGGTGTTTCATCTGTCCATAAGACCAACTTCATCAAATTCTATCATGTACAAAGAGGACTGATTTAAGAACATTTATGTTAGGTTGAATTCCCAGTGGGAGATGAGAGGTCTTTTGGCCTTGGAACCCTAGCAGATTTTGTTTATTCTTCAGCATAACTGAATTGTTTTTTGTTTTTTTCTGTTCTCCCGGCCATCTGACTTTACATTGTATTTTGTTACTTATTCTTTAATATTATTTCCTAATCTTAATTGTTTTTTTTTTTCATGTCTTGCAAAGGACTTTGTGCTACATTGTTTGTATGAAGAAGTGCTATATCAATAAATGTTGTTGTTGGTGTGTAAGTGCCATCAGCAGAACCCTTAAGCTACCTCCCAAGCTCATGCGAGTGACAGTACATATAGTATGCTGTGTTACGGATGCTTTCAAACTTAGTTACTTAGGTGCACTTTTTGCAATTTCCATTACATTTTTGGTTTGTTTAGGTAGATGTGAACATGCCAATCACACTCTGGTAAGGAACACAACAATTGAACTTGAGACCCTTTGGAAAACGTGGTCTCAATTCGGTACCAAGAAAACCCTGGAGATATGAATGTGATCTGATTCAGGACCGATAAAACTACAAGAAATATTGTATATTATGCATGAAATTGTGAATGCTATGGTAGCCATGCTAAGCATTTCATCCATCCATTATCCAACCCGCTATATCCTAACTACAGGGTCATGGGGATCTGCTGGAGCCAATCCCAGCCAACACAGGGCGCAAGGTAGGAAACAAACCCTGGGCAGGGCGCCAGCCCACACACACACACCAAGCATACACTAGGGACAATTTAGGATCACCAATCCACCTAACCTGCATGTCTTTGGACTGTGGGAGGAAACCCACACAGACACAGGGAAAACATGTAAACTCCACACAGGGAGGACCCGGGAAGCGAACCCGGGTCGCCTAACTGTGAGGCAGCAGCACTACCCAGTGCTCCACCGTGCTGCCCATGCTAAGCATTTGTTGTTAGTAATTAGGGAATTTCATTCACAGCCTGATGAGTTGAGGGTTAACATGGAGCATTAAAAACAACTAAAAGATAAAATAAATATGTCTATACAATGATCAGCCATAACATTAAAACCCCTGACAGATCAAGTGAATAATATTGATTATCTCATTACAATGGCACCTTCAAGGGGTAGGATATATTAGGTAGCAAGTGAATGATCAGTTTTTGAAGGTGATGTGTTGGAAGCAGGAAAAATTGTCACGCTTAAGGATCCAAGTGACCTTGAAAAGGGCCAAACTGTGATGGCTAGATGACGGGGTCAGAGCATCTCCAAAACAGCAGGTTTCACCCAAGGTGAATCGTAGGGCATGTGAGAACATGAGGGCAACCATTAAGAAAGATATCAGGGAGGCTAAAAGACAGTTGGAGAGGAATATTGCAGATAAGGCGAAAGACGACCCAAAGACATTCTTTCAGTATTTTAGTAGTAAAAGAACAGTCAAGGAGGAATGAAGTGCATCATTAATAGTAAAGGGGAAATAAAAGATACAGACAGTGAAATAGCGGATGCCCTAAACTTGCCTTTTTCTGAGGTCTTCACAAGTGAGGAAGTGGATAACCTCTCAGCAGTAAATGGGACTACTAAGGAAGTTCGGAGAGATTTAGAAATTGTAGAGGGAGAAGTGCTGCTCAGATTAAATAAGATGAAATCAAACAAATCACCAAGACCAGATAATATTTACCCTCGAGTTCTTAAGGAGGCTAGCGAGTACATATATAGACCATTGACACATATTTTTAGGAAGTCACTGTACACTGGGAAGATTACTAAGGACTGGAAAATGGCAAATATTATCCCATTATATAAAAAAGGTGACCGAGCAGATCAAAGCAACTATAGGCCAGTAAGCTTAACATGCATCACAGGAAAATTAATGGAAGAAATTATTAAGGATAAGATTGCGCAGCACAGGACAGGAGTTATTCTGAACAGTCAGCATGGGTTCGGAAGAGGGAGGTCATGTTTTACCTACATGCTGGAATTCTATGAGGAAGCAACAAAAGGATACGATCAAAGTGGAGCTTATGATATTATTTATCTTGACTTTCAGAAAGCATCTGATAAGGTGCCACATGAGAGGTTGGGCATCACACTGAAAGAAGTGGGAGTTCAGGGTGATGTTTTTAGATGGGTGCAGAATTGGCTCAGACACAGGAAGCAGAGGGTGATGGTGCGAGGAAACTCATCATAATTGGCCGATGTTAAGAGTGGTGTTCAACGGGGGTCAGTGCTAGGGCTGCTGCTGTTTCTAATATATATAAATGATTTAGATAGGAATATAAGTAACAAGCTGGTTAAGTTTGCAGATGATAACCAAGATAAATGGATTAGCAGATAATTTGGAATCCATTTTATCATTACAGAAGGATTTGGACAGCATACAGGCTTGGGCAGATTTGTGGCAGATGAAATTTAATGTCAGTAAATATAAAATATTACACCTAGGAAATAAAAATGTTAGGTTAGAATACACAATGGGAGATCTGAAAATCGAGAGTGCACCAAGATGTCAGAACACACAGAGCATCACAGCTTAATGTGTATGGGGTTACGTAGCTGCAGACAGGTCACAGTGCCCATGCTGTTACATGGCCACAAAACTGGGTTACTCATGGAGAAATCTATGTGTGTTAACCTGGTTTCTCAGAGATAAATAACCCAATTTGTCTAACAGGAACAAGGGTTTATGTGGCATTTTAGAAACCAGGTTTCTGTGAATAACCAGGTTTTTGAAGTGCATGTAAATTTCTTTCTGGGCAAAAAATGTTTCTGCTTAATAAAAGAAGTCCACAACATACCCACTGGGTGTTTAACTTAGTAAACTTAGTTTGCTTAAAAGGTTTCAGTATGAAACACAACCCAAGAAACTGGAAATTGAAGCAAAGTAACAAATCATCTCTATTAGTGTGAAAATCCCTTTAATTTAAACTTTTAACTAAATTGACTTCAAGTGAAAGATGGGAACTTTTCAGAATTATTACCATTAGAGCACTGGTTGATGGAGGGGGATTGAAATGACATAATCATACAGTCCAGAAAGGCTGGCTGCAGAGATGGGGCCTCTGAGTCAGTAAGTGGTATATTGACTCAAAGTGAACAAGTGGGCCTCTGACTTCTTTACTGCATTTGGACAGGTATCATCTTACGCAGCAGCAAGCTCTGTATATTTCAGGTTTGAAGACCCCTCTCCATACTTGCCCTTCACAAGAATACACTGGTCACAAACCCAGGGTACCTGAGTCATTAAGTGGTAACATCATCCATTTGAGCTGAAGGAAAATTCCTTTCCCTAGATCGGACCATTTAACTGTATCACCCTGCCTTTTAAATCTGGGAGAGCAATGAGCAAAAGTTCAATTAAAACCCCTATGTCAGAACTGAACTGGTGGGCTTACCTGAAGATCTGTAGCCTTTACGTATTTATAAAGGATATGGCTCTGGAAAAACTCGCCTTTTTGTCAGTTTACCTTCTGACTCCACGACTGCCTACCTTTCGAACACTTTTCTGTATTCCTGTACACCACATTGTCTTCTGATATTCAACTTTATTAATGACCACAGTCATTTGTGCACCCCAGACCTTCTCAGCCACTCCCTGGCCTTAATTTGCCCCCCATGGCAGTAATGTCAGCTAAGGTCAATCTCATTATTGTGAGCCCCTGACTGCACCCTGTCACCTACTGTATTAGGAAACATCAAGAAGACAGTTAAATTAGGTTGTGTCTTCATAAATCTTCACTTTCCACCCCAGCAGCTCTACACCTAGGCAACCACATTGCAGCGCAAGGGAAAAAAACAACTGGAATTTTCTTTGCTGCATTCCTTCATTCTTCACAGTGAGCTGTAAGCATACTTAGTGAACCAAAACAGTACTGTCTCTAAATCATAGAGGCTGTCCTCAATTAAATCGTCATTGGATAGGGTAATATAATTAATTTGCACCTTTGCTCACTTCAATATCATGCCCCAGGATATGTCTATATGTATTGTATTTTATCATTATTATTTCCCTTCTATTCAAATCAATAAGAATAATGCCAGGATCATTTTATAATCACCTAAATAATGAACAGCCTCAAAGCCCATCGAAGAGCCGCTCTGAAACGTTTACTCTAGAAGGTCTGTAGCTAGAATGTGATCAATAATGCAATGATGCCTCAGAGATGAGCAGGCCCCTGTGTCACTTATCACTGCAGGAATTACACACACACACACACACACACACTTCTTTACTCAAATTACACTACTAGGACAAGAGTTTAGCAGATTTGCAATAGAGAAGCTCACTTCCACTTCAAGGCTACCCATCTTACACAGGGGACTTGCTAATCCTTCCCCTGTCATCTTTGCGACAACATTAGAAGTGGTATTATTGCATATTGAGTGATTTATTTATTGTTTTATAAAAGGCCCAACCATGAAAGGCCTAAAGAATACTCTAGCATTTTCAAATACAACACTAGAGTCAACCATGTACTCTGAAAGGTTCATCCATATGCTGTGGTGGTTAAGACTTTGGAGCTCAATCGCTGAGGTTGCAGGTTCAACTCCTGCTACTGGCACTGTGTGTCCATGAGTAAGTCACTTCACCTGCCTGTGCTCCAACTGGGATAAAGAAATGTAATCAATTTTGTCTCAGATTGTTGTAAGTCACCTTGGAGAAAGGCATCAGCCTGTTGAACCTCGTTATTTCAGTATTGGGTTGCCAGGACAGCCTATTCTGGCGGAGTGGTGGCTCTGAGGCTAAGGATCTGTGCTGGTATCCAGAAGGTTGCCGGTTCAAATCCCTGTCATTGCCAAAAGAGATCCTACTCTGTTGGGCCCTTGAGCAAGACCCTTAACCTGTAATTGCTCCAGGGGTGCTGTACAATGGCTGACCATGTGCTCTGACCCCAAGGGGTATGCAAAAACTAACAAATTCCTAATACAAGAAATTGTATAAGGTGAAATAAAGAACAAAAAAAAAAGGACAGAGCCAACATTGAAAGTGACTCCAACACTGTGAAACACTCATCTTATCCATTCAATTAGTGAACCCACTTTATCCAGTTTTATTGTTATGGCATGCTGTGAAAAGTGCTTGTGGTAGAATGAATATAGAGTCTGTGGTAGTGTAGAGTTTTTAAACTATGACAGTGCAGCTCAGGCTTGTGGGTGTATGCACGTGCTGCTGCATGCACCGGCCCTGGAGTGTTTAATGGGGAACTTGGCTGATCGCACATACTTGTGTAAACGCAATCGGTGCAGCCGGTTTCCTCCTTGACACTTTGTAGGTCATTAAGCAAAGCATCTTCATCCAGAAAGGTATTAAAGGAGCCTAAGTAGAGGAAGAAGAAAGAATCAAACGAGAAAGAAAGCAACAGGGAGAGAAAATGAAAAGAAGGTTCATGTAGAAAAGAGCACAGATCAGGAGTATGAGCTGGTGCAGAGCACAAGAGACATGGGATTTGGGAAGTGACTCCGCAGAGAATAAGAGGATGGCACTCCAGGGGCAGGTCGTTCCTACTGAGCTTCCAGGGAGCAGAAACAGCCAAAGGACTTCAAAGGTCTTCCAAAAGACGCCAAAGAATGGCAGTAGGACAATGGAGCCAGGCTTTGGGTTCCCAGTGGATCACTGACTGAGGTGACTGGGACAAAAGCGGTTTTAATAAATGCTGGTGTCTCCGTCACACTAAGGAGACCCAATGGCTGAACGAGGATGAGACAGGATAGAAAGGCACAAGGGGGATGAAAGGAAAAAGGGGGATGATTTCATCTCCCAGGTTTTATTCTTGATTTTTTCATTCTTTTGAATTATTTATTAATGGAGTGATTTTTAACTCCCACGTAAGAGTACTTGTTTTTATCATGGACTATTTATTTATTTATTTATTGTGAAGACTTTGCACCTCGTTGTTTGCACTTTCATTTATTGTTTTGGAATAAAAAACATGTGCACCAGTCTTGTTATTGTGTGTCCTCATTGCACTCACCATCCTGGTCATGATTACCAATGACCCGGGTTCAAGGTAATGTCATAGGTATCACAGAGAAATACAGAATAACAATTGCTTATCTGGTTAATAGTGAGGGTGCACAGAACGAGACAGAAGGAACTCAGTTAAAGAACACATTGAAGCTTTTAGGGTAAAGAAAATGTTAAGCGCCCATCATCGTGTCATGATTTAAGTGTGTTAGTCAGAGTTGTTCTGTTTTACTGAGGTTTAATTTAATGTATATGTTTATATATATATAAATATGGGATTTAATATTTTGCTCGTAGTTCATTATAGCTGTAAATATCCTCACTGAGCAAATAATGAGGAACAGTTCACTAATTATGGGTAGGGCTTCCTTTAGCTCTCAGAACAGTCTCAGTTCTTCATGGCATGGATTCCACAAGATGTTGGAAACATTAGTTTGAGATTCTGCTCCATGCTAACGAGATTGCATCACCCAACTTCTGCTGGTTTGTCAGCTGCTCATTCATGCTGCACATTTATTGCTCCACCACAACCCAAGGGTGTTCTATTGGATTCAGATTGGGAAACTGGGAAGGCCAAAGAAGAACACTGAACTCATTGTCGCATTTGTGAAACCAGTTGGAGATGACTTTTGCTTTGTGACGTTGTGCATTATCATGCTGGAAGTAGCCATCAAAATATGGGTAAATTATGGCAATGAAGGGATGCACATGGTCAGCAGCAATACTCAGATAGGCCATGGCATACAAACCATGACTGATTGGGATTAACAGGCCAAAACTGTGCCAAGAAAACATTCCCCACACCATTACATCACCACCATCAGCCTGGACTGTTGACAAAAGGCAGGCTGGGTGCATGGATTCATGCTGTTGGTGCCAAATTCTGAACCTACCATCTGTGTGCCCCAGCAGAAATCAAGATTCGCCAGACCAAGTTATGTTTTTCCAGTTTTTCAGTTTTGGTGAGTCTGTTCCTGTTCTTGGCTGACAGGAGTGGATCCCAACTTAGTCTTCTGCTATTATAGTTCATCCATCTGCCTCAGGGTTTGACACGATGTGCATTCTGAGATTCTTTTCTGTACAGCACAGTTGAACTGAGTGGTTAACTGACTAGAATACAAACCAGCCTGACCATTCTCCTCTGACCTCTTTTATCAGGAAGGCATTTCTGTCTGCAGAACTGCCGCTCTCTGGATGTTTTCTTGTTTTTGCACCATTCTCAATAAACTTTAGACTGTTACATGTGAAAATCCCAGGAGTTCAGCAGTTACAGAAATATTCAAAGCAGCCAACAATCATACCACGGTCAATATCACTAAAATCTCATTTTTTCCCATTCTGGGGTTTGATGAACATTAACTGAACTGTATCTGCATGCTTTTATGTGTTGTGCTGCTGCCACAAGCCTGGCCGATCAGTTAAGTGCATGGCGAAGCAGGTGTACAGATATTCCTAACAATTTGCTCAGTGAGTGTACATATAAGCCTGTGCTGAAGAGCACTATACAAAAAGTAATGTTAATCGAGTTCAACTTTTATTTCACTGGGAGAGCTAAAATTAAAGTTAATTTTGATGTATTGGAAATTTGAACAGCTTGATGGCTTAACTGTAATTGTGATTGTTAATTCTTTATTTTATTTTAAATATTTTCACACTCTATGTTTATACTGTATGTCACTGAGTTCTAACAAAGGCTGACCTGAGCTGTCTTGCTCTTTGCTTACACAGGTCATGCTTCAATATATTGTCTTTAGTGTAAGTGCCGACAAGATCCCTTGTTGCTTATTTCGTTAAGCAATTAGAAAAGCCACTGAGGAGTTTAGAATCAGTAAATTATGGGACTAGTTAGGTTAAGTGGACAGATAAGTGACCAATAGGCAGTTTCCCTGTCCCTTAAGGCTAACGGGTTTGCCAGCTAAAGATTTATACAAACCAACAAAAAAAATATACTGTAGCCTCAAAGTAGTAGTAGTAGTAGTAATATTGTCACATGTACAGAGTGCATTGAGATGACAGGTATAACTCCCAGAAAAAAATTAAATTCTAACAATGCCTGGAGTAAATATAATTTGTTTACTTGCAGTTATGGATACCATCTTTATGCGATGCAAAGTTCAACTAGAGAAAACCTGGAAAGAAAATAGTGACAGACAAATGCAGTGAATTTATATTTGATATTTGGTACACTGTATTAATCCCCAATGTGACAATGTGGCATCTGGAAATTTAACATAACATTTTAAGACCCACGTGATCTAATTCTGAGTGGGTAAGGAGGGTGTGTGTAGTCATTCATTGTGTTAACATCAGGTACAAAGGCCAGACGTGGCAACAGTCCAATGCAGGAATCACTCACACACCAAGCCACTTTGGAATCATCAGATAACTTCCCTGCATGTTTTTAGGGAGAGATAGATAGATAGATAGATAGATAGATAGATAGATAGATAGATAGATAGATAGATAGATAGATAGATAGATAGATAGATAGATAGATAGATACTTTATTAATCCCAAGGGGAAATTCACATACTCCAGCAGCAGCATACTGATACAAAAAAAACAAACAAAAAAAAAACAATATTAAATTAAAGAGTAATAAAAATGCAGGTAAAAACAGACAATAACTTTGGATAATGTTAACGTTTACCCCCTCCGGGTGGAATTGAAGAATCGCATAGTTTGGGGGAGGAACGATCTCCTCTATCTGTCAGTGGAGCAGGACAGTGACAGCAGTCTGTCGCTGAAGCTGCTCCTCTGTCTGGAGATGACACTGTTTAGTGGATGCAGTGGATTCTCCATAATTGACAGGAGCCTGCTCAGCACCCGTCGCTCTGCCACGGATGTCAAACTGTCCAGCCCCATGCCTACAATAGAGCCTGCTTTCCTCACCAGTTTGTCCAGGCGTGAGGCGTCTCTCTTCTTTATGCTGCCTCCCCAGCACACCACTGTGTAGAAGAGGGCGCTCGCCACAACCGTCTGACAGAACATCTGCAGCATCTTATTGCAGATGTTGAAGGACGCCAGTCTTCTAAGGAAGTATAATCGGCTCTGTCCTTTCTTACACAGAGCTTCAGTATTGGCAGTCCAGTCCAATTTATCATCCAGCTGCACTCCCAGGTATTTATAGGTCTGCACCCTCTGCACACAGTCACCTCTGATGATCACGGGGTCCAGGAGGGGCCTGGGTCTCCTAAAATCCACCACCAGCTCTTTGGTTTTGCTGGTGTTCAGTTGTAGGTGGTTTGAGTCGCACCATTTAACAAAGTCCTTGATGAGGTTTCTATACTCCTCCTCCTGCCCACTCCTGATGCAGCCCACGATAGCATATGTAAGGAGAAACAAAATACTCAGAGGAAAACTCACATGGACACATAGAGAACAAGCAAACTTAATGCTGGCCTCATCAAACCCAGATTACCACTTCTATGAGGTGGATGGTTTGTGTTATTCACTATGACAGGGAAATATGTTATGTGGCATTTAAATCATTAATAGAGCACAGATTGCAAAGAACTTTTAGAATATGAATGTAAAAGTGATGGAAATATGAAACTGGAAAAATGCGAAAGGGAAAGGTGCATCATCCTATAAGGTTTCAAAACTGTCCTGGTGAGGAGAGTAAAAATAAATAGCGATGACACCTAATTGTCTGTTAAAATGAAAATCTGTCATCTCACAGGGATATCTATTTAATTGTCTCAATATGACTAATGTTTTCAGTATAACTGTGAAAGATTATACTGCACTAGAATCTGAACCCACTCCAATTTAGGGTCCAAGGCGGGGTCTGGAGTCGACAGCATCCTATAACAGTTGCACACAAGGCAGAAGCCATCTCTGGACAGAGCGGCTGTCCACCACAAATTTTCCAATTCAGAAAGCCAATTGAGGTGTAGAATGGTGGGCACCCATTCCATGCACTTTTCCCTGAGAGACATTTACAGAACCGTGTTGAAATTAGGCTTTGACTTTGTTCTTACTTTGAAACTCTTCAACACTCATCTCCCCCTCCACAGCACAGTACAATAAATCACAAAGCAGACCACCATAACACTTTCTGTTCTCTTCCACTCTTTCTTCACTGCCTTCTCTGCTCCTCCGGCAAGTTTCATTCTCCTCCTCCCAACTCTGGCTCCTGGATTGAAGGCAGTGGGCTTCTTTTATCCTGCAACCTGGAATACGTCTGGTGGCCCTTTGGTGTGATCCAGAAGCACTTCCGGGTCAGGTGGGAACCTGATGGAGTAGGGCTCCAGAGTCCCTGCAGCACCCCCTGGTTGCACCCACAGGACCCAACAGAGCTGAGTAACAGAACTCTATCTCCCATGAAGCTCTTTGGAAATCTGTGGTGCTGTAGCCACCATGGGGAGCTTCCATCTAGCATTCCAGGGGAGATTATGCCCTATGCATGCTCTCTACCCTGGCCCTTCCAGTATAAAGGCATCCCAGCCAGGCAAGGGCGCTGGCCTTCTGCCACAGCAGGAATTAATCCATGATAAGGTGTCAATGCAATATAAAAATATAACAGCATAACATTCTTAATCCTATTTAGGAGTGTACTGAGCTAGACACTCTCTCAGAAGCAGTGGGAGTAAACCAGGAGCCAAACCTTGGCATGGTACCAACCAGTCTGAGAATAAAATTCAATCACAATGTACAAAACAACATGCATTAGGATCATCATTGGGTAGAAGTCAGGAAGCTACTCTGCATGTGGTGCTAGTCCGTCTCAGAGTCCACTGCTGCACACACCAACTCCACCAGTCCCCAGCCAACTTACCTTGCACATCTTTGGGCTGTGAGAGGAAACACAAAACACCTGAAAAAAAATGGCATGCAAATATTGGGAGAGTTCTGCAAACTCCCCACAGACACAAAAATTGAACTAGGGATGCTAAGTGCACAAGACAGCAGTACTAATCACTGTGCCACATTTTCACATTACTTTTATATTAATTTCTTGAAAGCTTCTAATCAGGGCTGGCCATTGATGCCCTAGGCAAAGCTGTAAATGGTTCCTCCCAGAGGCCAATTGTATGGCCCGTACTGTGACATAAAAGTTTCATAAATATAGGATTAATGCTGTTTTACTCCTTTAATGTAGTGCCACCTAAACTATATAACAGTTTAAATGGTTTATGAACTAATTTATATTTCCACATTCATGTATGAATTTTATGTGGACTAGAGGTATATATGAATTTTAATAAATCTCACAATTCTTGGTAAAAGATGCCAAAAAACCTAGCAGTCTACTACAGATATTAAGTAACTGAAATTAAATTTCACTTAATATTTCAAAACCAAGAATGTTTTATTTGCAGAACATGTAAACACAAAGGTAATAATAAAAAAAAAATATAACAGTGTAACATAAAAAAATTGATTGGAAAGACAATTTCCCTTCGGGGAATTATTAAAATATAGCAAATCAAAAAAAAAGTAAATAATAATATGTTTAATATAGTTATTTACAATTATAAAAATACAAATTGCTGACATTCAAAATTGCTTTTTTTCCTGAGTTCTTCTTTGCAAACTTCAGAACAGTTTTGTTTAAGTTCACTCTCCACTGATAAGGTTGCTAAAAATCATGACATAGATATCCTTATACAATAGTAGCTGTCCCCCGCGGATCTGCCCGTGTAGTAATGAAACAGGACAAACTTTAAAAATCAATAAACAAACAGGTATCGCTAGCTAAGCGGAGGCAGGGGACGCTCCAACACGTGGCCTGAGGTAGAGCGACTCGAAATGAGGCTGGCTCATGAGTAAGAAGGGCCCCACCCAGCTCCCCACTCCTGATGTCACGCTTCCCCCTCTCCTCAGCCCGCAGCCTCTGTCTAGGATTAACGCGAATATATTGCTCTTGCAAGTGAACTATGATACTTAGAGCAATGAGAAAAATCGCAAAATCAACCGGAATGTTCAAGCAAATTATAGAAAAAAACCCAATCTAAATCTGTTAAGTAGTTCTCTCGTTCACTACTTAAGCAGTGGCAAAGGTACGCCCCGAGGCTGGCGTGTGAGTGAGGAGGGCCTGCCCAACTGAACCCACTCTCTTGGATTTGTGCATATAAATCGTTACCTCAAACGAACTATGATACTTAGCGTAATGAGAGAAGTCGCAAAATCAACTGGAATGTTCAAGTAATTTATAGAAAAAAACCTGACATAAATCCGTTAAGTAAAAAGCAGATAGACAGACAGACAGACGTTGGATTCTTTATATACTGTACAGAGATTATATAAATGGCTACTATGCTGTATAATTGTGCTTCTGTATAATTTTCACTAACTCGTGTTATTACTATTTTAGAATTGCTATTATAATAATATAAAGCAGGCATAATATACATTTTATTAAATGCAATTCAAGAAATGTCAGATTTGTAAAGTGTACGCTGACTAGTTTAGCGGTTTGGCAGGACTCCAGCCTTGCAGTATTTTCGTTCCTCATATTGTGTGGAATCATAGCAGATACCCAAGCAATTCCTTTAAAACCACTCGTAATGGTAATGCGCTGTGCTTGCAAATTAATTGAAGAAAAAAAAAAGAAAATTTTATGTATTTATTCAAAAATCTACATCAACCAAAGGTTGAAATAAGGATGGAAAATACCCCATAGGATAAAAAAACAAACTTGCTGAAAGGGAAACAGAACCACAGCAACGGTAAAACTATGAACCTGCACCGGAAAAAAGTAAAGAAACAAGAATATTCAGTGTACACAAAGCCTCTGTGAGTGGGATTCACCCTGGGATTGGGAAGACCACCCATAACGGGCTTGTGTAGGTCATCAAACATTAAGATTAGGATACTAGTCTAACTAGACTGTTAGGATACAATAAAATATAAAACAGTATAATGTTAATGGAAGTCAGGCAGTTGCTTTGAGTCCGAGTGTTTGTAAGTCAGTGTCTGAATTGGTTTAGAAAATGCCAAATTTTTTTTGCAAATTTTGCTTCCGTAAGTAACTGCCTCATCCCCCTAAATGCTAGAGGTGACCCTGCTTCAAATAATAGTAATATTAAAAATTCAAATGTATATTTAATTATATTAAGCTAATGTTGATGGCAATGGAAGAATTGGTAAAAATACCAAATTAAATAAATCACTAGTGTAGAAAAGGCAAGCAAAAGTCTATCTGACCTAAGCTAAGAGACTACTGAAGAATAACTAAATAGATGAAGTTTAAAGTTCTTCACCTACCAATATACAGTATGTAAAAGGAGAAAAAAGAAGCTTGATTAAGTAAGCAGTCCAATTAAAGGTGTAAAAATACCTTTCCTTCCAGAGTGAGAGTACAATGAAAATCAGCACGTAAGTTTAATAGTCTGTTTGAAAGGAGAATTCAGAAAAACCTTCGTTAACAATGGATTTTAATCTGAAGGCAGTATTAATTTGTAACGTGGACATAGATGGAATAAAGCCTCTGTGTGCTATAAAACATTTTAAAGATTAAAAACGATGAATATGTTTTTTTAACACTACATCTTATAAATAATTTGTGTGCGGTAATAGCATACTTATTAACAAAATCGCATAATTTCAAGGCTTTGAGCAATTCTCACTTTAGATTACTGCCAGCTACACCTAGTAAACTGTGTTTACTCAAAGCTCTTTTTCACAGTGAACACAAGATGTTTTAAACGTACCGAGTAAAGTGTCTGTCAAGTTTCCACTACTGAACAATTTTTGACTTTTCAAAATATATCAGTTCAAAAGCTTTCCATCAAGATCAAGGTTTTAGTCTCGTTAGTTCACATAGAGATTCTAAAATCCACCAGCAGGTCGCTGTCTTCAGACGAAAAGCCAGCATTTACATTTTTTGTAACATTTTATTGTCTTTCAATCTTTAAAGTCTTGAGTCAGTTTCACATAATCGTGAGTTTTTTGTTTCATGTTACAAAGGTCTCTGTTATTATGGCACAGTGATTAGTGGTGTTGCTGCCTCACAGCGTGTCGAGTCTCCCATTTAAATCTCAGTCTCACCAGTGACTGTGTGGAGTTTTCTCAGGCTGCCTTATTTATTTATGTCTAGTTAGTTGAAGTGACTCTGATTTAGTTCTGTGTCAGTGGGTGTCCACCAATAGACTGGTATTCCATCCAACGCTGGTCACTACATCATAATCAGGATAAGCCCAGAATCTGCAATGGATTTAAAAAGGGAATGATTGGATGTGTTTAATAGGTTGCACTTGGTACTGGTAAGTGACAGGCACTAAGTGACGATACCAAAAGTGTTTGATTTCTGACCACTAGTCTCAGTCTATGAGTGACACAAAGACGACAATGTGTTATGGACATGACTTATGAGCAGAAAGTAGAAAAACTATTTTGTGAAAAGTTTTTATAAGATTATTATCGTTTCTTCTAATTGACGGTGAGTAAGTAAAATGCTGATGATAATGAGATGAAGACAATACGTTTTGCTGAATGTTTTTTAGTAGTGTGCATTATGACAGATTACCGGCTGGCAAAAGTTTACCAGAAGCAGAAGGGTCAAATGTATAAAAGAAGCAGTGTAAGAAACCCAAGCTGATAGCCATGAAAGTCCCTTTTAAACCAGGAAGAGATGAAATAAAAGCCACAAGGGTTCAGTAAAATTGCAAGAACTGGCTGAGGGTTCTGTCTCAAGCTATATACAGTATGGGGTCTATTGGTACCTTTTAGATGGCAACGCATAAACCAAGCAGTGATCAGTTGTAATTCTGCTCCCTGCAGAACATGTCTAGTAGCTCAAAAGTTATTATAAAAGAGACAATGGACCAAGCAACCCCCCGGGAGGCTTTGTGGCCTGACATTCCATGACCTTCCTTGACCATTCCTTGCTGTTTCTTGTTTCCTGCAGAAGAGGTTTAGCAAATAAACTCTGCCAGTTTCTCTTCCATCTCTAATCCATCATTAGGATTGTGATCAAAACCTTATTATCATAACTGGCAAAGTTGGAGATTGTACTGAGAACACATCTAGCAATTCAACACAATATCTACACATGACAGCAAATGAGCTTGGCAATTTTCTTTTTTTTTAATAGAGATCTTTATTTGAATATTAAATGACAGGGAGTGGCATGCAAAATAAAAGCATTCAAACACTTCCTGACAGAAGGTGTCAAAGGTGCAAATTTCACAGCATGAGAAACGTGGCTTGTTTCAGGGATTTTTTTGTGAAGCAAAAACACAATTCTATTTAACATGGATCATCTCACTCATCACTAGCTATTAGGCCAGCAACGCTCAAATATACATAACATCGTATCCTTCCTCTTTTCATACCTTTCACTAGGCCTCTCATCACACAATTAATCTTAGGCAGAACCTCACATATACCGCCTGTAATCCTTATCCAACTTCATGTGAGACGCATCCTTGAAAGCTGATACACACAAGGACAGACTCAAAAATATGACACAACATAAGACGTGTACGGCAGATCCTTCTCCTCATTATTTATGGAATTCGCTGCACAGAAAGCAACTTGCCTGATCACCCTAAGTTATTAACACAGAGACTCCTTTGGAATGTTGTGCTCAAGCTCCCCTGATCAGTCTGTCACTTTGTAATACATGATAACAGCTTTCTGCAGTGTAGCAAGTTTCAATAACTCCTCACTCACTTCTTCTTACTCTGTGTTACAGTTCAGAACTTCAGTAGTTTCCTTAGCACCAGGCATAGACAAAAGTCAAAAAGCAGTTGAGTTTCACTATGTATATTTGTAAAGTTAGAGACGTGACAGAATTTGCTGAATTGTATTTAATTGATAGTTTCCATCAAGGGGACTCAGTGGCATGTTTGCTTAGCACTGCTGTCTCATATCCCACAGAGATGTGTTATGCAAGTGCTCCCTGCTTCTTTGTGGAACTCTAGCCAACTCCTGACAGGTATGAATGGGTGTAAATGTTAGCTGTATCATTCCACCTGCCACTGGGACAGGCTCTTCCTCCCTGAAATGAAAAAGTGAGCTCAGAAAATGATGAATGGGTGGGCTTTACCGGTGCTAATACTGAAGACTGCTGTCAAGTGGATCATACGTTATGAGGTAAAAAGAGATATTAAATTACCTCTAGGAATTCTGCATTGTTTGATTTAAGTCAGCATACCAATTATCTAAGATGTCTCACCCTTGGTCAATATGTAGAGCTTCTGTTCCTACTTAATCTTCTTCAAGTTCAAGTTCAAGTTTATTGTCATGTCTTCATACTTCAATGAAATTCATACTTGCGTGTCATTGTCAGAATATCATTCAATGAATGCAGCTCATAGATAGACTGGGGTTTCAGAACCATTTCTCCTGGATCTATGAGATAGCAGCATTAACTCATGTGCTACCATAATCATAATAATCTCAATGTGTAAAAGAAAGAAAGAAAGAAAGAAAGAAAGGAAGGTAGGAAGCTGTTATGAATGTAACACATTGCTTCACCAATCAATAATATGCATATTATAATGAAAATTTTAAGAGATAGATAGATAGATAGATAGATAGATAGATAGATAGATAGATAGATAGATAGATAGATAGATAGATAGATAGAAATGTATTTGTCCCATCAGAGAAATTTAGGATATATACAGGGGTAGGCAAAACTAGGCTTACAGTTGTGAGTACGTGAAACACAGAGTTTGTATTATTTGTCATCTTATTTTTCTTTTTTTCTTCTTCTTCTTATTATTAAAGTTTGTTTGAGTGTAGCAATCATAACCTGCATGTCTTTTTCCATATGAAATCTGTAATCCTACTTTACCCACCCTTGTGTTTGTAAATATAGATAGATAGATAGATAGATAGATAGATAGATAGATAGATAGATAGATAGATAGATAGATAGGGTAGTACACAAAGAAGCAGCCCTGTTTTACTCCCAGTTTCATTGAGTATTATTTGCAATAAAAGAATTATGAATATTAAATAGACATGAAAAGAAATTTTGTTTTACTATTATTATTGAAGACTATTATAAGAGAATGCTGTTGACCATTTTGAAGGATGTGTTGAAAATAGACTGCACCATCAGCGATGCAAAGATCCGTGTGTTGCAACAGGTATCAGCCAGTCTGTTGTGATAATCACCGTGTTCACTTCTTTGATATGACCCACTATGTCAGTGATAAACTGGGGAATGATCAGAAGCATATATTAATTTTGGTGCATTTCTGCCAGAACCAGGAGATTGCCACTTGTTCGCCAATTGCTGAATTCTGAATTTCCCAGAGCACTTGTAACAGAATTTTGTTCTGCAAATCTTTCACGTGTTAGCTTAAACTAGTCTGTACGAACACAGTTATATTTACATTTACGTATATTTACTTAGCAGATGCTTTTATTCAAAGTAACCTAAAAAGAGGTCAACCACAGGTGAGGAGTTCTGAAGAAAATGCAAGCTAGTTATATTTCCTTGGTTACAAAAACCTAACAAAGCCAATATCAGCGAGACAGAAATCCACCAAACAAGAGAGTCTTCAAACACTACTTAAGCACTTTGAGGGAGTCAGAAGTTTGAAAGGAGGTGGGCAACTCGTTCAACCAACTAGAAGCTACACATGAATAGAGTCTGGAAAATGCCTTTTATCGGCAGACCTGAGTGGGTGAGGAGTATAGGACCTCACAAGTATATCCATATATATAGGTGCTGACCCTTTGACTATTCTAGAGACAAAAACTAACACAATTAAATGCTAGTAGGAAGTTTCACTAGCTTTACCCGACTATGTTTACAACTGTTAAATGCATGGCGGGGCTTCTTTTTCATGCAACACCCTAAACAATTTATATACAAGAGCAAGTATTTGACAGTTTGAGCAGTTTATGCAATCTTACATTGTCTCTAAATCTAGTGGAATGAGTGCAAATGCTTCTATACTGTTTATTAGTATTAGTGAGGATCCCTCATTCCCAGCTTCACTGTCAGTTTGTTTCAGGCTAAGGCGAGCCACTTGGCCATCACCTGTTTCAGAGCATTCAAGCTTGCAGCTGACTGCTGTTGAAGTATCTAGTTGAGTGAAACCATGTTGTGTCACTGTCTTTGGCTTGAGTTTGCAGGTTTCTGCATTTCTTTAAAGTCCTAAGGTTCTTCCTGTTTTTAGAACAGTGTGTGTCCCTTGAAATTTAGAATCTAGGGTAATTATATTTATCTAATGCCTGGAGAACTGCCAAAGAATGGCACTGTTCCCGATGGGGTACAATCTGAAGCATTTGTTTTTTGGGGGAAAATGGGTGTGATCTTTAATTGATATACTGCATGTACTGAACAGAAGGCAGGTGTGTGCCTGTAATATTCAGCGAATGTTACACAGCCAATGAGGATGAACTCCATTGTTCATCTGTAAAATTCAGCAACCATAGATAGAGACACTAAGGCATTCCTCAAATGTCTGAGGAAGTAAAGTCAGTGAACAAGCTTCCTGACTATAGCCAAGGTGTGTTTTACTCACTTTAGGTTGTCAGTGATGTTCACTCCAAGAAAACTAAAGCTGCTGACCCTCTACACTGCTTCCCTATGGATGTAGATGGGTGTTTGGTGTGTCTTCTGCTTTCTGATCTCTATGATGAGCTTCTTGGTCTTGCTAACATTAGGGATGAGACTGTTGTCCTAGCATCACCAAGTTAGCAGGCAGATCTCTTCTCTGAAAGATGTCTTGTCATTTTTGGTGACCAGGCCTATGATGGTGGTGTCATCAGCAATTATAATGATGGAGTTGGAGCTCTGACTAGTTAGATAATCATAAGTGAACAAGAAGTAAAGAAGGGGACTTAACACATTGCCACATGGGGTGTGAGTGTTGAGGATCAGTGTAGAGGATGTGATGTTGCCCATCCACAAATGCTGAGGGGATGGCCAATACCCAGTTGCAGATTACAACTCTTAAGACCTTTTTGGTCAGCTTTGAGGATACAAATGTGTTAAATGTTGAGCTGTTGCCTGGGAATGGGGTCAAAGGGCAGTTTGAATGTGTCACAAGTAAATAATAATTGACACCATTTGCAGCTCCTTTTATATTAATGTATCAAAATAAACATCAGACCTATCCAAGCATGTTCATGACCATTAGGAGTCAGACGCTGTCCCAGGTGCATCAAGAATACAGAAAGAATCAACTCTGGATGGGGAGCAGGTCCATTACATGGACTGATGTAGAATCGCAAACCAAGCAGCAGGAGAAACCCTACAAAGACATGAGGAGAATGGGAAGCGATGTGCAAACGATGAACAGACATGGCATTCGAACCCAGGATGAGGGATCCAAGAGGGAGCAGCACTGCCCGGTCTAATTGAAGAATACTGTGAAGGTACACACTTTACTTAGCAGACTGGGAAAAAATGAGAGGATACCTCCTCCTGTAAATCATCTGGCTGCTGGAATAAAAAGGGTTGTTGAAAAATGAAGACGTCACTCTTTCTGTTTCATGACCAAGCTCACAGTGGCTACCTCTTCAATCTGTTCCATTAACATCATTTGAGCTACTCATTGAATTGTACATTACGTCTTTTAAAGGCTTTGGCTCTTGATTTCTCCCAACACTCCACCTTGCTGGTTTTATTTTCCCTGTAAGGTTTTGACTACAATCTCTCACTTCACACATTTCTGCTAATCTAGCTCTTTAGCACCAAATCAATTGAAGTCATTAGACGGATTTTCTCTTGTGTTAATTTGTAACACATGTAAAGTGTTAGAGCAGGGATGCTTAAAGAGGGTCTTGTGTTATTCCACTGTTGCAAGTATTTCTTGAAGCTTTACACTCGGAGTAAATTGAACCTGGCTGGTCTACTCTGTGAAGGCTTCTCATCATGCATCTTGGGCTAATTGGTGACTCTGAATTACCTCTGCATAATAAACGTGCCTAAAGACAGACTGGCACAACATTCAATATTGCTCAAAAGTTTGAAAATTCATAGATGGAGGATGTATTTAGATGACAGTGTTCTTCAAATTTCAAATACACAATACGTTTCTTTTCACATTTCTATATTAAGAGCAGCAGCAGGCTAAGTGATCCCTAAAAATGATTGGCTTTTGGTGATGGTCTGCAATGGCAGATGTTATGGTCCATTACCATAGCCACAAGCCTAATTATTTGAGTGTGTAATGTTAAAAATGTGTTCCAGATCTTAGAATGTTATTATTTACTCAAAACTGTCAATTAATCTTGTCAAATTATAGTAGTGTATAATTTAAGCATCAATCACTTTCTTAATGGCTCTTTCTTCACTCAAGATTTGTGAAAGACAGCATTGTACATGAATAGGCGAGCATGTATTCACCATCATACAAATATGCTCTGTTTTGCTTTTTGATGGAAATTAAGCAAAACTGTTTTATACCGGCATAAAAAAATTCAAAAGACATAAAAATAATACACATGGAAGATGGAATGTTTACTATAATTTTCTGTGAACAGATGACAGAGCTTGGTAGAAAACATGTAATACTGCTTTATAAGCTCCTTTAACTCAATAACCATCCACATTGTTGGAGTTTGTTTATTTCTCATGTGATCATCATAATGAGATTAGTCTGTTTATTAAATGAAACCCAGTCAAGAGTGACAGTTCTAAAGAGACGTCCATTGTGGAGCTGGCAGTAACAGGTGCAAGGCAGGAGGAAGCCTTGGATGGGGTGACGGTGTACTGCAGAGCACACCAGAACAGTGTGGAGTCTCCAGGCTATCGAAAGGCACGTCTTTGGAAGAAAAAGTTGAGCAGAATCAACCTACATAAAAAAACAGGAGAACGCGTAAACTCCATACTTAACAAGCCTGTGTCACAAACAACACCACACAACTACCTTAAGCAATGCATATCCAACCCTTTATCCATCAATTCTCTGCACACATACTATCTAATTCAGGTTAATGGGGGGCCTGAGCCTACAGAATCCCAACAGTATCAGTATCTGGACAGAAGGCTAATGCATCAACTGCACATTTACTCTCACAGCCAGTTTACTGTCATGAATGCACTTAATTCACACACCATTGAGATGTGGTGAGAAGTATCTGTAGAAAGCACCTATGCAGGCATGGGGAGAACAGAGAAGGAGTGGAACATGGGAGGTAGCAGAGCTAGACACTGTGCCACCAGTCTTCTGCTGCGATGTTGAAATGAAAATATCAAAAACAGCCAAAGCCATCACTGAGTACAATTAAATCATGGGTTGAATGCTTTGTAAAACAAAAGCTGCTAAAGAAATAATGGACAATTAAATTACAGATGATACTCGATTTTGAATAGTTACACTTTTATTTAAGTGACTTTGTTAACTTTTTGTCCTGGTTTTCTTAGTGTAATAGAAAAAGAAGTCTTATATTGTGTCTTTGTGTTTGCAACATGCCCAGTTCCAGTCTTGTGTCGACATGCATGGAATGCATAAATTGGGAGTTGTTTTCTTTGCCACAGATAAAACGACTCCTTTGGTCTCCCAGATTATGCAAAGCCTTCACTTGCCGAACTGCTCCAGAATTAAAGCAGCAGAAAATGTTGCCAGAGCTCAAAAAAAGAACAGCTGGAAGAGCCCTGTGCTGCCTGTAATTAGAAATGGAGGATACCACGATGAAAGAAAGAAGTTATGTGCAACTCACTATACAACGAGAATGAAGCTGAGGTTCAAGAGCAAGGTGTTAGTAATTTACACTGAATAGACTTCCATGTTCAGCAGATCTATCTATCTATCTATCTATCTATCTATCTATCTATCTATCTATCTATCTATCTATCTATCTATCTATCTATCTATCTATCTATCTATCTATCTATCTATCTATCTATCTATCTATCTATCTATCTATCTATCTATCTATCTATCTATCTATCTATCTATCTATCTATCTATCTATCTATCTATCTATGGTGCCCAGGGTTTTTGCACAAACAAGGGCACCAGTCCATCACGGAACTAGTTACATCATGCTATATTTGGGTTGCATATTCAAAATAATATATTGTCAAAAATAAACATTTGCACTCACCGTACTGCTTTTATCCAGCATGTTTAGCTGTTCATTTATTGCAGTTCTGTTAAAGCAGGAGAATGTCAAATCCATCCTGATAGATACTGCGCAACTGTGACTGTGTATAGTGCCATGGCAGTGCTGTATGCTAAATGCACTTTCAGTGGCCATGGATAATTGATTGGTGTTCTGGAATACATTGAACCTAAATCTGAGACAGAGGTGCAAAAATAATTTTGTATTAAGTTTAATGTGCCTCATCATGGTAGAATTCCTTCTTGTGATGCTCTTTTAAAGTGATTCAGTAAATTTTAATCTCTGCATTGTGTGAAAGATGTTTTGTTGCGCCATTGAAAACTGTAAGAACAGCAGAAAATATCAAAAGGGAGAGGCAGGCTGTGGAGCGCACTTCACGTTCAGTGTTCATCATGACATCAGTTGATAACACGAAACAGTTCAGACTGGACCTTTTGCCAAACACATTAATTTTTAGGAATAACTTAGCTAGATTATTAAATAACTCCATTTTTTTTATACGTTTTCTTGAATTGTTAAATGAAAAGTAGGATATGCTTAACAATTTGCAAACTCATTTACAAGAATGTATCATTAATGTTGTAGCTCATTTGAAATATGTTGTTTTAAAAAATAATGTTATTTAAGACATCTGCTATATAATAAAACACTAAAGTCTGTGTGTCCAGTCCCTCTGAGCAATCTGATTGGTCAGTTTGTCTGTGGTGTGATTGGTCAGGTTGACTTTGATGGAAGTGAGATACACAAGGAGGAAAAACAGCATGGGAGGCATGCTGAGGAAGTCTCCTACAAAGATGGCAAGTATAAAAGAGGATATGATTTGAGCATGTCACCATGAGTCTGAGAAACAAGCCTTATAGGTACATGATCAAGAGAAGGAACACCGGTGAGGAAATGTTTACACACATGCGAATACAGAGGAAAATAGATTTTTGTGCACGTAGGGCAAGAGATAATAAACTTTATTAAATTATTCTATTACCTGTTGTGGACCATCATGGTGGTCCAGCTGTCCCAGCCCCAACACACACAGGCAGAGACAGGAGTTCCAGGACAACAACAACAACAGCAACAACATTTATTTATATAGCACATTTTCATACAAATGATGTAGCTCAAAGTGCTTTACATAATGAAGAAAGAGAAAAAAGACAAAATAAATAAGAAAATAGAATTAGGACAGCACACACTTTATTTCTATAGGAAACGCTTTTGTCTCGTCTCCCCAACAGCAACATGGTACAAACGCAGCACTAAAGCACAGTTCTCTTCTTCATCTTCTCTTTAGCTCTCTCTTAATCCCTCCACTTCCATTCCTCCTGGCAAGCTTTTCCCACCTCCTCCCGACTCTGGCTTCTGGAGTAGAGGCAGCTGGCTTCTTTTATTGGGCACCCGGAAGTGATCCAGGTACTCGATGACCTTCTTCACCTACTGTAGTGGAGGTGCTGCACCAAAGGGCTCAGCAATCATCCAGGCCCCCCACCAGTGGTGGCCACGGGCCCCAGCAGGGTTGAGCTTCTATGTTTTAAACCCCTACCCTGCTGCAAGCCAGGGGGGCTGCCCTCTAGCATTCTGGGTGAGGTAATGCCCTGAATATGCTCTCTCCCTCAGTCCTTCCATTACAGGGGTGTCCTGATACACTGTATATATTACTTTTTGACTACTTTATTTCTTATCTGTTGCCATGAACTAGGTGACTAAGTTAAGACACCATTCATATTATCCTTCTAAAATCATCATACTGCATTCTTGCGCTGCACCCTTTGTAAAGAAAAATGTATTTCTCTTGGCTTTATTAAAGCTTACACTAAGCATTTACACTGTGGTGATTTGATACTCCTCAGGTATCTTTTCCCTGTTTTAAATAATAGTTATTGTTTTATTAACAATATGTTTGCTTTACACTTTTCTCTTTTAGTAATGTCGTGTGAGAAATATGCTTGAAACAAAAACTTTTACTGTTTTATATTATGTGGCCATTGTTATTTCTCTATGTATTCTGCTATTATAATAGTAGTAATCCTCTTCTTCCGTCCCAGTCTATCTATCTATCTATCTATCTATCTATCTATCTATCTATCTATCTATCTATCTATCTATCTATCTATCTATCTATCTATCTATCTATCTATCTATCTATCTATCTATCTATCTATCTATCTATCTATCTATCTATCTATCTATCTATACACTGTAGTCCTCTCCATGGCACCTCCCTGTCACTTTCATGCTGTTGCTGTTCCTGCTTAGCAGCACACATGTCGGTCTTACTGCCAAGCAGTGCCCTCTGCATTTCCACTCTGGCACATGCTGGACCTAACATGCTGCCAATACCACTCTCCTTTTCCTGGAGGCTTGCCAGCTGAGCATCACGTCAAAAGGGTTAAGTACCATTTAGCCATTTGGCTTACTTTTGCTGATGGTTCCTTGGTTTTCACAAAATAAAAGTGTCCCTCACGTTGTGATCAGATATCAAAGGGTGACACCGTGCTAGCTACTTGCTTTGTGCTTTTTCTTTGATTTCTCTTTATTCTAACCATATTATGACCAGATAAACCTCTCACTGCCTCGAACTGTAGCTTGCCAACCCTGCAGGAAAAGCAGCCGCATTGTGCTCTTGAAGAAGTGGAGGTTCCCAAGTGCTTTTCCATAAGTTGATTATTATGAGTGGCACGTGTGCAGCCCGAGCTTGCAGCTGCGTTGTCATGATTCACGTTATGTGGTAATGCTGAAATATTAATGCGCAGTGTGTCTGTGTGTCAATCCTTTTTCTTGCAGCCAGCTGAATTTGGTTGGAAAGGGGAAATGATCTGTCGTTTTAGAAAAATTCAATCATTAATTCATTAGAACAATCTTATTACTCAAATGGTATTACAATCATAAAGTATTCTCTGTAATTGAAAGCCACATCAATATACAGTAATTATGAGACTTTGCCTATTTCCATGTCCCCAATTTTGCTTTTCTTTAGTAGACAGTCATGTCGCCCTTAGCGTAACCCATTGACTGATCACGTTTGATGCAGATACTGTCTCATCAGCGTGAAAATGTGGCTGGCCGCTTCTCTCAAAGCCGTCAGCCGCAGCTGACGAGGCTCTGTAAGGTGAGGTCATTTTAGATCACGATTGATTTCACTTCATCATCCAGGGGCCAGTGCAGTTGACCCAGCTAAGCTCAGTAACTTAGCAAGATCAATATTTCTTCATCCTTTAGAGCAGAAAACAATATCGGTAAAATCAGAAAATATGTAAGAGAAATTAGATTTGGATAAAGGTCCAGTTTGACATGAGTTTCTATGTATCACTTCATGCACATATGATTCACTATTCTAATATGGTAAAAATACATTTACTATGTTCTAAAGATTTAATCTAATTTTTTGAATGTAACAAAGTGTACCATTCCCAAATATACTTAATTCAATGCAGGGTTGTGGAAAAGGGACAGAGCCTGCACCAGCAGCACTGAGAGAAGTGCAGGAATCAACCAGCAACCACCAGGCCAGCAATGTTTTCCAATTTACACATAAAGTGTTAATTAAAATCTGGCAATGGATGTATGGTTTTGTAAGTTGCCTTCCATAAAGGGGCCTGCCAGATAAAAAATGAAAAGGTTAAAGCAGGTCTAGAAAATAGATCGAGTAGTGCCTGAAATATTTCATTATGCACTGTTAAAGCATTTCTCTCACCAGTTTATTAATTCACTGGCTCTCTTATTACATTGAGTGCCAACATTATATTCTCCAGTAACAAAATGCAGATTGCCTTAAGAGGCTCGTCGTAGGATTGGAAAAACAAGAACTAATAGCCATGCTTAGGTGAAGTGGCTTAGCGGGTAAGGCGTGTGACTTGACTAGCAATAGCTTATAGGATGCCTCCTGCATGATGGCTGCATGCTGTCAGTATTTGTAGGTGTAAACTGCATGCTGATGGTATGCACCACGAAGGCATTAAATAAAAAAGCTAATTTTTTACTACTTGTATAAACTAGGAGGATCAAAGCTGGAAACTGTCATGTCAACAGCTCTCGATCGTAAGCTATTTGTGATTACTGGCTGGCATTCAGGAGATTTTCCCATTTGCTATGGATATCTGCTGCCGCAGTTTGTTACACTAAAAAGTATAATCTGAAAGTCCTGCTATGAATAACTATCAAATTAATTTTCACCATCATGTAGGAGTCTATTGCCTCATTTATTTAGTTATTTATTGCATATACTGTAAGCTACTTACAACAACCAAATTGTCACTAACATTCCCAGCATTATTTCTCACTTAGGTTTAATATGAGTTGTGCAATAACATAAATGGGCCTTCTGTGAAATCAAAACATGCACCATGCAGTGTCCTGAGATCTATATTTCTATATTATGTATAAAATGTCTATCTGTCTGTATGTCTGTCCGCTTTTCACAAGCGAACTACTTAATGGATTTAGATTCGGGTTTTTTTCTATAATTTGCTTGAACATTCCAGTTGATTTTGCGACTTCTCTCGTCACGCTGAGAATCATAGTTCACTTGTGGTACTGATTTATTTGCTTGAATCTGAGAGAGAGGCTGTGGGCCAAGGGAAGGTGGGCATGGCCCTCCTCACTCACACGCCAGCCTCTGTTCGAGTCGGTCTACCTCTCGCCACGTGTCAGAGCGTACCTTGCCTCCGCTTAGCTAGTTTGTTCAGCAGACATTATCATCTACAGATTGTTAAGGAGTAACGTTTCATGTTTTTGAGAGAGACATCAGAGCTACGTGTGTTTTAGAGGGTAGCTGCTGATGACCAGAGATATCATGGCCACGTACTTTTCTCCCCATCAGAGCTGAACACAATCAGATACAGTGCCAACATTTGACATTGGAGCGTACCTACCTTCTGCTTGGCCAGAATTACATTTTTTTTATTGATTTTTAAAGTTTCACTACTACGTGGGCTGAGCCGCGGAGGACAGCTAGTTCTTGATATATTGTACACTTGTCTCTTGTATCTTGACAATATAGTATGCATTAGTGAGGGGTGGCCAAGTTTGTTTGGTGAACTCAATCTTGTAATTTCACTTACATAAATGTAAACTTAAACTCCTCCTAACACCCTTTCTGATTTCCAGAACTCATACCCACTTAGTTTATGTATAGGGCACAAAAGCATGGAGCCTAGCAAAGCTGGAAGAAACCCTGGACAGGGTGCCCGTTGCTTCACTTTAGTCCACAGCAGTTAAACACTGCAGCGTGTGTTCATTTTTGCAGGTTTCTGTAAAAAGAAGCAACTTTCTTTGATGTAAGGAAAAACAGAAAATCTGCTCCTGTATAGAATATTAACTGTTATATTTTTGTTAAATACATACCCAAAGGTATTTAAAAGGTAAAAAAAATAGTAGGTTGTATACTGCATTAAAAGTATTGAATATAAATGGAGGGATATTATGCTCAGACCATGTAAAGCATTATTGAGGTCGCATCTGGAGTATTGTGTGCAGTTCTGGTCGCAACACTATAAGATAGACATAACAGCACTTGAAGCTGTGCAGAAAAGAGCAACCAAGTGCATCCCAGGACTTAAGGGCATGTGCTACTGTGACAGACTCCGAGGATTAAACTTGTTAGTCTCAAGCAGAGGAGACTGCATGGAGACCGAAGTACTTAAAATCCTCAAAGGTGCTGATGTAGTAGATGTAACAGAATTCTTTAAATTAAATTGTGAATTACATACTTGATGACATCACAATTAAGGGGAAGTGCATTTATGACTGAGGGTAGGTAGCACTTCTTTATGCAAAGAGACATAAGAGTTTGGAACAAACTACCAATACATGTAGTTGAAGTAGAAATCTTGACATCCTTTAAGAAGAATCTGGATGAGATACTGAGATAGCTTTGCTATTAATTAAACAAACAAGCCTGATAGACTAAATGGCCTTCTCTTGTTTATCAAATTCCCTTTGTTCTAAATTCTTATGAGATGTAAATAGAGTGACTGCCCACCCAACCCTGATTTACACTAAATAGTTCTGACAATGTTTTGACCACAGAGTTAAACACAAAAGCAGCACTTCTAGGAATCACTCACACCTCTGTCCCAGAGACTGCCAAGTATCTGTTGATCCATCCATCCATTTTATAAACTTACTTATCCTGAGGAAGATCATGGGGAAGCTAAAGTCTAACCCAGCAGCATTGGGTACAAGGTAGAAACAAGTCCAATACAGGGTGATCACAAGCACACAAACACACACATCAAATCCAATTTAGCATCGCCAGTCCACCTAACACTGCATTTCTTTGGACTGTAGGAGGAAACTGGACCACCTGAAGGAATAAGTAACTTAACAAATATTACTGAGATGAATTAGTCAGTGTCCCATCCAGGGCTGCTTCCTGCTTTGTGCTTTATGCTGCCAGGATAGGCTGTGACACCCAGCAACTATAAATTGTTCTGAGCAGGTGTGAAAATTTGGTGTTATGTTATTAAATAATCGAGAGTCCACTCCATCGCAATACACCTAAACATCAAGTACTGTATGCCTCTACTGTAGAGACCACTGCATGCAAGTTTCGTAACAAATATAAATAAGTAGTACAGAGATGAACTGGCAATTTAAACACCCCCTCTCTTGGTGATGTCATCCTGTAGCATTGAAACCTAATCATGTCTGGATCTATCAAAGCATGGCTCCTGAGGTTTAATGTCATGCTTTTTACATGAATCACTTAATATCTTTCAAAGTGGAATAAGACAAGGGGAGCCTGTGAGAAATTTTGTACTCAACAGCTGCAACACTAAAAAGTAGTTGCATCCTGTCTGCTGTTATTTGAATGACTCAAGTTTAATTTTATATATCACCTTTGCAAGAAAATTTTACCCCAGGCGAGCCCTTTTGACCTGGCAATTTTCAAATTCTGCGTTACCTAAATTAATCAAACAAGTTCATTTTCTTTTGCAGTAAGTTTTGTCATGCATGAGTCAAGAAGACTTATAAACCCACACTTTTTACTTTCTTACTGTGTATAGCCCTTTATCTATTTTGTAAGCAAGAATGCATGTAACTGAATTTGGTATAAGCAAATCTATCTATCTATCTATATCTGTCTTTTCATTATATATTTACAGCCTTGCCTATCGATCTTTCTTTAGCATGTTTGGTCACTGCCCCATTCCATCATGGAATTCTATGTGTTACTACATAATCGTCATTCAGTCAATATTTGTATAGCTCCTTTTATAATAAACATCAACACACATCAATCCAGCAAACTTTATTACATTTTCTAATTTTGTATTTTACAGTAAATCAGTCATTGGCTGCTGATTCCAAAGATGCTTGTGGTGCCATGCCTTCTATTCCAATAGCATTAGGCTAATGGCAGGATCCAGTCGTATGTGGGGAGTCAGCCCACACAAGGACCAGGAACTCTGCTACAATATACGTTTGTTCCTATTCATCCATCCATCCATCCATTTTCCATCCCGCTGAATCCGAACACAGGGTCACGGGGGTCTGCTGGAGCCAATCCCAGCCAACACAGGGCACAAGGCAGGAACCAATCCCGGGCAGGGTGCCAACCCACCGCAGTGTTCCTATTCATCATTTTCATAAACAGGTCAAGCAATATTTATAGTTTCATTTTAAGTAATAAACATTTTAATTGATTAAAAGGAGCTATATAAATATTTAGTTTCTGTAGCACCATTCCTAGAAAAATTCAAAAACAATGAAGCATTCTTTCAAATAATGAAGCATCCAAAAATAATAAAGCAAGCTGTTTTTCATTAACCCTAATTTTGAGTAATACAATATTTTTCATTCTATTTTGTCTCTCTCTGGATTCCTTTAACCATTACTGTGAGGTGTATATAGTGGCTTTAATAGTAACCACTGTTTCAGTCATTCTTTTCATATGCCACCATCGTACTGAGCTTAATTATAAATTCAACATCCACATATTTATTACCTGCAACTGCTTATTCGCTACCAGGCTATGGGAGGCTGAAGTCTATTCCATCAACCCTGGGCACAAGGCAGTAACCAGATGTTGATGGGGTAGTTGAGCAGAGCCACAAAACTAATTTGAAGACACCATTTAAGCATTTAGAGCAGGGGTGTCAATCTCCAGGCCTGGAGGGCTGCAGTGGCTGCAGGTTTTCATTCTAACCCTTTTTCTAATCAGTGACCCATTTTCACTACTAGTTAACTTGTTTTCCCTTCATTTTAATAGCACTGTTTTTAAGCATTCAGTCCTCTGAATTGATTTGTTTCTTCATTAAATGGCAGCCAAACAGAAATGAGATGTGAAACAAGCCAACAGATGACCAGCTAAACTGAGATTTCAAACTCCAGCCAATTTCACTCCAACCAGTTTCTTAATGAGTAGCCGATATTTGCTGTTCATTATTTAATTCCATGGTTTGTTGCAGCTCTTATTCTGCCACAGCAGACATTTCCAAAACTGTTGATTTTCTGTTTTTTCTAAGAACACCATCAAAACGTATTGGTGACCTGAGAGATCAACCTCACTGAGACCTTCCTCCTTCTTTATTTTCAGATATTATGTGATAGGCACAGATGAACTGGTCCTGTGGCGGCTCGTTTCATGTTTCATTACTGTTTGGTGGCTAATTAAGGAAAAAGAATCAACTAAGGGATCTGAGTGAAGTTAATTAAAACAAAAGCAAAAGAAGTTAATTAGCAGCAAAAATTGATCACTAATGAAGAAGATGGTTAGAATGAAAACCTGCTGCCACTGTGGCCCTCCAGGACCGGAGTTTGACACCCATGTAGAGGAAAATGCAAAGTGCAAACTGTGGTTTGAACTCTGAAGCTATGAGCCATTCATATGATCAGTGCTTCCCAAAGTCGGTCCTGGGACTGCAGGTTTTTGTTCCAACCAGCTTCTGTTTTTAATTGAACTCCTGGGCTAATTAAGTGATGTGTTATTTCCCAAGTTCTGTGATTTGGGAACAATATAGAAATTAGAAAATAAGATTGGTTATATATATATATATATATATATATATATATATATATATATATATATATATATATATATAATATATATTAAAATGTACCAAGCAGTTATATAGGAATAATGTTTTTTTTTTTAACAATATTTTCATCTTGATTTTCATTCTACTTTTCCAGGTGTTCTAATGGTTTAATTAATCCATTATTTACTAATTAGTGGGTCTGGCGCTAAAGTAGTTGCAGCCTTTGATTATTCCATGTTGTTTGCCACCGTGTCTGCTCTGCTCATTTTTAATTCTCATTAATAAGATACAAAGAAGGGGGAAAACTGCACAGGGAAAGGGCAAAATATAATGAAATCAACAAAAGAGAGTTAAGCATTTAAATCTATAGCAAAATCAGAAAAATATTTCTAAATGTCTTATAAATGTAAAAATCATGTTGCTGGGCTTTTCTGAACGTAGAATAAGAGAAAAAAAATACCAGCTAATTAAATGAGCTCAGTGTGTTCAGCAACTTGACAGCTTGATGGAAGAACCTGTTTTAGAGCCTGCTGATCTAGGACCTGATACTATGGTGTAGGTGGCTTTCCTTAGACACTGCCTAATGTCACCACCAATGTTTTTTTGGGCAGAATGCAGTACCCTCTGCAAGGCTTTCCAACTGGAGGACAGTGCAGTTTCCATACCAGGCAGTCATATAACCACTTGGGATGCTTTCAGTGGTGCAGGTGTAAAATAATGTAAGGGTGCGTGGGCTCATACCAAACTTCTTCAGCCTCCTGAGATTAAAAAAAAAGTCATTTTTGTGCCTTCTTCACCACTTTTTCAGTGTGAACAGTCCATGTGATGTCTTTGGTTATATGCACACCGAAGACCTTAAAACTCCTCACCCTCTCTATAGTAGTCCCATTGATGTCCCATTGTTGGTAACAGGGAAGTGTACAACTTCTTGCTTCCTGAAGCCCACTAATATCGCTTTGATCTTGGCCACATTGTGGGAGAGGAAGTTTTCCTGGCACAAATGTGTCAGGTCTCTGACTTTCTCTTTGTATTAAGTCTTATCAATGTTAGAAATTTGACTCAACACTGTTGTGTCATTAAAAAATTTCACAATGATGTTAGACTTTGTGACTGGGTGTGCTAATGGCAGCACAGAAACTGTGTGAGGAAATTTTGTGGTCGCAAACTGGAGACAGCAAAATCAAACAAAAAAGGGACGTTTGCAAGCGTTATCCATTCAGTGGGGGCTTTAGAAGAACAAAAGTAAGGTTCTGTCAGGTCTAGCGGAGATCTGTCTCAAAGTTGCTCTGACCAGTCAATGACGCTTTCATCTGGGAAACCCGGGTTTTATGCCAGCTGGACCGGAAGGGGTGAAGTTAAGTGGCTTCTATGGATGGCTTCTTGGCGATGCAGGAATAGAAAGAGAGAACGTTGTTAGCGGCAACACCTCCTCTCTTCCCAGGGGGTTACTACATACCTTGACTGAGTCTGGAGATCTTCCAATGTGCATGCATGTCAACTTGTTTCTAGCCATACAGTCAAGGGTGTAGAGGGAATAAAGGAGTAGACTTAGTATACAGTACATTCCAGGGGGGCTCCTGTGTTCTAAGAGTGTAGAGGAAGTGATGTCTCCCAGTTTAACCAAATGGCACCAATCTGACAGGACGTTCAGGTGCACACAGAAAGCCACTTTATCATGTGAAAGCTTTCATGGTCAACAGGACTAAAGGTATGTATGCATGTAGACAACTGATCTGTACATGTATTCGGTGAATGCATGTCAGCAAAATAATCTATCATTACTCAATGTATATATTCGACATATTAAATATTATACATAAATTAACCAAACAGAAATGTTAATAGTTACCGTAATCACAAATGTTACAACCACAACCTTTATTTGCTATTGCAATGTTCCTAGTGGGCTGTAGCCATATTAGCTGTCCAGCAGTTTACTGATTCACAAAAGATAGTGGAAAATATAGGCGATAAAGTAAAACCAATGGATTATGGCTCAGAATGTCAGCTTTGAAATGCCACACTGATTGCCTTTTCACTTTGGATATATTTGAAGGAGTCTCACAAAATAGACATTACGAAATGATTTCCAGAGCGCTGCATGCAGCAGTTGTTGAATTATGATTTTCTGCAGTTATACAGGTGCTCCTTTAGGGCACGGATATCTCATTATTCTCTTTTCAGAAAAGTGCTTCTAACTCCAGCTGAATGAAATTTTGCAGGCTGCTAAATATTTCAAAACTTTTCATAGCTATAAAAAATTCCTCCTTATCTTTTTTCCTAGCAATTTATCAATAAAGTGACTAAAATCATTCTAGGTGATCCTTATTTACTTTATGTGAAGAGTGACACACACACCGTTAAGAAATTAGAAGGAGGAAACCTCTTTTCCACTCCCAAGATAAGCAAAGAAAATCAATTCTGGTGAGTAAGCAAGTGGTCACCTGCTCAGCCTTAGGCCACCTCAGCTGCTTCCTCCACTAAAAGAACTGTGAAGGTGTACTTGTGGCTCTCATGAAAAAGTCTCCACTTGAACCTGCTTACCTTTGGGAAGGTATGGGTACCTAATATCACATGGACAGACAAACACGATTAAACACACAAACCTGTAACAAGGGACCACTGACGTATTTTATATATCCATTGAAAACCGCTGTATGGGAGTTTTATGTCTCAATCACTGTCTCCCCAACACTACTCAAAACATTCCAAAACTCTTGTGAGGCTAACAGCGAAAATTTTCCCCACTCGACCTTGTAAAGAGTACAAAGCCCTTTGCGTTCAAAACCTACTCTTCATTCGGAAGCCACTGCTTCCATTGGAGCTTATCAAAGCAGCATAGGGAATCCCTGCAAGGACACTCTCTCCTTTTACTCTTTTTGTTTTAGAACACTAAAATAATTTTGACAGGCCATTCTGCCTAACAAGCTCACCAGTCCTAATCATCTAGATTCTCCAAAATAATATTGAGCAGAGATTGAAAATTCCTTCAAGTCCTACTCTCTACAACACAACAAGTATCCATTAACAATCATCTGGGGAACATTCCTGTGCTGGGAACACAAGTCAATATGGGAGTATCTTGATAATTATATAGGAGAGGTCAAATATTTTCAGGCCCTGCTTTAACTTTAAGCTTTTTAAACAAACTTAACACCTTTGCTGTGATCGTCATGGTGTTTAGAGGGAAATGCGTATGGTTCTGGTCCTCAATCCATGTTGCCAGCAACGTCTTCATATGAGCTATTGGTCCATTTTACAGCTGGGTTAGAAATGGAATTTTTTTAACCCGACGGGTGTGAGACTCGCTTGGGGCTACGCATCACAACCAATGAGCTCTAGCAGCCTGTAGACGGCTCCAAGCGCTGTGTCAGCGCCCCTCTCAATGTCGATCACAAGAAAAAGGCCTCTGTGGAAAGATCGGTCTGCAAAATGGACATATTTTGTTTAATGGCCTATGGGAGGCATAGAGTATTATTGTGAAATAGGAGAACCAGTGGGAATCAAGTTTCATTATTGGGGTTCCTGTTACAGCGGATGTTCCGAGGTCTGCTCCTGGCTTGACTGAGGGCTCTGTCCACAATTTCAGAAGGGCACCTATCCTCTGTTAATGAAGAAATTCTTCATTCTGAGTGCTTCATTACAGAAGTCACCTTCATCACCGCAGATGCAGCAAAGTTTAAGGGATTGTGGAAGAGGCAGAATTGTTTTGCTATGCCAGGCATGGAAGAAGCTGTAGAGAAGTTAACTATCCGAGACAATTGGCTTGTTTTAGGGGTAAACGAACAACACCAGGGAAACCTAAGAAATCCAACTCCTCAAAGGCTGAGAATGTTAACAATTCATTTGAATTGAATTTTGGCACTTTTGCAAAGGGAATAAATTCACTAATTAAAAAAAGTAATCCATTGCTTGCGACAAATGATTTAGTGTGACACCATCCTGGTCCACTCAGTTCTCTGGAAGAAGTTTCAGATTCTATTTCCCTCCTGGCCTGGTTTATCTTTTCCAGTGCTGTTTGCTGTCCCCTGTCTGGGAGCCCCCTATGCAGTATTCCTGTACTTTGTACTGTACAGATCACAGTAAAAAGCTTTAGGACAGTATGAACGATGAACGATGAAAGCAGTGACTAAAAGTAATATTCTACGTCAAAGCAACTTAAGCTATCATCCAAATAAACTGGTGAACTCCAAAGTGTAAGGTTGCTGGTTCAGTTCCCAGCCCTGACTCACATTTTCGTATTTCTTGCATTGTACTGTTTGAGTTTCACTTCTTGTGCAAGTATTATGCAAGTTCTGATCACATTCATATCACGCTGTTGCCTTTGCAGACTTGTCTCAAGATGAGTCAATGCACTATATCATTAAATAAAACACAGATGTGTTATTCAGATTTTGAACGCTGTGCTTCAAGTCTCCATTGCAATTTCCTTTTATTCTGTATGGGGAGTATGACATTCAACCCACTCACCTTACATAATGAGACTTAATGGAGGACTGGAACGGTTACATTCTTTGCGTTCTTTTTCTACATTTTGTATTAATACTACCTGTAGAGTAAATACATTCCTTGCTGCTTAGACAAACACTCCCCTAAGCTGTCTAAATTTAATATTTCTTTATATTTGTGCTGTCTATACTGGAAATGGTCCTACAATATGTTCTGTGATTTCTTTAATCTGTGTAGTGCCTTTTACAGTCAAATGTATCACAAATTACTTTTTAATAAGTCCAAACAGTGTGGCCTAATAGTTGAGGTGCTGGTTGTAAACCGTAAAGCTGCCAAGGCAATCCACACTACTGACTCACCAAGTGCTTCTGCGTGACAAACCTCCGATTATAGCAATATAATTGCAACTGTAGCATTGTGGGAGCTCCTGAGACTTTTGTTCATTTCCTCCCATGGTAAAATTTTGCAATCTGTACATTCTCCCAAGAATTTTATTCGTGTCCTGTACTTTGCTGACGTATGCTGAAAATCCATATGTATGTGAGATTGATTGCACTAAGCTGTTCCTGTGTGGTTGAGTGCTACTATGTCTGTTCTGTGGCATGGTGACCCGAACTGCATACAGAACCCCAGATGCAGTGTCACTACCAAATTATACAGTCTGAGATTAATGTGCTTAAAATTATATTCAACATTTTATACAATATAATCTAACATATTAACATACATTGCCTAGACGATAAGAATGTTCTGTCAACATGATTCCCTAAATCCTTCTCAGAGGCTGCTTCTTGTAGGACAGCATCACACAACTTTCTCATACAATTAACATTCTTTTTGCCTGCGTGTAGAACTTCCCACTTTCTGTCATTAAACTACGTTATCCAAGTGTTTGCCAACTTTTAAAGATGGTCTGTGTCATTCTGTATTGGTTTTGCTGTCTGCACAGTATCTGCGATGAAACCAATTTTAGTCTCATAAGTTTCACAACTTTTCTAACTATACTAAAATCTATGTCATTAATATAAATTAGAAAGAGTAACAGTCCAAAGACCCCACTGATGACTCCTGTTATAATCTGAGTTTTAACAACAACAATTTATTTCTGGTGTAGTCAAAAATCACACAAGGAATGCCCCCATAGGCTTTAACGGGCCCTGTTTTTTGAAAAACCCCCCAGCCTCTACTCCTTAGGAAGACAAGAAAAAAATCCCCCCAAAAAAAATCTTGTAGGGAAAAAAGGGGAAGAAATCTTAGGAAAAGCAATTCAGAAAGAGACCCTCTTCTAGGTAGGTTGGGCATGCAGTTGGTGTCAAAAATGTAGGTAATTGCAATATGCAAAACAAGTAATCCTCTTCACAGAGCTAGCTGGCCAATCTACCATTACCAGCACTCCACACCAAGTGTAGGCACAGAGCACTGCAGCAACTCTCAAGGTGAAATGCAAGAATAGATTATACCACTCACTAAATACCGAACTATCACATATAAGAATACAGATTTGTTCAAATATGTCAAAAACATATTTGGAGTCAAACAAGCCCATCACAGTCAGAGTCCTGGAGACCATGGCCAACTAGTTACCACCCACTATTGGCCATTCCACAGCTGAATCAGTGCTAGGCTGGCCAATCTGATGAAAGGACCCTTCTACCCAATGATCCCAGTGTTCATTTATCTGAGATGACTTTTCCATGGCAGGCAATCAACTTGGCACTAGAGCAGTGGCACCAAGTGTCATATGAGGATATCGAGAAGAGAAACGGAACAAGATTCCTGTGTCTCATTTTTGCACTTACTATGTGTTTATGGATTATTTTTATATCCCTCAAAGATTGTTATCGTTGTCATGGTGATGTCACCACAGTTCTTGTTTGTTCTTTCTTGTGGATGCCACTGTCTTCTACTTGTTTTGCATGAATGCAGCCATGTTGTTTATGCTAACAAAGTCTTTTTCTAGTCGTGTAATTGGCTGTTGCTGTGATGCACATTTTCCTCACTCAAGATGGCGTGGGTATTCATGCATTCATTCAAAAAAATAACCATGCTAGTATTTAGTGTTATTGATGTCTGCAAATTAACAGTTATTGACAGGAAACTTGGGCATAACTCTTGACTATTACTTTTGATTACTCAGTTTGATTTTGTCACTTGACTTTCTGTTATGTCGTTTGATATTCATACCCCATGGCAGTCACTCACCTTGTCTTTGCTCTGTCCTGCCATTTGGCATCTTTCTTAGTATTATAGGAAGTTATAGTGCACTTTCAAGAAGATGTTAGTTGTAGAACCTCTTGCCTGTTTCTTTCTACAACCTACCTTTGAGTTTCTGTTTTGTCAGCTTTTTCAGTCTTGCTGAGATCATAACAACTCCCACCAGTGTCAAGCATTTTCTTTGTGTCTGATGCCAATGGCGTCTAGTTTCAGGGTTAATCTTAGGTGTGGAACTGCATCAAAGGCTTTTTTGTAAATTAGGTTGTGTATTTTGCTTTTGTTTACTACTCCAGTTGAATGTTCAAAGTGTTAAGATTGGCCTGGCAGGATTTTCAGCTTTTGGTCTCAATAGCAGTTCTTTTGTCAGTTTCTCTTTTACCTTTTGAGCTGCTTTTTAGATCTTGTGCTGTAGAGTTCAGTATTAGTCTGAATATTTTGGCTGTTTCTTCATTTTCTTTTTGAGTTGTTCTTTCAGTCTTATATTTTTAATGATGTTGTTATTCATATTGCCCATTTCTACAGTTCTGGTGTTTGTTATATTAACTGATACATGGCTTTAGGCTGTAAATAGTCTGATTACCACTCAACAGTACATTTTAGCTATTGATAATTTTCTTTCACCCATTTGTGCAAAGCTGACTTGCTGGAATGGCTAAGTAAGCTAGAGATGGTAGAACTGTCACTTTAAGTTGTATGTATCCAATACATAATAGAAAACTCAATTCTCCAGACAGATCTTCATCTTCTGCTTTACCCTTTATTAATATTCATGTTCATATTCTAATGCTTAATGAATTTCACTGGAGAAATCAGACTTTGGTAAAATCCTTTTCTCTGTTTGTGCCACATTAATATTTTTAATTATTTATGACTGTGGGAAGATAAAAAGTAAACTGAACAAATTGATTCTTAAAAAGTCATCTAAAACCAGGAATTCATTTAGCTGTTACAGAGATTCAAAATGATAAGTCATTGCTTTGGGTGTCTCTTCATACCTGTATGGAGTGCCTGGTAGAAGCCTATGGAGATATGATGACCTTACAAAAGGGAAACCAGACTGTCTGAGAAAACTGGAGCTTTGAAACAAAATGGAAACCTACATGGGAAGAGCACATGGACATGACATCTACAGTTAGGTCCATAAATATTTGGGCAGAGACAACTTTTTTCTAATTTTGTTTCTGTACATTACAACAATGAATTTTAAATGAAACAACTCAGATGCAGTTGAAGTGCAGACTTTCAGCTTTAATTCAGTGGGGTGAACAAAACGATTGCACAAAAATGTGAGGCAACTAAAGCATTTTTTTAACACAATCCCTTCATTTCAGGGGCTCAAAAATAATTGGACAATTGACTCAAAGGCTATTTCATGGGCAGGTGTGGGCAAGTCCGTCATTATGTCATTATCAATTAAGCAGATAAAAGGCCTGGAGTTGATTTGAGGTATGGTGCTTGCATGTGGAAGATTTTGCTGTGAACAGACAACATGCGGTCAAAGGAGCTCTCCAAGCAGGTGAAAGAAGCCATCCTTAAGCTGCGAAAACAGAAAAAAACCATCCGAGAAATTGCTACAATATTACGAGTGGCAAAATCTACAGCTTGGTACATCCTGAGAAAGAAAGCAAGCACTGGTGAACTCAGCAACGCAAAAAGACTTGGACGTCCACGGAAGACAACAGTGGTGGATGATCACAGAATCATTTCCATGGTGAAGAGAAATCCCTTCACAACAGCCAACCAAGTGAACAACACTCTCCAGGGGCTAGGCGTGTCGATATCCAAGTCTACCATAAAGAGAAGACCGCATGAAAGTAAATACAGAGGGTGCACTGCAAGGTGCAAGCCACTCATAAGCCTCAAGAATAGAAAGGCTAGATTGGACTTTGCTAAAGAACATCTAAAAAAGCCAGCACAGTTCTGGAAAAACATTCTTTGAACAGATGAAACCAAGATCAACCTCTACCAGAATGATGGCAAGAAAAAAGTATGGAGAAGGCGTGGAACAGCTCATTATCCAAAGCATACCACATCATCTGTAAAACACGTTGGAGGCAGTATGATGGCTTGGGCGTGCATGGCTGCCAGTGGCACTGGGACACTACTGTTTATTGATGATGTGACACAGGACAGAAGCAGACGAATGAATTCTGAGGTGTTCAGAGACATACTGTCTGCTCAAATCCAGCTAAATGCAGTCAAATTGATTGGGCGGCGTTTCATGATACAGATGGACAATGACCCAAAACATACAGCCAAAGCAACCCAGGAGTTTATTAAAGCAAAGAAGTGGAAAATTCTTGAATGGCCAAGTCAGTCACCTGATCTTAACCCAATTGAGCATGCATTTCACTTGTTGAAGACTAAACTTCAGACAGAAAGGCCCACAAACAAACAGCAACTGAAAGCCGCTGCAGTAAAGGCCTGGCAGAGCATTAAAAAGGAGGAAACCCAGCATCTGGTGATGTCCATGAGTTCAAGACTTCAGGCTGTCATTGAGAGCAAAGGGTTTTCAACCAAGTATTAGAAATGAACATTTTATTTTCAGTTATTTAATTTGTCCAATTACTTTTGAGCCCCTGAAATGACGGGATTGTGTTAAAAAATGCTTTAGTTGCCTCGCATTTTTATGCAATCGTTTTGTTCACCCCACTGAATTAAAGCTGAAAGTCTGCACTTCAACTGCATCTGAGTTGTTTCATTTAAAATTCGTTGTGGTAATGTACAGAACCAAAATTAAAAAAAAGTTGTCTCTGTCCAAATATTTGTGGACCTAACTCTATCTATCTATCTATCTATCTATCTATCTATCTATCTATCTATCTATCTATCTATCTATCTATCTATCTATCTATCTATCTATCTATCTATCTATCTATCTATCTCTTCCCTTAAAATTTTCATTATAATATGCATATTATTGATTGGTGATGCAATGTGTTACATTCATAACAGCTTCCTACCTTTCTTTCTTTTACACATTGAAATTATTATGATTATGGTGGCTCATGAGTTAATGCTGCTATCTCATAGATCCAGGAGAAATTATTTTAAACCCCAGTCAGGTCACTGCTTGTGTGATGCCAGCATGTTCTCCTAGAACCTACAAGATTTTTCCTTCCACATTTATAAAATCCTGCATATTTCTTTATTTACCAATTCTGAATTGTTGACCCAGAATAGTCAATCACGTTTAACCAATGAGCTTTAAGCTCAGCCTCGGACATAAACCAGAAAGAGCACAAAAAAAACAGACAAAATCACTTTTTGAATAAAAAAAGATTCTTCCTTTCTCATTCAAAAAAATACATACAAACTTTTCCTGAGCTTGCACAAAAAAAGTCTATTACTGTGTACGTTTCAAAAGGTAATCAGGGTTTTTTGAATCCTTATTAAAAAATTGTTTGTGTTTGGGCAAAGATTCTTCTTTTATGAAGTCACAGGCTGACTGGTTGAAGGTGAATAGAGCGTCCTGCAACAAAAACTCTGATGCTCCATGGACAACGTAAACCAGTGATATCAAAGCTGGATAAACACAGTAAACTGCTGCCCCATTCAAGATTTTTTCATGCCTTGTGCTTCCAGGTGTCATGATTCTGAGTTTTGAATTTGTATTAATTTTTACTATTAAGTTTTCTTTTAAGTAATCTTTTCAACACCATTTTAGGGAAGTCCATTTCATTTCTGTGGCCATTTTGCTTTTCCACAGTCACTTTCAATAATGCATTGCTGGATTCATGACGTGTGACATCACTGCCATGATCTTATTTAAGATAAGATCATAAATATTTTGTCATAGTTTTAGAATAAAAATCGAAAGAATCATCTACTTGCACTTATCAGTTTTGTTAGCGTTGTGAGCACAGCAACATAAAATAGCAAAAAGGATGCAGGCCTCAAAAATACCACAAGAGCCAGAGCAGGACCTTCACTGGTCTGCCTAGATAAAGACCTCACCCCAGACAGCCAGACCCAAGACTCAAGAGGCAGACTTTCAGGCCAGCACAGGCCCAAAATGGGGCTCTGGCTTTTAAAGATCAAAAATTCTTTTAAACGTCCTAAAAGCACAAAAGGATAATTATAAGCATTTTGGTTTGATGGACAAAAACAAAACAATTTTCTTTAAATTCAAAGAATGTATTAAGTAAACAAACAATGAACACAAAATGGTTACAAGGGACCACAATAAGACAACAAGATGAGTCTAAAGAGAAAAACAGGACTAAATCTGACATTCAGTATTCAATATTCAAAAATAAAAGCAGTAAACCAACAAAAAAATGGAAAAGTCAAAGTACAATACACACAGATATAATCTTTTTTCCACCAAACTCAATAATACTCTGCTGTGAGTATCTTCTCAATCTCAATAAAAACGCTGAGGGTGATCTCACTGTAGCAAAATTATGGTGGCCCTGCTTCTTAGGGTTCCACCCACAAAACACAAGGGATATTATCAAACAAATCAAATACACGATACCTAAACACTTTACTATTCAATTTTACTCCTCATTTTTATCTAGATGGGTTCACCAACTGAAGTGAGGAGACCAACAGTTGTTGATGTTTTGCTCAATCCTTTGCTTTATTGCTCCAGCTAGCACAAATGTCTTTCCATAGTGGAGATCTACCAAATGAGCGCATGAAGCTGTAGTGCCACCTAAAAGTCATGTGTACCACATTTCCTGCCCATGTATAATTTTCGTTTGAATGCCGCTGTGATAATACCTCTCAAGCCACTTATTCACTGAGTTTCCTTATTTTCAATAGATCTCTCAGTGATGGTTTTAGCATCTGCCTTTCCATTGCACACCTTGTCTCTCAAAGTTTCTATGTCCGTTACTGAAATACTAAACACTTAACAAAGATAAGTATATTAATAAAAACTACACAGAATCAAAAAACGTGAAAAATAATAATTTCAAAAATAACAATAATAAAATGAAAAGTAAACATAAGCCAGCTACTATACCTGTAATAGAGTATTTTTTCAGGTAGGTTTCTTGAAATTTTGCTGTATGTTTTAAAATCACAATTTTTTGGCTCTTATGTACTTTGCCCATGGCCCCTATGACTTCTGCCTGATCCTTCAGTTATGTTTCATCTCCTGATCATTTAAGCAACATTACTTGTCCTTTCTTCTCATACAATTATTACAACTGGAGAGCTTTTGGCCACTTCACATTCAGTAAATAGAAGGATGATAGATAATAAGAATTGATCATTTCAGATATAATGGATTATGGGAGGTTCAATAGCACAGTGAATTCAGATTCCTGCGTACAAATCCTGTGCCTGGTTATTTTCTACGTGAAGTTTGCAAATTCTCCCACATTTGTGTTTTGTTTTTTTCTACAAGTATTCAAGGAAAGGTGGAGATATGCTCTAGAGAGGAGAGGAATGAAAGTCAGTAGGAACAAGACAGAATACATGTGTGTAAATGAGATGGAGGCCAGTGGAATGGTGAGGATGCAAGGAGTAGAGTTGGTGAAGGTGGATTAGTTTAAATACTTGGGATCAACAGTACAGAGTAATGGGGATTGTGGAAGAGAGGTGAAAAGAGAGTGCAGGCAGGGTGGAATGGGTGGAGAAGAGTGTCAGGAGTGATTTGTGACAGACGGATATCAGCAAGAGTGAAAGGGAAGGTGTACAGGATGGCAGTGAGACCAGCTGTGTTATATGGTTTATAGACGGTGGCACTGACCAGAAAGCAGAAGACAGAGCTGGATGTGGCAGAGTTAAAGATGCTAAGATTTGCATTGGGTGTGACGAGGATGGATAGGATTAGAAATGAGGACATTAGAGGGTCAGCTCAGGTTGGACATTTCGAAGACAAAGTCAGAGAGGAGAGATTGCTTTGGTTTGGACATGTGCAGAGAAGAGATGCTGGGTATATTGGGAGAAGGATGTTAAAGATAGAGCTGCCAGGCAAGAGGACAAGAGGAAGGCCTAAGAGAAGGTTTATGGATGTGGTAAGGGAGGACATGCAGGTGATGGGTGTAACAGACCAAGATGTAGAAGACAGGAAGATATGGAAGAAGATGATCCGCTGTGGCAACTGCTAACAGGAGCAGCCGAAATACGAAGCAGATTCAAGCTTTCCTCACACATCACGAAATACATTCTTGACTGGATTAATTAACAATTCTAAATTGGCCTTGTATGACTGTGTGTTGGAGTGGGCTGTGCAAAAAAAATGGTGCTGAGTCCAGAGTTGACTGCTGTCCCATACATTGTGTTATCCGGATTGATTTTGGCCCCCTGCAACTGCGAATTAGATTAAGCAGTTTGAGAATGTCATATTATGTTACAATTAATTAAAAAAAAAACATTTTTGGGATTCAGACATTACTCTTCCATATTCTCAAGTCCAGTAAAAAAAATGCAAGACTTAACAAGAATTTCAGGTCACATTTTAAATATCACTCGTAACAGAACAAACCTTGAGGAGTGCAACTTCAACCCTTTCAGTTTAATAAATGTATGCCTGATCCAAAAGTCAAGAGGCTTCCACATGTTTTAACTTTACCCAGCTGCCATTACCTTTGAATTTAGTACCATCACACACCAATCTTTATTTATTTCATGAAAAATTCTTAATATGCCCTTTAAGAAAATGGGGATCAGAACTATTTCCAAAAAAAAAAAAAATCTCTGATTTTGTATTTTTTTCCGTTACTTTCAGTAATCCTTTCATTCACACAAAAATTACAGACTTCTACCTTTTTTAGAAAGCTTTGTTTCAGCAAAGGATAGAATAAGAACATTTTTGGTGTGTAGACTGGAACATCAGTAGTTAAAGTGTTTCTCCAGACTTAAATAGTTTAAATTCCAGCAGGCACCATGCAGCCATTTCTAAATGATCGTATTTTTAATTGACATGATTGGTTGCCATATTCCCAATATGCGTCTCACAGGTTGTTGCAGGTCTGTTACTTTACATGTTAAGCTTGTCCAGTTTAGGTAATGAGTGGCACCAACACTCATATTGATAACTACGCTTAAAATGTACTTTACAACTTGTCACATGTGGCTTGCCCATTAAATAATTAAGAATATGTTACAGTTACCTCAGATGGACAGATTCCAAGGAGGAACGAAAGTAGATTCTATAAAAGTGAATCTCAGAAACCTTACACCGACCAGGAGCCAAGGGGAGAATGGCAGGGCCAGGTGGTGGTTTGGGATTCCTTCCCACATTTTTAGTGACACACTACTCCAAGACAGGAGACGCTGCTGTGCCTGTCACTTAAAATACATTTTATTTTCTTTCCTGCTTAGTTTGCCAGGGTTCTTCAAACTGAACTGAATAAGAATTGGTGCCCATCCATTCCGGAGGAGCCTCAGCAATTTTAGAGGTGTAGAGTTCTCAAGTGGGATTGTGTTGCTGTCACCCATCGGAAGTGTCTGCACACAGTAAATTTGTTCTTAAGTGATGTTCCTTAGTTATCAAGATATTTAGAGGTTTGGTATTTGTCCAGGGGTCCTGTTTCCAAGGTTCAAATCCCATGCCTGGTCACAGTCTCTGTGGAGTTTGCATGTTCCCTCAATGTCTGCCGTGTACTCTAGTTTTCCAACTACAGTATAGTACCTTCTACACAAATGTATATTGACTGCTCCTAAATTCTAAATTGTGCTGGTTTTGAGTGTGAGTTTGGGTTTGTGTTTCAGTGGATGCTGCCACGGACTGACACCCTGTCTAGGGTTGGTCTTTGCCTTTGTCTCGATGCTGTCTGATCTGGTTTCAGCTCTCCATATTTAATAATTGAGCTCAGTAGGCTTGAGAATTGTATGATATACTATGCTATTTTGTTCACTTCATCCCCTCCAACTTGGAATTGGGTTTCTTATATTTGTAAAGGGGTAGTTAGATATTCTATCATCATCCATTTCATCCACATTAAATGCCACTGTGTTATGTTTGCTAGGAAAAAAATGTTGTGAATAATGGAGAGGACAAGGAGGAGAAACATCAGGAGAGCAGAAAATGACTCAATACTGACAGTCCTGTCTTTCATCATGCTAAATCACTAAACCAGAAATCAAAGGTGAGGACTAAAGTAACTAACTGTACCTCACATGTCTTTGAGTTATTGGCTGAAACATGGCCATCAGTGTCGACCTTTGAACTTGTTATATTAATGATGCCAGATGTTGCAACAACGATGACCATAACTCTGGCAACCGGGAGCTGTGTCTTGGCAATGGGATTCCCAAAATACTGGTGCCCATGAAAACCAAGATGATGCCAGAAAAAAATGTAACAAATAAGTAACGATTAGATAATCATTTCTAATGAAAACTACTACTACTAATAGCAAAACAAGTTTCTCCAGCCTCAAATAACAATAAGCAGGTACAAAATATAATTCATTAAGCTCAAATAGATGAGTAAAAAAATAAAATATGAATGTAAAGCATGATACAATCCATCTAAACTGGGGTCATATTGGCACAAAGCAGGGTCTAATCCTTTATAGGGCATCAATTCATTTTAGGTTGTACTTACACTCACTCAATTAACCAAACATGTTAAGCATTTAGGACAAAAAAAACAAAAATCTAGAAACAAACCCTGTGTGCTAACTGACATGGTGTCTCCTGACATTGTGATGCACTTCATTGCATTAAAAACACCATTTGATCAAAACTTTAGAATATCTATGTGTTTATCCATTTTAGAAACTGTGTACCTGGGGTGGCAGAGAGACATTTTTTATCTGTCTTAATTTTTACCACAAAGGCCTCAGGGTGTTCATGAGTTTTTCAAAGATGGTAAATCTCTCTTGATTTTTGTGTTTTCACCATCAAATGACATGTGCTAGCCTGACTGGCAACTTTAAATTGCCCCAGTGAATGTTTGTGTGCCACATTGAGGTCCTGCTTTGAGCTCATTGTTGTTGGGTTATACCCCACAGAAAACTAGCCAGAAAAAGTAGACATACAAATGAATAGATGAACTGGACATTAAACGACCCACATAATAAATCCTCACACAAAGTGCTGTCTTAAACAATTAAGAATCTTTATAAAAAAGGGAATAATGAAATATATATGTGGAACTTTACTGTGGAACAAAGTCTTAGTTTAACTGTGCTTGTGATTCCCACATTGACGTATAAAGTCTAATCAGAAAGATCAACTGATCTCCAGTGTTATTAAGGTCAGTGGGGTGTATGGATTGTCGTGACTTGATGCAGCTACCTCAAAGCTTCAGGGACTTGGATTGCGACTAGCGACGCAGTAACTCCCCCCTGCACTCAGGTTTCTTGACAGAATCCAAATGAAGCATACAGTGTGGACTGGTGATGCCAGCTTGGTGAGTGTGTGGGTCTGCGATGGCCTGTGAGACTTGTTACTGGGCTCTAAAATCCTCACAAGGAAAATCGATGTCTGAAACATTTACAAGGTACCAAAGAGCATTGCTCAGAAATGCAAATAAGAATTTCACTGGACTCTGTAAAGATTATTGTTCCAAGTAACTGTTTTTATTTTTGTGTTGGTTTGATGCCATTTTGTGAATTGTTGCAGTTGCTGTTTTGTGTATTGGCTTTCCAAGGTTCCTAGGTAATTGGCCCTGAAGTCATGCTGTTCCACTTTGGCGGTTAAAAGTTCATCTCTATTCGTTAACTTCACTATCCGAGTTTGCAGATAATCTTTAAGAATTTGAAAGAGACTTTTGTAAATGTATTACCTTTCTGACAGATAAATTTGACTTTTGTTTTATGATCTTTGCATGTTTTTTGGGGTTTCTCTTCCAGCCACGTCCAATATTTTTTATAGTTGTTATGAACTGAAGGGTTCCCAACCACACAGCGTCAGAGGGAAAAAAACATCAAAACCCTGGATAGAAACAAAAAGGGCAATGAAGAATTTTTATAAATTGAAGATTTATTAATCAAAAAGAAGCTCAGAGGAGCAGAAAAGGCACAGGCATATGCCTTCAAAATAGGCAATACCAATAACAAACACATGCCCAATACGAAATTCAAGAATACAATATGAAAAACAGAGCCTTAGGTCAATAATCAAGTAACTAACAAAATACACATAAAAAAACAGTAGAGGACTCAGCATGCCATGAGTGTACTCACAATGAACCGCAAGGGACAGTGGGATTTCCTCAGCCTTTATATAGCTGGTGGAAGTCAGTCCCTTGTGGGGATGAGCAGGTGGCCCCGCCTCTTGGGGAACCACCCACAAAACACAGGGAACATAACAGAAAATACATTGATATATGAAAACTTAATAATCCACACTGTTAACATAGAAAACAAATACATCAGACATTAAAGAGACTTTTATACCCCAGTCAGTGGGGGAACCCTGGCTGAAACATAAAAGTAGTTCCTCCCTCCAATAAACTACAAGTAAACCTACTACTACTACTACTGTTATTACTTCTATAACTACTATTACTACTTATATTTTGGTGGTATTAACACAGTTTCAATCACTATGTAGACATAGATCCCTGCTTAGCTTACCAGTTGTGAAATATATATCTATAATAGTTAACCCCTTGGACCCTCCTTAAAAGCCTCAAATGTCAACATTGGGGCAGATCCCAGCAAATAAATTTTAAAATATATAATATTGTTGTAAATCACTTGGTGCCTATTATTTGTTGTTTGAGAAAATAGACTAAAATATGAATTCATAAGAAGATCCTTTATTTTTGTTTATATCATGACCTGCTTCTGGTAGCCGTGGTTTTAGCTAACTAGACCTGTGTGACTTTAATGACATTTCTCTGAAAAAAAGGAAATAAAATTTATGGCTGATAAATTTTGGATTTTTAAGCATCAGTAATACCATGGCAAGTGAGCTGGAGATCATGTGGGTCATGAAGAGTGGCCATTCTGCCTGATGCTGATCAGAAGTACAAGGTGGTGCAGCTTTCACCTGCAGATTGCTAATCCACGTATGACACCATTAATCTATTTAAGAGATGTCTATTCTAAGTAATAGCATTCTAATGTGCTTTAGCTAATTGTATATTTCACAGTACCAAAATAAGATTTACAGTAAATGTTCAACTAACAATGAGCACTAGTGAAGTATTTCACACACTAAATGAAAGGAAATTAAATGCACAATCTGATGTGTCCATCTGTGGTTGCTAAGATTTTTCATCTCCAAACTTTCAAACTTTTAAAACTTGACTGACAAACAGGCTTTGCCTCACCTGTGTATTGATAATTCTCTGCTTTATTGAGTTTCAGGGTCACATACTGATTTATGACTCCTGTCTCTCTTGTTTAAATTAGTTTCTTTTATTTTATGACCTTTTGCTACTTTTGGCACAAATGCTGCTAGGTAAAGGTCGTTCAATCTTTTCTTTCCTTCATAAATTGTATGGGGCATCTGTCAAGTTTAGAGTCCTTTTATTTCTTTGTAGTTCAATTACAGCCACTGGTTTTGCTACAGATCAACATGGTAGTTTTTTACTGTTATATTAAACATCTCTCTCCTTCTCTTTATATACAGCTGTATATATATATATATATATATATATATATATATATATATATATATATATATATATATATATATAAACATAAAGAATAACGGTAAAGAGTTAGAGCACTGGATGGAGAACCCTGTGCAACTGGGCGGCCAAAAGACAAAAGAAAAATAATTGCAGATGGCAGGTAGTGCTCTACAGTAATGGCTTCTTCACACAAGAGGCTAACAATGACTGCCTTCTTCCGGTGTTTATGTCTTTTTACATGGTTCTGAGAGGAAGTGGTAGGTCCATTGTCAGATGCAGTAGTGACATCAGAGCTGCTCATGTCTTCTCTCATGTCGAGAGGATTTGAACAACTTCGCCAACCCCTGACTCAGAGTGTAATTACCAGTAACAAATAAGCCCTGAAGATGCCCCCCATTTGTGTGTGACTCTATATACTGTATACAATTATATATTTACACAAATATATAAATGTATTTAACATCGGTGACCACTTTATTAGGTACACCTATCAATACCTAAAGAAATTCTTTGACTCCTGGATTTAAGACTGTCATAGAAAAATTCCTTATGTATTTTGTCCCTCATTAACTCAATAGCTACTCGCAATCCCTGCAGATGTTTTGGCCATGCATTCATACTGTGAACTGTTACATCTCACCCTAGGGATATTATAATAATTAATTTCAGATCTTTGGAGTATTCCAGCCATTGGAGTAAATTTAAATCATTGTCCTGTATGTGCGACCAGATTGAGGTGATGTGTTGTCCATCTAAGAAGGGTTTACAAAGAGATGCACACATCAGGAGAAATGCTTGGGTACACTGTGATGTTCAGATGATTATCGGTTGCTATTGAGAGGCCTAATGTGTGCCAAGCAAACATTCTCCTCACCATTATACTGCCACCGCCACCCTGTGCTATTGACACAAGGCACAATGGATCCATGAATTCATTCTGTTTACTGATTACTGCATTCTGAGATTTGCCAGGTGACATTTTTGAGATTCAAGCTAACCACTATGCACCACACTATATAATAATAATATTAATAATCTGCCATTTTCCCTCTCTTCTACTCCGTTAGGAGGATAAGCCGAGGATAAACCATCATGTCTGTGAATGCTGCCTGTGGAAGGGCTTAAAAACACTTTGGCTAAAAGCTGTCAGTACTGTGCAGCACATTTGACATCTTCAGGCCTGTTCATTTAAACCTCATATTATTTTAGACACAGATGAATATGAATTGACAAGCTTTTCTGCACTGAAAAGCCTAATTATTGTGTGCAGACCAACAGTTTATTAGTGGAGTAAATTGAAACCTTTAAATAATTCCAACCTCTGAATGGAAATCATAATTTTATTATGTAATAATGTAGCAAAAAAGAACAAAAACATTAGCAAGTGTTGGATCATGATCAGAAAAACCCTAATTATTGCTGCCAGGAAGTTTGAATCAAAAAGGAAAAGAAGCTGTGAAGAAAGTGTCTCAGGCAATATCGGTGTGTCATCATTACTGTCTAGTAATGTCTGATGCCATTGTAGCTGACTTTTCAGACTTCATGAGGTTGGTGGCAGCAGGTTAACAGTTCTTCTACTGGCTTATGGTCTTCCTAACAGGAGACATATGATGAAGTAGCAGTATCACATCTATATCCTTCCCCAGTGTCCTCTTTATATTGCCCCCCATACACTGTAGGCACCAATGCAATAATCGATACTTTGTCCATTAGACTGATTTAAAATAGTAAAACAATCCATCCATTCATTCTCTTAACTTTCTCTATCCGTTTCAGTGCCATGGTGGCCATGGCCAATTCTTACAATAGTTTAATGGAAGGCCACAATCATTCCTACTGAGCCAATGTAGGAGAAAATGTAGAGTATGAAGAGAAAATCCCCGCTTGATACAGGGAGAACATGCAGATTATACAACGACCAGACTGGGTGTCAAATCATTGACTCTGGAGCTCTGAGGGAGCAGGACTAACCAAATTGCAGGAAAAATCACAAATCAAAGCAAATCAGAATATACTGTGTGTTTATTTTTTTCTATTTCACAACTTTTCAAATGTATTAAACAGCATGTTTAAATTTAAAGAAAGAGAAAAATGAAAAATCTGCTGCTCAGGAGTGAGATTGGTCATGCAGAAGGAGCCCAAGGTGCATGGCTTCATTATAGACAGGAAACGACTCATTTAGTCAATGAAGGTTCTAGCAATGAAAAGGGGTCTTTAAGCGATGAAATCCGGGGAGGAACATAAACCACAGAGTAGCTACGATCATTTCCAGTTAGCCACAAGACAAGCAGGTCATTCTACAGAAAATTCTTATTTACCCAACCAGTGGCTCAGCTGCAGGACATTTTGATTTTTTCTTTTTTAATCTGTTGTGCCATTTTCTAAGCAGTATTTATATACGTAGATAATCAACACCGTGGCTTACTTTCTTACCTTTTCTTTTCTCATATACAAATTGTACTATGGAAACGTCTTTTTGTTTAGTCATCCAGTCTTTCTTGTTTAATTGCCACCTCCAGGCCCTTAAAATGGACAGTGCTGCCCAGATTTCACTCAGATGAGTGTTTTAACATTGAATTTCAGTAAGGTTAGGTGAGGTCACACAAGGGACCAGTGGCACCCTTTGAACCTGTGAATCAGACACTGTTACCTTGTAAATGGCCTTGTAATAGAATTATTAAAGGGAATAGTCGAAGAGATGGGGCTCCACTGTGCCATTGTTAATGGTGTTTTTAAACAAATACAGAGCCTATTAAAGGTATTCACCCCTTTGGAAGTTTTCACTTCTTATTGTTGTATAGCTTTGAATCACAGTTGATTTAATTTGGCTTTTTTGACATTGATCAACGGAAAAAAAAGATTAATGTCAAAGTAATAATAGATCTCTGCAAAGTGATCTAAACTAATTACAAATACATCAAACACAAAATAATTGCTCACATACGCATTCACCCCCTTCAAGTTAGTATTTAGTAGATGCCATTTTGGCAGCGATGGCAGCCTTGAGTCTGTGTGCACAGGTCTCTTGTCAGATATGTAGGCACTGCACCTTTACTGCATTCTTCTTTGCAAAATGGCTCAAGCCCTGTCAGGTAACATGGGGATCAATTCCAGCCACAAATTCTCAATTGGACTGAGATCTGGACTCCGATTCGGCCACTCCAGGACATTAACATTGTTGTTTTTAAGCCAGTCCTGTGAAGGTTTTCCGTAATGCTTGGGTTCGTTGTCTCGAAAACAAATCTTCTCCAAAGGTGCAGGTTTCTTGCAGGCTGCACCAGATTTTTCACAGTAGAGATGATGTGTTTTTGATAATGTGCACTGCTATATGTGGTCTACACCACATATAACATTTAGTTTAACGGTCAAAAAGCTCAGTTTTTGTCTCAGCCTTCTTTTGTCTGACTTCAGAGTCTCTCTTGTTTGTTCTGCCAAACTCTAGCAGAGATGTGTCTTTTTCTCTTTGCCGCTTTCCCATAAAGATGCAACTGACGACACACACAAGCAGCACTTGTTGTCTGCATAGTCTCTCCAATCTCAGCTGGTGTAGCTTGAATCTCCTGTAGAGTAATCGTACGTCTCTTGCTGGCCTCCCTCACTAGTCTTCTTCTGGCAGAATTTCTCAGGTTTTGCAGACGACCTTCTCTAGGCAGGTTTACAGCTGTGTCTGCTCTTTCCATTTCTTCATGGTTAAATTGACAGTACAGTATATTCAGTGACTTGGATATTTTCTGGTCTCCATCCTCTTGCATGTTCTTTGCAATCCTATTTTTCATAGAGTTGATTAGGAAGTTCTTTTGTCTTCATTGTGTCAGTTAGGCCACCCTACTAACTAACCACTGTGAACATTCCAGCCCGGATCACAGACAGGCACTAAGGACACAAGTACCAAAGCACACGTGATTTTATTTATACAGTTCCAACAAGCACCAACACGCTTTACTTTTCTCCCTTTCGTCTCCTCTCTTTATCTCTCTCTCTCTCTCTCTTTCTTCTCATCCACTCCCCCTCCGGCAAGCTTCGTCCTCCTCCTCCCAACTCTGGCTTCCGGAGTAGTGTCTGCTGGCTCCTTAGTGTCTGATGATGTGTTTCTGGCAGCACTTCCAGATATGGCGGAAGAGCTGCTCTCCAGGGCTCAGCAGTAATTGTAGCACACCCTGGCGGTGCCCAACAGGGTTGTACCAAACTCCAACTCCCATGAAGCCCTGCGGGAGTCCGAGGCACCGCTACAACCCAGGAGCGGTGCCGTCTATTGTTCCGGGGAAGGTAAAGCTCTGGCCACACTTGCTCCCCTGGTGCTCCCAGTGTGGAGGCGTCCCGGCCGGCGAGGGCCCAGGCCGTCCGCCACACCACATGTCGTCCCTATCAGATAAGGTGCATTTAGACTATAACCCATTCAAATTCCTTTGTCTACAGTCAGGTCATCTTCATTGATGTAATTCTGTGACTTCTTAAACCAATTGGTGTACCAGTGATGATTTAGGTGTGTCGTATTAAAGGGGGTGAAGACTTATGCCATAAATAATTTTGCGTTTTATATTTGTAATTAAGTTTAGACCACTTTGCAGAGGTCTGTTTTCACTATTAAAAAGTCTTTTTCTGCTGATCAATGTCAAAAAAGCCAAATTAAATCCACTGTGTTTCAATGTTTTATAGCAATAAAATGTGAAAACTTCCCAGGCGAGGAATACTTTTTATAGGTATTGTAATTAGTTTGCTTCAGTAGGTGAAGTGCTGACAAGATGTGTGTTCTGGTGCTCACTGGTCGTATCACCTACAGCAACTTTATGTTCTTGTCTCTGTCATCTCTCATCAGCTGGAAAAGGCAAGGCTGAAGTTAGTGCAGGTGGAAGTGACACCAAGGTTAGTCTCCTCCATACTAAGGGCAAATCTGGTTAGAAACTGCGCAGTTACACAAAATTGATCCCTCTAACAGACTAATAGACTTCTGCACGTGATAGTCTCTTCACCTTTGAATATGGTATCAGGAGCCCTGATATCCATTTTTGCTTATGAGGACTTCAGGTTTTTTATTCATCAGGTATCTAACCCCGATTCTTCTCTTATAGGGTCATGCGATGCTCAAAATTTTGTAAGAGCTGGTTCTTAACATGGCACACTCAAGTTTAAGTTTTTAACTTACAATGAAATTGCTGCCTGCCTGTATCCCATACTCAAGTGACACTAGTATGATACCAATAAACAATGAATACAACACCATACATTAAATTAAACATCATACGATATGTATAGGAAACTTGTGCTCAAATCCACACGCACTTGTGCTAGGACAATATAGATTGGCCACTGAAACAATCAACCAACAACTGCTATTTTTATATAGGACTTCTCTGTAGTGAACCTCATACCAAGACACTTTACAACTATAGATACATCCTACATTTGTACACATTTCTTCTATTTTTAAAATACCCTATATACTCACATTTAAGTTCTCCCGCAGACAAGTCAGGACTTGATTGTACCATTTAATTTCTGGTATTTTATAATGTCGGTCGTATAAGTCGAATATGGACCACGCTATAGGTCCAAGAGATTATGATATGCTAATGCCCACCTGAGAGAGTAACCATGGTGCACACTGCCTTTTTTTCTATGTATTGTGCCTATGTGACCACACGGTAATACCCGAACTATATCGAAGCGACATTTGCACTGCTTTGTGTTTTTTCTGTCTCATGCCCTCATACATCTTTATCGTAAGAGCATCTCTTATCTACGATGGAACATTCGATCAGAAGCTGGTGTTAAATTAAACGTTATTGAAGTAGTGAAAGAAATTGGTTACTGCTCTGCTGCAACAAAATTTGATGCTTCTGAGAAACTGGCGTGAGATTGGAGGAGGCAAGAAGATGAAGTGAAGTGTCGTATTTTTGAACGGGCCTATAAGTCGGGGTCTGATTTTATGATCGATTTTTCAGATTTCAAGACCTGACTTATATGCGAGTATATACGGTAAGTGCCTCATTTAAGATCACATGGTGGATTATCGGTTGGGATAAACCAGTACCCTTGAGTTTTAGTGTCCAGTTCCTTAGGCAATATGCCATACTCAGCCTAATATACAAATCTTTGGGAATTGGGAGATAAAAAACAAGAAGAAAATGAAGTCAATACAAAGAATATGCAAGCTCTACACAGACATGACCAAGCGAAAATAAAACAAAGGCCCTGAACACTGTAAGGCCTGCAGGTTTTCTGCCGATCTTTCTTTGTTGCAGCAGTTGATTTCATATCTGATACCATCACAATAGGCAATGCAAGACATGCTAGAATTCCTAATAAGGCATAATACAAAATTAAGATAAACTTTATTTTATTGAGCCTCATTTGTAATAAACACACTCCTGAAGTATCGTACAAACAATTATACAAATATATGAAGCACAGAGGTTAAGTGTCTTGTGTAACACGATGAGTCAAAGGTGGGAACTGAAATGGCAGTTTAATGTTCAATTCCTTAACCAATGTGCCTGGTAATTAAGATAAGTGAAACCAAAGATAAATCTGAAGAAAAAATTATAACAATGGAGGAGTCTGTAGAAGTCTTTTCATTGTAGATTGTCTCGTAATCACAGGAAAGTGGAGTTGTCTTGTTAAACATCTTTTTATTTAGCCTCAGAAGTTACCTGTTTCCTTCTCTGCATATATCCATGTCCTCTTATAAGTCCCATTTAAAAGCCTTACTTTACTATCTCACTACTGTATTTAAGCAGTTATACTTGTTAATGTATTGGTGGCACAGTGGACTGTGCTGCTACCTCACAGATGTAACATTTTGGGTTCAAATCCTGTCCACATTTGCTATTTTTACAGAGCAAGAGTGCGTTCTCAGTGTCTGCATGTTTTTTTGCCCTCACTGTTGTTTAATCCCCCACATCCTGAAAGACATGCATGGTTTAGTGTAGTCATGTGACGGTGCTGCGCACAGGGTGTGAGTTGAGCCTGACGTCACTGGGAAGGGCAGCGCTTGTAGCAGCTCAGAGGTGTTTCTTACACATGATAGAGGGGAAGATTCTTTCTTGCTCCTAGCATCAATGAGTTGCTTCTCGGTGTGTCTTTGAATTTCAAACGTCATGAGTTCATGAGTGGCGACCTGCAATTTCCACAGTGATGAAATCCTGACTGGAACAGCTAGTGTAATTGTCAATTCTAAATCAGTATTCTGTGGGAGTGCACAGAACTGGAGTGACCTCTGTGGTGGGCTGGTGGTGTTTCCAGAATAGCGTTCAGCCATTTACCCTATGCTACCTGAATACGTTCTTGCCATTTCTGATGTTGAATTTGATCAAATAGGTTTGGAATGTTAATGTTATATACATGTGTTCTCCCATTCTCTCTTCTGTACCAATTGATGTCAGTCCACTCCGACTCACTACATCCATCTTAATAAGTTTTTTTCTAATACATAGTTACGGGACTAGCATCAGGTACAATGCATAAGTCAACACCAGTTGGTGTGTCAGTCTATGGCACTCATCTATACACCAAGTCTCATTCATGAGGAGCAATGTAGAGCTGCCATTTAACTTAATGTGCAGGTCTCTGGAATTGGAAGGAAAACAAGAGCACAGGCACAGGATCCACAAAGGCAATTTGTAACTGAGAGTTACATACCCTGATAAACCGAACCTGCAAGTCTTTGGGACCTTAGACAAATTATTGTTTATCATTGAGAAAGTCTTGAATGATCTTCTATTTTTCATTGTTATTTAAAATGGTATTCTTGTTTGCTTAGTATACTAATTAGAAATGACTTGCTCAGTTTAAGGCGCTTTATAAGTAAAATTTTTAATTCAGGGATTGTTACTGTTATTATTATTTACTACTGAAATACACGGACCCATGATCCTCAAAAAACAAAACAAATAGCAAGTTAAAGATAAGGAGTTGTTGATATTAATTATGTTTTCTAAATACTTACTTCTTTTAGTTCCTCTAGAAGCAGTAATATGTTTTGTTATTTCGCTTAGCTCAATATAGACAAAGCAGACATTTTCTGTTTTGGAAACATATTGTTTTGCTTTCAACATAAAAAATACAGCTTGACACTGATCAGATCACTTATTAAGTAGTGATATTCAAAGAAAAATCGATGATACAACAATACTTTCATATGAGCAGAAGTTTCCAGTAGTTGATGATCTTCTCGATTTTCGGTATGCATTTCTGCGTCTTTCATGGTCTAGCATTCTGTATATTTGGGCTATGTCCTGAATGCTTCTGAGCCATCATGTTTGTCTGCTGCTTAACAGGGCTGTAGTCAGGAATATGTCTTGTTTGTCAATGTGGTTCAGCATCTTGTCTTCTTATGAGAGGGTGTTGTATGACCCAACAAAAGGCTAAATGTAAGCACCAGTAAACTCTCTATGATTTCTCCATCTTTGTCATTCTTGCTTTCTGTATGCTCTTATTGTTCTTCCTATTATGGCGTTCTTTATCATGTAATCAGTCTCTGTGATTTGCCTGATATTCTGCAGATGCCACTCCTCTTCTTTTTCTTTCATGTCTTTGTGTCACTTTTGTCTTTTGTGCTCACTTTGCCGTTACCTAAGATTTTTTGAATTTCCAGAGAGTATCAGCTCATAAGCTTTCGATTAAGACCTAGATCAAGGTTCTAGCCCCAGTAGATTGTAAGTATTTACATGAAAGTAGGACAGACCTTAGCATTCTATTATATGTCATTTCGAGGTTCCTTTATTTAATGGCATTTCCAATATAAAATATTGTATCCTTTTGTGTGAATCACTATTCCAAGGAGCTTTGCAAGAACAGAAGAACAATTTTGATTAGAACAGGCCCAACAAGCTTGTCAATTCTATGCACCTAATTTAATTACAATAGGTCAAGTTTTGAACCTCTATAAGAAACTTCTAAAACAAGTCAAGTTTAAAGTTCTATTTAAGGTCCCTAAGTCTTTAATTTCCTTAAGTCCTTAAAGTCCCTTAGTCCTTAAGGTCTCTACTTTCTACCACACTACTTTGCAATTTATTCCTTGTGTCTATGGTTCACTGTATGAAGAAAACTTTCTGATATTTCTGCGAAACCTGTCATTATTAACTTTCCATCTGTGTCCCCTCATTCTTGCTGTGAAATTCTTTCTAAATTGACAGCTTGAATTCACAATATTAATGCCTTTGTTAATTTCAAATATTTCAGTAATGCCAATACAGAAGTGTATTTTTTACATTTGGAGCACATGCACATTGAATGTTCTACTCAATGCCAATCTGAGGTTTAAAGTCCAAAGTCGTAACTATTTGGCCGACCTGCCCGATTGATTGATTTAATTGATTGAATTGATTGCAGCACAGTGCAGTGAAATTATTAGTAGGATATTTTATCCTATTGGGACTGTGGACTGTTTCAATAAGGGCTACAATGTTATCAGCAGGGTATATCAAATGACAAGCCTAAATCTACTACAGTAGAACTCAGTGGTGCCAGGTTAACAAACTAAATAGAAGCTAAAATCTCCGCATAGTGGCTTTAAAAGAAGGGACTCTGAGTACCAATTATTTGAAAATCTAAGCGTCAATTTGGTTACAGTGAATTCACCATGAAGCTATATTTTGATACTACCAATTTTATTCTGTGTTTGATTCTTGTTTATTAGAGATTTAACAATGGAAAATAAAGTTTTGCTCATTTGCGTTTCTGTGGTTTGATGTTAAATCTTTAGGGAATGGGTTGAATTTGATATTTTGACAGACGGCATGGGGTAGTTGGACTGTGAAGCACATTATTTCCAATTAAATTCCCACCATTAGTGCCCTTGCTGATCTTAAATGGGCTGCTTAACTTGGGAATGTCTGAATCAAAATAAAACTACTGAAAATGTTATATGTCTCACTGATCCCTTTGTTCCAACTGTGCAATCTCTAAAATGTGGTAATGTATGCTGATATAGTTATTCAACTTGGATAAAGACAAATCCAAGTAGACAATAATAATAATCATAATAATAATAATAATGCACTTGTGATATGTAAGTCATATAAATAAAGTTGGCCTCCCCACTGGGATTCCCTGTTATTGACACCTGTAAAGGGACCAGCACTTCAGAAGTATTTTTAAAATATTAGAAAAGCTAAGCACATTCAGAAGGGAATAGTTGAAATGCTACAGCAAGACATTTTGGTGAGAAAAGAGCCTGATAAAAATGAAGAGATATTCTCTCTAATTAAGTGATGAGTTGCAGTGACAACCTGCAGGATCAGTGGCCACCCAGCAGCAGACAGTGAGAGACTGCTAAAAGAAAAAAAACACTAGAGATCTAGAGCATTGTACCTAACCTGAAATTGGAGGGTCATGCTGCAACAAATAGGAGTAATTCCATTTTATAAACATCATAATTTCGGTCAGGGAAAGTGCACCTAATGAAGCAGGGCATTAACTTTAGGTGAACTCTCCAAAGCTGCATTATTAGCAGAGGCAGAGGCAGGCAGTGTGCTGTAATGTTGGTCTTCAGCAGCATGATGCAAACTCAGATTTTTTTTTCTTTCTTTTTTTCTGTTGTGAGTCACGCAGACCACTGATTAAGCCGCCACACCTCCTTTCAGGCTAAAGTGCATATCAAACCTTTCACTGCCTCACACTCTGTTGCTTATGGTGTGCCGGCCTATTGATTTTTCAAAGGGCTATTTAATTGACGGGCACCATCCTTGTATTATCATTCTAATCTCAGGATTATCTTTCAGCATTCTTGTTTTACTTCAGCAGACATGTTGCTAGGGCAACAGATTCCAACTGTGTATATGCATCCCAACATCGTTTCCCCAGAAGACATTAAATCATTAAAATTCTATCTATCTATCTATCTATCTATCTATCTATCTATCTATCTATCTATCTATCTATCTATCTATCTATCTATCTATCTATCTATCTGAAAAAAGGAATTCCTAATAGTAAAATGTGACTCAAAAACGTAATAATTGTAAATGTTTCCAAATATCATAGACTCATGCCTGTTAATATGACTGCAATTGTATTATAATTGTAAGTTAAGGTCTGTTTAAAATTAAAAGACAGTATCTATCTATCTATCTATCTATCTATCTATCTATCTATCTATCTATCTATCTATCTATCTATCTATCTATCTATCTATCTATCTATCTATCTATCTATCTATCTATCTATCTAGTATATATGGATATAAATACATCCATAATCAAACCCACTTGATCCAATTTACGGTCACAGAATAAATAAACATTGAAAATATGCTGTTTTAATGGTCTGATTATTCTCAGACTGGTAATGGCGGAAACAGAAAAGACAAAGAAAAATGCTAGTTTAAACATCAACCAAGCACTTCCCACTTGTCACAGTTTGAAACGGAATCCACCAGGCTTATCGACCTTTGTGTGCAACTGATACAAGATAAGCCTAGCACTTTGTCAGATTCCTCCCATAGAATCTGATATGCAGGCATGCCGAATAAAACGAGATCAAGCATTTTAAAAGCTTCCAAATGCTAAAGATGGCACAACGATCAATATTTTTTCTGCTGCAGGTAAAAAATCTTCCTGCAGATAAGGAAGATATATATATATATATAGTGTGTGTATGCGTGTGTCTATACTGTATATACAAATGATAGATAGATAGATAGATAGATAGATAGATAGATAGATAGATAGATAGATAGATAGATAGATAGATAGATAGATAGATAGATAGATAGATTGGCTCCTGCCTTATACTTCATGTGGGTATGTCAACTGGACTGAGTATTTAGGCAATGCCTATTAAAACTGAAATAGATAAAACAAATGTATAATGTTTGTTCATTCGTTTCCAAAACCACAGCAGGTATCTTGTGGCCAGAGCCAATTCTGGCAGCATCAGACTCAAAACAGGAACCAAACCTGATCATCGTTCGAGTCCATCTTAGTTCACAGTTGAATACATCCATATTCACTTTCAAAAGTGGAGATTTGTGACATCAATTAATTAATTAAAAAAATGAAGATTATACATTGTGCATATTTTAGGGTGTTAGTAAAAATTTAAAAAACACAGATATTTCCTGGAATATTGAATCTTCGTCTATTGATGGACCATCACCATATCCAGGTTTGATATCTGACACTGCTGAGATTTATCTTCAGCCCCCAATAACTCTGCAAGGCAAAAAGCTTGTTCAGTAAATACACACTGTCGCAGGTGGCTGGGGGGGCAACCCGGCTGGGACGCCCCGGAGGACCGGAGGATGGCTTACGCCACCCCCAGACCAAGTGGGGGCGACCGTCCTGGCGGCTGTGGGGGACCATGGGTACAGAGCTTTGAAGCTCAACCCTGTAGGGGCCCGTGGTCACCGCCAGGGGGCGCCCCAATGCCTTGGGAGCCCTGGACCTCAGCACTTCCGCCACACCCGGAAGTGCTGGGGGGAAGAGGATCGGGGACACCCGGAGTGGTTCCGGGTACGCAGCCGGCACTTCCACCACACTGGGGAGTGCCGGTGGAAGATTGTCAGGAGGCACCTGGAGCAAATCCGGGTGACTATAAAAGGGGCCGCCTCCCTCCAGTCAGGGGCTTGAGTCGGATGGAAGAAGGACAAGGTCTGGGAGGAGGCAAGGAGGTGGCCTGAAGAAGTGAGGCATTGTTGTTGTTGGCCAGGACTTTGGGGACTTTTGGGGACTGTAGTGCACACTTATAAATATGGACTTGTATAATAAACGTGTGTGGGGTGATTTAAACGTGTCTGCCTGTCTGTGTCCGGGTCATGTTCCACAACACATAATAATATTCTCTTTACTATAACAAGTTTGACTACCAAGGTGTTAAACTTTAAACCACCCGGCTGCAGTTCAACTGCCACCTCTGTCTCACAGTATGACTCAGAATAGAACAGAACAGGAACAGCGTTCTCTACAGAAAGGTACTAAGGAACAGAAGTTCTTTTTACGTTTTTTACACCAAGATTTACAAATAAGGAAATGGATTCAAAGTACCACGAATATGCTAGCAAACATTAAAATACACAAGATATTTAGTGGATAAGAGTGTGCCATTTAGCTGATACAGGGTCACTCGATCTTGCACAGTTATGCCATTCTTACTCCTCAACAGGCATGTTACACTGTGTAGAAACGTATGACTGGACAGACCTTTTATTAAGAAAAACTTCACAATTAATGTTTTGCTTTAAAGGTAATGCCCTTTCATATGACTTTTGAGCACTATCATTTTCTGTTTATCTAGTTGCACCTATCTTTAGGTTTGTGTCATCTGTCATGTGTTTATATTTTTTGTAAAGGTGTGTGAGAGAAAGACCACCCTCCCCTTTCTAATCATAGCACTTCCACCTTATATAAAAATCCCATCGGTCGTCTTCTTCCCAGTCTGTGTTTCTTCATTCAGCCTTTATCTCTGGCTTGGCAAGACAAAGCAGGTACATCGTGGCATTTATTAGTCCCTACACTACAAGCAGGCTACCAAGAGGGTGCCCAAGCTGAGTGACATTTAAGCACGGTTATCTAAGGGTGGTACAAGGCATTTCTTTTTTTTTAACATTTACCTGTATATTGCCCTGCTGTAGACTAACATCCCATCCTGGGTTGATTTATGCCTTATGCATAAATAAGCAGGCTGAGAAAATGGACTTGTGAATGAACCTGAACACACAGTAGGTGATGTGAATTGCTGTACGTTTAAATAAATCCAACCTGTCTACTAGCAGTGCCAACTGGCTTTCACCATTCGCTGCCAATATTGTTTCCAGATTGCAGGAACACTTCATTGTTTAGCTGCTATCAATGAGCCGACCAATTTCCAAAGTTCTTTTTTGTCTGGCCAGGGTTGCAGATCAAAATAACACCCAGGAAACACCCTTAGATGTGATGCCAGTGCAATCAAGGGCACACACATATACACTAAGCTGTTTTGGATTAGCTCATCTGAATGTCTTTCTGAGAAGATGCAAATCCCATCCAGCAATGTAACAGGAATCACTCTTGCTATAAAATGAACCAGGGGCCAAGAAATGTGAGGTGGCAACAATACCTGGTTTAAAATCATAGGTACAGGGCAGGATAATGTGGCAGTGCTCGTCACTGTTGCCACAAAGCTCCAAGTAACCAGTACTGTAGAGCAACCTTCTCTTCCAAGTCTCTCCATGAGTGCATTATTTTTGTTCTGCTCAGGCAGGTACTCCAAACATTGATGAGAGTTGAGAGATTAACAGGGGGGCTTTAAAATTAATTACATAAGTGGGGAGTTAGTGAGTATGTATAAATGTGCTTTATAATGTACAGGCATCCTATATGGAGACAGTTCCTGCCTTATAGCTAATGCTACTTGAACAGACTTCAGCTCCCTGTAGCTGTCTAATGGCTGTAAGGTATAAGGGACAGAATGGAGTGCAATGTTTATGGATAATAGGAATCTGCCACTCCAACTGCTTGTCTCATTACATGTGTGCTGCTGTACACTTCTATGCCAACTCACTACTTTCTTAGCAGAATCAGACCAAAGAAAGGAACCAATCCTAGTGTACTCACCTTGTGGCCTGTATGGGGAATGAAAGATCCTCAAACAACAGTCCTGGGTTGAAAAAACTAATTTTTATTTAAAGAAATACCTTCATACTGACCAGCGTAATTCCTTCTCTTCTTTCTTTTCCTTTCTTCTCCACACCTTCCAGGTAAGCTCCACCTGTCTCGATTCCGACTCCACGAGAAAGGCGAAGTGGCTCCTTTTCTGCTGGATCTGGGAGTACTCAGCCTCAACGTTGCAAGTGAAAGCCCCTCAAAATAGGAACATCTCCTCTCAGCAGCTCCCACCGGCAGTATTCACGGCACCCAGCAGGGCTGCCTGATGGGACTACACTTCTCAGGTAGCTCTGCAGGTGTGCACATAGGCGATCCAGTAAAGCAAAGTGAACGCTTCCTTGACGTCGATGACACAGTGGTAAGGGTTTTTTGATTTGCTTAGTATTTCCTCAGCAGTTAGTCGAAGTGTCTGTATTATTTGTATAGTGCTTCTGTCTTTCCTGAAGTCTCCTTGTTCTACACTAAAGTTATCTTCAAGTGCGTTTCTCAGTTTCTCCTGTAGGATGTTCAACATTATTTTGAATAGAGAGAGTGAGAGAGGCTGGAAGTATGCACTGATATGGTGCATTGCCTCACCCACCACACGACGAACCACCTCAGGATCCCAAATTAGGACTCAAGCGCATCTGTGCAATGGGTGATACCTCAGCACCACACTTGTTCAAATGGAATATTAAAGCTGTTGCTCAGTAGTTTGAAGAGTTCATCAGCTCTCCACTAGGATGAATTTGTACCAGTCTTTCGGCCATTGGACTGTTTCTGAGATATCACTGCAGATCTTCCATACTTTTTCTAATATCCAAGGTCTTACTGCCTTAATTAGTTTCGCTGGTATTGCATCAGTTTTTGTTGTTTTTGAACTTGCTGATTGTTCTTTCTAATTCTGATTTCATGATAACATCTTCATTCCTCACTTCCTTCAAAATGCCATCTCTTGGCTTAGTTCTCCCAAAACATCATTGTCATATGTGTTTAAACTTTGATGTGATCGGCCCATTTTTAAGAACTTTCCCCAATTTGTCTTAGATGGCTCTCACGACTGACTTAAATTCTCTCTTCAGGTTCTTAATCATCCTCAATGTTGTTCATTAAATGCTACAAATCAGTGTCTCAGTGTAAATGAGCGTGGGATAGTTCCTGTTTGACTTGTGACGCTGTTGGGAAAAGCTCTGACGCACTTATAACATTATTTCAACATAAGCAAGCTCAGATAATGAATGAATTAATAATATCAGATCCGTAATCTGTGAAATCTCAAACCGCCTGATTTGTATTGTGATCAATTAAGTAATTGAGCAATAAAATCCTTTTATTCAAATCTAAAGTCATATTTTCAAATTAAATAATGTGTCCAGCAAGAATATTACTAGTTTACAGAGTTTGTTCTCCAGGTTGGGGAGAGCCTGTTCATTTCATGCTTAATGTATGAACATTTCCTCCAACACAATGTTGTCAGGTTGATTACCAGCTTCAAACTGGCCCATACCTTGGTATATCGTCCTAGCTCAGTGTCCATCTTGTGTTCATTTCCTTTGCCACCAGAACAGGCTCCAGTGACCCGGCTCTGGAAAATCTGGGAACAGAAACTCATTATGAATTGATCAATAAACGTTCTATTAAGATAGTGTTTTAGTTCTTTTCTTAGTCTTAGTGCTGCCCCTCATGTTGGGTATTCAGTTTGTTGGTTAGGGGTGACAATGTCTCCGAATGGCTTGGTTAAATTAATTTTTTGCATGTAGTCGAGCACAACTATCCTGCTTCTTATTTTCTAAAGGAATGTCCCTTGCCTTTTAGATGAAGTATGTATGTACTTGCTGCGAGACTCCAGCAAATGATGCAGTAAATTGTCCCACTTAATAATTTATATGTAGAGTGTTGTATTTGCTTTTCCTCCTGTGGGACCCATAGGTGTTTCTGACGGCAGGGTGCAGTGTCAGGAAATTTTGTCATCCGTGGCTAACGCAGGTAACAACGTTGGGAACAAGAGTAAAGTCAAAGCCCTTCTCTCTAAGTGCTGCATTTCACATGTAATTGGAAAACCGCTCTGCTCAGATGTTTGCAAACTCAAAACACTTGCAGCGGTGATTCCTCACAGCCTTGATTAAACCATTCACCTGTATAGCGTGCATAATGACGACAGATGCTATGATTCTGTAGTGCTTAAACAAGTTAATTGTTTAAATGTGGTTCACAAATTAGACATAAAATGCTGGATAGGTAGACAAGCAGTCATTAGGTGCCGTAAGCAGTCACTCACATAGAGAGACGTGCTGAACCTTCAGCACCTGCTGGTGTATTTCAAGCAACAACAATATTATAAATGGGTGGCATTGCTGTTTAGTTGGTTCTCCAGAGTTGTCACATTAGAATTTTCCTATCAGCCTTTATGTCTGTAATAAATTGCACAAAATGTGATAAAATAAATACTAATCAATTGTACACATCTGTAACTGATCCTTGGCTGTTCCTTTATGCAGTTGGCATGTTCTCTCTGTATCACCATGGGTTTTTCTAAGGGTACTCCAGTTTTCCTCCCACATTCAAGTAACGTACATGTTCTGGTGATGTGATTTTAAACTGGTCCCATATGAGTAAGTGTGGGGGCATATGTGACTGGACCCTATACTAGAGTTCCAACACACAGATTGTTCCTATCTTGATCAGCGCTGCCAAGATAAGCTCCAATTCCTGCAATCCCGATAAATGATCTATAAACCTTTAACTGAGAATACCATCCCAAAGAAATAAAAATAATAAAATATAAAGCAACACAATGCTTCAAAGGAAATAAAAACAGGGTCTACAATTAACCTGTGGATAACCTGGCATCCTATTAAAGCATCTAATAATGAGCTAAATATACACCTGAGCTGGTAAATATAATTAAGAAGTTAAGAAGGGGACAGTAGGCACCACATTACACGTTTTCACCCTTTTGAAAACTCTTGTTTTTTGGCTTAACGTTTGGAGAGTTCAACACTGTAAATGTGATTTTGTTAGGTATTTCAAGTCTTGTGATTATCACTATATCTTACAGTACAACGAAAAGTATTTGTTGCTAGTCTTGGTGGTGCAGAAACATAAAATGACAATACAGTATATGTCTGCTGAGGAATTCACTCAGAGTGAGACTTTCAGCCAGTAGAGCTAAAGGAGAACTCCATTCAGTACAATGGCTACTTGGGCTTCAAACTGTGATGGTGCTGATGGCCAGGCTCTCTATGTGGCTGCCTCACTCCACTTACCCCGAGTAAATTCCATAGCAGAAATGAATAGTGCTGTCGTCTGGATTTACTTGAGGCGGCATACTGTAAGTGTAACAAGGCTCAGAGAGACAGAGTTTTTTGTGGCAGGTAACCACGCACTTTGATTCTCTGAGTTCTCCTGTAGTTACAATGGTGGATTTTAGTTTTTCCTGTCTATTCCATGGTCTCCAAATGTTCTTTTGACATTGCTTTTGGGGTCTTGGAAATCAGTTAATTCACTTTTCATATTTATTTGGTGTTTCAACATGTTTTTTAACAATGTAACTGTGCTTTCCCACAATGCCATTTAGTTATTCATATAAGTGCTGCTATTTCCAGCTCCCGTTGCTGTGACGTGACAGCCTGTGGTTAGGAGGCGTGTCCTAGAAGTCACATTTTATGATTGTCATGACCAGGTTTATGCTTTTAATTTTCTTTTAACAATTCCTTAGCCTTTAAAAATTATTTACGTAAAGTTCCAGGCATTTAGAAGGTGAGAGAATCTATTGGTATTATTTGTTTTTTGTTCCCATGTGTTTTTACCAGTGTCAAATATAATTCACATTCTACTGTTGCACTATTTTATTTTCTTTATGGGTGCCGTCATTCTGGGACAATTTTGTGGATGGTTGACTTAATGACCAAGAGTTCGACACATGATACCATTATTGCATTAAGATCCAAAATTTGGGCTCATGAACAAAAAACATTTAGCATCTTTCTAATTGTTAGTTTTTGATTTACTGATTACAGCAACATTCTTCTCTCCTCTGTTTTCGAATTACATCTGCCGAGTTTATTTGTAATCTTTTCTTTTTGTTCTTTGGCTTCACATCCTGACTCCTGAGCTTTGTTTATTTTATTATTAGTCTTCTTCATTATGATCCCTGCTTGAATTCTGACCTGTCCACGCCATCTCCTGATTCCATTCTCTATCTCTAAACTGTGCAAGCAATGCAATGATGTCACTGATGTGATCATATTTAAACCAGCTCTGTACTGAAACAGTTCATCCAAGATTATTGGATTCACCTCAAAGCCTTAGCGTTCTTTCTTTAACTGTGTTTGGACTTCTCCGGTGCCAAACTTTACCTTACTCATTGACTACAATTTGAGGCTTTCAGTTTGGCTCGTGTTACATGTTCAGTTAGTGGTTTTTGATTTCCCTTTGCCATTTTTAAGTACGATTACTTTAATACATCCTGAGCTTTGTTTATTTGATTCTTGTCTTGATGTTTCTGGCTTTTGCCTTGTTATTTAAGCCCTGTCCACACTACTACATTTTCATTTAAAAATGCAGACCTTAGTTTTTGTTTTGACGCTTTCATCCACACTGTCCTGGTGTTTTTAACCCGTGAAACCTCCATACAACAACAACAACATTTATTTATATAGCACATTTTCATACAAAAAGTAGCTCAAAGTGCTTTACATAATGAAGAAAAGAAAAATAAGACAAAATAAGAAATTAAAATAAGACAACATTAGTTAACACAGAAAAGGAGTAAGGTCCAGGGTGGACAGAAAAAACAAAAAAAAAAAACTCCAGAAGGCTGGAGATGAAAATAAAATCTGCAGGGGTTCCAGGCCACGAGACTGCCCAGTCCCCTCTGGGCATTCTACCTAACATAAATGAAATAGTCCCCTTTGTAGTTAGGGTTCTCACGGAATCACTTGATGCTGATGGTCATACAGACTTCTGGCTTTTAATCCATCCATCATTGTTGGAACATCATGGTACTTTGAGTAGATGGTGGTGGCACAAGCCACCACCAAAAGGACACTGGAAAAGGAAACAGAAGAGAGAGTAGGGGTTAGTACAGATTTTAGAGCCACCATGAAAAGTTATTATAATGAATTGGATATATAGAGTATCAGGATTTAATTTACAGTGAAGTTATGAGTAGGCCATGTTAAAGTAATGTGTTTTCAGCAGTTTTTTGAAGTGCTCCACTGTATTAGCCTGGCGAATTCCTATTGGCAGGCTATTCCAGATTTTAGGTGCATACCAGCAGAAGGCTGCCCGCCTCACCACTTCTTTTAAGTTTTGCTCTTGGAATTCTAAGGAGACACTCAGTTGAGGATCTGAGGTTACGATTTGGAATATAAGACGTCAGACATTCCAATATATAAGATGGGGCGAGATTATTTAAGGCTTTATAAACCATAAGCAGAATTTTAAAGTCAATCCATAGCCATATATGTCTGCAAACACTGCCTCAGAGTTGTACTTTAGATGGGCAAGAACTAAGATTTCTGAAAACAAAGACTCCAATCACACTCTGATTGGCCCGTACTTATATTGTGGCCCTTCCCTGATTGGATCCTGTTCATTGCACACTTCATGGTAGAAAACTAAATTCCAGCATAGCAGGGATAGAAGAGTTGCGTTCCATGGCCATTGTTGTGTTGCTCAGTTGTATGCTCCTTAATTGTATTTTGTACAGTTTAAATGCTGTTTACATGCACAAAAGGCTTACCAGTCGCTACAATATTGCAATAAACCTCATGGTTGATGGCATTACCTAAAACTTTAAAGATTTTTCTTGCCAATCCATGCATATCCAGTGTAGCTGAATGGCTACGTTGTATACATTTCAGTCATTTTGGTGTGTTGGCAGAGAAACTTTTGTAAATGATATGAAAATGGTAGTATGGACAGAGATTGTCTTTATTTTAAAAAGCTATTTTTTAAATGAAAGCATATAGTAGTGGGACGAAGTGGTAAACTTTAAAACATCTCCTGATTCAATTTCCATTTAAAACTACTACCACTGTGTGCAGCCAGTACAAGTCAGAAGGCCTACAGTTTAAGTCCTGCCACTGCTGTTGAGCAGCTGGCGGGTGTCGCCATGAATGAATTCCTCAGAAGAGAAACAATACAGGGTAGATAATAAAGCAAAAATATGAAAAGAAACATCCAAACACAAAATATAATAAGATATAAAAATGCAGTAATTATCAGACAAAGCAAGCAATAATAATATAGTATATAGTAAGTTATTGAATCAGATTGTATTGTAGTTCAGGTCTGTGCAGTGGAGTCTTTTAGACAGCTTACAATTTACAAATTGTGCCTCCGAGTGAAAATCCACCCATCCATACTTCTATTCATTTTCCAAATCCAATCCATTAATTTATTAAAGTTCTGAATGCACTGTTTTCAGTTCAGGATTCTGGAGTACCACATTGGGGAAGCAAGTGTTTCAAAGTAGGAGCCATTCCTTGATGAGATGCTCCATGATGGCTCTTTTAATATGTTCACTTGCACCAGAGCAATTAAGAGTCGCCAATTTATCTACCATGCATGTGATGAAGTTGGAAAAAATGGAGCAGAGAATACTCAGCAGACATGGGGAAAATATGCAGGTACTACACAGATAGTGACTGAAATAATAACTAAAGCCAGGTTCTTAGTCAACAATCCCAACCACAGTTCCTCCCAAGAGACAAAGTAATGTTCACAAATTATGAAAGAAATCAAAGGAGATAACTAGGTTAGTGTCCATATCTCTTAAAAATAGCAGATATAAAGTTGTACTGTATACAACCTCCCAACCCCCACAACATGCTAAGTGGCCACCACGTGTTTTGAGGCTTCTAGAGAACAAGTCAGGCCTTATTGTAGGCCTCCACTTCTGGGGAGTGCATCCCAAAAGTTAACTACGGCCAACAAAAAGCTTCCATGCACATTAGAAGGCTTGCAGGCCATTCAAAGTTGTCACTGGGGACTTGGGTTTCCCAACCCAACACATATATCAAGTTGTTATGTGTTTGATCATCCATTTTAGAAAGACAGCCTTTTTTGGTACAAGGGTTATTGGGTTCATTTCATACTGTGATAGTCTGTTTTTTTGATGAGGAAATATAGAAAATATTTAGGGTGCCATACCAAATGAAAAGGAATTGAAGGATGTATAGATGTTCTGTATAGAAACTGGAAATACAGGAATAGCAGATCAGAAATAAAACATTTAAACATTAGGATTAAACCAGTGGCTTACCAGTTGTTCTGGTGCTTGCTTGCTGGGCTGATCTGTGACAGGACTGACCAACACTCACTCATAATCAGCCAGAGCAGCGTCCTCAATTAGCCTAATGGGCCTATCTTGGGATGTAAATGATAAACACAGTCCCCAAGAGAAGGTACGCGTGGACCTGCACAGACAATGACTGGGCTGCGAATCCCAGTAGTAACCTATTAATTTAGTTAAATTTAACTCATCATGGTGCACTACAATAAGTTGAGCTGAGCTGCAAGTTAAACTTGTAAAGCTGAATTAATGTGGAAAGGCCAAAGACCCAAAGAGGAATATTTTTAGTTCAAAAAGACATTTGCTATGTGTTTTTTATACCTTTCTGTTCTTAAATAACTTGTTAGTGGCAGACATTATTAAAATATACTTTGCTATGCAAATGCATTATTCATTCATTCAAATAATAAATAGTACACACCTGTGGCATTTCTGATTGATGTGTCTTACATTTTATTCTGCCAGCAGCTCAATTCTATTTCTATTTCTGTTTTTGCTTGAGAAATTATAATTTCCATGTATGCTTCTGACACATTTGATATTTGTGTTGTCATCTCTGCTTTAGAAAAATACATTTTAGAATTTTTTTTTCATTTCTGTTTTTGTAAAGCACACAGAGTAATAAAAATATAACTTGAATGCATTTTTAGCTATAAAATTAAGGAAATTATGAAACTGCCTAAATAATGAAATACAGCTCTACACAAGGTTGGCTGATGCCCTGCACCAGTATTACTGACATAGACTTCCAGGTGGCTGCAATCTTGAAATGAAATTAAGCTTCTTTAGATGATGATTTTACGGATTGATAACATATATTTTTGTGTGATATAATTTGTGTAATGTAATTGTAATATTTGAGTGGGTCCTGTAATGGTCTGGTGTCCTGTATTTAGTGCCTTGCACCCAATGTTGCCAGGATAGGGTCCAGCTACCCAATACCCTGGATATGATAGAATCACAGACGTCAAGATGACAAAAGGAGGAAGAAATTTAAAAAGAAAGGCAAACTTCTAACTTGGCAGTCACAGGCCCACACATATTGCTATTGATATAAAGAAGCCCTAGTTGCATTTCTTGACACACTTCTGTTAAATGATTCGTTGGTTAAAAGTCTTCAGTGTTAGTGTGTCAGAGAGAGGATGTGCAGCATTGTTCATAATGGCACTCAGTTTTGTCTTTAATCGCTCCTTTGCCATGACCTCCATTGGGCCAAGAGTGCATCCCATAACTGAGCCTGCCTTATGAATTAATTTTTTGAATTGAAGAGAAGTTACAAGCTCAATACTACACAAAAATCAGCAACGAAAATTACAATGGTCATCACTAACTTGTAGAACCCCTTACAAAAATTAAATATATGTTAAATATATTTTTTAAAAATATATATCACTACGTATGTGAATATATTTTACAATATGTTATGAAATACTTCAATGGTTAATATATTTCAGCATCTTGAGGCATACTGACATGTATTGTAGAGCATGTATATTATTGCCATTATTGTATATTAAACTCTATTGTGTAAAATATAAAAATATATTTCCAAATATATTTTAAAATACTAGGAAAATGTGCTGTATGATACATTTTAGAAAACAATTACAAAATATTATTAAATATGCTGTAAAGTTAAGTTATAATATACTGTAAAATGTGTTTAAGAGGTAAATTTCAAGACACCTGTCATTTTTGTATGTTGCAGTATATTTTTAAAAATATATTAACCTGACATTGAAAACATCATCCAACACATCTATCTTAGGTGTTTCTGATATTGAGATATGTTTTATACCAAATTGCATGGTAACACAGAACAAATATTAATCTTATTACTAACTGAATACAAGACTGTAGTGTAAAAAGGCGCTATATATGCAACAACCCGACACAGATTGGACACGGACTCACACGTATAAAATAAATAAACTTTGATTTTTCTTCAGCCGTGGGACATGTCTTCCCAGTGTCCCACTGGCCCTACACAGTCCCAAAGCACCAACACACAAAAACAAAGCACTCTTCCTCAGCACCACCACTCCTCCCAGGCAACCTCATCCTCCTCCACCCGACTCTGGCCACTGAGTGGTGGTCGCTGGCTCCTTTTATTCGGCACCCAGAAGTGCTCCAGGTGCTTGATTGGCGACATCCAACTGCACTTCTGGGTGTGGCGAAACCAGTGCCCAAATGGGGCCAGCAACTCCTGCTGCAGCACCCCCAGGCAGCGCCTGTGGAACCCAACAGGGCTGTACAGAACTCCAACCCCCATGAAGCCCTGGGGGAGTCCGAGGCACCGCAACCCAGGGAGGCTGCCATCTAGCGTCCAGGGGAAGATATTGGGTTTCCAATGCTTGCTCCCCTGGAACATATGCTGCAGGGCTGTCCCGGCCGGGCAAGGGCCCCGGCCACCGCCAAAGTAGTAAGGCTGTAAATTAAAGCCTACATATTCTGGTGAAGTAACTGACTTAAACAACTCACAGGAAGTTAAAAATAAATTACAATCACTTGGAAGACTGTGTTAAGGTTTTTCAAGATAAACAAATAAACCATCAATAATCTGTCGTGGATCTAGACACACATTATATTGCAAGTGTTATATGCAATATATTTGGAAATATGTCTGTTGTAATATACTAAGGGAAATATATGCTTTATCATATTTCAGATATAATCTTAAAAATATATATTTGAACTACATATATATTACATTATATTGAAGGATTTGTCCACATAAATTTTGATGTATTGCAGTATGTTTAATTTTCATAAGGGACGGGTAAAGGATGTCACACCCCACATTAAACGATAAAAAGAAAAAGAGTCTGCTCTGCCCTTTTTTATATAGTTTATCTGTGTTGTGGACTAGTCCCGCCTGTCATTGATATGGACCCCCAAGCACTTGTATCAGTGCACCATCTATATGTCCACTCGCTGAATAGTGACCAGACCTAGACGCTCTTTAGTGCAGAGAAAGTTAATAACCAATTTCTTGATTTTGCTGATGTTAAGTTGAAACAAAGTTCTCCACCTGACTCCTACACTTTGTCTCATCTGCCTTGTCAATACACCCTATAGGTGCTGATTCATTTGTGAGTTTCCGCAAGTGACATGACCTGGAGTTATATTTATATTGTGTGGTGTACAGTGTAGAGAAAAGGAGACAGGACTATTCCTTGTGGTGCTCCAGTGTTACTAACATTCATATCAGAGACACAGTCCTTGACTCTCACAAACAGCGGTCTGGCCAACAGATAGTCCAGTATTTGGTCACCATAGGGTCTTCCACCTGCATGTATCTGAGTTGACCCTTTAACAAGGATAGCTGAATGGTGCTGAAGGTACTGGAGAAATCTAAAAACATAATCCTCACAGTTTGGCGGCTTTGTTCAAGTGGGAATAAGCCTTGTGGAGCAGAGAGATAACTCCATCTCCCACTGCATTCTTGGTCCGAGGGGCAAACTGAAATGGATACTGGTGGTCTGCCAATAGAGGACTCAAATGGTCCAGGACCAGCTTCTAAGTGTTCTTAATGATGTAAGACGTAAGTGCTACTAGTCTGATAATATAATATAATATAATATAATATAATATAATATAATATAATATAATATAATATAATATAATATAACAGAGGGGTCTCAGAATGTACTTTCTATAAGCGGTGATGATTTCAGTTTCCTTTCCTAGTACAGAAATATGTTACTGGGTCAAGTGGCATCTCTAAATTTAAATGGTATGAATGTGGCCATGTATTGTGTCTGGTCATAGACTGATATCCAGGACTAATTTCAGTAGCCACAAATTCAAGATAGAAAGAGGATGTGGAAAACCACAAATGAGAACAATCTGAAAATGCATAGAATAAGCAGACTAGTATATAAACTATTGCATGACAGCATGTGTTGTGTAAGCACTGGTACGGTACAGTGCATGCAGGTGGCATGTTTTTGACTATTTCATGTATCTGCTGCTGTGGCCTGTACAGCCTTGATGAGAAGGGGCTGATCAGGTGCCATGAGATGTGAATATTTAGGTAGTGATGGCTGTGTGCTCTGCGGTGGGTTGGCACCCTGCCCAGGATTGGTTCCTGCCTTGTGCCCTGTGTTGGCTGGGATTGGCTCCAGCAGACCCCCGTGACCCTGTGTTCGGATTCAGCGGGTTGGATAATGGATGGATGGATGGATGGCTGTGTGCTCTTGGCATTCAATGTACAGCATGCAATTGTGTTGAGAGTGGCTTCAGCAGAAAGTTATCTCTTGCAAGATAGATAGATAGATAGATAGATAGATAGATAGATAGATAGATAGATAGATAGATAGATAGATAGATAGATAGATAGATAGATAGATAGATCAGTTAATTATAAAAAATCAGCAATTAAGAAGTCTTATTAATCAAAGTGTTGGTTAACAGCTCAAATTAACCACTCATTAAGAGTGTGACTACATAAATAATCTATAAGCATTGCAGCAGTTCTGGAAGATGGCCATCTCTGATACATATATGTAACACTTACACAGTATATAATCTGTCTAAGTGTCATAATATCCCAGTTCCACAAAATAAATTTACATGAAAGTGCTGTGAGAAACAAATGAACATATAATACTTTCTTGTCCCATGGGTCTACATATCTTTCACAACATTTTTATTATTCTCCGGATTATTAGAAACAGCCGGCCATCTATAGTTTAAAACAACTCTTTGCCATTACTTTGTCTCCAGGCACTATCTAATCTCAGCATCGCCCAGTCTTTCAGCCAGCCTGTCTTCTCAAGTGACCAGACTTGTGGCAAAGAGAATCATCTACTGTAGATTAGTCTGCTTAACAAGCAAGCAACAGTAAATCAACTGACTACTATCCGTGGTGAGTGTGAGCAGATAATTACAACTCTGAGAATGTTCCGTTATGAGCCCTGCAGAACAGGATTATATACTGTAGTCGCAGTGAAGTGCATAAACTTCTCACAATGTACACTTCTACTAAGGGGGCACAAACAGCAATAGCAGTGTACTTAATATGAAGTGAAAAAATGAATATAGTATGATGAATTCTCCTTCATTATGTTGTTTGCAAATGTCCAAGTCCATGCATGCACCAAATGAAGTCAGCATGTCTGAGTGCTTGATTCCACTAAAAGGTTCCTCTGGTCTCATAATGACATAGGCGTGCATGCAGCCAATAAGAAATCAAGGGAGACGCTAATAACTGCTTAATTATTTTGAATAATCCCCTAATCTCATGTTGTTATATTTCTATATACACTGGCACACCGGGTGTATATACTATATATATCTAATATTATATCATTCTCAAATCTGCTTAATATATATGTACATAAACACATAACTAAATGAAAAAAATATATAGTTAGGTTTTTGCCAAAAAAAAAAACTTCATCCTAGAACCCTTGAAGAAATCCTTTTAGAACAGTGCAGATTAAAAAAAAGTCACAGAGATGGAGATAATTTAACCAAATTAGCTCCAAGTATAATTAAACACAATTATCGCAACATGTCAGTAATAAGAGCACAGGAAGTATTTTCTTCCTATATTTAGAACTCCAGTGCTCCAGTTGTTTCTAGTAAAAATGTAATTACTTAATGTTTGGGATTAGGGCCGAGAGCACTAAGCTATCTCTTTGGTTTGTAAGGCCGGGGAAAAAAAGAATGCAAAGAGCCCCGAGGATGATACAGATTTGCTTAAACTGCTCGATTAAGCAGTGCCTGCTGAGAAAATCAAATTAAAACTTTCTTTAATCAGAGAATATTAACAGAGCCATGCAGTAAGCCTTGAATTTTAACTGTATGTGTGAAGGAGCAGTCGTGCAGCCAAGCACGTATTTGGGCTGCCTTACTGCAGAAAGTTTTTTTTTTTGCATCAGAAGCATTCAAATGCAGTAAAGCAATGTGCACTGTATGGTGGGATGCACTGTAGCTGCACATGATCAGAAAACAAAAATGTTGCAAAGCCTGTAGGCATAGCTTTATAAATTGAACCGCTTGTCTTAGAACATCTTGCCAACTCTAGCTATTTTGTTTAAACAAGTCTCCATTTTCATTTTCTGTTTTGGCTGACTGTAATATATCCAATATTTTGCTAGAAAACTCTAATAATAATCCCAGCATTGGTTGTTGAATGATCCATTATTTTCAGAAGGCTTTCAACAAATTGACCATGGACTTGTTGATCATAGACATGTTGTCTGCACTTAATGAATTTAATTTATATAGTACATCCAACACCATTCAAAATTACCTTACCAGTAGAGATCTATATTAAAATTGTTTAAATACTGTAAGCATTTTTTTCTTGCAGGTCAAATGATCATACATTGAGTACAGGCTTGCAGCTTTGTCATTACAATCTTATTTCTTAGCCACTGAGCTAAACTGTCTAACCAGTTAAAATACTTAACTGCACTCATTGCATTAACTCCCAAAACTCTATTAAAAAAATAGTCTACATCTATCTATCTATCTATCTATCTATCTATCTATCTATCTATCTATCTATCTATCTATCTATCTATCTATCTATCTATCTATCTATCTATCTATCTATCTATCTATCTATCTATCTATCTATCTATCTATCTATCTATCTATCTATCTATCTATCTAAAGTACGTACAGACTGTATATGAGCTCTATGAATTAGTGAGACTGACTGAAAACAACAAAAAAGACAAAACTGGTATACTGATGGACCCGGCATAACATAGTTTCCAAAAAAAAGTCATCAGGATGGGACCGGAAGTGAGGTGATTCCCTGGGCTGGAACGGAGCGTTTTCTTCATTATGCGGAAATGCGGTGGATATTGGTATATTCGTTGAGGCACAGACTTTTTATTCAGGCATCTTTCTGTAGGTGAAAAGGAGAGAAAAGCATTAACACCGTGATCCAGATCCCCATTTCTTGTAGTTTCACGCATGATAGAGCGCGCTGACTGTCCCCTAATGCACTGTAGTGGATGACTTACTGCCCACAGCTGGTTGCTGCCTTGCTGCCATGATAGGCTTCAGTTCAGTTGGAACCATAAACTCAAACTATTTAAAGTAGACAAGGACCTCCTGTTGTCCTTCTATTGCAGTATGATCCAGTCTGTGATCACTTTCAGTTTCATTGCCTGGTTTAATAGTCTGACAAACCAAAACTCAAAACAGCTCCAGCTGATTATGAAGTATGCAGCTAAAGTTATTGGGGCTGATGTAGATGATTTGACTAGTGTGTGTCAGAGGGCAATGCTAAAGAAACTGGAAATCATCTCAACTGATGACAGACATCCATTACATGTAGAACTAAAGTTCAGTAAATCAGGAAGGATAGTCGCTTTGAAAACCCACACAAATCGCTCCAGAAACTCCTTTCTTCCTAGTGCCATACGACTTTTCAATAAGAAATATCAGAGATAATGATTAAGTTTTTGATATATATCCTGTAACCTTTTTTTTTTTTTGGTGTAAATATGTATTATCTAACTGCCTTACCTTACTTAACCTTTCTTGTTTCTATTTGTCTATTTTATTTCATTCTGTTTGTTATTAGATGCAACTGAGAAGGCAAATCTCATGTTTTCTTGTGTAAACATGACTAAATAAAGAAACCTTAAACCATGAAATGTTTTAAGAGAGTTTTATAAAATTACTTACTTTATATTTATTATCATGTATAGTGCACTAAGATTACAAGCAGAAATGGGCTTATTAATAATACACTGAGCTGACGTTTAAACATATAGCTAATTAGGATGTCTTTTATAAACACCAACAGAACTACAGAAACATATGTAGGAGAAATGACTGTAATGCCACGTATAAATACATTTTTGCTCCCTGTTTTTGTTTGATGAAATATTAAATATAAATAATATCTTCTTAATGGGAAATCTAAGTAGCAAAGTAGCAAACTTACTTAAAAAAGATACAAGACAGTTGTCTGAAAAAAGATGGTGACAATAATGACCTTTTAAACCCTATAAATGCAGACATGGAGTTGTAAGCCAAGAGGTGTTCCATACATTTCAATAGAAAAGTAAGCTTCTGATTTCACTGGAAAGAACAATGGACATATCCCGGAAAAGTTGAATAATTTGTATTCCATTGTTTTCATGGCTTGCAATTAAATGAAAGGCCGGCAACAATATCTCCAAAACCTAAACAGATAAAAATATTAAAGTCAACAGAAAAGGAAAGTTAGAGTGGGTTCGTCGTGCTACATGCCTGCCTGCTTACTATTGCAGCTGCAGAATAGCTGAGTCAGTATATCGGTGACTCTTTGTTAAGTGCTACTTCAAGCAGGACTGAAGGTTAAACTACTACTACTATGTACTATGTGTTGTAAGAAACACTACTACTATGTGTTAAACTACTTGGAACTTCTTCCATATAATTTAAACACAAGTAAATTAAAGAACATAATAAACTTATTAAACTTGTCCAAACATATTTCCAAAAATGATCTTTCCTTTACTTTAAACCAATATCCAACAAAAACGGTCAAAAACTGTTGCCCCATGTCCTGCTTGACAGCAATGAGCTGATCCCTGCTACCAAATTAAAGCTAGAAGCAGAACAGACTAATAGTGCACCTTAGTGTACACAAAGGCACGGCTAATCAACTTATACTTATACATTAATACAGGCATTTACATATTATTATACAAATGGCTCTTACAGTCAAGTTGAGCTCATTGCAGAGACTTACTAGCTTAAAGACGTATAGAATTGGAGGGAGTCTCCTAAAGAGGAGAGATGAGCCGAGAGGCAGCCACAAACCTAAATGAATCAGCTGATCATTCAAATAACCAGTGAGATACCAGAGGAATGAATTCAAGGGAGAATTCAGGAGGCTCTTAGTCATGCAGGACGTTGAGACACTTTGCAACAAACTACAGAGTCATGCAACTGAAGTGGAACTTTGACAACTTCCAAAGCACACTTGGATGAGATGCTGAGACCATTTAGCTATTTACAAAGTAAATGAGTTTTGAGAGACTGAATGGTCTCCTCTTGTTTCTCAATCTTTTTGCGCTGTTATATTTCAAAAGCCACCAAGATGTTCAAAAGACCTCAGTTATCTCATGAGTGTGTTATGTTAATAACAGAGCTTTATACAACAGGCGGAGTGGTGGCTCTGAGGCTAGGGATCTGCACTAGCAATCAGAAGGTTGCTGGTTCGAATCCTGTAAATGCCAATAGGGACTCTGCCCTGTTGGGCCCTTGAGCAAGGCCCTTAACCTGCAATTGCTGAGCGCTTTGAGTAGTGAGAAAAAGCACTACATAAATGCAAATAATTATTATCTCCAGAGAAGCCAATGAAGTTGAGGCATAGGGTAATTTTTATTTCAATATCCATTGGGAATGAAGTGCTTGTACAAGACCGCACTGCAGATAGCGTCACCTACTGAGGAATGTACTGCACTGGTCCAGTCTTGAACAGTGACTCACTTTGTCCCCCTAAACGTAGCTTTGCTCCTAACTGTAGAAGGAATAAACTCGTAGACTTCATTGAGTTAGAATTCACCACTGAAAATGCATTATAAAAAAACAAAAAAAACTTTTTTCCCAATGTTCACAAAGCAAAATGAAGAGTCTCTTCATAGCTGCTCATCCCTAATGTCTAATCTGTCTTTGGAAATCCTATACTGCCTTAGTATTGCTATTATACAGAAGAAGATCCAATGGGTTTTTGTTACGAGTTAGGTTCGAATTCTAAAATACCATCCACGTGAATAAATGATGTCTCCCACCAGTGGGTCCTGTCATGTTTAGTTGTCCACTGTCAGGTAAACTTCTATTCCAGAAGCTTCTTCATCTGTTGCAAATTTGAATTTAAAATACATTACAAAAAACCCCTGCTGAACCCGTAAGCCTGGTTGCAGCTGTTCCTATGGTTACTCGAGAGCACCAGGCTTGGAGTTTGCACGCATTGTTTGCTGCAGGCTAGTGTTTGAAAGAGAAAAAAAAATCCATGTGGGAGAATTATGACAGCTGACCTAATTTTTTGGGCATAAGCCCAAGACAAAGGCTATAATATCTATGTGTTTTCATTTTTGTGGGTATAATAGGCACAGTCGAATATTCATAGTATGTCAACACATTAATGCAAAACATCTAACAAATGGGCCGTAAGCTGCTGCAACTGCCAAAAAATGCTTCCTTAGGAGACTGGTTTGGTTTTTCATGGTTGGCCTTCCACCGAGCAAAGAGTCTTAGCCTTTTATACTCAGCAGAATCAGGTGTAATTTCATAGCAGAGAGCGTGGAAGGTATCAGTGTGTGAATCGATATGTCACAGAGGGAATTTCAAAATTATTTATTTATTTAGTTATTTATGTGACAATGGTATCCAAAGTAACGTACAAAGCACAAGATTACAATTATTTCTATAGTTATTCAACTGATGTATCTGTAGAGGAAGTGGCTCATTCAGTGTAAGGCATTTCTCACTGTTAAACTGGCAATCACAGGTTTTGCAGTCCATCACTTTATTTTTTGGCCAATCTGCTTGGTTATGAAAGTTGACAGTTAATACGAGAAATTTGTATCAGTGTTATCGTTATTAGACTGGTTTCTCGATAGGAATCCCAACATATCACCTTCACAATACGTCGCCTTAAAACACTGAGTAGTGGGAGAACAGCCATGTACGAGGTATTAAAATGTAAGCCCAGGATGGCTTTGTAGTATCACACATGTGGCAATGTGGGAAGAATCATGTGCCTATGTTGGTCTAAACATGTTTCAGCTAGTCCATGTATAAACCCCAGACCAGTAGTGTCATTTGTTAAGTGAGCAGTTGTTAAAGCAGTACAAGTCTGTATCTGAGTTTAGGGCAGTGCATTAACATCAAACTGTATGTGAAGATCGGTAAATGTTCACATGAAACATTAGAGCTGTTGAAAGTGGCACACTGTGAGGATGCTATGAAAAAGTCAATCGTCTTTAAGTGATGTAAGAAAGCAAGAACATATGAACAACGATGCCAGTGGAATATCCATCATGACAATGTGCCAAGCCATGATGCAGGCAGTGTCTGTGGCTTACTGACTAAGAAATCAATTACCAATTTGGATCATCCACCTTATTCACCTGACTTAACCCCATGTGATTCCCAAAAATAAAAACTGCCATGAAAAGATGAAGATTTTCAGAGATTCATCATAATGTGACAAAGGAACCCACGGTACTCCAGAATCAGAGTTCCATGTATGTTTCCAGCAAAGTCAGCGTTGTATAACTAAACGCATAGCCGCAGAAGGAGATTACTTCAAAGGTGACGGTAACCACTAGTGCAAAAATACGCACACATTTTTTCTACAGGTTCATTCCAGGAATTAAATTGTGACATCATCTACTGTCATGACCAAGCAGAGTGGCCTAGAAACTATGCAATACTATATTCAGGTATACAAAATATTCAGCTTTGTAATCCTTGTTTATAAGGCTGTTGTGAGCTATCAGGCTCGATTCATGGTATGCATCTGAGTGCCTGGAAGAGTGAGAATTCCAAGACAATTCAGACAAGATGTCATACATCTTCAGAGGGCTAATCCTCCACTCTAAGGTTTAAAAAAAAAGTGAGGTTAGTAGCTGTGTCCCACCATCATCTGTCCTCCAGTTTATCTTGTGAGCCGAGCCTACCACGCGCTCCCATAGTGTGCACACGTAATATATATATAAGAAGTTGGACGCATGCTCTGATACAGCATGTTGCCAGACCCACTACACAACCAAACAACTCAGAATCCCAAATTAGGACCCAAATGTCACAGTGCAACAGGTGATACCTTAACACCACACTAGTTTGAATAGAAAGGAACAGTGTGAAGTTTCTTACGGTGGCTGGAGTGCCAATTCTGCCACCAACCCCCAAATTTTCTCTGCAAGTTGGAAGACCTGCTTGCAGCACTTGATGCAGGTTAATGTCATACTTAGTATGGATTGATTACAGGTTAAGGGCCTTGCTCGAAGGGCCAACAGAGTGGAATCACTTCTGACATTTATGGGATTTGAACTGGCAACCTTCCAATTGCTGGAACAGATCCCTAACCTCAGAGCCACCACTCTGACCATGTACAGTATATATATATATATATATATATATATACAGTATATTTAACAGTACTCATTACATATATCTGATACAGATCACTAAATGCAAAACCGCCAATCAATATTACAGTACAATAGTAAAGACACATAGGTTTGGTGACAATGGAGAAGAAGTTTGAAAAAAATGTCAGCATGATGGAAATCCTGAAAGAAAAAACATAACAGCCTTGGTGTAAAATAGGATGCTGACAAAAAAAAATGTCCAACTAACTCCTCACTCAGTCAGTGGATAGCAAGACAGAACTCCAGTTGTATTCCAGGCATTAAATGTGAAATCGAGCATGAAATGAAATCACTCATCCAGTTGAGATAAAGGAACTTTGTATGGCTACCAATGCTTTTTTGAATAAAAAGTCATTTGGTTACATACAACCACTCAGCCCTTTTACGTATGTAGCCGCAGGAGGCTAAAACCAGCTAGAGTCACGAGAATGTTTTCGTATTTGTGGGAATCTGAAACAAACAACCCAAATATATATATATATATATATATATATATATATATATAGATATAGTAAGAGGAATGTATAAACCAACAGGATGAGATTGTGAGTTCTGTTACATATGTAACTACTGCAGGCCAAAACCAGTTTAAGTCACAAGAATGTTTTCTTGCAAAGTTTGTGGGAATTTGAAACAGAGTCCATGTATGCACCTCAAGTGAAAATGGTGATAGCAGTTACAAACCAGCTGGATGAGATAGTGAGACAACTTAATTATTAATTAACAACACTAAATTGATGTACAATGCATGGCCTCCGCTCTTTAATAAGATTTCTTACATTTCCAATACTATTAAGTAATACATGACCATATACAATTCATGAATCACACTCCAAGACACAAATGAACATCCAAGTCTAGAAATATAGAATATATGTAAAATGTGGGAGACTGATTGGAAACTCTGAACTGGCCTAGTGTGAGTGTGGACATGTCAGTGAATCGACTATGTGATGGACTAGTGCCTTGTCCAGTTCTGATTCCTGCCTTGAGCCCAGTGCTGCAGGGATAGGCTTTGGCTCCTAAATTGGATTAAAAGAGTTTAGAGTATGTTATGTTATGTTATGTTATAATACTTCCTTCCATTTTCAAAATGGCTCAATTCAGTTCAAGATCACAGGTCCGAATTTCCAAGTCAGTATTGATTGGAAAGCAGGGACAAGCCCTGAATAGGCCAATATAATATAATATAATATAATATAATATAATATAATATAATATAATATAATATAATATAATATAACCAGTAACAGTGCACTGCATGTTACACTTGACTTTAGCATTCATAGTTTTCACCCTCTTTCTCTGTACGTTTAACATTCGTTTGCTCAGAAGTTGATGCGCTTGCTGCTTCCTGAGCAGCTCTTCTTTTCTCCACCCTAGCGGTCCACTTCTCCTGTTCTTTCGTCAGTATTTTTTCGCATTAAAACTGAATAAAACTGTGTTTGTGTTGCAATTACTTAGTACGTTTTCCTTAATTTTTCACTTAATCTGGCACTTAAGTCTTCAATCTGTCTCAAGAATGATTTAAGATATGAAGAGGTAGGGGAAGTGAAGGCGAAGGTGGTAGAGATGAGAACTGCGCCCATACACATGCGCCACATGGCCGCCCTGCTGCCCAGAGTTGATTCTATAATAAAATAAAATAAAAATTAAAGGGGAATAACCTTGGAGGTCAATCATCACCTTGAAAGCGGATAGCAGACTTCACGTAGTATATGTGTAGATAGATAGATAGATACCAAATTTCAGGGCAATAGTTCAAACGGTTTGCGAGTTACAGGTGATTTAATATCCTGAACAGACAAACAAACAGCCACGGTAGCGTATTATATATAATATAATATAATATAATATAATATAATATAATATAATATAATATAATATAATATAATATAATATAATATAATATAACTAGCCACAGTACCTAACAAAGATGGGTAATAGAATAATTAAAAATATTTGCTATCTCTTGCCCTGCCTGTACCTTCAGCGCCTTTCCTCTGTATTTACTTGTATGAACATCTCTTCCCTGCTGCTCCGTCTCTCCAGCGCATTCCCATAAGGCTCGCTTCTCAGAATTTTCGAGGCACCTTTCTCATCTGCTGCCTGGTTTTATTCTTGCCGTCTTTGAAGGCGACTCTCTCAGCATACCTCGTATGCCTTTTCTCCTCCATGTATGTCTCATACTCAAAATTCCTCTTTCATTACATCACCAAAGCCAAACTAAACAATCAGATGGTTAGGGGGACAGGAGACACAGACCTTAGTGTTTCATAATATAGTAAATATAATATAATATCGAGCCCTTCAATCAAGAGTTGGTTCCTGCCTTGTGCCTATTGCTGGTAACATTTGCTGTAGCTTCCTGTAACCCTGTCCACGAAAAGGCAGAATCAGAATGCAGATGGACTTTGTTTTACTTTGATTTAGGCAAAAAGAATACATTGAAAAAACCACAAGCTCTGTCTATATCATACATTTATTAAGAAAGATGATCCCTCAGACAATTTTCTATAATGTTATGCCACTTGGATCTAAAAATAACTCCATAGTACTTGACTGCAATCATATTTGAAGTGCTAACATTTTTACATTCATAAAAAATTATAATTATAAATATTATAGCAAACACCAATAATCAAACCCTACAATTAAGTGCTTCCTAATATAAGACCTCACACCTCATTAAAGGGGCACTGCTTAATTTAAGAGTGATGTGTTTCAGCAGGTCCTTACCAATACGTAAAATAGAACAATCCTGGGCAGAAAAGGTCATCGAGATATTGGCCGTTTCGCCTTCCCATCAGGGCCTAACATGGAGGATTGCAAATGAGCAGCTGGTTTCCGTGAAGTGCTAGTATCATTTTCAAAAGGGGGCCTAAACTTGAGCATTAGCCAGCACTCCATGCTTCTGTTTTAATGTCTTTGAAGCCCCTCCTTCACTGTCAGGGCATTGTTACCTCTTCATTGATTTTAGCTTGAATGCGAGCTGGGCTATAAATGCATGTTTGCCAATTAAATCAGCCCAAGTACTTCACTGGCAGGAAGCAAGATGATTAAAATAGCCTGGGGGATGTTGGAACAGTTATTATACCTAGCTTGACAAGAAATCTCTGTGGCCTTAAATCTGCCACTTTTTGTTTAGCAAAGTCCCTCCAACTGCAGAAAAGAAACCGTTCATTAAAAAAGACAGATTTCAGATTATTTCAAATAAATGAGGGACCTGTCCATAAAAAAGAATGCTGTGAACAGTTTGCAGAATAAGCCCAGTTTTGACTGTTTTATTATTTTTATCATTTTCTAATTGTTTGCTGTCTCTACAAAACATTGAATTATCAATTGCTTACGAAATTATTCTATCTCAGTTTGGAAACTATTGCAATGAATCCCAATATCGTTCAAACCACAAGTTGCCAGGATTGCCTATGTGATGACAACTGCCACTGAGGAAGAGGGCAGACCTTACAGAACGGTCTACAGTGGCTGCCAAGAGTTAACAGACGCTGGGGACTAAGGAGATTTTTATGCAAGTCTTTTGGTGTTTGCTTCCTTCACTGATCCTCAGTGAGTAAAATATTGTATTCCCGTTTTAGCCGCAGCCAAGCTTTTAATCAGAGGCTGATTCTGATCGTTAATTAGGATTCACATTTCTCCATGTCTGAACTCAGTAGGTGGGTTTAAAGAGGGTCTGTCATGCTCAGCCACTGAAATGCTGCAGTTTAGTTTGTCTCAGCTCGATTTCATTCCAGCCACACTTTTTAACGAGAGCCTCTTTCACACCTTTAATTGAATGGCCTGTTTAATTAGGCTTCTTATTTCCCTGACTTCGTTACGTGGGCGGGTGCTAGAATACCTGTCAGCTTTACCTTTCTACCTAATTTCAAAACATGTGTCGTCATGCTATGAATCCTCTTGCCCAGAATTCTTTCCACTCTCTTGTGATGAAATGAATGTAATTTTATATTAACAGAAAGAGTTCAGGATGTCACAATGTGTGTGCTTGTGTATCTCATGTTGGCTATACTTTAATCTGTCTATCCTTCCATTTTTACTAGTTGACTGTCAATGAGTTGCTTAATCAATCCTTTCTACATTGGTGCAGTGGCCAGATTATAATAATCTAGTAGACGTGACCAGTCAGAGTAAGCATGTTTTGATTGGCATGGCCCTCTTGCCTATGTTTCTTATGATTATAGAAGATATTAAATATATAGATCCTTAATAAGCAGGATTCCAGCAAGTGGAGGCCATGTAACACAATTAGAATACACACATAAAACATTTGTAATCCAATAGAATAAACTACCAGTGTATTTACACTGACGGCAGGTGGCTCACATAACCAGTTCAAGACTGGTACCTCACAATTCATCAGATGCCTTTGGCACTCTACTGGTACCATGCCAGTTTGGTGTTCACTATATTTCAGTTCTGAAATACATGGTAATTCTCCTAATTGTAATTAGAATCAACTCAATTTGAACCATCAGAACATGAGACAGTGGTAATGATTGGGTGACGAGTAGAGTAGGGGGTGACCTACTGGCATCCATGCGGTATTGAATTGAGATCAATTTACTAAACGATGGAAATGATTGCTTAAAAAGCTTTTCAGTGACCACGGCCCCCGTTATCATGCTTTTCCAATTATATCAATGATATGATTTCATGCCCCCACGCAAAAGACCATTGTGCACAGTACATGCTGTGCTTATTGTGACATTACCAGCAGTACACAGCAAAATCTACAATATGCTTTAAATATAGCTGTGGCAATTATCTCCAAATGAGTGTAATGCATGTCACTGATTTTTTATAACTTAAAAAAATATTGCACTTTGTGTGTGACTCCAATTAAAGAAAAAGTTACAAAGAGAAAACTTTTGATTCAATTTAAAACAGCAATTTTGTCTGGTTAGAACAAGTCTGAATAAATCAGGCACACACAGTTAGATCTACTCTGCCGTGGAAATCATAGGGACATGTAGGAGACCCAAAAATTACACCAAAAATCTGTCATCACATACAGAAAGATTTTAAAGTGCAATCCAAATCAGTGCTTCACGAAAAAACAAAGATATCAGAAAGCAAGGAAAGGGCTAAAAGGCCAAGTGCTTTGGCGAGCAGCCAGTGTGATTTATTGGGCTACTTTCCACCAAAACTCGAGCTATTTCCAAAGCATTCTCAAAGAAATTCTTGCATTTCCCATCCATGTCATTTTATCAGTCAACCGCAGGATCGGTTACGTCTGCAGCAAATTAAATGGATTAAATGGATTTAACTATAATGACCTAATTAGAATTTTTGTCTGCCTTTAAGTATAAATTTACACACATTCAGGCAAGAATGAGAATTTTAAAATACCATGAAGGAAAACTGATACACAGCTACATCTTCTGTTAGGTGTGATGGGAAGGTTTGAGGGAAGTAGGGGGCACAAGGCAGAGGATGGGTCCAGAAAGGTCTTGAGAAAGAGAGAAAAGAAGATGGATGTTCTGGTAGATACAACATGTGCTATCATGCCAGTGCATTATTCCACACAGTGCACACATGTATATGTCTGTCGCGATAGATACTGTGCATGACTTCTTAGCTCCAGAAAAGGTTGTCTGTGTATTGGTTACTTTATTTTCAGACCTTGTTCATTCCTCCTTAATGTTTTCGTTATTTCATAAATCATCTATTTATGGATATTTTGGCCTCCTTGGCGCCTTCCTGGTTGAGATCATCACTACTGCATTAACCAAACGGGTAAAATGATCACAGGGAACCAATCAGTCATGACCTCACCCCAATTAAAAGATTTTGAGCTATTTCGATCTCAGAATGTATGGTAACACTTACAACTGCATCGATGTGTTCATAAAAGGCATAAGGCAAAAGCAGTGATGATGGAGTTTGTTGAGAAACTGGTGAGGAATTAGTTTATGGTGTTGCCGTGTTTCGCAATGCACTGCTGGCAGAAAGCAACAGCAGCTTTGAGAATGAAAATGGAATCAGGATACTGCAGACCAGAATTTAAGCAAGGGTCATAACTGGGAAGATTAACATCAAATAAGGCAAAGCTCATGATGTGTAGCCACAATTGTGGTCAAAGAGCAGAGCAGTAAATTGTGTGCAAAAAAGGAGCATGTAACAAGACTCAAAAAAAAATTAAAGATGTAATTTGTAGGCAGAGGACAGAAAAGTTGTTATAACCAGTAATACAGAAATAAGAAAGACACGAAAGGCTGCACGATCATGAATCCAAATATTGGATGACCAAAAAATGTAAGACTGCAATAAAAGATATTACGTGTCACACAGTTCTGGTCGTGAAGACTAACAATGGCATAGCAGCCATCAACAAAACTATCCTAGTATGTTGGCGCCCAAAAGATAAATAAAATGCCAAATTAGGAGAATGTGTCTCGTACTTAACAGTAGTAAAAACATGGGAAAGAAAACGAAATATTACCGATAGCTTCCTTTACTTTCAAAACTCAGAATAATTTTAAAGCCCAAAGAATAGTTGGGAAAATAAATAAATAAATAAATAAAAATAAACTGCGGTGGGTTGGCACCCTGCCCGGGATTGGTTCCTGCCTTGTGCCCTGTGTTGGCTGGGATTGGCTCCAGCAGACCCCTGTGACCCTGTGTTCGGATTCAGCGGGTTGGATAATGGATGGATGGATGGATAAAAATAAAAATCATAAGCCTGATGATTACACACAGTCGACTTCATCCCTGAGACAGGACTGCTGGGATAAACAAACACAGGTCACTGGAGTTATAAGCAACAATTTCTACCAGTCACCTAAACAAAGATCTCATTCAGCTGAGTGGTAGAACTTGCTGCTTCTAATTCTAGTAACCAGTGTTCAGCTCTTCCCACCGCTGTCTCAGATAGGATAATGGATGTCTGGGGGTGCTACACCCTGAGCGAATTCCTTAGTAGAGAAAGTTCCATGCTTGCATAGCCAAAGTGGGGGAAATTGATGAGTAATTTTCACATATTCTATCCATCGATTGATCTTTCAGTAAGAGCGTTATAGGGGGTAGGAACCTATTCCAGCAAGACTGGTGAGAAAGAAGGAATCAACCCTAGATGAGACAGTGGTGAGAAAGCCTTCTTGGAGAAACATAAGTTTAAGTGAAATGTGTGGGGAGGGTGACAATAAGCCTATGACTAAATCATGCCTCTTTACAGGCTCAGATATTATTATTATTGCAGCCCAGCCAACTTTCGTTAAGGGAAGTTGTACTGTGCACGGGGCAGCTATAGGAATTTTAGAACAAAGATCCACCCCATTTGGTCCCCTTAAATCTTTCCATTTTTTTCTTTTTTGTCAACTGCTTGTAAGTTCTCAGTAACTGACCCCAATATCAAATCTAGCTCTTTGGCTTTGCTGAAACCCTGCGAGTTCCCCTAAGCAAAAACCAAAAGCACACATTCGGAGAGTCACAGGCTGCTCCTGTGACCGACACAACGCTGTCTGGGATGACTGCTTGGAAGCGGCCTGCTGCACATAATAGCAGGTTAGCTTGGCTGCCTTTGCTCTCATTCCCAGATGCCGCCCACGTGAAGCTCGGATGTCAGGAACCTTGCATTCCATGTTGTTTCATAATTGCAACTGGAATTAAAAAGGGGCAACTCTTTACACCACAGACTGGAGAACAGTTTAATGTACCTTATAATTAACAAAGACCACCCCATACACGAAGACAGTAGCCCAACTGCCTGAGTGAGAGACTTCATTCTTTCACATGCTAGAATCTTTTTTTTTTAAGACGATGGTAATTTGATAGGGCATCTTCGTGCCACCACATCTTTTGACAAATTGTAACGTGAGTGGCGTGAATTAAACCTGTTCACATTAATGCTAAATGTCACAGTGTGCGGCCTTTTGTATTTTTCAGGTTGGAGCATTGAATAGCACTCGCTTTGCCTGCACCATTAATTAGGTCGGCTTTAAAAAGCCGCTTCACATTCTAACATGCAGTCCCAAAAGCAGGGGCGTTTTTTTAGTTGTGTGTTATTATTCATATGTAACATGCTACCAATCATATTTTCATTAGTCTTTAGGTAATCATTTACTTTTCAATGAGCTCTTGTGTATGTATGTTTTATAGATTTTAAAAATTGAAGGAGCACTCTAAAAATTTGTGTGGTCTGCCTTTGTTATCAGAGCTGGGAGTAATCTAAAGACTGCTGGAATTAATGTGTATAGCAGAGAGGGGCAATTTTAACTTTAATAGCTGTTATACTGGAATCAAATAAAGTTTGATTCAAATGATGTTCAAAATAAAGTTTTATAGGTGTGCTCACCATTGCTTGCTTTCTAGTAGGGCTGATTCTCACAACACCAACGTCATACATACTATACATGAAAATAAGTGCCACTTTTTGCTAGTTTTACTGTACCTGAAGCAGCGCTCCATATTGTGATAGTTCACGAGCAGCTTTAAGATTTTTGGTGGAAAAATTGGTGCAGTTAGATCTGGAGTAGGTTCTCATGTTTCGTCCATTCATTATAGGGGGAGGTTTGGACCTTTAAAACCAAAGCCTCTGCTACAACTCATCATAAAAGGTACGTTATTCCATTTTGTTTACATAATCACTCTATGAAAGGTTTCGGCCATCATCTTTCCTCACTCTGCTGCATCTCTCCTCTGCCTTCAATACTGTCAGTCATAAGATCCTTTTTGCCACCCACTCAGACCTTGGCATTACTGTCCTAAACTTAACTGGGAGCCAGAGAGAACTGCAGTTATGTTTTTGTATTTTCTGGTTTGTTTAATAATCCTTGCAGCAGTATTTTGAATTGACTGTAAGCTGCATAAAGAACAATTTGAACAGCCAGTGAATAATGCACTGCAGTAGTCAATCCTACTAGAAATAAATGTATTAATTAATTTCATAGTATCTTGCAGATTTAGAAAATGTCTCAGTTTTCCAACATTTTAACATGGAAAAATATGTTTTAGATACTTTTGTGATGTGTTTTATATGCTAGTGTCAAAAATAACACCTAAATTGTATACTGATTCATGATGGAAAACAAATGGTGATAACTCAGTTAAACAGTGACAGAATGTAGTTGCGGTAAGCATTCATTCCTTCCAATAACTAACATTTGTTTGTTTTTTTTTTTTTTGGATTCAGAGACATATAGACATAACTCACTGAAACAATTAACTATATTAGTTAAGTATAGGGGTGCCGCAAGGATCAGTGCTGAGCCCTCTCCACCTCTCTATAGATACCTCCTCAATAAGCCCTGTCAGCCTGTCCCATGATTTCTCTTATCAGTGTTATGCTGATGATACACTACTGTACCTCTTGTTCCCTCCAGAAGACCACACGTTATCATGTAGAATCTCAATGTGTCACTACTATTGCAACTTGGATGAAGGTGCATCATCTTCTGCTCAACCTGGCAAAGATGGACCTTCCTATTTTCCTAGCTATTCAGCATCCCATCTCTGTTCAGCTCGACTCATTTGGTAACACCCGCCATGTCTGTATACAAACTTGGGGTGGTAATCGATGACCAGCTGTTCTTCACTGACCGTGTCTTGTCAGGTCTAGACTTCTCCAACACTCTGCTGGCAGGAGTACCAGCATGTGCCACCAAGCCTCTGCAGATGATTCAAGATTGTTTGGTGAATTTCTTTCTAACTAATATTAGTTATCAAGTTTTTAAACCTAGGAATTGTAACTAGCTTTTATTTTGTTCTAAGCTCTTCAGTCTTCACAGTATCGTTGTCCTGTAACACTTGTTCCCAAACAGTACCCTAGACTGATGTTTATTCGATTATGTTGACCTCTTTTTTAATACACATTGGATAAAAGTGTCTGCTAAGCAACTAAACATAAATGTAAATAAATGAGTGCTTGATGTAAATGGATGGGTGTTCGATGTGTTATACTGAAACTTAGTGAATAACATGAATAACTTACAATGTAAATTGTTAGTTAATGAGTTTTATTTGTGTGTTCACCACTGCCAATATGATCGTTGTTTAACTTCAGGGAGGCTTGAATCTAGAATCATCCTACTATATAAAAGCGGTCGGGATTGTCCTTCCGTCCCGTGAGTGCAAAGCTTAGCGGTATTCTGCTTATCACAGATTTACTACTTGCGGCTTGCGGTACGAAGCGACGCGATGTGAGCAGAGTTCTGGTGCTCCTATCGTTCCCTTGCTTTTGTGCGCGATGCGCTGGAAAAATAGACAAAATTATGTCTCTGGAAATAATTAATGTTGATGGAGTACAAATGCCTCACCGCGTCGTAAATATCAGGGGAGATGGTGCTTGCTTATTCTCATCTATAGCTTATTTAGTGCATGAAACTCTATCTTTAGTGGTACAGATTCAGGCTGACATTGTACAACATGTTTTAAGTAATTGGTCAAGGTTTCAGCCGTTTACAATGATGCCGTCAGGAATCTCTTATACAAATGAGCTTCAGTATCTCACTGAAATGTCAAAGTCTCAAACTTATGGTACCATTTCTGAGCTAATGGCAGCGGGAGAGTTGTTCCCCTATGAGTTTCAAGTATATTATTATGGAGTCCTACACTCCAAGTTTGGACAGGCACTCGAGGGGATAAAAAAACTTAGGTTTTCGGGAGATGTTATGAATGTTATGAATACACTTACATGCCTGATGTACACATGGAGCGCACACAAATTGAGGATAAAAGTCGGTCGCCTTAAAAGGCGGGTGAGCCTAGTAGATTTATAAATTTTGCATTTTTAGAGACAGTGTGACTTTGTGTAGTTAGTAGATCTGGAATAAGGCAGTTCTCTGGGTACACTTTATTTCCACAATTTCCTCACCCTTTCCATGTTACTTAATATTTATACAGTTAATCTCTTACTTAACTCCTGGAATCAAAAGTTGGTGTCTAGATTAAGAAAGCCTCACATTGAAGTCTCCAGTCCCTTAAAAACATTCTCTGTGTAAAAAATCAACCTTGCCTGAGTACACTAGTGGATCAAATAGGGATGATCTCTTGGATAATTTTTTAGCAGTTTGTAGTCAACCAGCTGTTTGTCATGCATAAGTCCTTAGAGCTTTTGAGTTTTCTGAAATGGCTTGAAAACTGAGCAAAAGAAGATCTCATTGTAGTTTAGAATACTGACAGAAACTGTGAAACATTGTAATAAGCAGATTACTTCATTGGAAAGTCAGGTAGCATCATTTAGTTTTATGGAACGGAAAGATGCAAACCACAGAAATAATGTTTGTACCCTGGAAATTGAAGAAAATGCTGAAAATGGAAATGACATTGATTTTCTGAGTATGTTTCAGCCAAGAAGACTTTTAATCTGTCCTACTAAACTCAATGAATTTTCTTCTTTCTGACTTCTTGTAACACCTCAAGCCAGGAAGGACATGGCTTCTATAAAAAGAGCTCATGAGCTGGGTTTACATGCTTGTATGTTATGTCCAAGCTGTTCCAAGATTTCACATACCTTGAGACACATGATGACTGATGATCTGAAAAGTGCTTTGGAAGCCATGGATAACATACAAGGCACAGGCATATTCTCCTCTCCTTTTAATAAATTATTTCATTAAAAGCACTTCAACTTGATGACTAGGTATTGTTTTGTTCATTTACTCTGTTTAGAGTAATAGTATGGGTGCATTTGATATGTTGTTTTTGTTTATTGGTCTTGGGGAGTTGGCACTGCCTTGGCTAATGGAAGGCAGCCTGGTGCTATACAGATGGGCTCTGTGCCCCTTAGTGGTTCATGTTTAGGCTGTTCTGTGCTGTTTTAGTGGTTACATACACACATGGCAGGTGGAGAAGAGAGCTGTGTTTGGAACCGTGGATTGTCACTGTGTTGGTCGCTGGTGGGGTGTGGGAGAGAAACGCCTCCCATCTTAATTATTTTATTCTACCGCATCTTTTAGTTTCTCTTCTTCACCATGTTCATTTTTCATCTGCCTTTTGAAATGACAGTGTAGCTGGAGTAATGTTCAAATGCCCTTGATAACAATGTTGCAGTATTCAGGAATCCAGGTTATTGGCCAAAGATTTGGTAATAAATGCTACTCTGTAGACACCTCTAGGTTGAATAACATTAAGAAATGTGAAATGGTTAATTTTTGACTGGTGCAAACTTGCAGCCCAAAATACTTGACATGGGTCCACATGATATCAGTATCTTTTGTCGTGGTATTAAAGAGATGGATGGTTGAAAAATAGCCCTGTGCTGCATTTATTTAACAATACTGTATCCCACTTATATATAACTAGCCATATTTTATATCTGATTATGATATTGTTGTCATATTCATGAATCCCCTGTTAGATAATGCCATCTCCTCTTTTTCAGCATATTCCCCACTCAACTGCGATTAGTGCAGTTTTGTTTCTGATTTAAACCAGGTTGATTCTTTGTAGTAATTAAATCTGTACACTAAAACTTTTATTTTGATTTGTTTTTCTCCTGATGGCACCATTCTCTCAAGAGATTAGACTACATGTTTATTTTTAAATCACCTACTTACCTTATTGTTAACACATCTTTAAAAGGGGCCTGCCTCTATGACCATAAGTGCATTATGACGCCTCTTGATTTCCCAATTCTGTTTCCTTGTGCCGCCTGTGGGAGGTTCGACTTGTCTTTGCGCCACAATAAAGAATCTAGTCCATGCACAATAACAAAGAATCTTTAACTTGACTCTCAGCTGTCATCTAGATGAGGCCCAGCCTTATGGGATGATTCCGCAGCACAAGGTATTGATCACATCAACACAGTATAAATTAAAATCTTTGCAGTGGAAAAAAGCAGAATTTTAAATTCATTGCACAAGGGCTCAATATTACATGTCTGGAGCTAAGCCTGGCATTAACATTGTAAAGCCTTTAAGACTATTTCATCCATTAAAATAAGTCAGGAACTCTTACTAACAAACCTCTGAATATCAGTAACTTTTGTTGAACTCTGTTTTGAATTATCCTCTAAAAAACTCTTAGTCTTAACATACAAAAATTGACTGGTTTTTTAAGATAACTTTTTTCTTTTCAGGCTTTCAGCAAATAATGAAGCCAAGTTGGATTACCTGAGTACAACGTCAGAACTTAAGAAGGCTCTAGATTCCTTATGCATTGTGAAATTGCTGGTTCCTGATGGTTAGCCTCCTGAACTCCTTTTCTGCTTTTTTTAAGCAGTTAGCAACCCCATCTATCGCCCAGTCTGTTTGATACAAAGCTGCTGACCCCTAGCACATCAACTGCAGTTGGATATCCATAAGCAACCCCTGCCACTGTGAGATTTACCATGGGCAGGGCCCTGACTCCTTAAAGGTGGTGTGTCCACCTCAGATATTACTAATCACAGAGTTTTATTTTACCTTCATACAGGTAATTATGATGCCAAGTAACCTCTATTAAAAAAAACCTAAGGACAAAGCACCCAAAAGCTCACATAAAATGTTATTGACTTTACTTAAATTATAAATATATTTTCAATAATAATAAACACTGTAAATAGAAGACTATAGCTATGTACACTATTTAACAAAGCGATAAACTGGAAATATTTTCATGTGCATCCATTTCATTCTTTAAATCCCACTTTTACTTGTACTCTTAAGTACAATTTACAGGTGTAACCATTGGGTGCCTCACTCGTGGCTTTTGATTGTAGTGGCTTTAAAAAAAACAGAAATGTCCCCTTTAGTTGAGTTTACTCAAGCCAGGTTATAAAAAAGAGAATACAATAACAGACCTTTCTCGACAGATTCTCACTTGGATCCGCTGGCTCCAACCCCATTTATTCATCTTTCTGACACCCAGAACTTGTAGCTCCACTTCATACTGCAGCTGGCATTGTCTGGATGCGACTCTTTCCAACTGTTGACAGTGCAGCACCAGCGTCTCTGATCCACAGAATATACTCACGCAAACTGATAAGCTTTTGCCTGTCTATTTCTCTGCCCTTAGACACTTCACTCAAGACCTTTTTCACTCCATTTTTTACAATTTTGTGCCAGAACACTGTATCTTTTGCATGGCTCCCTACATCCTTTGTGGAACATGTTACCTTCAGCTAGACTGTAAACTTACTGGTTGTCACCCACCACACTCCTTGACACTTTCTCTATGAAACTGGCTTTCCACTGACCAGTCTGTCCTTATTGTCTGCCTGAACATTTCAGTTTTTTTCAAATTGACAGTAGGTCAGTCCATCCTCAGCGCCCCTCTCCTTCAATCTTTTTCTTTTTTTTCTCTCTTTGTGCTACTTTACTTCACATTTTCTGTAAAATCTAATCAGTTGCCTTTTACCTTTTACGATTACCTTTTGTCATACCCAGGTCAGGACAGACACATCAGGGGGCACTAGCAGCCATCAAAATCATCATGAATCTTAACTTAACTCACTCAGATCAGACTGCTTTAATCCATTCTCACCAGGTATTATATAATATTTATTAACTTCTACATATTATGAACTAGCTGTCCCCCAGGGCTCCGCCCGCATAGTAGTGAAACAGGACAAATTTTAAAAATTAATAAACAAACAGGTATCGCTAGCTAAGTGGAAGCAAGGTACACTCCAAAACATGGTGAGAGGTAGACCAACTCAAACAGAGGCTGGTGCGTGAGTGAGGAGGGCCCCACCCAGCTCCCCACACCTGATGTCACACTTCCCCCTCCCCTCGGCCTGCAGTCTTTGTCTCAGATTACCGCGAATAAATCGCTTCTGCAAGCGAACTACAGTATGATTCTTAGCGTGATGAGATAAATCGCAAAATCAACTGGAATGTTCAAGCAAATTGTACAAAGAAACCTGATCTAAATCCGTTAAGTGAAAAGTGGACAGACATACAGACAGACAGACAGATGTTGGATTTTATATACTGTATATAGAGAGATGCAGCACCCATTCTGTGCCAATGAAGCAACTCTCCTGCACCTAAGTGGAGAAGACGTTTGACTGTATAAAAGAATGGGTTTTGCTCATAACAATATTAAACTGATCAAGTTGTTACTCTCCATCCCTACGGTATTAATTCTTACCAACTCAACTCTTTCTTAGCTCATTCAGATTCGAAAAGGTGCCAGACTTGACTATCCTTTATCCTCCTTACTTCTTTTTTATTATTTTTTCTTTTCTTTTCTTTCCTTCTGTTTTCACTATTTTTTCCCTTTCAGTTTTCTTTCATATTTACCTCTCCTTGTTCCCACTTACTTTTTAACATCTCACTTGAACCCTTTACTGTTGCTCTTTGCTATAATGACTTAATCACCCCTATTGAAGGTTATGGCTCTATCATAAATCTTCTCCTTATGATTGCTGCTTATGACTCCTACTATAAAATGTCTTCTTGTGCTGATGAAATTTTGTTTCTTTCCTGGTAATTCTATTTCTAGCCCTCCTCACCTCTTTAGTTTGTTAAGTTCTTTGGGGACTTGCTGGACAATAAAATGAATTGTTTGAATTCTGCTCTCCTTCTGTTGAATTCTCTATGTGTTCCTTTGGGTAGTTCATTTGACTGCTTGAGCATCGACATCTCTGCTTAACTGCACGACATTGTAAGATCTAATTACTGTTGTGTTCTTAAGAGTGTCTTGGAAACCTTTTTTATGGTTCTTACTTCTGCTGCCATTGTATTTCAGATATATGAACATTGGCTCACCTTTTAATTTTCATAGGGCTATGTTTCCCCTCTCATCACCATAAAATGATGGTTAGAACCTAAATCTGTTCTCTCTGGCTTTCTTTGGAATGACAAAAAAGCTCCCGTTAAGCACTCTATTGTGATCAGTGATAGGTTGGAAAAGGAGTGTTCTTACTTGATTTAGAATAATATATCATTGGATTTTTACCTTTCAGTCACTATGGTGCAAGTTAAACCCTTCCAGTAACCCACTGTCCTGGTTTTTCAAACTGAACTCTCTATTCTTACAATTACTATATTGTTTCTATTAATTCCTGCCTTATGTACATTAGTATCATATGCTCTCCAGATTTGGCAAAAACATGAGAAACATCTCTGCTCTTCATCCTTATGGTACAGCTACACCCACATCTTCCACAATCCTGCTCGTTGCTTCCTTTCCACCATTGGGCAGATCAAGGTACAGTAATACAACTCCTGGCTGATATTTTTAATCAACTCCAGACTTGGAGGTTCCTGTTACTGATGTCCAGGTTTTCTGTCCCAAATTCTTCCTTCTTTTCCAAATTCAGTTTTTGAATCAAACAGTGCCCCGACCTCCTCTTCATTCCCTTCCTACTCTCTTTATAACTTTCGTGTTAGCTATTTCCAAATGTAAACCTAGTGGTGTCCTCATCTGCAAGTCTATGTTATGTGTCTGCTAAACCTTTACTATTATTTTTAGTCTGTCAATGTGACCTCCCTTCTTCTCCCAACATTTCATGGAAACCTATATTTATCTCTGTTTCAGATTTATCTCTGTGATCAGTTTAAACCCGCTCATCACCTATACCTCTCTTCTTGAAAGCTTTATACTATATAGTTGGCCACTGATCCCATTTGTCACATGTCCTATTCTCACATTTTTTCATTTGTTTTGTGATCGTCCCACAGTTTCTGTTTTTCTGCTGTCTCTAGCCACCTGTCTTGCATTGTTTCTGTTAATATTCCCTTTTGTCTCAAACATTTATTCTCCTGGACCTTTTATTACTATTACCCCTCACTCTAATCCAGCAGGGATTATTTTATTTTAGTACTATTGCTCCAAAACTAATTCTAGACTATTGCTGGAAATCAGATTATCCAGTCTCTCTATATATATATACATTTTTTTTGGAAATGAGAAATCCTCTTTTTTTTAAACTGGTGTTATATGAACTATCAACACCCTGATCAATTGGCTCCAGTATTGAGAACTGGCAGTCAGCTGTGTGTTTGGTTTGATGGATGGTTGACTGTTGATTCTTGTTATGTTCGTAATAACAGTGGGATCTTGCTTTGTGAAAGCTTCACTCCAAAATTGTTTTTTAATTGTTTTTGTGTTGTTTCATCAGGAGATAGATTGTGTGGCAAGCGGCTGGGGGTGGCACCCAGCTGGGATGCCTGGAAGGACAGGAAGAGGGCTTATGCCTCCTTCAGACCACGAGGGGGTGACCGCCCTGGTGACTTTGGGGACCACAGGAACAGAGCTTAGAAGCTCAACCCTGTAGGGGCCCGTGGTCACCGCCAGGGGGCGCTCCAATGCCTGAGGAGCACTGGCCCTCAGCACTTCCGCCACACCCAGAAGTGCTGGGGGGAAGAAGACCAGGGACACCTGAAGTGCTTCCGGGTGCACAGCCGGCACTTCCGCCACACCAGGGAGTGTCGGCAGTCACTCATTGGGAGGCACCTGGAGCACATCCGGGTGGATGTAAAAGGGGCTGCCTCCCTCCATTTGAGGGCTGGAGTTGGGTGCAAGAAGGACGGAGCTCGGAGGAGTGGAGGCAGTGAAGAAAGGCATTAGTGAAGAGGCCTGGACTTTGGGATGATTGGTGCTGCGGCATTGGGTTTGTGCGTGTTTTATAGTTGTATATAATTGTAAATAAACGTGTGTTGGGTGATAAAATGATGTCTACCTGTCTGTATCCGGGCTGTTCCCCACAATTGTTAGGTTCTTATTGCAGTGAGCAGGGGTTGAAGGTAACAGAGATCCCACACAGTATTAGTGGTTCAGCCCTTAAATACACAAGCATATTTATTGATCAATTAAATACGCAGGTACAGTTAAGTCTAATGCACCTAAACCAACATCCCTATTGTTATGACCTCAGGGAATGTCTCAAACACAACAAATATATGCAGTACCTGAGACTGGGGCAAGTCTTGTTTCACCACACATTATCCACCTTCACGTAAACTTGAGATGATCACTCCTCACTTTGTTGCATACCTGTAGGTGTCTAGGCAGCTCCTCTCTTGTATGTCATCTCTCCTTAAGGACTCCAAACTTTTTATCCTCTTTCAGTCTGTGTAAATCCCCAGTTTTGCTTTTCTCCCGTCCCTGAAGCTCTAAGGAACACTGCACAGTGAGCAGATATGTGTAGTCAAGTTGAGTGCTCTGTAGCAAATATACTTGGCTTCATTGAAATTTGACTTTGAAAGCCGCTTCCTGCTGCTGTCACAATGTCCTGTGTGACAATTTTTGGTGAAAGGTGGACTTGTCTCTGGAATACAGTGAGAATGGAAGATTAGATCTTGTTTATCACCCTTTCAGGGCTTTTTTACAAACAGAGACCACACATAAGTGCATTGCTAAACACAAAGAGCAAAATATATCATAAGCATAATGGAATCTTTGAAGCATGGTCACTAATACAGGCGGTGGACTTGATTTTGACTGTGAAGGTACATGAAGAGTTAAATGCAACATAACATTCTCCAACCTTGCAGAGGACCAGTGCCTATCCCAGTGACATTGGGCACAATGTAGGAAGCAGCCCTGTTCAGCGCACCAGTCCCCTCTCACCGCACACTAGGCCATGTTAGCATTCGTAATCAATCTAACATATATGTATTTATGAAGGTGGTGGAAACGCCAGAGCTCCCAGTGGAAAGCACAAGCTGAAATGTTGGAGAAGGTTCTAACTACATACAAACAGTAACAGCGTGCAGGATTCAGGCTCAGAATGCTCGAACCGCAAAGCAGCACCCTGACTGTGCCACCCATATTCAAAAGTGCTATGCAGTATTAAAATTAAGAGGATAATTCTGTTAGCACCATTTGTAAATGGCATTATATAGAGATTTTTAATTAATAGCGACAATGAAGGCACAATTAACAAATGGCTGTATAAAAGCACTTTACAATAGTGCCCACAATTAAAGGTCCCTCCATTTTTAAGCAGTTCAGCTTTACAGAAGCATCAGAGCCTGGCACAGTGATTAGCAGTGCTGCCTTGCAGTAATTAACTCCTGGGTTCATTGCTTATTGTGGAGTCTGCACATCTTCTGGTTTTTCTGGATTTCCACATCCCAAAACCGAACAGGTTAGGCTACTGGGCCACTCTGAAGAGTGAGTGTTGCTCTACAATGGATTGGTGTGGCTCCTGCATTTAGCTTGATGCTATGTTTAAAAGCGCTGCATTCAATTAAGGCTGATTAACTGAATTCAAGATGGCATGAAAGATTACTGGTTAGCATCATTGCCTCACTATTCAAGTTACTCAAGTGGAGTTTGTAAATTCCTGCTGCATCTGCATGGATTTTCTTGAGCTCCTGCTATTTCCAACCTATCAAAGATTAGGCAGCTTTAAATTGGTCCTGTATGAGTGTGTGTAGGCATGTACCAACGACTGTGTCCTGCAAAGGACTGGCATCTCTGTCATCCTGGGTTGGACCTAAAAATGGAATAAGCAGGTTTTTAAAAATGAGTGCATGAGCGGACTTTGTGTTATATAAAAAAATGAGGACAGACAGTGTTAATTTGTGAATAATTCTGTTATAGTTCTCTTTGTGGAGGTGCTATATATGAACATTCACAGATACCACTTTTTAATAGCATTGGCTATGATTAGTCCTATTAATAATGACTGACTAAATGATTTAATATGGAGCTCACTGTTAATTTCCATATTTAACTTTAAGTCTGAGCCAATAATCTTGATGAGTGTCCTGATTGTGAGCTACTGGACCTTAAACCTGCCTCTGCTCCAACTGTACATATCTAAAGTATCCTAATCTTGTCATTTGTCTTGGATAAAAGTGATAACAATACATGCAATAATTACAAAAGACTGTGGGATAGCATGGTGGCACAGTGGTTAACACTGGGTTTGAATCCTGCACCAGGGGCCTCATGTATAAACGGTGCGTACGCACAGAAATGTTGCGTACGAACGTTTCCACGCTCAAATCACGATGTATAAAACCTAAACTTGGTGTAAAGCCACGCACATTTCCACGGTACCTCATACCCTGGTGTACACAAGTTCTCCACTCGGTTTTGCAGACTGGCGGCACCCAGCGTCAAAGCAGTGCTACTGTTCCTGTGTGGTTACCCTTTCTTTTTCTGATCCACATCCCTTACGTGGCTTTATAAATACACTGAAGTTAATCGCATATTGTTTATTAGTTTAATGCATCTGATTGTAATTAACCAGTAACAATATAATGGTCGACAGAATGGTCAAACTATTCCAAATACCATAACTGCTTTAGCGTTGTTACTCTCACTGCACCTTCTTTTACTTCTTTCAGCTACTCCCATTAGGGGTTGCCACAGGGGATCATCTTTTTCCATATTACTCTCAATGCACCACTCGGAGCAGCTGATCGGAAAGAGAATTATCGGTATACAGCATCAAGCACACGCTGCCTCAGCCATGCTTCCTATTTGAACTGCTTCTCACAAGGCAAACGCTTCAAAACGGACCTTGCGGTTCAGAAAGAGTTTCATCCCAAGAGCTCAAACGCAATCAATCAGTCCATCAAGTGCTCCTCGTAGAACTGTTTGTACTTATAAGTACAATCACCTCACTGTAAACGTGCACTACAGTTATAATATTGCACAACCTGAGCCACTTTATAAAGTGCGTATTTACATATGATGATGATATCATTTTTAAGATGAAATGCAGCAAAATATGTTTATCTATAATAATAAAAGGCAAAGCCCTCACTGACTGACTGACTCACTCACTGACTCACTCATCACTAATTCTCCAACTTCCCGTGTAGGTGGAAGGCTGAAATTTGGCAGGCTCATTCCTTACAGCTTACTTACAAAAGTTAGGCAGGTTTCATTTCGAAATTCAAAGCGTAATGGTCATAACTGGAACATATTTTTTGTCCATACACTGTAATGGAGGAGGCGGAGTCACGTATCGCGTCATCACGCCTCCTACGTAATCACGTGAACTAAAAACAAGGAAGACATTTACAGCACGAGTCACACGCGGGAACGAAGGTAAATGACGTTAATTTTTGACTGTCTTTTAATACTGTGTAAGCATACATATTAACACGTGCAATTAAACATGTGCATTTACGGGGTGATTTCTCAGGCTTAAAAGCTCACCTTTTATCAAACGCGGGAAGAAAGGTAACTGACGTTGTTCACTGTCTTTTAATACTGTGTAACCATACATATTAACACATGTCCAATTAAACGTGTGCATTTACGGGGTGATTTCTCAGGCTTAAAAGCTCGCCTTTTACTAAAAAGGTAAATGCAAAACTATTTTCAATCAGTTTATTGAAACGCTCCCGTTAAGGATTGCAATAACATATTCGCGAGATAAAAGAACGAAGTAGGGGGAAATGGAGGAACAGCCGCAAACAGCGAAGAGCAAAAAATTCATTAAACAATAGAGAACGGAGCGAGTTAAGCATACAAGCATGTTCATAAGGGAAACAAAGCACGGTGTAAAACGTAAGTTTAAATTAAGTTTATAGAAACGCTCCCGCTGCGGATTACAATAACATATTTGCGAGATAAAAGTTTAATGAGAAGACACGAGGTATAAACGAACCACACGCCGTGGCGCAACAGTTTCAACCATTCTATGATCTGCTTCTCGCAACTGAAAGACGGCACATGGCGGATGTTAGCCGACTTGCTGACCGCAACGTTAGGGGCTTCAACTCTGGCGCTGACGCCACATCTCAGTGCCAACAGTTTGCAGACTCTACTTAAAAGACACGCCCTCCTCATTGGACAGTTAAAAACACCAATCAAACTAATGATGACATCAAGTATTACCCAATCAAAAGTAGGAAAGGAGGCATCTTCATAAAATGAGTGTGGGATGATTTGCATGAGACGCTGCTTTAAAAAAAAAATGATAAAAAAAATACGGGATAAATCCCGTCCAGTATTGATTCAAAACGGGACGCGCAATTTCATTCTCAAACGCGGCACGATTCCGTATTTTAAAGGACGGGTGCCAACCCTACAGTGCCAGGTGACCACCCATACAATCAGATTCTGATTCAGACTAGGAATGCAATGAATGTAATTACCCCGATCTACATACAAGGCGAAAGTCTTGCAACATTCAAAGATGATGGTTTGGGATAAGTACACCATACAACATAAAAGAGCTTATGAAGCCTTGAACCGAAAAAAGCAAGATCTCACAGATCGTAAAAAAAAAAATAGGAGGTAATGTCGTTTAACTCGCTGTAGATTTTAGTCAAACATTACCAGTTATTCCACGAGGGAGACCAGCAGATGAACTCAACGCGTGTTTAAAATCCATGCTTCTCCCACGCTCAGTTATATGTCGCGTGTTCTCGGGTAGGTGCACCAAAAAATGTATACATTTAAGCATGTAATGGGCAAACAAAAAATGAGGTACACCCGAAGGCACTGCAGTAGTACTTAATGTAACTTTACTTCTTAAATGTTAATGTTTTACTGTTTAATAATTTATACGCTTCTTATATGTTGTTCAAATTCTTTTATCAAAATACCACTGACAGCGCAATGCACGATAACATGGAGTGAATACACCATACGCACGCCCTCCTCACTGGACAGTTAAAAACACCAATCAAACTAACGATGACATCAAGTATTACCCAATCAAAAGTAGGAAAGGAGGCATCTTCATAAAATGCGTGTGGGATGATTTGCATGAGACGCTGCTTTAAAAAAAAAATGATAAAAAAAATACGGGATAAATCCCGTCCAGTATTGATTCAAAACGGGACGCGCAATTTCATTCTCAAACGCGGCACGATTCCGTATTTTAAACGACGGGTGGCAACCCTACAGTGCCAGGTAACCACCCATACAATCAGATTGTGATTCAGACTAGGAATGCAATGAATGTAATTACCCCGATCTACATACAAGGCGAAAGTCTTGCAACATTCAAAGATGATGGTTTGGGATAATTAGTACTTAATGTACTAATGCAGTAGTACTTAATGTAACTTTACTTCTTAAATGTTAATGTTTTACTGTTTAATAATTTATACGCTTCTTATATGTTGTTCAAATTCTTTTATCAAAATACCACTGACAGCGCAATGCACGATAACATGGAGTGAATACACCATACGCATCCGCCCACGGCTGCCCTGGTGTGCGCAGATACGAGTTGATTCTACAATAAAATAAAATAAAGATAAAAAGAGTAATACATTCATCACCCATAAAGCGGATAGCAGACGTGACGTATTATATGTGTACCACATTTCAAGTCAATACGTGAAACGGTTTGCAAGCTACATGTGATTTAAAATCCTGGACAGACCAACGAAAAGCCACGGTAGCAAATTATAGAAGAAGATTTTACTGTTTAATAATTTATATTTATATGAAATGTGCTTCTTATATATTACTTCATATTCTCATATGATAATGATGTTAATGTTGTTTATATTGATTTCTATGTTATTGTAAGTGCATCTATGTCTGTATATGTATGTATGTATGTATGTGTATATATATATATATATATATATATATATATATATATATATATATAAAATATATATATATAAAAAATATATGTGTATATGTATATATAATATATCTGTGTATGTGTGTATATGTGTGTGTATATGTGTATATGTATATATATATGACAGCAACACTCATAACAATGACAACACAATTACATTGACAATCATGTTACGTTATTTTTAAAATGTTTCCTTTACTTTTTCATAACCTCTTTAACACACTACTTCTCCGCTGTGAAGCGCGGGTATTTTGCTAGTTATATTATAAAGATAAAACTTTAACTTCATTTAAATAATCTATATTGTTAATAATTAAAGGACACAGTGTCGCTACGGTAGCCAGGATCTGGCGCTCCGTTCACGGATTGTTCCTGCCTCGCACTGTATGCTTGGGACTGGCGTGAAGGATAGAATAATTAAACATGTCCTACGAAGATTTTCAACGTTCCTTAAAAGTTTTGAAGAATCTATGTTATAAGCTTACAGATGGCTTAACATCTATTACAGAGCTGATTGTGTGGCGATTGGGTATTTGGAGAAAGAAAAGGAAGGACAGGAATTGGGGGTTAGTACGTTTGAAAGAGACAGTACTGCTACAATAAAGTATTTCATCGAAGGTCACGTATGGCGCAGCAAGCATCTTGCGTGAGACATGAACAATCACTGCGCCACCATGTTCCCATGTTTAATAACATGTTTTAACTCCTGTCATCTTGAAAATTATATCAAGTATACATCTGAGTATTTGAATTATTCAGAGAGCTGTAATATTACGAATGTAATGAATTTTGTGTCCTGTTTATGGAAGAGAAAGTTGGTAAGCAAGTAGTGATTCACACACATAAAGCACATAGAAGATCAAATACAAAACAAAGCATTTAATTTGCTACTTTAGTTACAATGGGATTTGAGAAACTAATAAATTAAATGATTTTAAGATGAAGTTTATGATGTTCTGCTTTAATGACAAAATAAACTACGTGATCAAAGTGGAAATTTCGAGATTAAATTTGACATTTTGTGCTTTTTCCCCACTGTGTGCCTATTTTTTTTTCTCTGTACCCTAATAAGCTTTCATATGACACTCAGATGATGGGCTGCGACTCGTCTTTACTCAGCGACTTTGATATCTGACAACTTCTTTTTTATTTCGGGCACTGTGTGACTATGTGAACTTGAGCTTTTGAGTTTCTCCAACACTCTCTGGCACTCGATCAACTTCCTTTTCTTGTTTATATCACTGTTTAAACCAATAAACAGTACGTTTTTCCTTTGCCTCCACTTGGTATTCACTGAAATTCTTATATTTTCCCCCGTGCTTTTTCCATTGTCTTTTCACAGAAGGCTGAGCTTAAGGGCTATTTATATTGATCTGCATATTCAAAGAGGCGTAATTCTAAGAGGAGTTGGGGTGGGACAACAGGCGCGTGCACGTGCGTTACTTTTCACGCTGATTGGGATTTATATAGAGGAAGAACGTGGAGGTTTGCATACGTACAGATTCCTGCATCTGGATTTTTCTGTGCGTACACACATTCCCACTTTTGTGCTTACGCCATGTTATAGTGTGAGTTCTACGCATGCCGTTATACATGAGGCCCCAGGTCAGTGTCCACGTGGAGTTTGTCCCTTTCTTATGTCTGCATGGGTTTTCCTGTCACATTCTCCAGAGACATGCAGTTTAATTTAATTGGTAATTCCAAACAGGTCCCATGGGGATATGTGCTTTTGTGCCCTATATGGAGCTGTTTAAAAATGTAGGCATACATGCATGAAAGATGATGTACAGCATAATGAGTGGGTGGATTAACATGTTAATGGTTGTGTGATAGTAAGCATTGACTGTCGTTACTGTGTTATTTTAAACAGAATGCATAAAATGGGTTGGGTAATGTTATTCTGTCGGGTGCTGCCCTCTTTTAAACCTTGGGAGCTCATTACAAAGTTTGAATAGTATCTCCATGTCTGCATGGGGTTTTTCTCCAGGTGCCCACACCCAAAAACATGCATGTTAAATTAATTTTTAACTCTAATATAGCCTCGTATATGGGTATGCTCAGCATGCACTATGACGGATTAACATCAGGTCTGCCTTGCACCTAGTGCTCCCCGGATGCAGAATCTAACAAAATGGTTGTATATAGACTGCATATGCAGAAAGTACATTGCATGCTGTACAAATGTTGTGCACTCATGTAAAATAGCAGGTTACTGCAGCAGCTAATGAGCTATTTAAGCTCACAGGACCCACATTTCCCAGCACTGCACCAAGTGCTCGCTGTGTCCCTTCTTTCTGAAATCCATTTCCTCCCTCTGAGACTCCTTTTTTGGAATGAAGTGCTAGCAAAGGCACTCCTAGTAATCTAAAGGGCAGACATCAGCTGCAACCAATTAACCAGATTATAAAAAAAAACTCAGTGCAGAAAACAAGCAATCAATGATGCAGTAATCTGGCTGAAATGCAATAAAAGAGAGTAATTAAAAAATCCTCCTCCACCAAACAAAGTCGCTAATCCTCTGCATTTAGTTAAAACCCATCCAGAGCTCAAAGCTTTTACAGATCAACAAGCCACCTTCATCCCAATCATTCACGTAAATAAAATAAACAGGAAAAAAAAATACAGGATATTTCATTTCTCCTGCTTTGAAATGTAAATGGCACAGTGGTTAGCACTGCTGTCTCATATCTCCATGAGACCGGGTTACTGTCTCTGTGGAGTCTGCATGTTCTTCCTGTGTCCATGTGACTTTTCTCCAACATCCAAAGATGTAACGGTTAGGTTAATAAATGACTCAGAATGAACAAGTGAGGGTGAGCTGAGAGGGACTGGAATCCCCATTCAGGGTTGGATCATCCTTTGTACTTGATGCTGCCTGAATTGGTTCTGGCAAGGTGAGCCCAAATTGAATAAAGCTAGTTTATGTATGGATCTGTTAAAGTGTGTCTGATTGTCAAATACAATAACTATCTATTATGGAACCCACCCTATCTAGTCCAGGACTGCAGCAGCAACCAATTCTGGACATGGTGTCAGGGTAATCAACGAACTCCAACTCATCTGACTATGACCTTGCTTCCCCTGTTCAGCATCACAGGGAGCTGGTGCTTTGTACCCTGTTTTGCATGCCAGTCTGTTTCAGGGTATAAACAATAAACACTATATATATAATACAAAGAGTACACAACATGTGTTTCACCCTGATTGGGGCTCATCGGGTGCTTCCACCGTGCAAGGATCAAACTTCAGATACCAGCACCCAAGGCAAAGCCTCAGAGGTTGTGCCACAATGGCTGTTACGCTTACTTAAAATGCGAGGGGCTGATGCCCACTGACTGGCTGACACAACCGCAAGTGTTACCTGGTAGGTAGCCATCCAATTATCAGATTGTGATCAAACCTATGCATGTAATACTCCGATCTACACCCTATCAAGTAAGAGAACCAGCAGCTATGGCACAAAGTTGGAGGCTTTGTCTCGGGTGCTAACATCTGAGTTTTGATCCCCACAAGGGAAAGCAAAAGTGCGTACACCTGTTGAACGATTAGGGCGAAACATGTGTCATGTGTTATTTGGCACGTAATGTCGTAAGAAGGAACGGACCCACGGTCTCTGATTTACACGCATACAAGTGTTCCACCAGACACACATTTTACTGGGACACTGTGAAAGTAAAATTAAGGGCCAGAGAGATGGCTGAATCAGGGCTCTCTAAAGAAAATGCTATTAACAGACACTTGGACTTGAACCCAGCATATACAGGATTAAAAGGAAGAACATCCAAATAATTAAAAAAGAATTTATGAGCAACACCTTCCAAACCCCACCTTATTAATCCCCTCCATCCCCACCCTTCACCATCTAAATATTGATTCCTGTATGTTGTCACAAAAAGACTCCAAACAGTCAGAAAGATTTGGGTTGGGGCAGCCACCCGTATATTATGATCCTGGCTGCAAAAAGTTGAAATTTGACTGAGTTGTTTACAAGACTGAGTTCAAAACAGAACTGAATATGGAGGTAAGATGGCAGTTTTAAGGGCTGGTAGAGGAAATGATGTAATTTATGCCGGAGCCGGAAGTGACGTCATCAGAGGTGGAGCCGGAAATGACGTCATCAGAGGTGCCAAAAGTGACATCATCAAAGGTGCCTGACGGGATTTCCCGGGAATGGTCTGTAAGGAACTGAGAGAGACAGTCAGCACACTCTGCCGTCCCGTGGTCTGATGTAGCATTACACTTACTCAAGCCCTTTAGCTGTCTCCTAATCGCATGTGTGTGACAATGTCTAAACATTTTCCTCTGATAGTGACACCTAGTAGGCTGTCAAAAGCGTAGGAATAAAAAACTATTTTAAAATACATGACTCATTTTCTCTCTTTGTGGATCACTAGCTACAAATATGATGCAAACCGTATCACAGACCTTCACTTCCATATATTTTTATATATACATATACATATACAAGCTGTGTAAGCCCGGACCTACAAACTATTGAAATCGTCAGAAACAAAAAAATGAAAATGTAGAGATGTCAGGTAATTCAAAGGAACTACTGTGGGCGTCTTTCTCCTAGAACGTTTCGTTTTGCCGATGCACTTGGATAGTTTGTGCATTAGCGGTGGGAGAAAAAGTAAAAGAGAGACCATTTTGCCAATGTGCTCGCCTCGCTTATGTTATTAGCGGCTAAGCGAGTCTGTATCCTTGGAGGTGGAGCCCTTACACCGACTCCACATTTCACTTCCGGGCCGGACAGACAGACACACACACTTTCATGAGTAGACATTTATAGATAGATAGATAGATAGATAGATAGATAGATAGATAGATAGATAGATAGATAGATAGATAGATAGATAGATAGATACTTCATTAATCCCAAGGGGAAATTCACATACTCCAGCAGCAGCATACTGATACAAAAAAAAAATATAAAATTAAAGAGTGATAAAAATGCAGGTAAAAACAGACAATAACTTTCAATAATGTTAACATTTACCCCCCCGGGTGGAATTGAAGAGTTGCATAGATTGGGGGAGGAACAACCTCCTCAGTCTGTCAGTGGAGCAGGATGTGACAGCAGTCTGACGCTGAAGCTGCTCCTCTGTCTGGAGATGATACTGTTTAATGGATGCAGTGGATTCTCCATAATTGATAGGAGCCTGCTTATAGGTCTGCACCCTCTGCACACAGTCACCTCTGACGATCACGGGGTCCATGAGGGGCCTGGGCCTCCTAAAATCCACCACCAGCTCCTTGGTTTTGCTGGTGTTCAGGTGTAGGTGGTTTGAGTCGTACCATTTAACCAAGTCCTTTATTAGGTTCCTATACTCCTCCTCCTGCCCACTCCTGATGCAGCCTACGATAGCAGTGTCGTCAGCAAACTTTTGCACATGGCAGGACTCCGAGTTGTATTGGAAGTTCGGTGTATATAGGCTGAACAGGACCGGAGAAAGTACAGTCCCCTGCGGCGCTCCTGTGTTGCTGACCACAATGTCAGACCTGCAGTTCCCGAGACGCACATACTGAGGTCTGTTTGTAAGATAGTCCACAATCCATGCCACTAGGTATGAATCTACTCCCATCTCTGTCAGCTTGTCCCTAAGGAGCAGAGGTTGGATGGTGTTGAAGGCACTAGAGAAGTCTAGAAACATAATTCTTACAGCACCAAGTGGGAGAGTGATCAGTGTAGCATATAGATAATGGCATTCTCCACTCCCACCTTCTCCTGGTATGCGAACTGCAGAGGGTCGAGGGCATGGCGTACCTGTGGCCTCAGGTGGTGAAGCAGCAGCCGCTCCATGGTCTTCATCACATGTGACGTCAGAGCGACAGGTCGGAAGTCGTTCAGCTCACTAGGACGTGATACCTTTGGGACTGGGGTGATACAAGATGTTTTCCAAAGCCTCGGCACTCTCCCCTGTTCCAGGCTCAGGTTGAAGCTGTAGAGGACTCTCCAGCTCCAGCGCACAGACCTTCAGCAGTCACGGCGATAGTCCATCTGGACCCGCTGCTTTGCTGGCACGAAGTCTCCTCAGCTCTCTGCTCACCTGCGCTGCTATAATTGTGGGTGGGGATGTCTCTCCTATGCTGGTATCAGCAGAAGGATGGGTGGAGGGTGCAGTACTCCAAGGTGAGAGTGGGTTAGGGTGGTCAAACCTGTTAAAGAAGTTGTTCATTTGGTTTGCTCTCTTCACGTCTCTCTTGATGGTGGCACCCCGCTTCGAGCTGCAGCCAGTGATGATCTTCATTCCATCCCACACTTCCTTCATGCTGTTATTCTGCAACTTCTGTTCCAGCTTTCTCCTGTACTGCTCCTTCGCCGCCCTGAGCTGGACTCGGAGTTCCTTCTGCACGCGCTTGAGCTCATGCTTATCACCGCCTTTAAAAGCCCTTATATAAGATATATACTAGCTGTGTAAGCCCATGCTGTAAACAGCTCCTAGAAACCATGGATTCTGGCACTTCAATCAATCAATCACGTTGGCAGTGCATTAGCGTCTAAGTGAGGTTCTCTTTCCTCGGCGGTTTTGTTTTGCGGATGTGTTCGCCTCCATTGTCTGTCTGCGGCTAAGTGAGTTTCTTCCTCCTCGGAGGTTTTGTTTTGCCAATGTGCTCACCTCGCTTGTGTATTAGCAGCTAAGTGAGTTTCTCTTTTGTTGGCGGTTTCACTTTGGTGACAGAGTTGATTTCTTTGAGCTTCGTGCTGTACCCTCTCACTACCGGGCCGGACAGACACACACACTTACACACGTAGACGTTTATATATATATATATATATATATATATATATATATATATATTGTAACAGATTGAGGTGTGATCCACCTCTTGAACCCTCAGGTACCACTCTAAACACCAGGGGCCTCATGTATAAACGGTGCGTACGCACAGAAATGTTGCGTACTAACCTTTCCACGCTCAAATCGCGATGTATAAAACCTAAACTTGGCGTAAAGCCATGCACATTTCCACGGTAACTCATACCTTGGCATACGCAATTTCTCCCCTCGGTTTTGCAGACTGGCGGCACCCAGCGTCAAAGCAGTGCTACTGTTCCTGTGTAAGCACCCTTTCTTTCTTAGATCCACATCCACGGCGGCGGCTTTATCAAATACACTGAAATTAACCACATATCGTTCATAAATTTAATGCATCTGATTGTAATTAACCTGTAGCAATATAATGGGCCAGGGAATAGCCATAGTATTCCAAATACCATAACTGCTTTAGCGTTGTTACTCTCACTGCATCTTGTTCTTCTTTTTGCTGTTCCTGTTAAGGGTTGCCACTGCGGATCATCTTTTTCCATATTACAGTACTCTCACTCGCGTTTCAGAAACAGTTTCATCCCAATAACTATAAACGCACTCAATCAGTCCATCAAGTGCTCCTTGTAGAACTGTTTGTACTTATAAGTACAATCACCTCACTGTAAACTTGCACTACAGTTATTATATATCACAACCTGCGCTACTTTATATAATAATCTGTATTGTTAATAATTAAACATGTGAGGACACGGTGCCGCAGCGTATGGTTCAAGGATAGCTCCTGCCTTGCGCTGTATTCTTGCTGGTGCTGACGCGACACTGGAAGGATAGACGAATAGAATAATTAAACATGTACTACGAAGATATTTCAATGTTCCTTAAAAGTTTTGAAGAATCGGCGTTCTAAGCTTACAAATGGCTTAACGTCTATTACAGAGCTGATTGTGTGGCGATTGGAGAAAGAAAAGTATGGACAGGAATTGGAAGTTAGTACGTTTGAAAGAGACGGTACTTCTGTAATAAATTATTTCATCGAAGGTCGCACATGGCACCGCAAGCCTCTTGCGTGAGATATGAACAATCACTGCGCCACCGTGTTCCCATGTTTAATAACATGCTTTCATTCCTATCATCATGAAAATGATATCACGTATACATCTCAGTATTTTAATTATTTAGAGAGCTGTAATATCTCGAATGTAATGCATTCTGTGTCCTGTCGGAGAAAGAGAAAGAACGGAAGCAGGTAGTGATTCACACACATAGAGCACATAGAAGATCAAATACAGAACAAAGACTTTAACATGCTACTTGAGAAATTAGTAAAATAAACGATTTTAAGATGAAGTTTATGATGTTCTACTTTAATGGCAAAATAAACTACGTGATTAAAGTGGAAATTTCGAGATTAAAGTTGACATTTCGTGCTTTTTTCCCACTGTGTGCCTATGTTTTTTATTTGTACCCTAATAAGCTTTCATATGACACTCAGACGGTGGGCTACGACTCGCCTTTCCACAGCGACTTTGATATGTGATTTCTTTTTTATTTCGGGCACTGTGCGACTTTGTGAATTTGATCTTTCGAGTTTTTCCGACACTCTGTCACTCGATCAACTTTCTTTTGTTGATTATACCACTGTTTAAACCAACAAATAGTACGTTTTTCCTTTGCCTCCACTTGGTATTCACTGAAATTCTTATATTTTCCCCTGTGCTTTTCCCATTGTCTTTTCACAGAAGGCTATTTATATTGATTTGCATATTCAAAGAGGCGTACTTCTGGGAGGAGTTGGGGCGGGACAGAAGGCGCGTGCACGTGTGTTACTTTTCATGCGGATCGGGATTTATGTAGTGGAAGAACGTGAAATTTTGCATGCGCACAGATTCCTGCATCTGGATTTTTCTGTGCGTACGCACAATCCCGCTTTTGTGCTTACGCCATGTTATAGTGTGAGTTCTACGCATGGCGTTATACATGAGGCCCCTGGTGAATGTATAATTACTCTTTATTTTATAATTATACTGTGCACAAAGCACCCTCCACTCCACACTCATAAATCACTATTCTCTCAATAAACAATACTCTCTCCTCCTCGCCCAGGCACTTGCCACCCTACTTCCCAGCTCAGCTCAATGTCTGGGCTTTCCCACAATCCTTTTATACACCCTGACCCGGAGGTGTTCCTGCCCAATCAGTCCACAGTTCCTTTTCCCTTCTGGGTCAGGGTAAACAGTCCTTTTCTTCACCTCAGGAGCACGTCGTTCCTTCCTGTCACGTGACTGTGACGTACTCCCGGGTTATAGGGCACATAAGAGCCCACGGGCCCCCTTACAGCGACTCCCGGCGGCCCCCAAGGTATCCAGCAGGGCTGTGTATACAAACTACAAAATCCATGAGGCCCTGCTGGAACTCGGGGCACGATCATGCTGTCGGAAGGGCTTCTCCTAGCGGCCTGGGGGTGGCGACCGGAGTCTGTAGCCAGTCGTCCATCACAATATATATATATATATATATATATATATATATATATATATATATATATATACACACACACACATATATATATATATATATATATATATATATATATATATATATATAGTGTCTTTACAGTATGAAAATGAAAACAGAATTCTGCAAAGTGGTTTAAATTAATTACAAATACAAATATAAAATACAAAGTGATTGAATTAGTGACACTCCTAAATCATCATGGTGAAGCCAATTGATTTTAAAAGTTACATATTGTAATTAGAAGATCACCTGTCTGGGTTTTCAATTGATTGTAGTCTAAATGCACCTTATCTAGAAGGTCCAAATTGTATAAGTCCATATGGTGGCATAAACTTCACTATGAACACCAAGAACACTCTAAGCAACTCAGTGAAAAGGTAGTTGAAAAGCACAAGTCAGGGGTTGAAGACAAGAAACTATCCAACCCACTGAATATCCCTTGGGGTGCAGTAAAATCAGTCATTAAGAAATGGAACAAGTATACCACAGCTAAACAAATCTGCCTAGAGCAGGCCATCCTCAAAACCTGAGTGGTCATGAAAGAAGATAACTAGTGAGGGAGGCCACAAAGAGACCTATGATGAAAGGAGTTACAAACTACAGTGGTTAGATTGATTGCAACTGCTGCCCAGGTGCTTAACCAGTAGAAGCTTTATCAGAGAGTGGCAAAGAGAAAGGCACTGTTAGAAACATTGCACACAGCATCTCAGCTCAAGTTTACCAGAAGGCAAATGGGAGACTCTGAAGTCAGCTGGAAGAAGGTTTTATGGTCTGATGAGAGCATAATTGAGCTTTCTGGTCACCAGACTAAACGCCGTGTTTGGCATAGAGCAACCACTGCAAACTACTTAAAAAACACACAATATCCCCAGTGTGAAACTTGGTGGTGGCTGCATCATGCTGTGGTAATGTCTCTCTGCAGCAGATCCTGAAAGGCTTTATAGGGAACAGGGCAAATGAATGCAGCAAAATACAGGGAAATCCTGAAGGAAAATTGATTCAGTCTGCAAGAAACCTGTGCCTTGGGGGAAGATTTGTTTTCCAGTAAGACAATGAAACCACGCATACAGTCAAAATGACACAGGAATAGTTTACAAACAACAATGTTAATGGCCAAATCAGAGTTAAGAAATCGATCCAATTGAGAGTTTGTGGCTGGACCTGACAAAAGCAGTTCAATCACCATTCCTATGCAACCTGACAGAGTTTGAGCAGATCTGCAAAGATGAATGAGGAAAAATTGTAGTATCCAGATGTGCAAAGCTGATAGAGATCTGTGCTGACATACTTAGGTCTGACTTGAATACTTATACAATCAATTATTTAGCGTATTATATTTGTCATTAATTTAGAGAATGTTGCAGAGATCTGTTATCATGTTGACATTAAAGAGTTTATTTCTGGTGATGAATGTCAAACCAAATTAAATCCACCGTGATTCAATGTTGTATAACAATAAAAAGTAGAAAATACATATACAGTGTATATACAAGAAACGAAGACGAAGGTGAGATGATAAAGAGTTGGAGCACCTTGTGGCAAACCCTGTATATTTCATTAAAAAAATAACAAAACGAGTTAGCGTGTCATTGATACATCTTTCAAGATGGGAGTCTCAGTGCAGACTGACTTCATGATGGTGGCAGCCCCAATTATGAGGAGTGTGAAGCAGAAGAGGCGGGTCCAGGTGCATGGGAACCAGGTTGTGCAGTGAATCAGCAGCCCACCATCCATCGCTGCTTCTGCAGATAGAATAAAAACAAAGACATTAGGTGACCCTCAGCACAGAGTTGTATTAACAGATGACAAGCCCAGACATTCTCTCCGAAACGCTGAGTAAATATCCTGCCCCTTAGACTTATAATATTTAATAATTAAACATAACAGTTTCAAACATTCTAAATCCAGTTCAACTGTCAGTATTGGGACCATGGCAGAAATTAACCTAGAGCCTTATTGGCAGTCCATGCCAGGGCCTGCTTACAGATGCTTAAATTAGGCCAATTTCAAATCAAACTATCCTGCATATCACACGGATGTGGGAGAAGACTGTGAGTAAAACCCTACAAAGAACATGGAAAGAACATACAAAATCCATATAAGTAAGAATGAATCTTTATTTTATATTGCGTGTTCTACTAGGATCATATCTACAAATCAATCAGGTAACAAGTGACTTCAGCAATGTACTGAATAAAAAGTTAAAAGCTGTGCAACTGCTGTACTAATCACTTTTGTCTTAGAGAAGTTTAATTTTTCAAAAATTGTTCCTAGATGAGTGCCATCCATAATAACACGATCACTCCATGGCAGACATGAAAGAACATGCGTACCCACAGGCAAGACTTTTAAAAACTCAGCACAAGTACAAAACAAAACAAAACAGAAGCACAAAACAAAACAGCAAACCTTTATGAATGGGTATGGCGCACCCTGACACTTTACTGATGACTCACAATTATGATTCAACACCACAGTGTAATAAAGCTTTAGTTTTCAATTGGGCTGGTGATGACATTATTGCTAACTGGCTGGATAGTCCCAAATGTGTTGTTGTTGTTTCTCTGTATTGCAATATATATTAAAAATGAAACTGTGGCCTGCACTTGAGACATCTAATCAATGGAATGGCTGGGTGTCCATTTAGCCAATTTAGCTTCTTTTTCCCTAATGTCTCCTTACATGTGGACTCAGTTCCAGTCAAAATTATATTGTCCAGCTGGAATTCTGCACAATGGTAAATCATCCAACTGTCATTACAAAATTAAATTGCCATTGAATGCTGTGAAATGCCTAGATTACATGATGAACAGATGTGACCCAACTTCTTTGAGGCTGGATATTTTATTGAGAAATGCTAATGAAATAGGATGACAGAATGGTACAGCTTGTGCCTCATGATTCTTGGATACCAGCTTCATGAGAAATGGAGTGTGCACACTCTCTTCAGAATTTTATATTAGTTCCCTTTCACTATCCAAAGGAATGGCATTAGGTCAACTAACTATCCATTTTCAAACCTGCTCGATCCTGGACAGAGTCATTAGGATTTGGACAACTCCTAGTTTGAAATGAGCATGGTTGTGTGATGAATGTGTCCTGATACAGACTGGCATCTCATTGATCACACCTTAAAATCCTTCAGTTCACCACATGAGACCAGCTGTTTAATACCCAATTTCTGGTGGAAATCCATTAATCCGTGTTTTTGACCTGGTTAGTTCATTCCATGGTTTTTGTAAGCTGGAGGCTACGCCAATATTGAAAAAAACAACCCATCCATTCAATTAAAATTACAGAACTTCCCATCGAAGGTTTTAGAACCAGAATTGTTGAGGTAGCACTTAGCATTGCAAGAAGCAGCTCTTGATTTGTAATCAGTTATATGTGGACAGTAAATCTCTCCCAGTTATCTATGATTGAGAGTAATAATGACTAAGTGGTTAATATCACTGGTCAACAAGCATTTTGCTTCTGGGATTCTTTCATCTGTACTTTAACAAATTTCACTTCCTGACTCTAAATCTGAAAACCATTTTCGTCCAGCACGTCCCATTTTTTAGTTATGATGTTCCAGGTCTTGGACAACTAGGGTGACTGGACAGTAAAGGTGATGCGTTTCAGCATTTAAGAAATAAGTTTGGTCTCAAGAAAAGTGAAGACAAAAATTAAGGAAGGTGTTGTTGTTGGCCCTGAAATGCATGAACTGATGTTTGACAATGAGTTCAAAAAGAAACGGAAGCCCACTGAATCAGATTCCTAAATTTGTGCAGGTTGTCCAGAATTTTCTTGACAGTCACAGAGCAGAGAATTATGCTGAGCTTGTGGAGAATATGCTGAAAGTGTATTAGCTTACGGGAGCCAGAATGTCACTGAAGACACATTTTTTATATTCTCATCTCGACTTTTTTCCACCAAATCTAAGCGATGTCAGAGATGAACATGGGGAAAGATTTCATCAAGATATAAAGGTGATGGAAAACCGATATCAGGGAAAATTTACTCTGAGCATGATGGGTGATTACTGTTGGTTCATGCAAAGAGAGATGGATGTGCAGTACAAGCATAAAAGCAATTGCCTCAGACAATTTTGAGCACGCTGACCTCGCTTTTATATTGAGGTAAATTGACATAAACATGTTTTACATTGTTTCTGGTATCGTCTTCTGGTTTGTTTTCAGAATAAACAAATTCAAACAATTTTGGTGGGATGCAGTTCAAACTCTAGATATTGTGTTGATATATTATATTGATATTCAAAAGTTTCAAAACAGCAAAAATCTGATGTGCTAGGTTCATTATGATTTCATATATGAAATCAGTGTAAAAAACTTAATAGAGAGCTGGTCTGAAGTTCCCAGAACAAACAAAAAATATTTTTTTGTAGACGAGTGTATCTAACATACTCTGGTTCATGCCAACAGGATTGGTCACAAAGCAGGAAATTCTAGTCTGTCAGGGATTAGACTCATTTTGAAGGTGCAACCAATGAACTGAACTCACATTAGAGCAGTGTTGACATGAACAAACAATTCTGCCCAACATTCTCTCTAGATTGTCCAATAACATAAAATCGAGTTTTGAAGGTCCACAAAGTTCTGCTGTATATCACATCACCTGCAGATTTATTCCATGTGCCTATGGTTCTCTGTGTGCAAAATTTACTCATAACAAGTTTCCAACTGTGCCCCCATGTTGAAGATGTTATTTTAAAGTAACAGATGGGATCTGTGGTGCTAATGCCTTAGGTAACATTAAACGTACGTTCTCAGACCTGCTTAGTCAAGTTCATGGTGACCAAAGTCTCAATAGTATCAGGTGCAAAGCAGGAACAGACACTGGACTAGGCACCAATGAACTACAAGGCCCACACACTCACACACCAGTACACACACTCACATGGATCAGATTTAGAATCCCCAGTTCAACTAATGTACATGCCAGTAACACATGGGAGGAAAACCAGAGTACCCACAGGAAAGCATGGACAGACACAGGGACTCGCATTAACTTCATACAAGCAGTAACCAACCCTGGACTTATGAAGGCATCAGTGTTAACTATTAAAGCATGGGTCACAAATACTTCTCATGAAAAGCCACTGTACTGCCATGGAGGAAAAAAAAGGCATCTTGTATATAAACGTCTACGTGTGGAAGTGAGTGTGTCTGTCCGGCCTGGAAGTTAAAGGTGGAGTTGGGGTAAGGGCTCCACCTCTAAGGATACAGAAGCGATGCGAGCACATCGGCAAAGCGAAACTTCTGAAGAAAGACAAAGTTGTTTAGCCGCTAATGCACAAGCGATGCGAGGACGTCAGCAAAACAAAACCTCCTAGGAGAGAGACGCCCAAAGTAGTTCCTTCCAATTACCTGACATCTCTACAATTCAATTTTCTTTTCTGATGATTTCAATAGTTTCTAGGACCCCAGGCTTTCTACAGCACGCGGTGGCTCTGAGGCTAGAGATCTGCACTGGCAATCGGAAGGTTGCCGGTTCGAATCCCGTAAATGCCAATAGGGACTCTGCTCTGTTGGACCCTTAAGCAAGGCCCTTAACCTGCAATTGCTGAGCGCTTTGAGTAGTGAGAAAAGCGCTATATAAATGCAAAAAATTATTATTATTAAATTATTATTACGCAGCTAGTAAATAAATAAATGACAGATAGAAGAGGTAGCAGTTCACCTGGGTCGCAGCATAGGCACGTGGTGTTGCGGGTCCACAGCTCCCATTGAAGGGCAGTTTTAATAAATAATCACCGCGCTCGCGGCTTAGCGAGGGGGCGTGGTGGTGTGTGGCCGACGCGGTTCCTGAGGAGTTCGTGGTGTGGGCGTTTCTCACCTAAGTGCACAGGTGAGAAATGGTCCATATCCGTAATTGTTCCCAGGAGCTGCTGACTGCCTCGACTATCACGTTCCCTTCATATATAGAAGCACAAGCCGGCTAGGAAAAAAATTAAAAAGGAAAGAGAGAAAGAAAGAAAGACGGAGGTTGCTGGAGAGCAGGAAGCAGGGTGGTGAGAGAGCCGGTATGAGCGAGCGAGCGAGAGAGAGAACGAGCGAGCACGTGCAGGCTCGCAGACAGGCAGCTGGAAGGTGAGCCCCAAGAAGTATGTTTGGCCAAAAACTCGTGGGGGTGGGGGTCAGAAGGAAGTGGTCGCTCCCGCTGAGCATTGTAGGAAGGAACGGGAGGCTTGGTGAGTGAAGTCCTTGACGTGAGCGTCCTGGTCGTCAAGGAAACCAAGTCTCGGTCTGGGTTGAGTGCGCGACTGAAGCCAGGGATCGGGAGGCCTCCAGACCGGTCGAGCGGTGTGAAGGTCAGCTGCTGAGAGAGTGACTCGCCTGCTGTAGGACCCAGATGGGAGAAGCAGGAGAGACGCCAGGGTACAAGAAGCATCGGGCTCTGTAAATGTTTTAAAGTGCTGTTTCCAGCGTTGTTTTAACCTCGGTTTTTAAAGGATTGTGTTTTTTTCTATTTATTGATTTTTACCTCCACGTTTTGTTTAATGGATTATTTATTTAATGAAGACTTTTTGGAAGCACTGCACTTATTTATTTGGACATTGTTTTGTTGTTGTTTTTAAATAAAAGCACTTGACACTTTTGCACCATCCCCTTGCTATGTTGTTGCCTCACTGCTTAGCTCATCGGTAACATTACCAACGGTGTCGGGTTAAGTGCTTCCGGACAGCAGATGGGAGCATGCAACGAACCCGCGTCGTCACAAGGCAAGGCCACCTGCTTTTTTAAAGCAGTGCTTTCCTGCTACAAATAAAAACTGGCAAAGGGATCAGGAAATGGAACAGAATCAAAATAAAGTTAGGATTGAAGCTAGGAGTACAAAGAAGCAGGCACCAGAACCAAAATGCTGGACAAACTCATAGTCGTGAAGCAAACAAGGTAGGCTTAAATCTTTGAACCTGGCAGGCCGGTTTTCATTCCAGCTGTATAGGAAGTAAGTAGTAGGTAAAGTAAAGTTTATTTATAAAGTGCCTTTTGCAGACAAGAAGCCACAAAGCAAAAGAAAAAGTTAAAGCTAGGCAAGACATAGACACATTAAGATACACAGCAGAGTAAAATCTAACAAATACATTAAGTAAATTAAAATAAAGTAAATAGAAATAAAATAGAAATTGAAATAATAACAGTAAGACTCGAAGCAAAAGCCTGGCTAAACAAGAGAGTTTTTAAACTTTTTTTAAACAAATCCACAGAGTCAGCCATACGAAGGTGAAGAGGGAGGTTGTGCCAAATCGTCGGTGTGAAAGATTGAAAGGCTGTTATCCCCCCTTGTTTTTAATCTCATGTGAGGAACAGCTAACAGATTTTGAGCCTGAGCCCTAAGGGAGCGAGAGGCAGTAGGTTTGAGAGAGCGATTAGATAAATAGACTGGAGCTTGTCCATTCAATGCCCCATAAACAAGTACTGGAATTTTAAAATGAATCCTGAAATCCACCGGATTGTGTAATACAATCTCTCTTTCTAGAATGTGTTAGAAATTTTGCATAAGGGATGATTTGTCCAAACCAGTAAACAATGCCTTAAAATACTGTGAGGAGACAAATGCATTAAGAGTTTTTTCCAGCTCTGATGATGAAACTATAGAATGCAGTTTTGAAATGCAACTTACAGTAAATGAAAGTAACAGGAACGAGAAATAGAATTAACATGCAAATTAAATGTCAGGCAGGAATCAAATATAACTCCAAGGTTTCGAACACTGGACTTAGCAGCCATGCGGAAAGAAGCAAGCGCCTGATTAATCTTAAAATAAGTGTCAGGGGAAGCCATAATCATAGTTTCTGTTTTGCTGGAATTTAAATATAAGTAATTGTTAGAGAGCTACTTTTTTATCCATGAAACACATTCAACTAGTTAGGATGACTTATTGAACTGGTATGGTTTAAAAGAAATATATAGCTGAATATCATCAGCATAAAAGTGATGAGATGTCTTTAAGAGACTGAATGATCCCTGCTAAAAAGAAAATAACAATGGACCAAGGAATGAGGCTTGGGGAACTCAAACAGAGGTCTATTCCCAAAAGCCTACGCATAGCTGTTACACTAATCTCTAAATCTTGCAGTCCGCTACTGTAGAGGTGTATTCCTGAAAGGCCGCTACACCTACCTACCATCATTATATCACTGGCTGGCATACTGGCCTTTGCTGCAATTCAGTTTTGTTTTTGCTGATAAGTTTCCAGAGGGGAACTGAAAGGATTTCAGATGTACTTTAGCATGGGAGCATCTCAAAACAATAAATGTGTAGTGTGCACAGAGAAGTACAAGCAGGTAAAAAGAGCAAATCCGGGAGCCAATGACAAGGACCTGCCAAAGACTGTGTAAAGAGTGTGTGGAGCGTTCTTGTGCATTGCTTGTGGCACTGAAAACCTTTCTGAAGCTTATCACTCAGAGGATTATTGTACACAGTCTGTACAATGGACAGTACAAAATGATGAAAACTGCAAGACTATAAGTGATACAGCTTGTTCTATAGTATTAAAAATTTCTTATAACATTGAGTTTTATCATCATATAGTAAAATGTTACTTTTATAAATCAAAATGTTTAGTTTTTAAAATGGCTGAAAATCGCTGAGGAGGGCAGGGTTCAAAGGGTTAAGCTGAATTCAAACATCCATCCATCCATTTTCCAACCTGCTGAATCCTAACTACAGGGTCATGGGGGGTCTGCTGGAGCTAATCCCAGCCAACACAGGGCACAAGGCAGGAACCAATCCTGGGCAGGGTGCCAACCCACCGCAGGACACACACAAACACACACAAGCACACACTAGGGCCAATTTAGAATCGCCAATCCACCTAACCTGCATGTCTTTGGACTGTGGGAGGAAACCCACGCAGACAATGGGGAGAACATGCAAACTCCACGCAGGGAGGACCCGGGAAGCGAACCCTGGTCTCCTAACTGCGAGGCAGCAGCGCTACCACTGCGCCACCGTGCCGCCCCTGAATTCAAACAGAAGCACCAAATAAACCTGTATTAATCTCAAATATCTCGCTCTGGTTTATGAAGTGTTGTGTCGATGATGTTATATACGCAATTCCCAGGACCACGCTTCTTAACACCCTGGGAACACAGTCCCACAATGGAACCATCAAAATAGCGGCACCCAAAACCAAAGCAAACTTGCGTTGCAGTAACACAAAATGTATTAATAACAAAGTATGCTTCATTCCAGAAGTTACCTAAAACCCAAACACACATTCAGAATTGATCTCTGATGTCAAAACTCCAAAAATTATTCTATTTAAGCCCATAGCTCCATTCGGAACATAGGCCACCAATGACACCTCTTCACTAAGTTTGGCTCTGGGCTATCCTTTCTATCTCTTTCCAGTTAGTGTCATATGGTAGAACTGCTTTGATGTTAGAATTGAACATCTTCAGTGTTGTTGCTGTTTGAATTTCTCTGGGGGACCAACTATTATTCAGTGACACAAAAGCATCTCTTGCCTTCCCCAGTCTAGCAGTGACATCTGTCTTTACTTCCCTGTTCATCCACTATGCTTCCCAGATATGTAAAGGAGTCCACTTCTTCAAAGGTGTCAACTTCTGCTCTCAATGTGCTGTCATTTTTGGCGTTTATTATAATAAACTTGGTCTTCTTCTTGCTGATATTCAGTCCTGTTTGGCTGATGTGGTTGCCAAATCCTGCATTTGGCTGTAATTGTATGAGAGTAAGGCTAGGTCATCTGCATAATGCAGGTCATCTAGCTGTGTCCACTGTATCCAATTCTTCTTCTCTGCCATGATTGATTTATGATCAAATTGATCACTGAAAAGATGACAGAGGGCATCCCTGTCACACTCCAGTCTTGACTTCAAAGGAGTCTGATAGCCGTCCTGCACGGCCCTCCTTGCAAGACATCCCTCATAGGTGCTCAGTATGATTGAAATTCTTTTTTCTGGTATTCCGTAATATCTCAGGAGTTTTCACAAAGTTTTCCTATCCTCACTCTTAAAGGACTTCTCATAGTCAATAAACCCCAAAAAGATCAAAGGAAAAATCCCAGAAAATATTTATTAAACAAGTACAGTAATCCCTCCTCCATCGCGGGGGGTTGCGTTCCAGAGCCACCCGCGAAAATAAGAAAATCCGCGAAGTAGAAAACCATATGTTTATATGGTTATTTTTATATTGTCATGCTTGGGTCACAGATTTGCGCAGAAACACAGGAGGTTATAGAGAGGACAGGAACGTTATTCATACACTGCAAACAAACATTTGTCTCTTTTTCAAAAGTTTAAACTGTGCTCCATGACAAGACAGAGATGACAGTTCTGTCTCATAATTAAAAGAATGCAAACATATCTTCCTCTTCAAAGGAGTGCGTGTCAGGAGCACAGAATGTCACATAGATAGAGGAAAACAATCTCTAGCAAACAAATCAATAGGGCTGTTTGGCTTTTAAGTATGCGAAAGCACCGCGGCACAAAGCTGTTGAAGGCGGCAGCTCACACCCCCTCCGTCAGGAGCAGGGGGAGGAGAGAGAGAGAGAGAGAGAGATAGAGAGAGAGAGACAGAGTTTGTTTTTTCAGTCAAAAATCAATACGTGCCCTTCGAGCTTTTAAGTATGCGAAGCACCGTGCAGCATGTCGTTTCAGGAAGCAGCTGCACAAAAGATAGCAACGTGAAGATAATCTTTCAGCATTTTTAGACGAGCGTCCGTATCGTCTAGGTGTGCGAACAGCCCCCCTGCTCAATCCCCCTACGTCAGGATCAGAGAAAGTCAGCGCAAGAGAGAGAAAGAGAAAAGTAAGTTGGTTAGCTTCTCAGCCATCTGCCAATAGCGTCCCTTGTATGAAATCAACTGGGCAAACCAACTGAGGAAGCATGTACCAGAAATTAAAAGACCCATTGTCCGCAGAAATCCGCGAACCAGCAAAAAATCCGCGATATATATTTAAATATGCTTACATATAAAATCCACGATGGAGTGAAGCCGCGAAAGGCGAAGCGCGATATAGCGAGGGATCACTGTACCACATTTTTAAAATAGCAGCCACAACAGCTTCTGGTTTTTGATTCACCTGCTTTTCCAGTCACAGGCTACCTGTTCCTTGTAAATTGAACCCTCTCTGTTTTTGTAATTTGATTGGTGCACTTAAGATTGGAGTCTCAGCACTTGTCAGCTTGAATCTTTTTAGCCTTAAACTAAACTTTTGTGCTCCTTGTCACTATTGATGAAAATGTACACTTAATGAGGCTTTCTTTTTCCCTATTTTCTCATGTGATTGTCATCCTTTGGTTTCTACTTCAGCATATAGTTAGGACTTGCTTAAGTACACTAAAGTCTGTTGCACACCCAAGAGACTGGATTCATATTCTGATTTGATCACTTTCTTTGTGGAATGTGAATGGTTCCTCCCTGTCTATAAGGAATTTTTCTCTTATATGTTCCTTTTTCCTAAAGATGCTCATCTTAGGTTATTTGGCCGCACTTAAACTGACCCCTGTCATGAAATAACATAACATTGCAGTTTAAGTGCCTGCCTTATGTCCAGTGCTTCCAGGATAGGATTTATCACCTCATATCCCCAAACCTGGAATAAGTTTATCCATAAAAGGAATAGATTGATGGAAAGTTCTAGAAAGTGGAGTCAAGAAGTACAGACGCAGGTGCACATGACATCACGTCAGCTGCCGCTGTTCGGCGTGTCACATCATGTCTATCTGAAACTGGGTGCACTACAAGAAAAACACTTGTGTTTATACAGAAATAATGGAAGCGGCAACTTCACAGGAGCACCAGGGCAGAATACAAATTTGTGCACTAAAAGGAAAGTTAAAAAAGATGTCTTGCCTAAGCGAGACACTGCAGGCTGTTTTTAAACTCACGCACTGATTTCAGAAAGAGGAAAAAACAAGAAGCCTAATTAAGAAGGAATTTCAATTAGAAGGCAGAATTAGCCTCTGATTAAAAGCTTGGCCACCACAAAAACCCTCCAGGATGAATCTGCCATAACCCAGAAGCAGAAGAAGGCAAAAAATAAACCCTCCAGTTGTTGCATTAGAGACCTGTGAAACAGATTGTTTCCGCACAAAGTGTAATGTTTGTTGTGTGCTTTCTAAAGTGCTTCAAGCCATCCTGAAGCCCTAACCAGAAAATGAGAGGAATCAGAGGCCACAAAGAAAAGCCACACAGACCCTAGGAGGCTGGAAACGGAAACCCTAGTTCCTCGAGATTTAAGGCTGTACAGCTAATAGCTTGCCTCCAGCCCTAGTCAGGGCTCTACGTGTCTGAGTTCGGAGCTCACAATATACAATAAGGCACAATACTGAAATAAAGGGAAAACAGGATCCACTACACATATGCTTATCCAGGTCAAGGTTAAAGCTGTGCTTAATACTAGAACAACAATAACAAAAATCTATTTGTATAGCACCCTTCCCATACACCAAGGTAGCTCAAAGTGGTTTACAAGATACTGAGGAACCAGAAATTATTGTAATGAAATGGATCATAATGTGGTGCCGGAGATTAGCTTTGCTGTTTACCAGTTTCACTGGGTCTATTTTATGGTCTCCTAACACTCTACTAGGCCTTTATCATGTATAATCAACTTTCCTGAATGGATCAGGAGAGATCAGAATGCCCAATTCCTGCCTCTCAAGACAAAAAAGAAGAAGCGACTTTTTTAAAGTCCATCCATCCATTTTCCAACCCGTTGAATCCGAACACAGAGTCACGGGGGTTCTGCTGGAGCCAATCCCAGCCAACACAGGGCACAAGGCATCACTTTCAATATATACTCCTCTCTAATGAGAAAGACACGAGACAGGCAGCAGGAGAAGATGGAGGGGAAATCCATCATTTTTAGAAACCATTCCCCAATAAAAAGTCCTGTTCTCCCTTTCATTAAATCAGTAGCGTGATGATTGAACTTCTCATCCATCTGAGGATTTACAAGCAACATACAGTGGGTATTGTTCTCATTTTGAGTGAACACTGATGATGTGGAGTTTACATGTTCTCCTTGTGTCTGTATGGGGTTTTTCTTTAGGTCCCCTGGTTTTCCTCCCATATCTCAAACAACTTTACTTTAATTGCTTAATCTAAATTGGCTATCTGTGAGTGAGTGAATGTGTCCTGCCTTTTCCAGGGTCTTTTGGAGACACCATGCTTCCAGGGTAATCTCTGAATCAATGCAACCCTAAAAGATAGACAGATAGATAAATCTGTCAAAATGTTCAAAATGTTTCCGCTCCTCTGGCAGTCTCCAACATGCTGATAGATAGATGTGAGTTAATAAGAATATAAGTTCTTTAGATATGTACTACAATCAACTCATTATCCACACCAATATGTTATTACACTAGATTAAGAAATGTTTCTTCAGTTTAGAAGATCATTCATGGTGCCAGTTATACAGCAAGTTAATAAGAAGACACTAGTGATGCATCAGATATTTGTTTGCCATTTTGGAATGCTGGTTTAGAGGAAGCTTTAGAATCTGTTTCCACATTATGTGAATCATAGTGAAAGCCTTATATTATTGTAGGTCTCTCCTGACAAGAGTTTTGAATATCAAGTAGATTGAAAACAGTGAAATTGTAACTCTGAAACTGTCGTTAGTATCATTTAGATAGATAGATAGATAGATAGATAGATAGATAGATAGATAGATAGATAGATAGATAGATAGATAGATAGATAGATAGATAGATAGATAGATAGATAGATAGATAGATAGATAGTTCCAGGTGACAAGGGCACAAAGAAAGGGAAAACTGTAAGAGCTAGAGGAAGATCCAATAGTTAATCATGTTTGTGAAGGTTTCACTCACCAACAGGCTGCAGCCATCCATTAGAATGATGACCAAAACTATGATGAAATCATATAGACTTGCCTATAAATGAACATGTATATATAGTTTATTTTGGCATGTGGTCCCTCCTGTCATCTGACTATATTTTCATTTTAGTTCATCTCATACTCTACAACGCTTCATTTTATTAGACTAATGTTTGTTTTCATTACCGCTCTGCAGTGCCCATTGGCAAAGTGTTGGGCACTCTCCATAAATGATTATAATAAATACATGCTAATTTATTTTGTCCTTGAGGTAAGAGCCATCAATAAGTGGCTGGAGGGCTTAAAGATATCAAGAACAGACAGTTCTAAAGAACAATCTAAACCCCAATGTCTCATGTATAGTAGGTGTCTTTCATGATTAGTATCCGCCCTAAAACACTTGCATTGCCAGATCTCTGATTTTTTTGATATACAGTACTTTGTTAAATCGCCAAGTTGGAAACTTTCTTTTTGCAATGACAATTTTGGAGGTCAGAGCACAGGGTCACGGCATTATACAGAGACCCTGGAGCAACTTTCATGTTAACAGCCTTGTTCAAGTGCCCAACAGAGTAGGATCCCTTCTGGCAGTAATGAGATTTGTGACCAGCAACCTTCCAGATACCAGTGCATTTGTTACTCTGATCATTAAAAAGTTGAGTATTTCCATATTTTCACCCATGTCTTTTGTGTTTTTTACATAATATAGAACAGTTGTTGTCTCAAAATATGGTCTGTGGTCCTCAATTATGATCTGAGTTGTCTAGAAGATGGCAGTCAACCACAGTATCTGAGCAAAGTGACTTTTAAAAGTTTATTACTTAAATACATTATGTATGTATATATGTTGGATTCATTTACTTATAACAATCACTGCTGCTCATCTGCAGCAGTCCTGAAATGATCTTCTGTTCTGTTTAAGGCCAACAGGAGATCCTCCTCTCCTTTGCTTCTGTTAGGTTTGTTACTGGTGTAGTGAATGATTTACACCCTTGTGGAAATCAAGATAGCTTGTACTTTGTTTGTATTCATCTCATTTAAAAACACATAGTAAAAATAAATGTGATAATTGTAATGCAGAATTTAAAATGAGAAGAGACTATTGGTTGTGAATGGTCCACCATACCTTTGACTTCATCAAAATTCTCCTTGCTTTCAATAACATGTTGAGAAATAACCACCGTAGGAAGTACTAATTCACTGTTTAAAATGTGGCCTTCTGTTCTTGTGTATGTTTAAAAAGGAGACTTTTTGGCCTCTTTTGAGATTGCCTGCATTTTTTATTGCAATGCAGTGGGAGTCTATCTAAAGCACCACACAATAGTGCTGCGGTGTTCACTTTGGTGTAGCCTTGGCTCAGTATTTGTGTCCTGATCTCTTATTCATCACCATTCGTTATGCCTGTGGCTGTCTCTGTTATGTATCGTGGTCTTTTCCAGCTGTTATTATCACCCTTGTTACTCTCTGGCAATAGCATCTGGTAAATAAACCACCACGTCATCTACAGCTTGAATTTGCGTGTGTCATGAACATGAACATACCAGTTCTGTTCAATTTTTTCCGTATTGAGTGACTAAATATTTTGGCTGTATGAGAGAAAAACACTTTTGTAAAAGGTTGAAAAGTAGGCACCCAATTTAAATCTTGTGGGAAAATTAGACTCTATAAAAACTCAAGATTTCTTATTAATAATAATAATAATAAGAAGAAGAATTAGAATTGATTGCTTGCATAGAATAGTATGGAGCTCATGAACGTGACAGAAGGGGAAAAAAAGTATTCCTTGTACACACTAGTGATAAGTCAAGCAAAATTACATCTTTTATTGGCTAACTAAAAAACAATTACAATATGCAAGCTTTTTGAGGCAACTCAGGCCCTTCTTCATCTTGCTTGTAGAAGGGGCCTGAGTTGCCTCAAAAGCTTGCATATTGTAATCTGTTCAGTTAGCCAATAAAAGGAGTTCGATTTTGAGCTTAACTTCTCACTACATCCATAATGGCTAACACAGTACATCACCCAAGTACTACTCGTAACATACTAGCAAGTTTTAGGTGCTTGCAGGAAACATTCACAAGGCTCACAACATTTTACACTTTCTCGTGCACACGCAACCCAATTTTGAGTTACCAGTCCACTCAAGCGCCGCTGATCTTTGAAGCCCAAGATGGAAAGGGAAAGCTCATCACAAAGATCAGTGCATTGTTGGAGTGTTATCTCTAAAATAGGCCTTGTGTGACTGCATGCGCTACTTTATATCCAATGAGCTAGGATGGCAACATTAATAAGTTAGTTGGTTTGATAAGAATTTATTTTGCTTCCTTTGATTCTTTACCATGATTTATTTTAAATAAGAACACATTCTGTGGTATCGGGTCTCTGTTTAAAATGGTTTGTTTTCTTTATTGTGAAGTGTTAGTTAATGTGCATAATGTGTTTTTTAATCAACTGTGACACGTTACTTACTAAATGATAATGGAGTTATGCTTGATAGATCTATCTATCTATCTATCTATCTATCTATCTATCTATCTATCTATCTATCTACTCTATCTATCTATCTATCTATCTATCTATCTATCTATCTATCTATCTATCTATCTATCTATCGTCATATTGTTGTTATTTTCTATCTGTTGGTCTAGCTATAGATGTGTAAAGTTATGCAGTTTCAAAAAGAGTTGCCTAACTAATTCATTTGCCAGTTAGATTCGCCTAATTTGGGGCTCCTGTCAACTAAACTTGTAGATGCAGAACATACTCCATTGGTCTACTGTCTTGTATTTATGAAAGAAACAGAAGTAGAGAAAGAATAAAGAAAAAAATCTTTCTGGCAAGACTACTGGGACAAAGGCTTAGGCCTGTATCTAGGCCAAAGGGCGCTGAACATGGTGGAGTATGTTAAATATAGCCCGAAACGCAGAGCTCTTTCTTTAGTTACAAATCAATAGCTCCATTTTGGCTGCTCGAAGGATAAAGTAACTGAGCATAGTCAGCTCTGCCAGTGAAAGAATGTGGGGAGGCTGGTGAAAGAATGTCGAATGGGTCCCAGGGGGTGGAGGAAAAGGGCTGAGGTAGTGCTGTAAGTAAACATGCAGTCTTGGTGCTGGAACACAGGCAAGGCCTCCAAGTGCAACAGTAGGGCTCGGCTGGGGGCCTTGGCGACGGTTGCTAGGGCGGGCTGAGTTGTGACAGTGACCCTTGGCCTCTGCCGCACAGAGACCCTTAACGTCAAATGAGGTGCCTGTTGCCGTTTTTACACAGAGCCTGATTTATTCTTGCAGTTAGACAGGAGCCGGAGACTGTCTACACTTGTCTAAATGCCTCAAGCTTTTGGAAGAGTCGCTTTTTCTGTTAGTTTATGGAGTCATTGTTGAAATTATGTGTGGTAGAGATTTTCTTTTTTTTTTTTTTTTTTTGCTTTACCTGTAATTACAGTGGGCCTTTGTAGTGTAAGCACACATTGAAAATGTAAAGTGTTTTTTAAAGATTTTTACTAATTGATATATATTTTGTTATATCTATTTTTGTTTATTAATTTAGGTGACTTTTTAATACTCAAACATGTATGCCTGTTTGTTCCAATTAGAGTACAAGAATGTTAAGTGATCTCAAGGTAAGGATTGAATAGGCAGCCTTTATTACGCATAAAGCCTTAACTACTTAATCGCACTATAGGCCTGTGTAAGCTGGGTGTGAGCAGGAAAGTACAGGCCATTTTTGCCTTCCTTGTTTAATACATTATTAGATTTGAAATGGTGTTCTGGTTTCAAATATACATTTCTTATTCATCATAAACATTATTGATAGGGTAGGCCCTAGAAAATGTGAGGGAGGCTGTGCAAAGGAACTGTATTCTTTTTGATTTCTTCAATGCTGACTCCCAGCAACTATAGGAATCAAACAGAAAGGATCAAAGTGGATTATTTATTTTGAAATCAGTTTAATTTCATGATGCTAAAAGTAAATTTAAATATTTTGACATTAGAAGTAATTACACATTGATGGGAAGCAACTAACAGGTTGCCTTTAAATAGGGAAGGAGAGTAAAATTACTTATAGTCATAGATATTTTAGTATAGGGGAGAGAATCAAATATGTTTTCTGCAACACAATGAGTCAAGACAGCATTTTTTTTTATACATTCTATTAATAAATCACAACAAAAGAGTTTGAATATTCATTGTTTTAATTATTCTAAATGTTGAATTGTATACCAAACTCCAGTCTTCTGCGTGCACATGAAAATCATTATGAAATGGTCCAAACAGTATTTCCATGTAAATTACAGTTTAGAGAAGCCACAGGAAATCACTCAACAGAAGTAATTATACTGTACAATAATATACAATTAAGTACATTAATTTATATAAGAGAGTAATTAAAAAGTAAAGGCAATTTGAAAATTAAGCATTCACTGAAATGGATGGAAGTTGATACAATACAACACATTTGTGATGATGCTTATGGTGAAGGATTTTATTTGATTAATAATCAATTAAACACCCACTGGGATAGCGAAATTATGCAGGTAATGGGGTGTAGGATCTCTGTTTCACTATCCGTCCAGGATGCCAGAGAGGTTTGTACAATTTATCATAAATCAGCTTATGTCTACATTAACACATTCACTTTTCTGTTGTGATTCAAAATGTGGTAAAAGACCTTGCTTTCACAAATAATCCAGACACACTTGGTTGAAATAAACAAAAGAATACAATTTATTTATAAAATGAGGATAATAGAAGATGGATATATGCAAATATATAGATATGTATAGACAAAAGACACAAACGACACAAACATAAAATAACAAATGCTTATTTTAACTTTTTCTATCCTGTAGGAAAAGGTTTATAACTTTCAGGTCTTTCTTTTTGGCTTAGATAGAATATTCCTCTCTTATAGGCAAGGCAAACAACTTATGAATCCTGAATTTTCAATTCATGAGATTAAGATGGATAAGTTCTCTGGCTGCTTATGAAGTTTCTATTGCCGGTAAGTGGTGCTCATTTGCTCACAGCAGCTAACATTTGAGCTGGCTCAGGGACCACCCCCTCAGCCCCACCACACCAAGATCTTTGGTGTGTTCGTGAGTGTGTGCGTGTGTGAGGTGCTGCTCTGCCCTTTCCTTTTCGATTTAGGGTGAGAAACTTATAATTGGCAGAACATATCCTTCACAAGATTATTATCTTTACAGTTAACACCAACACTATGGTGGCTTTGTCCTGTCTATTAAATTGCAGTTAATAGTTCTTGGAATCAAAGTATACTTTCGATTTTAGGTGGGTGATGTTTGGTTCCTTTTCTGGTCGTCTTTCTCCACACATGTGTAAGGCGTGATTTCTTTTCCTTGTTCAGGAGGTCTCCTTCTTCACCTTTGGTCACACCTTCTTCTGGTTGCGGGCAATACTGCAGTCTTCTCTTTGAGGGTTTTACACAAAGTGTCCTCAGACACAAGTAAAGTTATGCCTGCTAACTCAACTGGTGATCAGTCAATGACTGTTGTTAGCAAGGCCAACGCATGGTTTGCGTATCTCTCTCTCTCTCGTCCTTGCTGTCATACAGTAAAGTTGAACCAAAGGCAACCTCATCCAAACTTGTACACAGATGAGTATTTCAACTTGTCAGTCCAGCTTCAATCTCTATCAGCTGTGGGTTCTGGTTATGAACAGCCAAATTATGGCCAGGTCAAGCTGTAGCGCAATGAGAGAAGAGCAGTTAGTTAGGGTGTTACAAGGGTTTTTATAGGGAGGAACAGAGGTTGTGTCATTGGCATCTTTTGTGCACATAATGCCATCCTCTTTTTGACCACTTGTGCAAAGTTCTGGCCAACAATTTTGCTCATCCTGGATATATGGTCCTTTGTTCAGAACTAGAGTCCATTTTGCGTCTTAGAGAGCGATGTCCCTGGCTGTTACCTGGTCTGGAATTGATCATCTGATCACGTAAGGCTGCAGGTCCTGCATTCCAAAGGGAGGCCCAGTCATGCAAACTGAGACTTTTCGCTGGTGATAAGAGTGTCTGGCAACAGTTTGCAAAGCTAGGATCTCAGGTTCCAGCCTGGCAAAATGGATGATGCCAGTCTGTCCTACAATTGGTAGTTCAAATAGGCACAGCACAGCACTTTGCCTGAAGTCTAGTTGAACTAAATGTCACATGAATATGGATGCTACATTGCAGGATTGCACCATTGTTGAACAACATGCTTTAGTGAGAGTTCTTTGGGCAGAGGGAGTGAAACCTGCTGAAATTCATGGAAGGTTGTTAGCTTGGTACAAAAGGGAAAACATAATGACTCAATGAAAAGTTTATTGGTAGAAAAGTTTAAAGCAGGAAGAACAAGCATAAACGACAAAGCTCACTCTGGTCGACCATCAGCAAGTCCACATCGACATGTCAAATACCTTCATCCGAAAGGCTAGATCAATCTTGAGAGTCAAGCTGAACTTACCAGAGGAAGAGGTAGAACAGAGGTCAGTCAGGAAGCTGCATACTGTCTTTGGCAATGATTCTTATCCCCTGTATGAGGTTCTGGCTAAAACAGAGGGAGCACATTCAGTAACAGAGTCAACTGTGTTGCTCCAAGGAGCGCTATATGTGGTTGTTTTTACCCTCAACCATCAGACTCTATAATAAACCACCCCTCGGCCGAGGTGGTCTTGTTCTTTGTGCGGTGAATGGTACTTAGCTGGACTAGCAGACATCTCTAAGAGACAGGGGTGCTATGGGTAATATACAGTGCCAATCACTGACATTTGTACTGTGAGATTGCAACTTATACGTTGTGCAATTCTTATCACTTAACACAGTAAATACCTACAATTTGTTAAATTAACTTATACACATTTCTTATTATACAGTATGTATATTTGTACCTTGATAGCATACTTAACATTGTTATAATTCTTGTTATATATATATATATATATATACTGTATACTCTTGCCTTTTTTTGTCTTTTGATGACACTTAGCAATTTCCTTTGGGATTCATATTTTCTGTCTACCGTGTCTTATGTACACCAGTAAATAAAGAGTAATTAAAAACTAAACACATTGGTTAAAATGAAGTGAACAAACTCCATAGACAGACAGATTGGTACAGATTTGGCTCAAAGGTTGACCTTTACAGAAATATATGTGTTTGTTCTTTCTCTTCATCATCAAGCATATGCTCTGGTAGGGCAAAAAAGTTGTCAATAATCTTTGCATAAAAATTTCTTTGAGAATGTGTGTCCATATACAGTATGTGTATTTAAATAAATTATGTATTTCAAAAACTATTCAATCAAAAATTTTGCAAATCAATGGGCCTGGCCCAATGGCTAAACAGAACAGACTGCAAACATTTCTGTTTAAATTAAACAATTTCCACAGTGGTTATCGTTTGACATAGATCACATTGTTTAAGAAGAAAATGGGAATAAGTACTGGACCAAACTGCACAAAAACAAAAGGTCTGAACTCTGTAACAATGTAAACACAATGCCTCTGGTTTGAAGAGGATAGATTATTTTTTTCAGAAGTTATCTCTGTACATACTGTAGGTCTCAGCATCCAGGTGATACCTCGGAAAACGCTTGTTCTAAAATGTTATATTTTTGCTGGGGTTTAGTCATCCAGTAACTCTGCACAAGACAAAATCCTCATAATTTTCTAACACAAATTGTAATTTTAAGACATGAAAATCAGCTTACATTTTCTACAGACACTATGCTAAAATCAACTTTGCTTTGAACATTGTAGAATCAGAATCTGCCTTAACTTGATGACTAATTTTTGACCCCATTACATTTACAACTAAGTAAAGCTACTTTCCACTGGTACATTGTTTGTATAAAATATGATTAATAATTGATATCTATCTATCTATCTATCTATCTATCTATCTATCTATCTATCTATCTATCTATCTATCTATCTATCTATCTATCTATCTATCTATCTGTCTGTCTGTCTGTCTGTCTGTCTGTCTGTCTGTCTGTCTGTCTGTCTATCTATCTATCTATCTATCTATCTATCTATCTATCTATCTATCTATCTATCTATGAGGAGTGATCAAAAGGTTTTAAGCCTGAACCTGAAGATGTTACTCTATGTTACTGATTTTGTAAGTGGCAAAAGATTGGCTCCTTTATACTAAAATAATGTGAATTACAAGTTTCTACCATTGGATGTTTATACCAGAGAGTATATTTCTTGCTTCAGAACCAAGTCGACATGAATACCGCAAAATCAAGTACTGTGAGATTATTGAAGATCTCATGCCAGAGAACAACATGCCTTTGGAGATTCATTCAGATCTAGTCAATGTTTACCATGACAAAAGCCTTCATATGCCACAGTCACTAGATTCTGCAACAGAATTCCACCTTCTCTTTGAAAATGCTACAAGTTCTTTTAGTGTTTCACATTAGCAAACAGAAAAACACTATAAAGAAAATCATGATGGACAATTTAAGGGTGCATGACATTTTGAAGTTGACAGTTGAATCGATTCTTCACAGACAATTAAACATGAGCAATGTTTATATACGTTTGGTGCCCAAATTGTTGAGACCAGAAAGGAAGCAAAACTACATCCAATATTCCAAGGACAATCTCAGCTAATTAATTTGGACTGCAAGAAATGTGAGAAGCATTTCATAAACAGGGATGAAATCTGAGTACATCACCATGAGCCAGAGTCAAAAAAATTACTGAAATAACGGAAGCATGAGATTCTCCAACACCAGTGACATTCAAGTTCCAAGCCAGTACATGCAAGATCAAGGCAGTTGATGGTGTAGTCTATATTGATTACAAATCTCAAACGGCCCACATAACTGGTTAATATGCTGATTTGCTGTGGCGTTTATGAGAGGCTCTCAAAGAAAAGGGAAAGTTGTCAACCACCCCTTGCTCCTGCTTCACGGCAATGCTCCTGTTCATCCTACATGGGTTGCAACAGCTGCTCTGTGAAACTGAATTCAAAGAAATGTCACACCCACCCTTTTCTACAGACCTGATCTCGTGTGACTAACACCTGTTATGCAATCCAAAGGCTAACTTCCGTGGGATGTAGTATGCCAATGATGAAGACATCGAGTAAGCTGCAGAAGAGTGTTTGTACGAGCAAGGCAAAATATTTAATACTCATGGCACAGAGAAACTTTATGAATGTTATAACATTGTTGTGTAGTGTTTATACTGAGAAAAGAAACTTGTACGGTTTTCTGACGGATTTACTAGGTCAGGTTCAAAATTTTTGTCCCCTGTTTGATCTATCTATCTATCTATCTATCTATCTATCTATCTATCTATCTATCTATCTATCTATCTATCTATCTATCTATCTATCTATCTGTCTGTCTGTCTGTCTGTCTGTCTGTCTGTCTGTCTGTCTGTCTGTCTGTCTGTCTGTCTGTCTTATTAAGGTATTGTTTATTTAAGTTTATGTCAGTTGTAACTTGTCATTTGATTGATAGAACCGGTGAGTAGTAACACTTCTGTACACTTTCCTTTCAGCTTGGTGTTTCTGTAATTTAGTGTCTTCCTCTGTTTTTTTGTCCATTGACCATATCTCATTTATATCATCAATTGACTTATATTGTCATATTTTACATTAATCAAATGGAAATGTATTCTGTTTTACTTTCAGCTTAATGTGTGTGTTTACATATGTAAAAGATGAGCTGTTTAACTATTTTTATCATCACTTTATAGCTGGAAACTATAAACAAGTGCTTTGAATCTGTACTCAGGAAAGAGCACTACAAAAAAGTAAATTGGATTGAAATGAATTTAGACATTTTTGTTAATACTGAGACAATTACTGAAAGAGTGTGGTAGATGGACTGCTAGGCAATCTTGATTCTAGAGAATACTGTATATCCTGAAAGTCAAGGATTTTGTTTTTGATGTACTTGTTAAACCAAAGATAGAACCTCATGTGGTAATTTATCTTGTTTGAGTTTATTACATTTGCTCCCTAAATACAGGAGACATGCGATCATTTGTCTTGCAGCAGAATATCAAAACCTTATTTCTGACTTACTGGCTGGACAGATTTGCCTGCTTACAGGTCTTGGATCAGGTCTGCTGTAGTAAATTGACTCCTAGGAGACTTACAAGCAAGTGTCAGCTTGCAAAACTTTATTGGACAGGCCACATACAAAGTTCTCCTAAGTGGGTGGAGAAGGTCAACACTCATTTGTCAGTTGATGATTTGTGGTACTCAGCGTTTTAATTGAAGACAGAGTAACATTAAACCAAAGTATATGCAAAATCTTATTCTGATGAGTAGACACCTCATTTACTACAACCCTCAAGCTGGTCTAAGATGCTTCCAATTTCCTTGTGGAATCACTTTAAGTCTTTTATTAATTGTAGCTGTGGTCACTTCAGTCGCTCAGCTGATTCAAGAAGAATCCAGATGAAATATGCTGCCTACAAGTAAAGAAGCTGCAACAAATTTGACCAGATCATATGAATCAATAGATCTCAAAGATTTAACAGACTCTCTCAGACAAAATCCATATATGAGCATAGGTGTGTCAAATACACTTTATTGTTTATTATTTCCACTTACCTGTCTTGAGGTAATAGTTTAAATTTTAAAATGTTTGATATCTCTCAGTGTTCCTCCTACGCCTTCCTTTGGTATTGTTTTGTGTGTCAAGTTCTCTTGACTAGCACTTCCTTTCTCTATCACGTTCTTGTAAAGCCTACTTTTCAGATTCTATAATTCTGAGATGTCTTGTTCACCTCCAGTGTGCTTTTTAGGCTTCTACCAATGGTAGACGGGTCCCCATTACCCATTGTGAAAACATCATTCCTGTTCTTGCAATTACTTTGCATCTAGTTGCACCTTGTTAGTATTTAGTGGCCCAACATTGCTCAGTAAGTTATTCGAATTTTTGTTGTTGTAGAAATTCTCCATGTAATTGCCACCCCACTAAACTATCATGTCATCATCCCTATGACTGAGCAACCAAAGTGAAACTGACTGATCAGACCAAAGACAAACTGACCAATCAGATTGAAAGAGCAACCAAAGCCAAACTAAGCAATCATATTGCTCTGAAGAATTGGACACATACCCCCCCACACACAAAGAGAGTAACATTTTATTATATAGTAGACCAGTAACGGCACACTGCACAATAACAGCTTGAGCATTCCTAGTTTTCATCCTCTTTCTCTGTATGTTTATCATTCGTTTGCTCAGTGGTTGATGCGCTTGCTGCTTCCTGTGCAGCTCTTCTGTTCTCCACCTTAGCGGCCCGGTCTTCTCTTCGTTCCTTGGCATCTATTCACGTTAAAACTGATTAAGTCAGTGTTTGTGTTGTAATTACTTAGTATGTTTTCTTTAATTTTTCACTTAAGCTGGCTGTTAAGTCTTCAGTCTGCCTCATGAATGATTTAAGAATGAAGAGGTGTAGGGGAAGTGACAGCGAAGGTGATAGTGATGAGAACGGCACCTGTACACATGCGCTGCATGGTCGCCATGCGGAAGGTTGATTCTATGGTAAAATAAAATAAAAATAAAAGAGGAATAACCTTGGAGGTTAATCATCACCCCGAAAGTGGATAGCAGATGTCACATAGTATATGTGTACCAAATTTCAGGTCAATAGGTCAAATGGTTTGCGAGCTACAGGCGATTTAAAATCTTGGACAGACAAACAAACAGCCACAGTAGCGTATTGTACATAATGCCTGTTCATTTGTTCTAAATAAATGTAAAGCTTTCAAAATATTTTAATTATTATCAGCAATGGCACCATTATGCATCATTATTCTCTTTTACTTCAAGAAGATACTTCTGAAATGTCTGAAAAATGTGTCTCTTGAAAAGTCTGAAAGTTGTGTCTCCTGTTCCCGAGGTTCTGGTGCCAGTTATTGCAAGTGATATTTATAAGACCAAAATGTTCTCATTTCTTAATGCTTCTTTCCCTCAGCCAAGTTAACCATAAGCATATTTCTCCTGCAATGTCATGGTCACACATCATTGTGCACTCCTATTTAAAATGTCATGTAAAAGCTGGCATATATGTCACCTGATTTGGAGGCTCTGCTGCAAGTCAAAATCTAAATTATTAAGTTCTCTTCAAATCATTAAAAAATATTAAATTCTACATTTTAATTCTGATTCTAAATTTACTAAATTATTAAATTCTCTTCAAATTAAATTCTCTCACCTCTTGTTCCTCTTTTCCCTTGCTGAAGTTAAACATTTGGCACACACTGAGTGCATTGGCATTGCCACACACCATTGTGCTCTATTGTTTCAAGAGACTGATAAGTCATATAAGTCCTGGGGCCAATCCTGATAAATAAAGTCTGAAAGTACAAAATGCTGTCAACTGTTGTTGTTCTTTGGTCTCACCCAATTTATGTGCGCCCCCAAATGTACAATTAAAACACTCCAATTGAGTACAAAAAAGTCAGAGCTCTCCTGTGTGTAGGCACTGCTAGTGGCAGTTTGCTCAATGATTTTCTTACAGCAACTAGTGAGAGGATTACATCTCGCCTGAAGAAGGGGCCTGAGTTGCCTCGAAAGCTTGCATATTGTAATCTTTTTAGTTAGCCAATATAAGGTGTCATTTTGCTTGACTTCTCACTACATTCATAATGGCTAACAGGGTACAACACCCTAGTACTATAGCAACCACAAAGGATTTGCAAATAGGTAGCATAACAGAAAAAAATTATCTTTTTAATTAACATTTCAACGTCCACAAGGAAAAAATATCCAATATAAAAACTGTCAATTTCTTTTAATAATAAATGATGGATTAAGGGAAATGAGAGCAGTTTATGAAAACAGTTACAAATGGACTGACCGCGAACACTGATTAAATATTTCAGGTTAAAATGTTCTGAAAAAGTGTAGTATGAAGGAAACCTATTTTTAGGAACGTGTTTGGATTCATCCCGAGTTATTCTGTGGAATTGTTGTGTTTTTGCTGTTGTTTTTATCACTGTTATCACAACACCATTTTGCAAGGTTTTTTCTTATAAGCATCAACATATTCAGCAGATCATTTATGGTTGCCTCCATTATTGTTGATTTCCATACTGTGTGCTACCACATAACCCGGCACTAATATACTTCCTATATATTATACACAGGAACTATAAATGTTAGGCTTAAATACACAATGGGTGGTCTGAAAATTGAAAGTAATTTAGGAGTCATAGTGGACTCAACACAGTCAACTGCTAGACAACGTTCAGAATCCATTAAGAACGCTAATACAATGTTAGGTTATATAGCACCCTGATGTGTGGAGTCCAAGGAGGTTCTGCTCAAGCTTTATAATGCACTGGTGAGGCCTCATCTGGAGTACTGTGTGCAGTTTTGGTTTCCAGGCTACAAAAGGACATAGCAGCACTAGAAAAGGTCCAGAGAAGAGCAACTAGGCTGATTCCAGGACTATAGGGGTTGAATTATGAGGAAAGATTAAAAGAGCTGAGCCTTTACAGTTTAAGCAAAAGAAGATCAAGAGGTGACATGATTGAAGTGTTTAAAATTATGAAGGGAATTAGTACAGTGGTTTGAGACTGTTACTTTAAAATAAGTTCATCAAGAACATGGGGAATCATTTGGAAACTTGTTAAGGGTAAATTTCACACAAACATTAGGAAGTTTTTCATTACACAGGGAACCATAGGCATGTGGAATAAGTTATGAAGTATTGTGACAGACAGTAGGACTTTAGGGACTTTCAAAACTAGACTAGATGTTATTTCAGAAGAATTAAGTGAATGGGACTGACAAGCTTTGCTTGGCTGGATGGCTTGTTGTCGTTTACATTGTTCTAATGTTCTAATATAACTTGTGACATCATTATCACCCAATTTTAATAAATAATAACACATCTAGTCTGACATCATTACATCAAAGAACCAAAATAAAAAAAAGACTACTTCTGGTTAAGGCTATGTCACATTAGACGACTTGTCTGGTAATTTTCAGTTGTAGTCTTCATTTATATAATCTTAGCAAGTCAAAGACAGTTGACAGCCCAGTCCCATGAAGGCCAGTTGCGTCGTCTGACATACCCAGCGTATCAGTCCAACTAGTCCATGACTCACCTAGACATATTCAAACAGGTTGATTTTGTCTTTAGTCAAAGGGGCAGTCTTGTAACCATGAGAGCTTACAACCAATGAATATTCATCTGGATGTACAATGCATAAAATGCATCGATGAGGAATAAGAAACATGGACGTTTGGAGCTCTCAAACAGAAGAGAAGCTCATGGCAAAAAGAAAAAAGGACAGAGATTGCACCTGAACTCGCCATACCTGGTAACCCTTCATACAGTACCAGCTCTGACACAAAGCACACTATTAGCTGTGAGGAAAAGGGGAGAGCAAGACTGAGTTGGAAAGTTGGCTTTCAGTCACTAAATTTGAAATGCCCAGTGATTAAGTCATGGAAATTAACAAGGCCCCATGACAAGATCAGCAACTACAGTCAGCATGTTTGACATACCCCACAACTAGAAATCACATAATGTGACATTGGCTTTAGAGAAAGACAGTTTAGAGCAATGCTAATATTTTGACCTTTGAATGTTTTGAGGTTAGAATTCATTTTAGTTTTACGTTCATGTTAAAGCACGCTTAGAACCCTGCCTGCATGGGTTATTTCCATTTGAAAGCCAGTCACTTCCAGCATAAATCTCTTAAAATGTTATCCTAAATATTACCTTCCACTGGGGCATTTATAACACATGCAGAACAAGACAACCCAGAACCACAGAGTAGGGGGCAATGTGTCTTCATTTGAAAGCACCAAGCAGACTTTTTTTTATGAAATTTTTGTTCATGTTTTTTCATGTCTTTTGTTTACGTTAATACTATTCTACTACTCACGTAGTAGTGACACAGGACAGCGAGGAGAGCTCTGCCCGGCTCCCTACTCCTGACGTCATGCTTCCCCCTCTGCTCGGCCTGCAGCCTCTGTCTCGGATTAGCAAGAATATATCGCTCCTGCAAGCAAACTATGATTCTTAGTGTGATGAGAGACGTCGCAAAATCAAGGGGAAAGTTCAAGCAAATTCTAGAAAAAAACTGATCTAAATCCGTTAAGTAGTTCTCTTGTGAAAAGTGGATAGACATATAAACAGACAGACGATGGATTTTATATATATATATAGAGATTGTTATTTATGTTTATTATTTGCTTTATTCCATATATTTTATTCATTGTGTGTATTATTAAATTCCTATGTATCCATTGTATTTTGTGGGTGGTTCCCCAAGAGGCGGGGACACCTGTCCATCTCTGTCAAGGGACTGCCCTCAACTCTACAAAGGTTGAGGGAACACACAGTTTGTTGTGGTGCATTGTATGCGGTGGCTGTTGGTGAGTTCCCTTTTGATTATTGCTATGTTTTTTGTTTCTATTGAATTTGTTTACCTCTGTTGTCTGATTTTTTAATCTCTCTTGGGATTTGCGTTTTTGAAACTTGTTTAAATTTTGATTGCCAATTTTGTGAAGGCAACTCTTTCTGGTTTATTCTGCTTTTTTGGAGATTCTTGTGCTATACAGCCTATTTCATTCAATACATCTTTAATAAAAATTCAAAGTCAAAGGTTGATGGTGACCCTTCCTCTTCTGGGACTTTTTACACCAGTTTTTATTACTTTAAAGTATATCGACCAGTTACCAATTTTGAGGGCCTGGTTCCCCAGTTACTTTGGAAGACTCATTTTGGGATTTTGTTTGAAGGAACTCTCCAGACCATGACAGCCATCTGAAAAAGTGAGGAGGCCTATATCAGGAGAGCTTATTGTGTCAGTTTATGCAGTGTAAGCCATTAAGACAGACAATGTATTGATGCTTTATTTCAGAACTTTTAAGAAAGAAACAAGAAGCTAAGCTATGAAGTCCAGGCAGAGGATTTTATTTAGTTGTCAAAACATGGAGAAGTCTGAATATTTCGGGGGACTGTAATAAAATCTAAACAAAATAAGTGTTTTTTAGTAAGGATGGAGGTTACAGTCCAATGAAAGTGGAAGTTCATTTTAAAATTTACACAAGTATTCTGGGGCAGTATTTCTTACTGCCTGCTGTCTCATGAAACACTGAAAAAAATCTAAAGACATAAGTGTCAACAAGCAGTTATTGTTTAGCTTATATTGCTAATAATTAGAGCATTTCTGAAAATGGGATGCTGTATTTTTGTCATTCCTCTTACAGTAAAGCAATACAATATTTGAATTTAAATGCGCCATTCTTCCAAAATTTTTGTGCTGCTTTTCTAGGGTTTTGTCTCCGCAGGGTAAAAAGGTTACCTGCTGACAATAAGACATCAGGTATTACACTTGAAAGCACAGCTTTTATCCACATCTGTGCAGAAAAAATGTAATATAATTAGGTCTAATTGCTGGTTGTTCACCCAAATGACAAATGTATAATTTATTATTATCATTATTAAGAAGAATAACTGGCAGAACTGGAATGTCCCTTGCTCTACATGCCTTTGCTTCCTATGTACGTCCTTAACTAGCTTAAGTGGAGCAGAATAATTGTGAGAGCTTTAGAATCATTACTTATTGGTCTATGGTCTTAATTCTTTTTTGCTTTATTCAAACTTAGTTCTGTCCTTCACTTGAATGTGTGTTTTATAACTCTAACCTTTATTTAAATTAGAATTTATGTATATCATAATTACTTACCATTAAAAATTCTACTGTGTAATTCTTTATATGTTCTTATTACCATATGTATAGTTAGTTTGGCTTGTTTTGTCTCGCATAACTACTGTGCAATTGGTGTCAGCAGTTTGCAGTTTCTTATTAGTTTGCAGTTTCTTATTAGTTTGCAGTTTCTTATTAGTATTTTTCATTATCATGCCTTTGATTATGTCCATCCATCCATTTTCTACTGCTTATCTGGTGTGAGTTGCAAGTAGTCTGATTCCACTCTGGGAAATATGGAGGTGTCTTCAGGCAAGATCAGGAAGGTTTCCTCTCAGTTAGACATTGCTGAAACAACTCCCCAGGGAGTAGCTCAGGTGGTAGCCAAAACAGATACACGAACCACCTTAACTGGCTTCTTTCCATGTGGAGGAGCAGCAGGTCTACATTGCGCCCCTCCTGAAGGTCTGCACTCTTCACTCTGTCTTTAAGGCTGAGCCCAAACACCCTGAGAAGGAAGTTCATTTCTGCTGTTTATATCTGTGATCTAATTCTTTCAGTCACAACCCAAAGCTTGTGGCCATAGGTGAAGGTAGGAATGTGAATTGACTGGTAAATCAAGAGGTTTGTCTTTCAACTCAGCTCTTTCTTCACCATTGCTGACTGGTATAATGTCCACACAGCTGCTGGTGGTGCTCCGATCTGCCTATCAATTGCTTCATCCATCACTCATGAACAAGACCCTGAGATACTTACATTTCTCTGCTTTAAGTGTTTCTCTTGAGTCTGATTTTTGTATAAATTCTTCTTGACCTCTAAAATTGATTGAGACCTTGGTTTAAGGTTCTTCAATATCAAATTATCACATAGTCACATCTGTTTTGGAAAATGTTGAATGTTGAAAATAAGCAGCTTACTCTTTTGTTTTTCTTATGGGCACTGCCATTTTGAGGAGTATTTGTGGACTGTTGCTGTATCTCTGCTATACAAGGTCAATCAGAAGCTTGGGGCGGGTAACATATCCGGCTCAAGAGTATAAAGGTTATGTCATGGACTTTCTTATTGTCCTTGATTGGATCCACCCCAAACCTTAAAACTTGAATTCCTTTGTAATTTTGAAATATTTCTATTTAATAAGCCAGAGTGGTGGCTCTGAGGCTAGGGATCAGTGCCGGCAATTGGAATGTTACTGGTTTGAATCCCATATATGCCAGAAGTGACCCTACTCTATTGGTCCCTTAAGCAAGGCGCTTAACCTGCAATTGCTCCATCCTGGGTATGACGTTAATCTGCATCCAGCCCTGCAAGCAGGTCCTCCAACTTGCAGGGAGAATTTGGGGGTTGGTGGCAGGATTGGCACTCCAGCCACATTAAAAAAACCTCACAGTGTGGTGCTGAGGTGTCACCTGTTGCACAGCTGCATTTGGGTCCCAATCAGGGTGGTTTGTCATGTGGTAATGTGCTGTATCAGGAGATGCTCCCAACCTTTTTTCCTCCTCTGTTTTCTAAATCCCAGTTCTGCTTTTTGACTACGATATAAGATTAATGTTTGGTTATGTGCATATTTATTAGTTGTGAAATATCCTGCTCCATCTTTTTAACTATGAGTTTTGTCACACAAATTTGGTTTGGTTTTCTGCTTCTGACCTATTGCTTGTTGCTTTGGTCACTATTCTTCTCCCAGCTCCTTTTCTGCCTAAATTCTGCTGCAGCCTTGCGTAGTCAGCACAGTATTTATTAATATTCTTGTTTGATTTTTTCTAATAATAACTCTCATTTTCTAAATGTAGCATATTTATTTAATATATTAACTTATCATAATGGTTTGTATTTCTAGTGAATATTCGCAGGTATCTATTTAAGTTACTAATCTCTATACATGACAGACTATGTGGCAGGTTGTCTAATCTAATAACTAGCTATAAGACTTCTACTTGACATTTACTGTAATATTCTCAAAACTGTTATGGTCTGTTATTCATCAGAGTGCAAAATATTTTAAACCCAACATTACAAACAATGAGGATAAGTCAATAATTATCCACACTTTTGTCGTAATTGTGTTTGGCTTGGCTGTACAGCTTTTCCTGCACAAATGTGGAAGCTTAGTGTGTCTGTGGTCACCATAAAACAGCAAAGAGCAGAGTTCTGCATGTTATGCGCTCAAAGAGTACTGGGGTAAAATCCATAGGAGACTTTCTGTGCAATTTGGAGGCAGTATGTTTGAGAATGGATTAAGAAGTTAAAAAATTCACACGTGAGTGTCAGTAGGCTTTTCACCCTACGAACCAAATTACCCAAACCATTCTATAACTTTTCAGTAATTATTTCAGTAATTATTTACTGCTCTGGTGCTGATCTTTCTGATCATAAAATAGCTCATTACGATAGCAACTGACAAAATGAATTCATAATTAATTGCAGAATTATGGTATTTGACGGTTCCTCTAGAGTCCCTCTTTCTCTTGCACGAGTTTGCTCAAAAACTAATCAGCACATCATCATCTCATAACAGGCTTAAGTTTTGGGTTTGGTATTTTTCCATCCAGCTGTTTTTGCTGTAGACTGACTTCAAGAAACTGTGACACACAGACACACACCCATCATTGAGATTTCAATGTTTATGGTATCAGAGGACCCCAAAACGTCGAGATCCGTCAGAAACCGGAGATCAAAATTTTTGATGAATCTAAAGCTTTCTCTCCTCGCGCATAGATGATAGATTATGGTGGAAGAGGGCACAAAGAAAAAATGTTTGGATAGTTGTTAAGTATGAAGAAGGAGTGAGATGCTGATCCATGTCAATTACTGACAATGACAAGTCCGTAAAAAGCATATTACTGCTCATGAGAACAAGAGGAACTGATGGATCAAGGTTGAAACATTACCACTGTGACTACAGACTCACCACGTTCCCACATATGCACTGGGAAAACGTATCACAAAGTGTGAAAAATTATTGACTTACACTCATATATATAAACTGTAAATAGGATTAAGTATGTATACACTTGTAATTTGTATATAATACACATAATAAATCATATAGTATTTTGTGCTGAACCCTTTGTTGTTTGCATAATTTTATTATAATTTTTCGCGTCTGTGTACTTGAATGCATTTCCCCTTTAGTTCCATCAATGTCCTTGATTGTGTGAGTTACTATCTTTTTATTTTTTTGCTATTAAGTTATGTTTCTTCTCAATGGCCATAAAAATAGATTGTTGATATAATGGTTTAAGGGGAGGGGAGGATCCCAAAATGGGGTCCAAAAGAGAGTGCTTAGAGTTGGTGTTAGATAAGATGAAACAATGCGTGTTCTCTCAAAGGGTGCCGAGGATCTTGAAGAGTGAGGAAAAACATTTTGGGGCAAGCAGTTACTCCAAATAACCCTATAAAATAGCCATTGAACTGGTTATGATGATATGATGATGATGATGATAATATTATGTTTAAAGAATAAAAGCTAATAGCCAATTAATAGGAGGCTGATTTTGTGATTTTGGAGATTTAAAGACATTTCATAAAGCTATACCAGTCTCTTAATAACTAATTGATTGGTAGAAAATCCTGCCAATACATTTCACTTCAAGACTCCTTTCATTTATACTAAACCCAACCTGAACTTTAACAACTTTTGAAGAATAGTGACTGTTGGAAGGCCAAAGGCTATGAATTTCATTTGTTTCCTTTTAGAGGTAGATAGTTGCCCCATGTTCCTGGAATACATTCAGAATGGTGGTTGTCTTTTACTCTTCAATCTAAATCTCCTCTTTACTATTAGCACTATATTTTAGTTGATTCTACAATATATCCATATTAGAATATTAAAAAATGGTCTCAATAGAAGGAGTAAATGATGGGTTGCTCTCTTCTTAACATTAATATGGCTGGAAAGAATTTCAATTTTGATAACGAACTTGGTTATCAGAACCAACATGTCATCCTTTGTCATTATTTCTTGGAAAAGACACAATTCTCATTTTTTCTGCTCCACATTTATCCTTGAAAGTTATATTATATTGCTGGCCTTCATACATTTAGCATATTCTGTCTTCAATGGAGTGGAATCCAGTAGCAAACATGTCTATGCCTCTCTTTGTCAATAAGTCTCTCATAAGCATGCTTTGCAATTGAATAAGCACTGAATTTTTTCCATACTGTAAATCAAATTTTGAAAACCTCTAAAGTTAATTTCCGGCTAGAACTATTTTCACATTTTCTATACTCTGTATTGACAAAACTGTTTGTTGTTAGTATTATTGTTATTGTTGTCTACCTTTCTTTTTTAAAATTAAAATTTATTTTTTAAACTGCCGTTTATGCCGTCAGACTCTACGCCTCTGAATTTGACAGTGTTTAAAAAAAGTAATGGAAATTGAAATGAAAAGCCTCAAATGTTAAATAAATTTTGTCATTTTCTCTTTTATTACGTTCACATTGCCCATATTGTATATTGTGCTTTTCACAACTAAAATATGGTTTTCTTCAAACCATCTGTCCCTTTATCTCATAAAGCACATATATTATGCATCTGCCTACTGTAAGTGTTTTGTCACTATTGAATTTTTTATAGAAAATATTTGTATGAATTTATGTACATTACTTGTGAAAACGTTGTACAATTAAGGTTTCCAAAGTACTGTTATTTGCCAGACTACTTAGTAACTTATTCTGTGTAACAATGATTCTCTCTCTGAAATTATGCAAAATACACCCTTAAACAGTTTGTATCTGTCTCTCCATGTTCTTATTGAAGAACTCCTTTTAAAGTAGCTGTACAAACCCAACGTAATAATTCCCTTCACAATCATAAACTTTTCAGTCATGTCACCTCTTAATCTCTGTTTGCTAAAACTGAAATGTTCAACTCCTTCAGTCTTTCTCCATATCTCGTACCACTCTTTTCTGAGCTTTCCCTAAGGCTGCTATGTCTTTTTGGCTATATGGAGACCAAAATGACACACAGTACTCCAGGTGAGGCCACACTAGTGTATGATATATTATAGCTTAAGCATAATCTTCCTCAACTTGTACTGCACAAATCATGATGTATAACTTAACCTCCTATTAGCCTTGTTGATCGCTTCTGTCCCCTATCTTGACATAGACAGTGATGAGTCCACTGTGACTCCTACAGTAGACCCTATCATATGGTGTAGTTTCAGATCCCTTATTGTGCTTTCAGATGTAACCTTTTTACTTCATACATGTTATACCTTACATTTACAATAAAGCAGTAACTCCAACTAGAAGTGATATTTTTTACATTACCCCATGTAGTTTGTAGTGATGGCGAAGAAAAAATTGTATTTTAATGTTTGCATGCAGAATGGTGATAACAAATTTTCTGATATAAAAGGGGTTTATAGTGACCAATGCTTCACAACAGCAAAAAATGTCAAAACATTCTTGGAAAAAATCTCCTTTTACTCATGTCATATAATTCACAAGTCAAGGCATCCAGTCGTATGCTCACAATGACCCAAATACATGGAATTTTACTAAAATGTTGTTAAATAAACCAACTCCAAAAAATGTTTTCATGAACATCAATGGAACATGCTCACATGCAAACAAGCTCTTGAATTGTTGACACACCTCATTTTGTTATATTTATAACCAGAACTGGAATACCTTGGTATTTTTCAGCGGTGGCCTGCAAAACTGTATTGGTGAATTGACCGTCTGCTTGTTGAAACATTGCAGATATTCACTTCCTGATAAAGTTTTTATCTGTAGTTTTACTTGTCTGTCTATGCATGTTTTTTTTGCTGTTATTATGTGAAATGCAAAGTTAGCTAATGAGTAAGCTAACTGTGCTGGACTCCTGGTCATGGAATGAGACGGGGAGATGGATCTTCAATTGAAATGCCCTGGTGTATCTGACTGTGCTCCATTTTTATTCATAAGAGCATTTTCTGGAAATGCTTTACTTAACAAACCTGTACTGAAAATACTGTACATATGTTTGGGATATTCTGAGGATACAACTGGATTACTTGAAATGCTGATTATGCAACACAAGCAACATCAGGATGGCATACTGGTAGTTCTGTTGCCTCTCAGTAAAGAGATCAGGGATTGCGTCATAGGTCCTCCCTGCGTAGTTTGCATGTTCTTCCCATGTATGCATGGGATTCCTCCGGGTGCTCCTGTTTCCTCCCACTGTCAAAAGACATGCATGTTAGGTGGATTGTCGATGCTAAAGCTACTGTTGGGTGTGTGCGTGTTCACCCTGTGATGGTCTGGGGCCCTGTCCATCATTTGTTCCTGCCTTACTCCCTTTGCTAGCTGAGATAGGCTCCAGCTCTACCCCCAAACCCATGACCATGGACTGGATTAAACAGGTTTGAAAATGACATAACAAGTAATGGAAGGTTTTTTCATGGAGTTTTTGATAGTTTTGCTGTTCTCCTGGTTGGTCATCATAGACACCTATTATATCAGAAACGTATGTCCTTTCTGCATGAAAAAATGAGATTAAAACTGTTGTTCTGCCATCACTACAAACTACATGCGGTAAGGAACATAAAAATCCTGTTTTTTTCCGTGAAGTGTTTTATCTGCTCCAAGCATTACTGCAACAGAAAAAGTTTGGATATTTCAAATGTCTTTGAATGAATGTCTGACAGAATAAAACAAATGTTCCAGCCTGTGTTCTGTTACAACAAATATGTTTGTAATGTGAATTAACAAACAAACAAACAAACCAATCAATAAATTAAGAAACGTCAAAGTAAAAGGCGAGGACATGGGTTCACAGTTTTTAGTGCTTCGGTCTCACAGCTCCAGGTACATGTGTGAATACATGCTGGCCAGATCACTATCTGTGTACAGTTTCCCTCATCTCATCATGTTAGTGTGACTTTTCTCTGTGTGTTTCTTCTCTTTTCATCCACCTCCCAATAGATACAGTATGTGAGTTAGGCGAACTGGGGAATTTAGTCAATATGGTTGCGAAAATAAGTCTATCCGGCAATAGGCTGGTGCCCAAACCAAAGTTAGGTTTACACTGAACCTGATGTTGTCCAGATTTGGTCTCTTGTGACACTTTATTGTAATGTGAGGATGCTGAAAATAAATGAATGAATGAATGAATGAATAGCAGGTAAATAATGCTTAATAACACAAGAACTTACCAAGTGTTCAGTTGGAACTAAAAACTCCACTCTTTCAATCCATTCAGGAACAGACATGGACACACTAATTCTAAGATCAAAGTCCAATATATCTTGCATTTCCTTAAGTTTTCATTTTATTAAGCAACACCCTTCATCTGGAAACAATCGGCATGAAGGGTGCCATTCAGCTTCTACTGTTGCAACGTGGGGGCAGAAGGATTAAGTGGTCAGAAAGTGAGCCAGAAGTGAATCCTGCACAGCAACATTGGAGCGTCAAAGCCTAATTTTGCTACCCCCAAACTATGCCTCCTGTACAATCACTACACTACACATCAGAAGACTATAGACTGCCTGTTCATGTCCCAGTTTTGTCTGGCTTCATGGCTTATACTCTGACACAGCAATTTATGTTCTACTGAAAACAGAATTTATGCTGAAAGAGGTTGGCAAAGGATACAACAAGTAGTTCTCTGCTTATGTACAATTCACTACTTCTACCAAGAAATGATTTATAATTTCTAAACAAAGCATCAGTTAATGGGACTGTAGGTGCTGCACCATGCAGTCTGCCACTAGGATAAGCTCCTGCTTCTCTGTGTTCCCCACAGGGGTAACGCTGACCTGAGAAGTAAATGCATAGATCAATATCACAGCACTAAACATAAAAACAAGCTAATGTGTTTAATATACAGTACACTACAGCAAAACAGAAAAGCAGCAACTAGAGCAAATAAAAAGAGCAGGCAACAAAGATACTTTCCCATCACTGTGTGGCTATGTCATTGGCCCATGCATCACTTGTGTATTTATCAGTTCATTCAGTGATTCAGTTTTGTTTTACAAGCACATGAAAAAACCCAAAAATGCTTCATCACATGCCAGTATTATTAGTAATCCTAATGCTTGTTTGGTCCAGAAATGGGGTTAATCCTGGTCGTGAGCAAGAGTTGAATCATCAGTCTATACCAGTGAATAAACAGCTGAATTCTGACCACATTGAATCAGGTAATCCTGAGGTTGGAACTTGAAGGCCGTCTTTTTACCGCTCCTTTGCCAACACAACAGAATGCAATGTAATATTCTAAAACCCATTTAATCCAGTTCAGTCTTACAAGGGTACAGAGCCTATCCTAGCAACACTGGGCACAAGGCAGGAGTCAGTTCTGGACAAAGGAGCAGTCCATTGCAGGATCCACTCATGTGCACATTCTCATGGGGCCAGTTTAGGGATGCCATGTCACATTACACGACTTTTCCAGCTACTTTCTGTCACGTACTTGAATTACATAATCCTCGAGAGCCTGAGGTAGTCAGAGGTAGTGGCAGTGAATTCCTGTGACCCCTTGTCATGTATTCTTACATATCCAGTGACTCAGCCCAACCAGTCAGCAAATTGTGAAAATGTCATAGAGGCAGGCTCTGTCGACCAATGAGCACTCAGACGGAAGTACAGTGGCTATAAGGCAGCTACAAGGAATAAGGAAGGTGGGTGCCATGACAGAAAGTTAAAAAAAGAAGCCAAATGGCACAGATTGTGGCTGAATTTGCCCTACCAATGGCTGTCAGAAAGAGAAGCAAGCTTGTGATACTTTGGAAAACAGAAAATGTGCTGGGAATTGGCCATGCAGTCATCTAATTTAATGTACCCTGTAATTTAAAATTGTGTAATCTGACATGCTCAACCCCAGTTGCCAAGTTTGACTTCCCCTCTGACTAGAAATCATGTAATGTGACATCTTCTCAACCTATGCATCATTTTACTGAAGTAGACAAACTGTCAATTCCCCTTGTAATAAATAATAACCTAGTATATGTATGCTGCTTAAATACAAAATAGTATTTGTGACGTCACATGTTGGTGTAGTAATAAAACCCATGTCATAATGTAATGATTTTGCACTTTTATATTCTTTCAAAGAAATCCCACCCATTATTTTTTTATGTTGGGCTTTGGTTTTTGATGATTAAAATATTTCACCATCATGTTTGAGATGTTGCTATGCCACCATTTTTATGTTATGTTTAGCATTATAGTTACTGCCAATTGGTGTGCTTCTGCATTGCTGTGGCCATCTTGTTTATGGTCACTATGCTTGTGATTCAGGGGTCCCATGACAAATAATATCAACACTGCCCACCTATATAAGATGGTGGCACACTGTCTTCTGTGTCCTATTTTGTGGATTCACCCTAAAACTCTGTTCATTCTAATGCTGTGTGTATTGTCTATCAGATTATTGGCTTTGTACTTTTGATTTGGTTTGCATATTGGATAAAAAACATTTTGGTTTTCTTTTTTAACTTTTTGGTTTAGACCTCATCTCTTGCTAAAATTTAAGAATAGTTCTCTCTTCATCACCTGGTCCATTTTTTATTTGGTCTGCTATTTTCCATCTGTCATTGGCAGAGCAATAGTAACCTCAGCACAACCAGTGATAACAGCCAAAATTGAGTTGAAAGACCATAGCATAATATCCATCCATCCATCCATCCATCCATTGTCTCCCGCTTATCCGAGGTCAGGTCGCGGGGGCAGCAGCTTGAGCAGAGACCATAGCATAATATTCCCCCTGTAAATCACTGCTTAGGTATGCAGATGCAGGTTGGCCAATAAATAAATATATGGTGTCTACTTTAATATAAAAGGCATATCTCAAAAAAATTGGAAAAACATCATGCATTGAAGAACAAAAAGATTCATAGGCAAAAACCAAAAAGAGCAAAAAATAAACATTCCAAAAAAAAAACTCAGTCAAACAACTAAAGCTCTGAAAATCCAAACAAGAACAAAATTACTAGACAATATAGCCATGATCAAGGCAAGTATAAAAACACAAAAACACTTTACAAAAATAGATTCCGATGATCATTTGAAAGGTGGTTGCAATGGTCAATTGCACAACTGCTGCAGCAATGCCACTCTACAAAGCCTCCCTCATCCCCCAAAATGTGACCACCACACAGTAAGTTCTGTATAACAGTAGACTCTGACTGCAGGGGCCAGAGGAAGAAAAAAGTCATTGGCATTTCAGGTGACTTTACTCATTTGATTCTTTTGATCTACCTGATTAAGTGAATGGGTCATTTGATTAGGTTGATTCATCAATAATTAAAAACAAAACCTTTGTCCTCCATGAATGAATCTCAAATTAATTATTTATTTCATTATATTATACAATTTATATTTATTAAATTACTAGCCACCACCGTGTAGTAGTGAAACAGGACAGTGAGGGCCCTTCCCAGCTCCCTACTCCTGACGTCACTCTTCCCCATCCACTCGGCCCGCAGCCTCTGTCTTGGATTAGCGCAAATATATCGCTCCTGCAAGCAAACTATGATTCTTAGCGCAATGAGAAAATTTGCAAAATCAACCGGAATGATCAAGCAAATTCTAGAAAAAACCCGAATATCTGTTAAGATATTCTCTCGTTCGCAAAGCGGAAGTAAGGAATGGCCCGAGACTGGTGTGTGAGATTGGAGGGCCCCCCCAACCTCTCCTCGGCATGTCTCTCGAATTCATGCAAATAAATTAGTAAGGCAAGTGAACTATGATACATAGTGCAATGCGAGAAGTCGCAAAATCAACCGGAATGTTCAAGCAAATTATAGAAAAAACCTGATCTAAATCCGTTAAGTACTTCTCTTGTGAAAAGCAGACTGACATACAGACAGACAGGCAAACGTTGGATTTCATATACTGTATACAGAATATATAGAGAGATATATTAAACATGCTGGTAATTCATATTATATAATATTACCTCTTTGAAAGCAGGAAGCATGACAATGTAGTGAAAATGCATAATTAAAGTAAGACTCTAAGTTCGAGAATCATAAGTGAACAAGATTCACTGCATGAATCAAATGGATGAGAATCATGTGACTCATTCTCTGGTAATGAGTCAGTGATTCACTTCTGGAATCATCTGAACGAGAATTGCATGGCTTATTCTTGGGTAATGATTCAGTTCAAACTCGAAGGAATTAGTGATTGATATATGCTCAGTGCATTCATAGAGCCATAAAAAGAGTGCACTAAAGTAGAGTTAAAAGCAAAATAATTGTTAGAAATGTATTTTTTATTTTTTTGTTTCAGTTTTGTTGAACGTACAAATATTATTAGTTTAATATTATGTTTATGTATTCTGTATAAAAAGATTCCAATAATGAATTGTGCAAAACAAACAATTAAAATATTCTAATATAAATGTGTTGTTACTGTATTATACTTTTATGATGAACAAGAGAATGATCAATGATAGAGTTCTCCTTCACTGATAATATTCTAACTGGAAAGAAACATAAGTGAATGAGAATCATGAATCAGAAGGGCAGGGTTTACACATTCACTTTAAACCAGTAAACGAAAGAGACTGACAGTATCATTCGTGCTTTGTAGCACTCCCATTGAGCTATTCTAAATCGATTTGTTCGTGCTTGTGAATCTATTCCCTAAAAAGAGTTGTTCAAACAGATCATTCCCAAATCACCCATCACTAGCAGAAAAAGAGCAAAAGGAGGCACTAGGGGCACAGCCCAAGCCCACTCCTGAGAGGCAACACACCAACTGTGGGACATCCTATGATATCTTCTACATGTACACCAAAAACACATTTAGCTATTGACTACTCTTATTGCACACACACAATCTGCAAGAGTGGGTCTTAGAGGCCATGTTCTATGAATGTGAGACGTGAGCATTGCCTAAATCTAACATATTATTGTACATATTCCCCAGTGCCAAATAAGCCAATTGAATTTACAGTAGTGCTTTGCAGTGAGGTGCCCACACCACTCCAGCGTCCTTGGTTTATATGCCCTGTCCGCACTTCATCTGTACTGAGTTTGCTAGCATGATCCCTGACTCCCTATGACCCTAAACAGTTTTTTAAACAGTGGGCTTGAGATTGTTAATTTATATTAAACATTTAAGGCAAGTACTGTATAGGCAGAAGTGGGTCCTGCATCTGTAATTCATTTCCTTTTTGTAGAATGACAAAAAAGCCTTCTGGTTTCCTGTACAGCTCGTCTCCACCTTACTTAAGATGTCACAGTTAAAATGAATCTGTGAGCTAAAGAGGGCTAAATAACTGTGCTGGCCCAAACCATTTTCTTCCCTTGCAAACAGTCAGCAGTCTGTGATTGGAACACAGCTGTTCGTGTAAGGGTGTCCATGTCCTTATCTCTGTGATATCAATTCCATTGTGTTTAATTCATTCAGAAGTAGCCCTCCTCCATCTCCTCCCCAAACAAGCCGTTAAAAGCAGTCAGGGCTGTATGTCACTGAAGGAAACGTGCAGCATCCGCTCTCAGGAAGGCAGCTTCCACTTCGGTAAGTGGAAGAGAGTGAGGATCTGCTCGCAGCAATGGTTACGTGAAAGCAAGTCTGGAGCTGGAGCTCTTGAACTCTCCTGTAGATGAAACGGTGAGTGCCTCGAACAAATGAACTGGAATGCGCTTTTAACCCAAGTACACTTGAACTGCTCTGAGAGAGAAGGAAATCAAAGGATTTGAAAATGTAATCAGGTGGCTAGCAGGTGAGCTAGTGAGCATTTAAAAGTGTCAATTGGTGCAGCTCATACTGTATATGGGAATAAAAAAATATCTAAACCCCATTCATATAAGCCTGCTGTTCCCTGCCAGTCATTCATTGTATTTTATAAACAGGAGACATGAAAATATTAAAATTTTGGTAGGAAGAAAATGTATTGTTTACTTTGTGAGTGTGTACTGATAAACTGTTGATTGTTCAAAATTGTACCCTAGAGGTGGGAATGTAATGTATTGGTTTATCTAAAAAGGAAGTAAGAATGTTAAGGATAGATTCTGTAAAAACTTACATTACTTAATCTTCCACTTGTCTGTCAAAGTCGGAATTCTTTTCAGGTCCGTATTTAATGACTTTTGCTGACTCTAAGGTGTCCATCAAGAATTTGTCGTTGATAGTCCTGTGCTCTTTAGTGTGCTAAAGGCCTAGGGTAACTGGGCCAAAAAATGGCTAAAAACTAAGAGATTTTATTCTCTGTACACAAAATGGGGACCCCATGGACCTGAGGGTAGGCCTGCTTCTAATTATATGACTACATTACCTTATATGAGGTTTCAGTTAAATTCAACCACATAGACAACCTGTCACCATTGTTTGCCTTTGCCAACATGTGAAACAACCGACGTCTTGTGGCTTTCGCACTAGTGCAAAGGTTTGCTATTCGGCCTTCATGAATGCCTGTTAAACTTTGAGGTGCCTACTGTCGTGACTTCTCCTTCAAGGTCTGCTTCCAAAGTTCCATGAGGGGATACTTGAAAATCACACTGAATACTCACTTTCTCTCTTTCTCTGACACACATCTTAATCTGTAAGATCTTTAAATGTACGCTTTAATTGGCTGCTTTGTAATAACCCTATTGAAATGTTTTCTACTGGAACAGCAACTCATAATGTCAGTCTGCTCCCATGTTTTGCAAACTTTGTTTATTTTGTGATATATTGAGTATTGAATCCGTATTACATTGGTACTTGGGGAATAGGCACTATATTAAATCATGGTTGATTGGTTAAACATATTTTAAGCAATATTAAAAAAATAAATCAAGGGACACTCTTGCAAAGGAATATGCCCACTCTGAAATAAGACATCCTCACTGTCACAGGCTGACTTGTTCTTTTGCTTGCTTGACTAATATTTTACTTTCAACCCTCTATGTGGTATGCAGACTCTTTTGAACCCAGGGCTCATTTGAATTTTTGGAGTCCACTGGGTATGAGTGGTGTTTAGAGCATTCTGCAAGTCGAAGTGAACCTGCTGACATTTAAAAAATCTGAGATCAGGATTATTGCCATGTGTACTTATTATGATACAAATCTTACTTCCATGTTGTCTTACAACTGTTGACAATAAAATAATACTAGCAAAAAGACACAAACACAAAACTCATATATAGCGTGCAACATACAGTATAAATATTATTAATAATTAATACATAACACATGTGAAAATTGGAAATTAAGGGAAAATGCATTTACCACTGAAGCCAGAAAGCACGTTGTTATGCAGAGAGTTTTAAGAATCTGGAGCAAATTATCTAAACACATAGTTGAAGCAGAAACTTCCATGACCTTTGAGAAGAATCTGGATGAGAAATAGGGACAGTTTAGCTATTAGCTAAACAAACAGGCATGATGGACTGAATGGTCTCCATTGGTTTGTCAGATTTCTTATGTTCTTCTATGTATTACTAGCTGTCCCCCGCGGCTCTGCCCACGTAGTAGTGAAACAGGACAAACTTTAAAAATCAATTAAAAAAACAAATGTAATTCTGGCCAAGTGGAGGGTAGGTACGCTCCAATGTCAAACACTGGCACTGTATCTGATTGTGTTCAGCTCAGCGTCCCCCAAGTGGGGAGAAAAGCATGTGGCCTAGATATCTCTGGCAATCAGCAGCTACACTTTAGAACAAATGTAGCTCTGATCTCTCTCTCAAAAACGTGAAACATTACTCCTTAACAATCTGTCGATGATAATGTGCTGTTGAACAAACAGGTATTGCTAGCTAAGCAGAGGCACGGTACGCTCCAACACGTGGCGAGAGGTTGACCGACTCGAACGGAGGCTGGCGTGTGAGTTTTGCGCAAATAAACCGGTAGTGCAAGTGAACTATGATAATTAGCGTCATGAGAGAAGTTGGAAAATTAACAGGAATGTTCAAGCAAATTATAGAAAAAGACCCAATCTAAATCCATTAATTAGTTCTCTCGTGGAAAGTTGACAGACTGAAAGACAGACGTTGGATTTTTTATATATTAGGGGGCTTTGCCCTCTGCTCGCTTCACTTGCTCACCCCCTAAACCGGGGAGCGCTACACGCCAGCCACTTCACGTCTCTGCTGCTTGCGTTGTGAAGAGAGGAGCTGAACGCACACTAAGGAGATGTGGTCGCTCCTCCGAAACTCCCTTTTAAATGGTGATACAATGGGAAACAAATACATTTTTTTTTACCTCCTCTTTGCTTGATCAGCTGCTGGCTTGCTGCTGCTGTGCTGCGTTATCTGCATGTTGCGCAGTGCTTCGAACATTTAAAAGTCTTTACAGCATCGGGGAGACAGAATGAAGGACTCAGGCAAGTCGAGGGGAGGGGGTGTGTGCTTTATGGTTAACTCTTCGTGGGCTATGGATGTGTGTGTCTTAAAAATGCATTGCTCACCGGTTCTCGAGCTGCTGACCATTAAAGTTAGACCCTTTTACCTCCTGAGGGAGTTCAGTTCATTTCTCCTTTCAGTTGTTTACATCCCCCCACAAGCTGATAAAGGTTCGGCTATGGATGAACTGTATGATGTCATCAGTGGACTAGAGAACGCTAACTCAGAAGCAGCATTTATTGTGTTGGGAGACTTTAACAGAGCAAATATGAAGAAAGTTATCCCTAAATACTATCAGCACATCTCTCCCCCCACAAGAGGTGATCAAACACTGGATCATTGTTACACCTTATTCAAGGACTCCTACAAATCTCTCCCTCGACCAGCTTTTGGAAAAGCAGACCATTGCTCTATATTGCTGCTGCCCGCATATAAACAAAGACTTAAACAGGAAAAAACGGTTTACAGGGACATCTACAAATGGGACAGTGAAGCTGAGGGGGTCTTACAGGACTGCTTTGAAACAACTGATTGGCAGATGTTTGAGGATGCAGCTGATGGCAACATCAATGAATTCACAGACTCTGTCACAAGATATATCAGCAAGTGCATTGACGATGTTGTCACTAAAACCTCCGTTTGCATATATCCTAACCAGAAACCCTGGGTAAATGGGGAGATTCGGGCTAAGCTCAAGGCGCGGACCTCTGTCTTTGGCTCAGGGGACTCTGATGCATACAAAGCAACCAGATATGACCTCCGGAGGTCCATCAAGAAGGCCAAATGGGACTACAGGGACAAAGTGGAGTCAAGCTACCACAGCTCTGACACCAAGTGCCTGTGGAATGGACTGTGCTGCATCACTGACTATAAAAAGAAAAACACAGTCAGTATTCAGCCCATTGCATGTCTTGCAGACGAGCTCAACACTTTCTATGCTCGTTTTGATGCAGCCAACAAAGAACAGGTGCTATATCCTCAAATGGGCAGTGAGTCTGTCACTCTGATCCTTGAAACATCTGACGTGAGAAGATCCTTCAAAAATGTCAATCCTCGCAAAGCTCCGGGACCAGATGGCATCCCAGGCTGTGCCCTCAGGGCGTGTGCTGACCAGCTAGCAGGTGTGTTCACCAACATCTTCAATCTCTCCCTGAGGCAGTCAGTGGTCCCCACTTCCTTCAAGGCATCCACCATCATTCCTGTCCCAAAGAAACCGGTGGTCTCCTGTCTAAATGACTATCGCGCGGTTGCACTGACATCGGTCATTATGAAGTGCTTCGAGCAACTGGTCAAAGGTTACATCTGCTCCTCCCTCCCCGACACGCTGGATCCTCTCCAATTTGCTTACAGAGCAAACAGATCTACAGAGGATGCCATTGCGCTAACAATAAACACTGCCCTCACCCACCTGGAAAGAGGAAATACATATGTAAGAATGCTGTTCATAGATTACAGCTCGGCATTCAACACCATCATCCCCTCAAAACTTGTCTTGAAGCTTGACGACCTTGGGTTGGGGACGACCATCTGCAGATGGATTTTCTCTTTCCTCACAAACAGGCCCCAGGTGGTGAGAGTCGGCAAACACAAGTCCTCATCACTCATTTTAAACACAGGAGCGCCGCAAGGCTTTGTGCTTAGCCCCCTCTTGTATTCCTTGTTCACCCACGACTGTGTTGCAAAACACGGCACAAACACCATCATTAAGTTTGCAGACAACACAACCATCATAGGCCTTATCGAGACGGCCTACAGAGAAGAGGTGCGGGCACTGAGTAATTGGTGCCTGGATAACAACTTGTCTCTTAACGTCAGCAAAACCAAGGAGATGATCGTGGACTATCGGAAACAGCAAGGTAGAGAACACCAGGCCATCTACATCAGCGGCGTAGAAGTTGAAAGGGTTAACATCTTCAAGTTCCTCAGAGTAAACATCACCGAGGATCTCTCGTGGACCCTTCACATAGACACTGTGGTCAAGAAAGCTCGCCAGCGGCTCTACTTCCTGAGGAGGCTGAGGAGGTTTGTCATGAATGCCAACATCATCTCAAACTTTTACAGGAGTGTGGTCGAGAGTCTGCATGACGGGCTGCATTACCCTCTGGTATGGGAGCTGCTCTGCCAGCAGCCGGAAATCACTACAGAGAGTGGTGAAGGCAGCAGAGCACATCACGGGCAAGAGTCTCTCTGCCATTGAAGACATTTACCTCCATCAGTGCCTGCGTAAGACAAGCAGCATCATAAAGGACCACAGCCATCCATCACACCAGCTGTTCTCCTTGTTACCATCTGGCAGACGATACAGGAGTCTGGCTGCTCGGACTACAAGACTTAAGAACAGTTTTTACCACCAGGCCATTCGACTCCTCAACAGCAACACCTGAACACTTACATACACTTACATGACACCTACATTGCATTACATCTACATTGCACTACTCACACACAAACTGTACCTGCACACACTCTGAATACTGACTGGAACATGCATCTGCACTTTATGGAATATGCATCTGTACTTATAAAACATTATCTGTGCAATAATTGTCATTTGTACTTGCTGCTCATTCAACTCATATTGCTCTATAACTTCTTTTAAAACGTACACATTTTATTTTATATGGCTTGTCTATTTTTAACTTTTTTTTTTTTTAATTATTTTTTTAGGTTTATTGGATCTAGGCTGAGTGACTTGTTTTTCTTGTCATACACATTTCATTGTATGTTGACCCTGTGTTAACCTATATATGACAAATAAACCTAAACCTAAACCTAGCAGCTGTCCTTTTGTCTCACTGCCTTGTCTCGCAGGACGCTAAAGTGTTTATAATAGTGATTATATATATATAAAGATTAATACTAAATTATTAATAGCATTTTTTATGTTTGTTGTAATGACTGACTATTCAGTAAACTATGGGTAAAAACCGTCCCTAAATCTACTGGTACAGGTTTGTCAGAAAGAAGGATGGAGAAAAGGAATTGTGCAGAATGGCTGAGGTCTTTAATTAGCCTGTTTGCCTTTCTAAGGCAGTGAGTGTTGTATACATCCTGAAGAAGGCAGCTGATTTTCAACAAATATATTAGAAATTTCTGAGATTACATGAACCTCACATCACTCTGAGATTGGGTTTTAATAAATACTAAATGATTTTATTTCTGATACATTCATTTATATCAGGGCTTAAATTGAGGCCATGGTGTATCAGCAGTAAATGGTTGTATACTGGCTCCTCCCACTCTGACCTTTACGGAGGATCCAACCCCACCCCTACCCGCTGTCCAATCAAAAGTATGAATATCATCCCAATCAAAACTCCAAGGGGAATCCGAATATTGTTGCGGACACCTCCTTATCTTATGTGCACATATAATCTCACTTCAAACTCCCCCAATAAACATATATATATATATATATATACATCATTGTGTTCAAAACTCTAAAGGATAAGCTTGATTAAGAAATTGTGTAGATTTGCTGCTCATCAGAAGGAGGACCAAGAAGCTGACAAAGCAGAGTTCTGGCACTTATTAGTTTCCACTTCAGGCAGTGATTCAAACTGATTTACAAATCACAAGTGCGATAGTTAACATTTTTACAATGAGGGCACTGGCAGGTTACACGGCTCCTTTAGAACAGGCAGCTCAATCCTTTAACCACTAGTAAGCCATACTGCCTTCCATTTGTTTAATAGGATAAGCATGAAAAAATAATAATGCAGTACGTCTGAAATCCTACTGCAGGCCATTCCATGAGCATATATGAATGGTGTTTTGAAATTGCAGTGCTGGCCATCATCTCCCAATTTCCTCTTAATCCGTGCACCCCTGCACGTCGCTGGCCTTGCCTCCTCCATTTGATCTCAGTTGTTTTTTGCACTTTTTTATGTAACTGAAACTGTTCCAGTCACTGTGTTTCAAACAGCACAAAATGTAAAGTCTGTTGAAGAACATATCAGTTTATTAAATAATCACCAATTCAACAATGAAGTGATTTTACATTTAAGGGTGTTTTGTGAGAGGGAAGACAGATATCTTATTGTAACACAAAATATCTACCTAACACAAATGTAAACACTGGCAATGGCAGGCCACCACAGCAACTACTCAGGAGCTAGAAACATAACGGTGCAGGATAAGGTCTGAAGTATAGGTGCCTTGTTGTGGGAGTGGTGCCAATACTACTTGACATCAGAATGCTGTATATATACCCGAAAGCCATTGCCAAGAGACAAAGTGTAAAATGACATTGTTCATTCTCTTTTTAAATCCTACGATTGCTTTCTGTGGGTAAACCAAATTGCCAGAGTGCCATTATTCTCTCTACTATCAGAATTCTCCTCTGCTTCTCTGTGAAAATCTTTTTTTTTTTCTCCTTATTCCGTGTTGCAGAGATTTCGTAAGCTGTCATATCCAAGCTGGCAGCCTTGTTGCCGTTTCTAATAATTAACGCTGACTGTTCTTTGAAGGGAGATTTGCATGCCTCGCACTGTAAACCATGTAGCCAAAAACCTCCTTACTGCACACAAGCAAATGTCTGCAAAGGTCTTTTCTGAATATTGATGACTTTTTTTCCATCTTCAGTATCGTTTTTGTTCGGGATTTGGGACTCAATCAAGCTATTCATTAGGAAAGGGCTTATGCTGTCACCTCTGCGGTTTCGCAGCTTTGTCACATGGGGATTTAACTCTTCAGGAAGACAGGGGGATACATCTGGCATTTAGCTGCCTTGCAGACCTACTTTCTGTAAAGGCCTGTGTATTAAATAAATAGAGAGATTGTCACTAACAAGGCTTTTCATATGGAAGGTTGACACCCTGCTCTTCTGGCAGTCTCCAACATGCTGATAGATAGATAGATAGATAGATAGATAGATAGATAGATAGATAGATAGATAGATAGATAGATAGATAGATAGATAGATAGATAGATAGATAGATAGATAGATAGATAGATAGATAGATAGATATAAGGCAGTTCCAGGTGACAAGGGCACAAAGAAAGGGAAACTGTAAGAGCCAGAGGAAGATCCACATGTTAATCATGTTTGAGAAGGTTTCACTCACCAACAGCTTCAGCCATCCATTAGAATGATGACCAAAACTATAATGAAATCATAGGTACTGTATTAGGAAATTATCCTGTTGGAGGTCATTCTTCTTAAGTATATATGTCATAAAATGGTTTCTCTGGTGGCACTAGTTGTTTATAAGGAACAGGCCAGAAATGTTTTTACAACCACTATTGTGGCAAAACGGGTCGACACCTCTGTTTCCCATTAAGGTGAGGAAACAGAGGTTGGCCAATTTAGCATAAGGGCTCAGAGGTGCAGGAAGACTTGGGATTGCCAAAGAGAGTTCTATAAGGAAGGTGAAGTAATGTTTTGAACTCAGTTCAGTTTCAAATTTCCAAACATGCCACAAATGTGACATGTTTGTAGAAAATCGATGAGAAGCATCATTTTGCTTTCTCTACTTTGGTATGGTACAACAAAGAGGAAGATGTCAAATACATAATTTTTGTGCTAAGTGCAAAGTCCCCACAGCATCTCCTGTGTTTGTCAGCTGTTTTCCGTCATTTCTCATGTCCACAATTGCTCTTCTTTGCTCCTCTTTTTCTTGATTGGGCTTTTCTTGGTCTGTAGTCATTGTATGTATTGTTCTTTCAGCTGAATACTCTCACTACTAGCCCTACTCTTCTCCCTTAAACTTGCTTGACTTTGTCATGGCTAGTTGTTGAGCAATATCACTGGGTATGTCATTGGGTATGTCATACTACGTACACAGCTACATGAAGGCTGTGACTGAAAATCTGTGGGAAGGTCATGAAAGTGATGTGGGCTTCAGTGGCGGAACTTGTTCTAGCAGGGAGGTAGTAATGGTTAGTAGTGTAATAGGAGACAGGGAGTAGTCCATTTTGCTTGGTGTTGAATGGGAAGAATAACTTGGGGGCTTGTTTTTATTGTATTATCATTGTGTTTTTGTGCTCTCCCAACTTCATGTCTTATTTTGTATTTAATGCATCATTTCTCCTCATGATGTTTGTTCTAGGCATTTTGTTCTAGGTGAGGGTGGCACACAGAGAAGCCCATCACCATAGATATAAAGTATAATTCTATCAACCAACAAGTTAGTGTCATTGAGCCAGTTGAATTAAAAGCACATCATGTCTGTTAGATAATTTATTAACAAATATCATAATAAAGAAAATCATTAAAGTAAATAATGTGTTGTCAGTTTGAAAATGATGTAAGATAAAGGGCAAATCCAGGAAGCAGATTCAGCACACATACATGTCACAATAACTCATTTGTTATACGACACGCAGAGTGTTAGAACCTGGACATTACCTGCTGCATCCACATATCCATTCATGGCCAGTTTTGAGTCACTAATCAATACAACAAACTCATCCTTGGAGGAGGTATGACACCAACATCTGGTATTTACTCAAATTTATTTTTTTGCAAATCTTCCCTGCCTCACCATTGGAAAATGAACTGCAGCTAGTTTTATATGCCCTTTGAGATTATCTGTGGGGCTGCTGCTTATCGAATCAAATAGCATAACATTGTGTGGCATCAGCCGGCAGTCAATCAAGAAACTGTAATGTGCAACAGGGGTTGGCTAGGCAACTAGCTGTGATGGAAGACACAAACATATTAAGTGCAGCTAACCACAGGCAGAAGGCTGCTTTTTTACATGGGGTTGATTTGCGGAAGCCAAATCAGACTAATCAGACATTATACATTATCTGTTTATCTCACAAAGCCACGTTATCAAGCTTCTGTGTGATCCAGACTGTTCAAATATAGACGTTTGTTTTATTGTGTGCTTTAAAACATTTAGAACAGCTACAGTCTATGTTACCAGGGTGGTATGGAGACAGTACTAATACATCATGGATTCAATGTTCAATGTTGTCTGTGTGGAGCATGCACATTCTGTCTGGCCCTGCATACATTTTTCTACAGGTACTCAGATTAGGCGCAGATTAGGTTTATATTCTAAATTTTAGCCGCGGGTGTGTAGTCCCTTCCATGGAATGGTGCTTCACCCAGAATTGCTTCCTGCCTTGCAACGAATGGTGTTAGAATTACCAGCATCCCCCTATATCCCCAAACTGAATAATCTGAATTGAGAATGTTATGTTATGTTCTTCCAATCAATGAGACACCACATGAACATTCAAGTAAGTGCCCAAGTAAGGGTCTTACAATGTCATCTCATGCTTTCTCTCACTCACAAAAGCTACATTCCTCCACTTCACAAAACAAGTTAAAGATTTTTGCCCAGTTTTGAAACATGGATGATCATAAACCTCTGATAGACGGTGTCATTTACTATAACGAAAAGAAAATATAGGTGCCTATATGTGGTTTTCATGCATGTAGTCCCAGAGGAGAGACTTTTACTTTTTTAGGCAGCATTAGATTTCCGCTGTGTCATTCCTTTAATGGATGCAATACCGAATGGCACATAAGCATTGTTCTTACCTGCATACATTTTTTCATTTCTTTTACTCGTCCTCTGCTACAGCCTGTCATGAGGATGAGCTTCTCTCTGAAAAGTGCTGAGGTCCTTGCAACGGTCCCATTACAATCTGGGCAGGTGAAGCTTTATTATGATTATTATTATTATTATTTGACCGACTCCTTTATTCATGGTGACTTACAGCAACTGAGGGATGCAAGTGGTTACATTTCTTTTTGCTTTTCAATTGCAGCACACACAAGTGAAGTGACTTGCTCATTGTCACAATGCGTCAGTAGTGTTTGAAGTCCAAAGCCCTAACCACTATGTCACACTGCCTGCTTCATTATTAGAAATTTTTTTGTAAAGAAAACTTTAACAAAATAAATGTTGTTATAGGGATTCCACATAATTTGTTTATAGGAACACCTATCTTGTTGAAGGTACTGCAACACTAAATGGATTAATTTCAGGCTTCTACATGTCTACCTTCATACCTGGCTAGATGCAAATTTAATTAATCTCCATATAAGACAAACATTCCTTACCAAAAACAGTATACAGGATATTGACTTCAAGACAGAGTTGGTCTGTTTGGTTCCTTAATTGGGCGTTTGACGTTGTACCAGTTAATGACAATCGCTAAATTCTGTCTATAGAGAGTTGTGGTTTCCACAGCTAGTCCTATGGCTTCCACCCAGTTTCTCTATCAAAGAATTATTTTACCTCAAATTTATCTCATTGTTTAGTTATCTGGCTTTTTTTTCTTCTCATATTCTGTATTTAGATAAAAAAAAGAGATTTGCATTCATAAGGAATTTGGAAATATTTGTATTTTTGCAGTGTTTTAAGTTCTTAACTTTCTTTTTCATTTTCATATTAATTTGCCTTTTCTGAATTTTTTTTTGTCTTGCTCTGTGTAATTCTATCCTAATAAAAAGTGCATTTTGTTGCAATACAGAAAAATGTATTTTTGAAAATGTTTATTTACCTCTTGTGGAGCTGCAGATTGTGCTGCTTCAGTGCTGTGCCACTACTTTCACCAATAAATAAAACCAAAACTCATAAGCATATTGGAATTATCAAGTGTCGTTGACTGAGGAAACATACATGTTAACCAAAGAAATGGGGTGCAAAATGAAAAAGCACTCAAAAGCCTAAAAGTGCAACGGTGACGTTTTTATGGCACGTTTTAAATCGGGCTTATTTTAAAACTTACATATATATGTTTGGTATCATTCTTTTCAGAATTTATCAAACTTTAATGTGATATTCTTAGATTTTCAGATTCTTTTTCCGTTTTTAAATTCTAAACTAAAAAATATCCAGAACTCACGTCTTGCGAGACGGGACTTTGTACAAAAGATTTAACCATGCCCGGGGCCGGAAATTAAACACAAGGAGTAGGACAGCTGCTGTACAGGCTTTTAAATGTTCAAAGCGCCTCGCGAGATGCAGATCACACGGCACAGCAGCTGATCAAGCAAAGAGGAGGTAAAAAAAAAAAACTATTTGTTTCCCATTGTATCACCCTTTAAGAGGGGGTTTCACAGGAGCGACCGCGTCTCCTTGGGGTGCGTTCAGCCCTCCTCATCACAACGTGAGCAGCAGAGATGCAAAGTGGCTGGCAAGCGAAGCAAGCAGGGGGGAACCCCCTAATAAGAGAATAAAAGCTATTATCGCTTGGTAGGGCCTAGCTTTGAAGCAAATTTAGGTAGAATGTCAGGTTAGAGTTCCATCCAGTGGTCTGCTCATCCTGGAATAAGATGACACCTGTTCGACATCTTAGTTTTATCGTCACTGAACCGGAAAGGGGTGGAGTTATTTGCCTTTACTGGCGGTTTCTCTATGGGTGGAAAAAGAGGCAATGCTGTCAGCGAGAGTGCCACCTTGTGTCCCGGGGTGGTAGTGTTTACCTCTGATAAGTGCAGAAGGTGACCCTTTAACATGTATACAGTATGGGAAACAAGATATGACTTACAATATTGAAATGCATGGAATAGCTGCCTGTGTTTCGAGTTGGACATTACAATTGATTGAAGATATTTGGTATTTGAGCCATTGGGGGGTTTACTATGAGATTTTTTTTTTATATTAACATTTATGGCAGCTGAGAATATACCCCCCTCCCCATAAATTTTGCCTCCCTAGGCAACTGCCTAGATTATGTACGTATATGGTAGAACTGGCCCTGATCATAACTAATAGTTAGATTTATTATCTCTCTATTGTATAAAAAAAATCCTGCTATGAGACAAGACTTTTTGGAAGATTTTTTCAAGTCCCGCGAGTTGAGACTTTGGCCATGAGATGTTTTCAAGTCACACCCTCCTCTCAACCATAGAAAACCATGCACACGGTACTCACCTCTCATTCGTGTGAATGCTTTTGACAGACACAGGTCTTGCTCTCTCAGCTCTTATAAAAGTTAATGTTTTCCTCACTTTATGTTCCCAATTAAAGAAGACGTATTATGTCCAAATCTTATTTCATCACGAAGGGTTATCAACAGTAAAAATGAGTACACAGGCAATCCTAGCAACGAGAAACGATAAAGTCAAACAAATTAACGCCAAAAATGTCGATCAGTTACACTGCAAATTGGTTAAATGCGTATCAGTAGACTATGCTGAAACAGTTGGTGGTGATTGTGCAGAAGATGAAAACATCAACTTACAATATTCTGAAGAATACCTACAACTGTTAACAACATCCGGTCTTCCTCTGTATGAATTACTATAGAAACAAGGATGTATCCATGAAAGGTAATGTAGTACATCTTCAGGGAATAACATTAGACAACAAAGGAGATCTTGATATGCCATTCGGGGCGGAGTGGTGGCTCTGAGGCTAAGGATCTGCGCTGGTATCCCGAAGGTTGCCGGTTCGAATCCCCGTCAGTGCCAAAAGAGATCCTACTCTGCTGGGCCCTTGAGCAAGGCTCTTAACCTGTAATTGCTCCAGGGGGCGCTGTACAATGGCTACCCTGTGCTCTGACCCCAAGGGATATGCGAAAAAAACTAACAAACACTGTTGTAAGTCGCTCTGGATAAGAGCGTCTGCTAAATGATGTAAATGTAAATGTATTAAAACATTAACAGTTTCCCATTAGAATAGCTTTTGCAAAGACAATTTACAAATCTCAGAGCCAAACATTCGAAAAAGTCATTTTTTTAATAGAGAAAAAGAAATGAAATTCAATTATTAATATTAAATATAATTTTAAAAATTGTTTTTACTGAAGTTTTACAGTAAAAGAGTAAGTTTAAAAAGTTTTTGTGTGATAATTTCAAAGCCAAACAGAACAAAATCATATTACGCAACACAACATGAAACATAATTTACTTTCAAATTATTATGTTTTACTATTTTTTAATATGGTTAATTACTCACTGTAACGTTGTTTCCTTTGGAGGCATTAGCTCTCCAGAAATGTGTTCTTTTGAAATTGCGGCATGTTAAGTAACCGAAAAATATAGAAATATGATATAAAAGGCGATAACACCCTCCCATAGTGATTTCGGCGGTACAAAAATCACATGAGATAAAAAGATATACTTTAGCTTACTTTACTGACGGTTTTACGCGGTTACAGACGGGAAGCTTATGACAGACTCTATCAAGGTGGGATCTTGATCTACACAGTCTGCCATCTTTCGTCACCATGCTGAAAGGATTTTCCGGGCGGATGACATAATCTTCCGTCCATCAGCTTCAAAGTGTATTGGCAGTAGGTCCATCCTTATATACTGGTTGCTCCACGTGCAGGCTCTTTCTCTGGATCCAAACAAGGACAGGAAAGGACTCAAACCCCACCTTCAAAAAATACAGGAATAGCACAATGCCTACATGCAGTTCTCATTCTCCCAACAAGGAAAGAAGATTTTGTGCTGACAGAGGACATAAATATACAATCTGTCTTTAGGCTGACTATACAATCCTCCAGTTGTCTTTGGCTATCTAGTCCTGTGCTTGGCTCTGCAATTCTAAATGCTGAGCCCCTGTGTACCATACTTGGTCTGCCTGTATGAATGAATCCATAACAGTGTGCACAGAGACAGTGACATTAAACTTAATATTATAACAAACATATTATAACAAACATATTATAACAAACGTAAAATAGTAAATTGTATATCTGTATCCCCATACGCGAGTGGGAGAACTGCAAAGAGTGAAGTGTGACTTCCATGTGCATATGGACGAGCCTGCCTGTGCACTAGCAGTGTCAGGTAATGGGTTAAGCAGCACTTTAAAGATGGGAGTGTAGACATCAGTAATCAGCCATGTGAACTGCTTCTGCTGAATGAAACAAGGAAATATTCAGTGAGATTGTTAGTTTTAAGGCATGACAATCGGAGAAATGTCAGCTGGAACAGATGATATCATTTTTCATTCAGATGTGAGACAACAGATGGAACAACTAGTTACAGTATTGTACATTTCAATATTATCAGATGTTTTATGAAAATTCCAGCAGGTTCACTTCAGTACAGCCCCCATATGTAGAGACTTGAATTTCCTACATCACACTCCTTGGCTTTGGCATCCAGTATGCTACTTAACATGGCCCAATTCAATTCTGCTTTGTATAGCACCTTTTGACATGCACTTCACAGGTACTGTATATTACAGATAAGCGATGCACGCACTTTTGCCGTTCAAGCACTCTAAATTAAAATGTATGCGTTGAGGCGACTGTCCCGACAATCTAATACTGTACAGTCCAACATTTTATATTGATCAGTTTAGAACTGCTTCGTTTTACTGTGTATTAACAAATCTGTATCTGTATCCTTATGTGTGTGCATTGTGTAATTACTAATTTGGAAAGTGTGAAATTGCATTTTACCTGTGAACTTGCTACAGAATTCTGAACCTGTACTCGGGGAAGAGTGTTACACAACAAGCAGCCAAATTGAAATGAATTGAATTAACCAATAGGCCATACATGACATACAAGGGTGCTTCAGTGAAAGACTCAACGGGATTGCTAACGCAAAAATCCCGAGAATATACTGTAGTATACAGCACTAACGTACAAAGGACAAAAGGACTTTGGGTTGCCTACCTTTCTGTGAAAATTTAACAGGGCAACTGACAGATGCTGGGAGCAGCTGGAGGCCTTGATACCATGCAGGAAGCAATACTACACATCCCCCGGACCTCTTCTCTACAAGACCTCTAAAGCCTTTGCTGTCACTTGAGTGACCTGGAAGCACCGATAAAGAGTAATACACAGCTCAGTGTGTCCCTTTGCCGACTCCCGCTGTTTGTGCTGTTTTGTACCCTACCGACCCTGATCATATTATGTCATTGTTGGCAGGCTTTTTGTCACAAATGGATCGTGACTTTGGTTATTCCGCTTAAACCCATGGAGACTTGTCCTTTATTAGCTGTGTCACATGGTTTGCATAGCTGCTAGACCTGAGCAGTCAGCCGGTCTCTCCACAGTGGCTTATACGGCAACGCAGAGCTGTCAACTTAGAGATTCAATTTAATAGCATTTGAATAGATTATTTTGCAGCTCCGTCCTCCAATATGATGCTGTAATCTGTAGAGGTATTGGCTCTTAGAGGCGCTTTCAATCAGACACAAAAACCTGCATAGATTTCCCTGAGGACTTAGCTGCATCACCATGGAGACAAGGTCTTTTGAAAATTAGCCTGAATGCCGAAAGTGTTACCTTATATAAATAGCTTCCTATAATATTATAAAATTTTGCGGAGGTTGTGGCTCCCTGCCATTTGTGTTTCGGGCTTGGAATCCAGTAGCGGCTGACGCCATCCACGCAAAGACAATGAAAAGGATGGCTGAACATTGTAAATCACAGAGGACTGAGCTAGGAATGTGAGGATGGCAATCTGAAAATGCAAATGGAGTCAAAGAGTAACAGTAATCATTGCATGACAAATAATTGTTTAATTGCGCATGGAACAAAGTGAGTTTTTGCCAGACAATAGTAACCACTAGTTAGATTTGCCTGTATTTATCTGGCTGACATTTTATCCAAAGGGACGTACAAAGTGCTTGTGTGTAATGATATAACTATTACTTGAAGGTTAAGTGGCTCAATTTGAATGTGTACACAAGTGTGTCCTGCCTGGAACTGGCATCGTATCCAAGGTTACTTCATGTCTTGTGCCCAGTGCTGTTGGGAAAACTTCTGGCCCCCTACACACCTGGATTAAATAAACAGATTCAGCAAAAGCATAGATGAATGAATGAATGAATGAACGAGGGATGGGCTTCTGGAAGCAGATGCTAAAATATCACATTCACTTATCCACACAGGGATAAGGCCCAACCAGCATTAGGCCCCAGCTACCCTCCTTCATCATTTTCTTTGTTTCTGGTCAACCTCTATAATACATTTGGAAGAGGTCCAAAGGAATGCAAAATGGAAGTCCATGATGCATTATTCAACAGATTCATTCTCAAGTGGTTTGATTTTATTCAATCAATGGGCATAGTTGCTCTTTCATTGTATCCTGCCATGATAAAGTTTTTGCCCCTTCCTATGTGTTTCTGTTATTTCATATTTTTGAAACTGAATGTTTTCAGGTCTTCAGTAATGCCTAATTTTGGATAAATGTCACCCAAGTGAACAAAAAAACACTCAATGGGCATTGTGTTAAAAAATAATTACCCCCTAGTTAAATTAACACATTTGACATGATTATTAGGGTGAGCTGGTTGAACACAGCCAGGATTGATTACAGCCAGCCCTTCTCAATATAAATATCACTTATTTTGACTCTAACTATCATAGTGGAGTTACCAGAATAAAGGTTCGGCAAGCACATAAAACCAAAACTTAGACTCAGACTCTACCAAACACAATGAGAGAGATAATCTGGAAACAGAAAACATTTAGAGCAGTAGGAATCTTCTAGCCAAAATTACTCCAAGGGTCTAGAACAGGGATCTCCAACCTTTTTTCCCCTGAGAGCTACTTTTACAAAATAAAAACGTTTTCTCATGTTTTCGAACGTTTATTCTCATAGCTTATTTCAACCCAAACAAACTGAATAAGCTTGTTTTGCCTGAACATTTACAAAATGTTAGTGTCCACAACTCATATTTTGTATTAAAACATCACAAAAACATTTAGTTCACCTGCAAGTTCATTTTGTATGTCTGTATGGATTTTCTAGTGTATCTCACACTATTGAATTAAAACATGAATGCTGTCAAAACAAAACAATGCAATATACAAATACACAGTTATTGCTTATTCATTTGTCATTTTGTTCCATGGCACTGTAGTTGCATGTGTGATGTGTTTTTTAGTTAGTCAGATGACTGGCACTGCATGGAGTCAACAAGAGAGGTGTAAGGTGGAGTGGAGCCACTTAGGTTCACTCTTATGGAGTCATTTAAATTTCAGTCTTGTTCTGAACTTTGATTTCATGAAATGCATGTCAGAAAAGGCAGACTCACAGAGCTATGTAGACCCAAACAAAGCAGACATTTTCAGAGCTGCTTGGTGAATTTTCTTATAGTTATCTGGCTCTACTAAACTCCAGAAATGCTGAGAATGCTGTTGATTTTAACTGCACATTATTTTGAAGGTTTACTAATATATAATATATAAAATCCAATGTCTGTCTGTCTGTATGTCTGTCCACTTTTCATGAGAGAACTACTTAGCGAATTTAGATCGGGTTTTTTCTACATTCTGGTTGATTTTGCGACTTTTTCTCTCATTTCGTTATGTATCATAGTTTGCTTGCGGTACCGATTTATTTGCGTGAATCCGAGAAAAAGGCAGCGGGCCGAGGGGAGGGGCCTTCCTCACTCACTCACCAGCTTCGGGGCGTGTTCCTTAACTCCGCTTAGCTAGCGAACGAGAGAACAATTGAATTCAACTTTGTTTGATATTTAAAAAAAAGTGTTACTTAGGTCTTGATGAGTCTGAGTCCGGATATTCTCTTAAGTGTATGCCGCAATAAAAAGATAGATTGCAATTCATATTGTTGATCGTGATTTTGTGTTAAAAGGATCGTGATATGATTTTTTGAAAGATCGCCCACCCCTAATTTGACTAATCAAGTTTTCAAATTTGTGTAGGATTCATTAACCCTTTGGTAAGCTACTTGGAAAGGGGTTGCGAGCTACCAGTTGTTCGCGAGTGGCATGTTGGAGACCCATGGTGTAGAATAAAGTCATCCAGAAAGTCACAAAACATCACAAATGAACTGCAAGCTTTCACTATTTCACAATTGCAAACACGGTGCAGAAATAGGTTTCATGGGAAAGAGGCAAGGATAAAACTACTGCTAATCAAGAAAAACATACATGCGTGTCTCTAATTTTGACATGCTTTATTAATCCCTGAGAGAAAATGATCTTTTTGCATGACCTTTGAAGGTCAGAGCACAGGGTCAGCCATTGTATAGCATCCCTGGAACAATTTTCAGGTTAAGGGCCTTGCTCAAGGATCCAACAAAAGTAGGATCCCTTCTGATAGTAATGGGATTTGAACTGGCAACCTTCCAGATACCAGCGCAGACCCTTAACCACAGAGCCACCACTCCACTGTACTTGTCCTGAATGAAAATGGCCCAGTACAACAGCACAGAAGGGAAATCCATTTGGAGTCCTCAAAGTGCACAAATCGTCATCCTCCTTTGCTCATCAACATGATTCATTGGTATTTGAATATTTAGGTTACAACCAAAAAAGCACTAACGTACAGTTCTTACACCTGGAAAACTAATAAACAAGAGGCATTCAGCCGGCCACTAATCTGTTGCATTTTCGGTCAGAAACAGCACAGATGGTCAGAGTAAAATGATTAAAGGGTAGGCATGACGCAGCAACCTTTGTGGAGTCAACAAGTAGGATTTATCTTCTTTGCCCACATGCATCCTCATAGCAAATATGAAAATAATGGATTTACACAATTTTCCAATAATAATAATAATATTTAATGTATTTGTGTGGCATATTTCATACACTGATAGGTAGCTCAAAATACCTTACAATAATTACAATACCAATATTACATGGAAAAAACAAATATGCTCCTGAAATTATATATGAAAATAATATGAAAAAGAACAACAGCAAAGATCCATTGGATAATGAATGATACAGTGTAAACTTATTTAAAAAAATTACCTATTTATCTTGATGTTAAAGTGTCACTGATTTATTATTTTATAATATCTATGGCTTGACAGCATTGGACATCAAAGCAACTTTAAAGAAAATACAATGCAATAAAAAATCTCTAGAGACCTGCAGAATTTAATAGTTCAATAATACAAAAGTCAGTTGGCCGAGACGGGGGGTTTCTAGAATTTTTTATCTCAAGACCCAAATAAGTTGCTACCATTCTGGGATCCAAGAAGGCAACCATCACCATAATGACAGAAGATTGCTTAAGATGTAGGCAAATAAGAATGGCCATAAACAAGGAACAATAAATATTTTTGTTACAATTCAACTATATTTCTCACAATAGTATTACTAAAAGAGAAAAGTGGAAATTAAACACATTTTTAATAAAACAAAACAGGGAATAGATTCCTGTGGTATATCACTGCCAGTTTGAATGTGTAGTGAAAAATGGAGTCCCATTGGTCAAAAGAGAGGAAGTGATGATCCATTATAACTGCTCTGAATTGATTCTCATTTTATTGTCAGTGGAAGTCTAGTGCTGAAGGCATTGAAACATGAAAGCCTAGACACTCTGAACTTGTTTGTGTTGCTAAAGCAGAGAAAAAGTTTCAGAAAAGACATGTGGTTTATGGTCTGTTTCCTCATCCTTACCTGTGGTCACTACCTATGGGCAGTGACCGATGGGAAAAGTTCATGGGTGGAGGTTATTTCTCATGCTTCCCCATTCATAGATCTAGAGTTTTGTGTTCATATCTGTGCTAGACGTTTGTCTATGAGGAGTCTCAGGTGTGCTTGGGATTTCCCTCTGACTACTCCAGGTTTCCTCTCACATCCCCAAAAATGCGGATGATAAGGAAATTGTGAGTGTAAGTATGGCCACATGAGTGGGCCCTGTGATGGGCTGTTCAGGGCTGGCTGCTGCCAGATCCTCAAATGTATTAAGCCATTTTGTAAATATTATTGTTGTAAATGCATAGTGACAGCTTAAAATATGCCCAAGATGGTTGTAATTATTAATGACCCTGTTAACTTTTATTATATATGCTTTAGGTCAACATATACTGATGTGGCACAGCCATATTCCTGGAAAAGAAGGGCCCATCACTTTCTAGTGTAAATGTGAACTGACTCTTCACCTGTTTTGTTCATTCTTTTGGCCCAGGATGCATCATCACAGGAAGGGGTGGCTAGAGGCTGTCTGGGTCCCTGTAATCATTCTGGACTTCTACTTTCCATCTTCTTCCACAGAGTTCTTCCGTCTTCTATTAACGGGATCTAACAGGAGCAGCCCTAAATATACACTGTACAATATATTCCATGGATATATTGTATATATGTATGTATTTACACATACTTTATATCCAGTTATGTATGGCATCTTAGAGTTGGCACAAATGCAGTGCTACAAGCTTTATTTATATTCTTGAAACAGCGTTTGTGTATCAGGTTAGTCAAAGCTATATTGCGATTTCAATTTAGAGAGGAGCTCCCCAGGGATCAATATCGTCTTTTTGACTTAAACAGTATGAACGATTTACCAAAGTGCACATACTGTGCTACTAATCTGTTTTTAAATTCTGATGGCACTGCCTCTATTTTAGAGCTTTAATACAAGATAAATATGCCAATGTAACAAGTGGCATAATACAAGAAGAGTTTATGAAGTGAATGCCTGATGCACTTAAGGAATTAAAGTTGTTATTCAATGTTAGGAAAACCCAGAGGATGTTACTTACACAAAGAAGAGAGCTGAGACAAGTAAATTGCATATCATGAGACTATTTCTTGCAAATGTATGCAACCTTGAAATCTTAACATCTTTAAGAAGAATAAAAAGTCTTGGCAATGCCATTGCAATGAGGTACAAAACTGAAAAAAAATGATTGATATTTTTCCTTAATATCACATATATTTTACTTTATTAGTGACTGTGGACTGTGGAGTACGATGTTTGCAGATGACATTGTGATCTATAATGAGAGTAGAGAGCAGGTTGAGGAGACCATGGAGAGGTGGAGATATGCTCTAGAGATGAGAGGAATGAAGGTCAGTAGGAACAAGACAGAATACATGTGTGTAAATGAGAAGGAGGTCAGTGGAATGGTGAGGATGCAGGGAGTAGAGTTGGCGAAGGTGGATGAGTTTAAATACTTGGGATTAGTACAGAGTAATGGGGATTGTGGAAGAGAGGTGAAAAAGAGAGTGCAGGCAGGGTGGAACAGGTGGAGAAGAGTGTCAGGAGTGATTTGTGACAGACGGGTATTAGCAAGAGTGAAAGGGAAGATCTACAGGACGGCAGTGAGACCAGCTATGTTATATGGGTTGGAGACGGTGGCACTGACCAGAAAGCAGGAGACAGAGCTGGAGGTGACAGAGTTAAAGATGCTAAGATTTGCATTGGGTGTGACGAGGATGGATAGGACTAGAAATGAGTGCATTAGAGGGTCAGCTCAGGTTGGACGGTTTGGAGACAAAGTCAGAGAGGCGAGATTGCATTGGTTTGGACATGTGCAGAGGAGAGATGCTGGGTATATTGGGAGAAGGATGCTAAATATAGAGCTGCCAGGCTAGAAGAAAATAGGAAGGCCTAAGAGAAGGTTTATGGATGTGGTGAGAGAGGACATGCAGATGATGGGTGTAACAGAACAAGATGTAGAGGACAGGAAGATATGGAAACAGATGATCAGCTGTGGTGACCCTAAGTGGGGCAGCTGAAGGACAAAGAAGAAGTGACAAACCAAATTGACAAGGTCTTCTTCCATATGAAAATATTGATAATGGGCTCTATATTGTGCAGAGAGTGCTCACAAACTAATGTACACACAGGTGGCTCTTCTCCTGGTGTTCTGCTTTAGAGGCGACTCTAGTGTTTACTGAGTAGGCCTTTCCTGACAACAGCAAGTACTTCCGGTAATCAGCAGCAGAGAGATGCCTGTTCTAAAAGTCTTACCAGGCCTGGTTCTTGCAGGTTTTGAAGTTGTCTCTCATACCCAGTAAATGCGTATTGGTACAGTATTTGCAAGTTGTTGTAGCTTTGTGTCTCGTCATGCCCACCAAATCTTTTTCGTGCGTGTTTCCACCAAAGTAAACATTTTCATTTCAACTGCTGTCAGCAGTACATGGCTCACATCAGTCCAAAGATGACAAGAGTCTAGAGAACAATTGTTAAACTCTTCACCTGGCTGGCTTCAGTGGCTTTTGGTTTCTATTGTGTATGTCTCAAAGCTGATTTAGCTTTCTAATGGAAATCCTGGTACATAGAATGTTTGTAATTAATGGTTTTATGAGCAGCATTCAGGTTATCTTCACAAGTTTTCTTTTAGTACACAAATTTGTATTCCATCCCAACAGTGTGCTCCCTAAGAGAGCTGTTCTGTTATTTTGGTTTTGTTTCTTAGAGCACAGCCAATGTCATACATACAGATCCTGGTGCACAGGGTATTATATTCTGATTATTTTCAACACACATGATCTGCCTCTTCCCTTCTTCAATTGGCTGACTTTATACTGCTATTTTCATTCAATTAAAGAAGCCATCTATGATAAAAGATCCACAAAATACATAATAAAGAACCTTGTGCTATATCAGAGCACTAAGTATAAATTAAACAGAAATAAAAAGCCAAAAAGTATATGATGCACTTAGAGAGAAGCCTAATTAAGTAAGCATTTTTAGTAACCAGCATGATAGCACCTCTATTGAAGAATGTCCGCAGAGTGATACTGCAGACCTCTAGAAATCAAATTGATACCCTTGTTTTGTACCTATTGTCAGAAGTTCAGAGACAGAAAAATTAATGAAAAAGTTTTTTTCATGCCTTCCAGGAGTTGTTTGAAAACCTACTAGGTGTGTTTCTCTGCCAATATGAATAATGTGCACCTTCATTTTAGCCTCTTACTGTAAGGTTTCCCTTATTCATTTTTCCACGAGGTGTTATACTTCGAGACCCTACAGAGCTAATGAATATTAATTTTAATGATTCAGTTTTCCATGATCCTGAATAAATTAATTTAAAAAAAATGAATGAATGACAGATGGCAGGGAACTACAAAACCACAGTCACCGTGTTAAATACTGCTTTAGGGTCATCAAACATGCTATGCAAAATGACTGCATGGCTGAAAAATGTAAAATTTATTTGAATGTTCCTGTTGCTAGAGTACCAGATACTCTAAGCAGTATGTTTTGCAGAGTAACCTGTGTCACAGGAGGCTAGGGGTGGTACCCAGCCGGGACACCCAGGAGGACCGGAAATGGGTTTACGCCTCCCCCAGACCACGTGGGGGTGACCGCCCTGGTGGCTTTGGGGACAACGGGAACAGAGCTTTGAAGCTCAACCCTATAGGGGCCCGTGGTCACCGCCAGGAGGCGCCTCAATGCCTGAGGAGCCCTGGCCCTCAGCACTTCCGCCACACCCGGAAGTGCTGGGGGGAAGAAGACCAGGGACACCTGGAGTGCTTCCGGGTGCGCAGCCGGTACTTCCGCCACACTGGGGAGTGCCAGTGGAAGCTAATCGGGAGGCACCTGGAGCACATCTGGGTGTGTATAAAAGGGGTCGCCTCCCTCCGTTCGATGGCTAGAGTCGGGTGGAAGAAGAACGGAGCTCGGAGGAGTGGAGACAGTGAAGAAAGGCATTGTAGTGAAGAGGCCCGGACTTTGGGGTGATTGGTGCTACGGCACTGGGTTTGTGCGTGTTACATAATTGTACATAATTGTAAATAAACGTGTTGTGGTGCTTACATCATGTCTACCTGTCTGTGTCCGGGCTGTATTCCACACCTGGTATAAGAAAGTATAACTTCACGCAAAGTCCATCCATCTCACCATAGTCAGATGTCCACCAAATGGCTAGAAACTGATCCTTACTGTACATATTCTTGTTAATTTTTTAATTTTTTGTGATTTTTAATATGTTGCATGAACTGCCCCCAGTGCTGTTTTAATCATCAAGATATCAAAAATGTAAGAGTTTCCCAAAGAAAATAGAACAATTATATGCTAACTGAAAGACGTTTTAAAATAAACTGTTCAATTGAGTTCAGTTCAGTTCACTCCTCTGTCACCCCTCTCATCCTTGTAAAGGCTACAGTGGCAACATTCTAAACTGAACTGACTGGGCCACACTATCCTTAACAACTTTTTTCTGGCTACTTCTGGGGAAAACTCCCAGTCATTCCCAGGTCAGTAGAAAAATGAATCCAATCCAGGATGTCCTAGATGTGAACCCCTGTTAGGAATGGGCTGGTGCTCCACCCCTTAGACCTTCCTTGCTCCTACCTTATGGGCCTGTTGCATGACAACAGTTGGTATGCAGCAGTCACGTGATTCGGTGGCAGCCTTTGTGGCACCCATCATCCAGTGCTCCCTTCTTATTGGGTTATTTTTGACCATTGTCTGTCTTTGGATTTTACATTTTAATTTGTGGTTTTTCCTTGGGTCTTTTTGCCTTTTGTCTCCAACTTGTGTTCTGGTTTCTGTGTTTGAATTATGAACTTGTTAAAAAAATTATTTTACATTTTTTAATGTGTATTTCTTTGTAAGCTCAAGTTAATTGGCATTGTTCATACGGTGTGTGTAGTCAGTGAAAGTAAGTACCTTGTGCAGCATTCCGCTGATGCATTCGTACCTGTGGAAGATCAGAGGCTAGTGGGCTGCACTGTGCACTGCACTGTGCACTTTCTGACTCCTACAGTATATGCATGCCAAATCAATCGATATGTAACACTCTGGATCTTTCACCAGTGAGTTCTAGCTACAGTACATGTCCAAACGTACTTAAATGACTGTCTTGATCTGGAGATGCAGTGGTTCTACTTCTAGGTCCTGCCATATTCCTGAACTCCTCACCCAAAAAGAGAAATGAAACACAGCAACCGATTTGACTTAACAGTTTCATTCTTTCAGTCACTACCCAGAGCTTGTGACCATGGGTGAAGTTAGGTATCTGGACTGACTGATAACTCAAAAGCTTTTCTTAATGATTAATCCCACCACACTCAGAAATAATACCTGCAACAATTCCTGTGCTGCAGCGTTTCCTTTTCCGTATCTCCTGATTATCTTTGTTTTCACTTGTGAACACGACTGAGGTGCACAAACATCTCCACTTACATAGTTGATCCCCGTTAACTGTAGTGAAGCTTTTAGTTATTTTTAGCAGAGAACCATGACCTCACATCACATTTAACTTCAAAACTTTCCAGTGCACCATCTCATGGACCCCAATCTTAACCAAATAATATACCCAAACATTTATTTATTTATCTACTATATAATAAAACTCTAGGATCTATGTGTGTCCAGTCTCTCTGAGCAATCTGATTGGTCATTTTGCCTTTGGTGACATGATGGAGAAAGGAAATGCGAGAGTGAGACACACAAGGAGGAATCTTCTTATATAATTCGCTACTGTGGCTGTCTGTTTGTCTGTCCAGGATTTTAAATCACCTGTAGCTCGCAAACTGTTTGACCTATTGACCTGAAATTTGGTACATGTATACTATGTGACCTCTACTGTACACTGTATCAGAGTGATGATTTTTATTACTCTTTTTATTTTTTATTTTATTTTATTGTAGAATCAACTCTCGGCAGCAGGCAGCAGAGTGGCTGTGCAGTGCATGTGTATGGGTGCCGTTCTCATCCCTACCACCTTCGCCATCACTTCCCTACCTCTTCATATCTTAAGTCATTCTTGAGGCAGATTGAACACTTAAGTGCCAGCTTAAGTGAAAAATTAAGAGAAATGTACTAATTAATTGTAACACAAAAACTGACTTAATCAGTTTTAACACGAAAAGATTCAGATGGAAGAAGAAAAGAAGCGGGTTGCTAGAGTGGAAAAAACAAGAGCTGCTCACGAAGCATCAAGGACATTAACCTCTGAGCAATGAATGCTAAACATACAGAGAAACAGTATGAAAAATATAAGTCAAGTGTATTCACTGCACGTTATCGTGCAATCCGCTGTTACTGGTAAAGGCATATTAGGCAAGCTGAGAGAGAATTGTCTTCAAAGACAGACTGTATAAAACCGGACAGAAGGCGAGAAAGGTGCTTCAGACATAAACAGGGTTTACAGGAAAGACGTAGCACTGGTGAAGAGACATTCAGACACACAAATGCAGAGGAAAGATGCCGATGGTACATGTAAGGCAAGAAATAGAAAATATTTTTAACTTATTCTATTGCCTGTCTTCAACAGGTACCGTGGCTAGTTTATTCATAAAACTGGCAATGAATTGAGTAAGTTCATGGAGGTAGACAAGCTTCAAATTTGCAGTAGCATTTGCCCTGGACCAGAATATTTAGTATAAACTACACCACAAATGGCCATCAATCAGTCTGGAAGTGTCAAATATTGGAGGAGCCCAACAACCATGGAAAAGCAGCAAATTCAAAGGGCAGTCCTTACACATGGTTAATTACAATTAGTAAACCAGTCAGTGTATTAATATAGCAGTAAATAAAGGAACGCAATATAAACTGGCTTCTCCAAACAAAGTGAAGAAGGTCTAGAGAGTCCCAGTCAAAAGTATCAAGAAGCTATCTAAATATATTTACTAGTGCATCTTAATGTATTTTAATCATGGCGCCAGAGAGCAGTGCCATGTTGAGTGTTGATTAGCACATGCAAGTAAGAATCTCATTGTACTCTAAGCACATGGCAATAATTACTTTATAATACTATTGTTTTACACATATGGAAATGGTCATTTGTCACCTTAAAACCTCACAAATTATTTTGATATTATTTTTGCACTGTGTATAATTCTATACTGTATGTGTTCTTTCCAGACAGGCAGCAGCCAGTTGACAACCATAATGTCTGATTTTCTAAATGCATGCTGTACAGTCTCTGAAGTCCTTATAGATATAGAACATATTACAGAATGTGATGTTTTGCTAATGTACAACACTTGCAACCATACCACAAAGACACCAAATAAAGTATTGAATGATTCAGGGCATGTCTGTCTCACAATAAAATTATTGCACAGCCTTTCATACTCTTGAAAGAACTAAATCTTTCACACTGTTTTCCCTAGAAGCTACAGAGTCTGCGGCCCCACTGAAACCTTTTGTCATTGCTAAGTATTAACTACAGCTAACTGAATCAAATGATGCACCAGCACCAGCGCTGACTCCTGGGAAAGCTCCCCGGTGAAAACCATGAGTGTCTAATTAGAACAAGCCCATTTCATGCCTCTGCAAATGACATACAGCTTCATTCCTGAACATCCTGATACTATGTTCTTTATTCATTATCATTTTGCATTCAGAATATTTGCAAAAATTACATTATTAATTATTTTTATTCAAATTAATTATTTCTGTACTTGAAGCACTGGTTGAATCGTTTTCTTAAAATCGCATGATGATTCAGTGGTAAGGATTGGACTGGCAACATATTGTTCAGCCTCTCCAACTTTTATCATTTTATAATGAAGTCTGTACAGTAGTTAGCACAGTCTCCTAACAGCTCCAGTTGCTGGAGATCAAATCCTGGATTACTCAGGATCTACATACTATGATTTTGCCGAGGAAGAGGAAAGCAAACTACATAAATGGAGGTGACTGGGAGAAAAAAAATAAAAAAAGATCTGAATTAACATCAATACCATGAAAATATCTTTTACCAAACCTAAATCTAAACTAGCAGTCAAAGTCAACACCAGAATAAAGGGTTTGAACTACAAAATAACAACACAAAAAGCAACATGCAGCGATTTCTTTTAAATTATCTGCAAACTTGGATGTCCATGACATGCACAGTTTTGACCTTTTATTTATTTGCAGCAAAATGTCAGCTGCATGCCCTCTAAACAGCAATGAAATAACAATTGATGCTTAAAATGACGATACCCAGAAAAATAAAGATGGCATCAGAGAAAGACATGAGAAATATATAACCACTGAAAAATTTCTAATCAAAACGTAATGGCAGAATTGGGTTCAACAATCCCAAAAACCAACATTTAGATATACAATGTCATAAATGTATGTGTAATTGATGAATAATACTTTTAAAACATTCACAAATCATAACACTATGTTGAATTTGCTCATTCTAGTTTGGTCCACAGTGGGTTTTCTCTGGGTACTCATATCTCAAAGTTTAATAGACAACTCTAATCAGGTTCTGTGTGTCTGTGTATACTCTGTAATAGACTCATATGCCTTCTGGGGATTTTTCTTGTCTTATACACAACATTACTAAGATAAAAGGCATCTTCCTTCAACACCGCAATGGAAAACAAAGGTTTTGAAAATGAAGAAATTGATGTTAATGATGTTAATGAATAACACAGTTCCATTTTTTTTCCTGGTTAGGTTAGGTTAGGTTAAAGTTAACCTAACCTAGAGCTGCACATTGCAGTGACTTTCTAGGTAAATAGTGTGAAATGTCCAGGTACATACACATTACATTACAGGATGCCTTTACATATACAAATCTATTCTAATATAAGCTATTTAGAAATTTTCAAATGAAATATATTCATTTTAATTAAATTTCATTATTTATTGTTTGTCTTTTTGTAAAATAATTACAACAGTATTTATGTCTTAAAAGTGATTTTGCCTCACAGAATTTTAGGAACAATTCTTTAACTTCTCGTTCCTTAATCTTAAGTTATTCCATCTACAGGGTTTCAGTTTTTAATATTTTAGAGCCACTAATAGATATTTTAGTGCCCTGTACTATATTGTTTTAGTGATCGTCCTTCTTTTCTCTTCACTCATTATTTAGATTTTTATATTTTATATTCAGGTTATCTTGTCTTTTTCTTTCAGTGTAGAAATGAAAAGGAACATTCTTTCAGTGCTGTTTTTAACTGGATAAATTTGAGTGTTCCTTTATGCTAATTATGCATTCATTATCATGAAAACTAGCAAAAAAAAATCTAAAAATAGACAAACCATCTAAGCTCATTTTGCCCTCCTGAGAAGGTTAAACAGGTGGCAGTTTATGGAGCAGTTTTGCTTTCTTGGATTCATCAGTAAAAGTTGACTTATTTATTGAAGCATTTATTTATGTATATGCTGTATGTATTAATGTATGTATCTTTTACTAAATTTAATATATTTAAATTATTTTATTTTCACAGGGTAATGAAATGAAACACGTTGGAATATGTTGTTCAAGAGGAGTTCATGTTCCTGTAACGCCCTTTACAGCTGATATTTGAGGGCAGCAGGACCCTGAAAACAGGTACGCAGATTCTAGAGTCACTATGCAGCATGTATAAGTGGTGTTGATGACGATGATTACCAAAGATCTGGGAATGAATTGGAAAAGGCTCTTCTTGACTAAAATAAGGGAGATGTTGATCCAGAATCATAACTTAGAAGAAGCTTGCACACCAACCAAGTGTGTTATTCCTTTGGTTTTATGCAGTAGGTTAGTTGAGTCCCGGGATGTATCAGAACTGTGACTGTAATGATGCTTCATTTCATTTCAACAGACTCATTAATGGAAATTTAAATACTCAGACATGTCCATGACAGGCTGGTGATGAAGGTTTTGATGCTCAGTTGTGACACTATATTGCCCAGTACCCGTACTAATGGCTCTAACCAAGAATCTTACAAAGAGGTTTAGTTGGCTAAATGTCCCAAATACTTACACTCGTAAAGTGTTCTAAGAAATCTATCAGCTTTTCTCTCATTCCATTGATGTTGTGGTCACTGTGTTACTAGTACTTTAATTGTTCCCTGTTCTCCATTTCTCTGTAGCTGATTCTTTACTGTAAGTTCACTGTGATTTACGCTGTATACAGTTGGTGACCTTCTGGCTGATGATAGTTGTATATTTCCTTATGTATATCCTTCAAACACCAGCTACTTGCATTTCAGTGATTGTTTTCCATTTGTTATTCTCCAGTTGTGTAGTTTATCTTTTTTTGCACCTTCATGGTGAGCTCTGCAAAGCAGAAAATGTTTCAAGGCACTTCAGGTAATTTCATATAAAACCCAAGGGACAATTGTATTTGGTCATTTTTGCTTTATTCATTTGGGTTTAACACATACAGCCTGAAGACATGTTGTCATCTGTAAATTTTGCTGGTGCATGACCTGTGGTGGGCTGTTGTACCATCTAGTATGGGAACCTGCTGTGCATGTGTTAGGCTTCTGCCCTATGTAACCCTTAACAAAAGTAACAGAATAACAGAAAGGGCAGATACAAATAAGAGAAGACACACATACGTTGGTTTTTCTTTGAGGAGTGTAAATGTGTTGCCGTGGTGTGGCTCGGGGTGTCAAGGCAAAATGGAAAACTTTAGATTCAGCCCAGGCTTCTTCAGAATGGAGTTGTGGTTGGCTGCACAATTAAATTCCTTGGCTGCAAATGTGTTTTGCAAAAGTGGAAAAAAAGAGCCGTGAGTTAGTGTTGCCGCCACTGAATAGTCACTGTGGAGCCAATGCCTCTCCTGTGCTGGCGATCATTGTATAACACGCCTTTCATTTGGGTACTACAGTTAATTGGTTTTGGGAATCATATTTTACTGTAGACTTTGGCAGCCAGCAGTAAATCAGTGTAGCTTACATACTTACAGTATACAAAATGATCAGGTTTCCCCAGCTGCTTAAAGCCTCAGTTATTCTAAAGTCTCTACTGTGTAACAAACTGCACATGCAATGCCTCCTGAAAGTCTTCACATTCAGTTCAATTCAATTCAAATTATTCTTAATAGGTGCACCTTTTTCTTATATGAGCTCCACATGCTATACAATAATTAAAAGTAAATAAGCAATGCAACATAAAAACAGTGCATAATGGTGAGACATAAGCATAGAAAACATCATACAAAAATATACTTATATGTTAAAAATAATCCAATTCAGTGTATCAGGGTGCCAGTGCGTATCCTGACAGCACCGGGTAAAAGGTAGGAAACAACCCCGGTCATAGCAAGTGTCTATCCCAGAACTCTCTCGCACAGACACTCACACAAGGCCAGTTTGAAATTTTCAGTTGGCCTCACCTGTATGTCTTTTGGGAATGTTGGAGAAAAACTGAATACTCCAGTACTGAGAGGACATGCAAACTCTACACGGACAATATGAGGTCACAGAATTCAATCCCAAGACTCAGGATACATGAGGTCCCAGCATTACCTACTACACCACCACAGCACCCTGGTGTTTGTTTTATGTCCAGATTCTCAAATTTCAGTTATCCCTTGGTAACCATCTTCTGAAAAGGATTATTCTGTATGCAAAGGACAACGATCTCTTATGGAGGAAGATGTCTGAAAAACAAGTGATGATGTATCCACTCCAAGACTGACCATGGGCATTGTGAAGAGAAAGAAATTGAAAGCGACATAGTAATGGCAAAATAATTTAATATTAATATTAATATAAGAGAGCAATGTGAAATTACCTTAGCCAGTATTAAAATATGGATTCTCCAGCCTTGACTGAAATTCTAAAACTAATGAAATTCTCTTCTACTGGTAGGTAAGTCATTACAGAGGTTGCTGCCCTATAGCTGAAGGCACTGCTAATCTTTGTATATTTTTTCACTTTCTCTTTCCTAAATTATCCAATAGAAAGTTCATGAAAATAGGATTTTATTTCACCGATCCATACGCCTAGTTAACACTTAAAAATCAAAAAACAGAGTGAAGTCCTTGTGTTAAATGGAAGTCATATAATTGCCTTTTTTCTGCAGTACCTTTTCATTACTTTATATAGTGCTTTTTAAATAAAATGCCATCTTCTTTTCATATATTTTAATATCTGTCCTCCGTGGCTCCGCCCACATAGTAGTGAAACAGGACAAACTTTATCAATAAACAAAAATCAATAAACAAACAGGTATCGCTAACTAAGAGGAGGCAAGGTACACTCCAAAACATTCCCGGCTCCCAACTCCTGACGTCACTCTTCCCACTCAACCTCGGCCCGCAGCCTCTGCCTCAGATTAGCAAGAGTATATCACTCCTGTCAGCGAACTATGATTATTAGCATGATGAGAGAAGTCGCAAAACCATCCGGAATGTTCAAGCAAATTATAGAAAAAAACCCAATCTAAATTTGTTAAGTAGTTCTCTCGTTCACTCGCTAAACGGAGGTAAGGTACACGCCCCGAGGCTGGCATGTGAGTGAGGAGGGCCCAACCACCCTCCCCTCAGTCTGCTGCGTCTCTGCAAATAAATCGGTACCGCAAGCGAACTATGATATTTAGCATGACGAGAGAAGTCGCCAAATAAACTGGAAGTTCAAGCAAATTATAGAAAAATAACCCGATCTAAATCGGTTAAGCAGTTCTCTCGTGAAAAGCAGGCAGACATACAGACAAACAGATGTTGGATTTTATACATATAGAGATTACAGACATGTGAATTAGAAGATTGCGTATCTCTGCCGGTGTGGAGTCAGCACATTCTTCCTTTATCCACATGGCCTTACTGCTATCCCAAAGATGTGCCAGTCAGGTAGATTAACAATTTTAAATTAGCTCAATGCAAGTGAGTACTTGAGTGGGCACTGTGTCAGACTCCCTACTGACTTGCTGCTATCCTCCCAGTGAGCCCTGTAAGTGAGTTCATAAAATGGGCGAATGTGCCTCCAATCATACTGCATATAGTGCATTTATTTTAAGGAACCACCACCAAGTGCTTTTCATGAACACTGTAGCCCCATTCATTGTAGAAAGTGGGTAGTGAAGCTCAGAGAGATAGGCTGTGTCCACATTACTAAGTTTTTATTTCAAAATGGTGTTTTTAAACAAAAACAATTTCGCTGTCCACACTACCGTTTTCATATTGTTTATGAAAGTATCACCATCCACAGTGAAACAAACAAAAATGCATATGATGTAGGTGTTCACCTATATGTGGTATGTGTGCATAAGCTGAAAAATCCTTGAAGGGATGGTGATGCTGACAGCTATTGAATTTATTGCAAAACTGTAGCAATTTTATTTATTTGCTTTTTGCACATGTATGCAGCATTGGAACTGTACAAAACACAATTTAGATGCATACAGATAAGGAACAAAACAAGGACCATTGAAAGCAACTCTTTTGTGCCCGCTGTGTTGCAATATGGTTTTCTTGCGTGAAGTGTGAACAATCGGGGAATGAGATCCAGTCATGAAAGGGCTATGTAATAAGTATGAGTCCGATTAGAGTCCACGCTTTCAAAAGTCTGCATTTTCACCCATTCACATTGCAAGGTCAATTCGGCATTTTCACAAATATACAGATCTCGAGAGTGTTTTCAAAAGCCTTCATTTTCGGAGATTAAAAATGCCAGTGTATTATGGATGAAAGGTCAAAAATGCAAAATACAAAAACTTAGTGGTGTGGACATAATCATAGCCTGTGCTGTGTAATCTGATACATTTCTTGTTGTAACAGAAATCAAGAGGCATACTTGTTTGGCTGAGGAAAAGAGAAAAATACTTTAGTGAAGCTGGATAAGTTCTTTCTTCTGAATTGCAGGCCCTGGGTTCATAGCAAGCCTGTCTGTTTAAGGGTGTGAAATGAAAAAGGACAACACTATGAGTAATTCTTTTATGAGTAATCACTCTATATATTGTCTTTCATAGTCCATCATCCATCTTCCAAACCTGCTTATCCAGAGCAGGATTGTAGGACAGCAGGAGCCGATACCAGCAAGCATACGATGCAAGGCAGGAACAATCAGAGAGCAAGCCCATCACAGTGTGAACACACATACACATCTGCTATGTAAATGCTTAATATAACCATTTGAAAACAATATATACAGCGACTTGAATATGCACATTTCTCCCAAGTGGTCTGTGCCACTTTATATAGCGGTTTTTAGTACTGTAGTTATTAAACCACACCATAAAGTATACACAATCATACCTTTTAAAGTATGTTTAAAAACGATTCCTTAGTTTGATTTCAATCCCATAGTCCACCACTAACCCAATAACTGAACCCACTGTATCCACTTACAGCATCGGGTGAGAGGCAGAAAGCAGCTCTCTACTGGGTGCAGAACCAACAACTGCCTCCTCTATTTAAGTTTTTGTTTCAGGGATTAGTTTTGCATTTCATTTTTTATCGTCAATTTTAGCATTTTCTTTATGCAGAATTAAATGCTCATTCAGTGTCTAGAAAGGGCTGACAAAATATTGCTTTCTGCCAGGAGAAGCCAAGGGGGTACTGAAGGTGGGGGTGGTGGTCAACTGGAGCACATAATGAACTGCTTTTTGTATAAACGTCAGTGCACTGGGGTCACTAAAATGATGATTACTATTTGTGTGTCTCTGTGGTGGCGGTGGGAGGGGGTCTAGTCATTTCACCGAGTCACTGCTTTATGCTCACTGTTTTTGCGCCCAGTGCCAGTCCCCTTAAAGCTCCAGGGGTGATTAGTTTTAATTGAGGGCAGCTGTAGGACTGGGACTGAATTGGAGCAGGGCCCATGGCGGTGGGAGCAGCAGCAGCGGCGTAGTAACCTGAGCCAAGAAGCCAGAAGGCTAAAAGGCACAAAGCGGCTCCTAGTAGTGGTCTAGTTTTGTAGGCAATTAAGCTCTTTATCCAGACAGGAAACTGACAGCTACAGTGACCCTCTGCAGGGTATCGTTTTTGTATTTTTCTCCCAGTTTTCTCCCAGTTTACCAAATAATAAAATATTTCTCTGTCTAATTTAAGCCACTCCAAACTGGTAGCATATCAAAATATGGCTTCTGTTATTTTATTCCACTTTTGTGGCAGCATTATCATTTTGTGGATTAGATTAAACCAGATAAATTTCATCTTCATAAAAACCGTGTAGTTAATTCTCCAGGAGCTAAACTTGAAATCACGTGTCTGCTGCTTCAAATCTAATTGCTCACTTCATGTGTGATACTGCATTAGGTACTTCATCCTCCTGTACTCAAGTAATATCCCTCTAAGGCCCTTTGGAATGGAACCCACAGTGAAATGCACTGCATCAGATAAAGACTACTTTTACACAAAACACATTAACAGCCCCCTGTAGCAGACTGCGCTAGGTCTTTCTTCCTTTCTGCATTGCAGTGTTTCATGTTCCCTCTGTGTTCATGGTGGTAGCCTAAAGGGATTTGAGTGTCCAAAAACATAACATTGGGTCAACTGGTAACTCTCAGAACTTGTCTTACAATTGTACATTACACACTTCCAGCTCCCTGGAACTCTATTTGGAACAGCAAGTTAAAAAATTGATGAACAGATTTTACTTAATAATAAACATGGCTATCAGTATGGAAATGGGAATTGGGGAGGGTAGTGTTAGGGTGCTTATAATGATGTAGTTTTTTTAATAGTGTTATTTTGTTGTCAAATTTTTCAAATCACTGCTTTGTTAGAATGTACACATCTACTGTACCTTTCACTCATGCTAACAATGACTGCACATATGACTGCTCCACAAAACTAAAAAGAGGTCCTACACAGCCACTCAAAACATGACTGCTACCATACTAGTGTGCAGTACACCAGGCACCAAACCAACAATGACAGTAGAAGAAGAAGGTGATCTGCTACCTCATAGGACAGGAAACCACTAACCACAAAAGTTTAAATTTTAAATCAAAACCAAACAACAATATAACTGACAAAATCACTGACAACTACATTATAATTTACAAAATCAGATTTTTAGCTGGAGGTGTTCCACTTCAATTGATATTTCACAGGGTGTATATACAGCTGAGTTAAACTATCTGTCTAGCTGGGACATTAATATACTGTAGAACTAGCACTGTTCCCAGCACCTTAAGATATTCAATTGAAGGAGATCTGATTGGTGAGCTCTTGTCTGTTTCAATTACAATTGCATATGTTTGAGGACTAAATGTAGTCCACCAATATGCCTGTGTAGATTCCCCACTCTGACGTCACACTTCCCCCTCCCCTCGGTCCACAGCCTCTGTCTCGTATTAGCATGAATATATCGCTCCTGCAAGAGAACTATGATTCTTAGCGCAATGAGAGAAGTCGCAAAATCAACCAGAATGTTCAAGCAAACTATATAAAAAAACCCGATCTAAATCCATTAAGTAGTTCTCTCGTTTGCTAAACAGAGGTAAGGTACATGTCCTGAGGCTGTTGCATGAGTGAGGAGGGCCCTGTCCCCCTCTCCTCAGCCCGCAGTGTCTCTCTTGGATTTGCGCAAATAAATCGGTACCGCAAGCGAACTATGATGCTTAGCGTAATCAGAGGAGTCGCAACATTAACCAGAATGTTCAAGCAAATTATAGAAAAAAACCCGATCTAAATCCGTTAAGTAGTTCTCTTGTAAAAAGCAGATACACATACAGACAGACAGACAGACAGATGTTGGTTTTATATGTATAGAGATAAGTAGAGTATTTAGGTGCACAGATTGAAATGTCTACCTATTGTTTTAGATGCCATGACATCTTTCCTGCCATATTTTGTTCCTCAGTCTAGTTGTTGGGTTTGCTTTTTGTGGAAAAATATCACATGTCCAGGGTAAATGGTTCACACCCCAGAAGGAATACATCTTGTGATAGGGGGAGAAAGAACCAACTTCATTGGTGTCAGTGGTGGGATGCCCTTGAATTAAATTAAGGAGAGTAAACTTCAAAAATGAGACATGTAGAGCAGCACTAGTTCTAATAACAGAGTTCTACAGTCAAAGCTTCCTGATTACAGAAATGTTTGTTTACTTCCACAAGATAGATGCTTGTTTTTTCTCTCTGTAAGGAGGAACAGATGGCTCAAGATGAGCACTTGTAAAGCATGTTATGATATATAGTGGAAAATCAGCCCTTGAACACAGACATACAGACAGACAACAGATGTCCAATAACACACACATTTAATATTCCTTTTGGCTTTACAGCACCACACAATGCACAAATCTTCTATAATTGCTCATAGTCCCTTCTTTCCTTTACTCTCACTCTCTCAGTTCCTCTACCATCTCTACTATTCTTCTTGCAAGCTCTGTCCTCTTCCTCCCGACTCCGGCTCCTTTAATGGAGTGAGGCGGCCCCTTTCATAATGCCCCGGATGTGCTCCAGGTGCTCCGTGATGATCTGGTGTGGCGGAAGTGCTGCATGGGCACCCGGAAGCACTCCGGGTGTACTCAGTTCCTGTTCTGGCAGCACTTCCTGGAGTGGCAGAAGTGCTGAAGTCCAAGGCTCTGTAATCCTCCAGGTACCCCCTGGCCACAGGCCCCAACAGGGTTGAGCTTCAAAGCTCTGATCCCGTGGACCCAATGCAGACCAGGGCGGCTAACTTCACATGGCCCGGGGAAGGTATTGTCCCACTTCTGGTCTTTCCACCTTCCAGGCATCCTGGCTGGGCAGGATCCCCAGCTGTCAGATAGATAGATAGATAGATAGATACTTTATTAATCCCAATGGGAAATTCACATTCTCCAGCAGCAGCATACTGATACAATAAATAATATTAAATTAAAGATTGATAATAATGCAGGTGAAAAACAGACAATAACTTTGTATAATGTTAAATGTTAACGTTTACCCCCCCAGGTGGAATTGAAGAGTCGCATAGTTTGGGGGAGGAACGATCTCCTCAATCTGTCAGTGGAGCAGGACAGTGACAGCAGTCTGTCGCTGAAGCTGCTCCTCTGTCTGGAGATGATACTGTTTAGTGGATGCAGTGGATTCTCCATAATTGATAGGAGCCTGCTGAGCGCCCTTCGCTTTGCCATACATGTTAAACTGTCCAGCTCCATGCCAACAATAGAGCCTGCCTTCCTCACCAGTTTGTCCAGGCGTGAGGCGTCTTTCTTCTTAATGCTGCCTCCCCAGCACACCACCGCGTAGAAGAGGGCGCTCGCCACAACTGTCTGATAGAACATCTGCAGCATCTTATTGCAGATGTTGAAGGACGCCAGCCTTCTAAGGAAGTATAGTCAAAATATACGATACGTGTATATTTATACATATATTTATAAATCTTGAACACTTTCTCTGCAATGCTGTTCCCAGTGGAATGTTTTCTAGCATTTTGAGGTCCTTTGCAAATTTGGAACTTCTGTACATTTTACAGAGATTAATTTCACTTTCCTTTTGGAACTTATGTGAAGAAAGTGATTCTGTCTACATTGAACTGTCCAGATAGATAGATAGATAGATAGATAGATAGATAGATAGATAGATAGATAGATAGATAGATAGATAGATAGATAGATAGATAGATAGATAGATAGATAGTACTTTATTTGTATTATGATGATTTAGCTTTTTACAAAAGTTTAAGAAGTACTGAAATAATATATTATATAATAACAACAATTCCCCTACACAAACACACACAAGAATCACAAAAAAGAAGAAAAAAATTCTGATTTTGCTAAAGATAAGAGAGCAGTCACAATGAGGCATTATGAAGGTGTATTACTGAAAGTAAGAAGGTGCCCCAGTTGGTAACATATAGTATAACATAATTAAAGTTCAAGCCTTTTGTAAAGGAGTGCAGTTTTGATTTCCACCAAAACTGATGAATGATACAAATCTCCTGGGCTATTTGAATGATCCATAAGCATGGCAGTCTCATCAAATGTTTTGCAGCTCTGCAGGAAACAGGTAGCGTATTGGCATCCACAAAGGGGAAAGCCTGCAGCAGATGTTGCACAAACCCATCACACGTACACTGCATAGTTGTACGCATCGACTCACAGTGTAATAGATATTCACGCACACACATAAGCTTGTATTTCTTTTACACAGAATGTACAAACTATTTAGTAATTTGGTGGAAAACACCAGTATCAACAGTATTAACAGTCCTGTACCCTATTCTGCAAAAAAAAAAAAAATAACATGAAATGAATGCATATAATCACGGCAAGTCTGCAGGAAAATTATTCTCAGCTTACTGTTTCACTCACAAAGGAGAGAATAATCAGAGGGAGATTGACTGTGATTCAGAGCTGAGAGGAGATGATGCATTTTCAATAAGGCTCTTTGTGACGAGGCTCTGCCTTTGTGCGTCAAACTGTGTTCTTTACGCAGAGATGACTGAGGCTATGGGCATTCTGTTTAGACTTTATTGATTTATTTACCTTGCAATGCTCCACTTAAATTAACCAAAAGAAAAAAACATCTCCAGGTTGGGTTAAATACTGTGATTACAAGAGAAGGCTCACAGGATTCAGACGCCCATTGCTGTCTTCGCCATTTTCTCTCTCACACTCTCCCTCTCTCTGTCTCAATACTTGTTGATGTACAGACCTGTCAGTGAGAACAAAAGATGTGTCAGAAAGTTTAAGCAAATCCGTCAGGGTCCTCAAAGCACACCATCTGTTTTAACTGATAAAAAAACAAAGTTTTGCAGAACGCATTCAACCCCTTTTTGGATGCTCTAAATCTTTGTATTTTTATGACACTTAATGTTGTCAGATCCTTAAACAAAAGTGAATATTAAGTATTCTCAATGAGTATTAAATAAATAAAATGATCCAATATCCAAAGAAATGTTATGTACTGTAATCATATTTTTTCAGTAACGGGTTGCAATGACTTTAACTTTGATAACTGCCACCAAACCTTTCCTGTACCTGTCCCCACACTCCATCACATTCTTCCCTGTTCCACTGTTGCTCCAGCTTTACAACAGCTGCAGGTTTTTCAGTGTCCATTTTTCCTATAGTAGCATTCCATTGAGTTTAAAATACAAAATTTTGGCTGATCTATTCCAAAATGCTACATTTCTTCATTTACACTATTTTCTTGTGGACTGGCTTGCATTTTTGTGATTCTTGCCTTCATTGTATAACCGTATACCCCCATCATTAGTCTTTTCCCTGGTTCAGTAGTAGAAAATTGTTTAGTCCTCATAAAGTCAACAACATCTCCATACTGACAATATCACCACCATTATTAACAGTCGGTATGATTTTCTTATTGAGAAATGTAATTTTTGGTTTTTAATTGAAAAATTGAATTGAACCCATGTAGCTCAAAAGTCCCATTCTTAACTTATTTATCGATCCATAGAACATTTCACTAGAAATCTTGAAGATTATAAACTGAAGGTGCTTTGATGTTATGCTTACTGAGTAATGGTTTCTGTTTTTTTTCTACCACGGACTCTGTTTTTACACAGGGAGGAAACAAAAGCCCTGAGAGTGGTCTGTGGAAACTCCTTGGCTTCTTTGTTATTTCTCTAATGGATTTACTCTTCACTCTTGAAGAGATTTTAGCAAGATGGCTGTTTTTGGGAGGTTTCAGTGTTGTTCCACATCACCTCCATTGGAAGACAACTGCATTACCATGTTGTACCAAGTGCATTACAATGGATTAATTGCCATATACTAACCAAATGGTATCACTGATTCTTTGTGGATCTCTTCAGGATGTAGTGTACCTCTGGAATCCATGTCTTCAGAACGTTACTATAGTAAGAGTCAAAGTTTTAAAGATTTAAATAGTGCATGACGGTTGGCACGGTGGCGCAGTGGGTAGTGCTGCTGCCTCGCAGTTGGGAGATCTGGGGACCTGGGTTCGCTTCCCGGGTCCTCCCTGCGTGGAGTTTGCATGTTCTCCCCGTGTCTGCGTGGGTTTCCTCCGGGCGCTCCGGTTTCCTCCCACAGTCCAAAGACATGCAAGTTAGGTGGATTGGCGATTCTAAATTGGCCCTAGTGTGTGCTTGTGTGTGTCCTGCGGTGGGTTGGCACCCTGCCTGGGATTGGTTCCTGCCTTGTGCCCTGTGTTGGCTGGGATTGGCTCCAGCAGACCCCCGTGACCCTGTGTTTGTATTCAGCGGGTTGGATAATGGATGGATGGATGGATAGTGCATGGCTGACCCAGATCATTTCTATCTGTTTATTATTCACACGGCTGTCCCTAGATATTTCTATAAGTTATTTAAATGAACATGATTAGCTATTAATTTTTCATCTTTTATGTTGGATTGCCTTCTACAACAAATAAATGGAAAAAAACACAAATGTTTTACTCATGTGAATTTCTGACAAACTTCACCAACAAAAATATGAATAAATGCAGAACATTCAAAAAGTGGCAAATATTTTATGAAACTGAAAACACATGTCTTTATGTAGGAAGACCACAGGACTTTTCCAGTTTTTTTCAGTATAATTATATATTTCTGAAAGTCATGGAAACTGATATGGTGTTGTAGTAGCTACCATTGCCTCCTCATAGCTCAAAGAGTTTGAATTATGACCGTGTTGCTTTCTTTTAGAGGTTTGCATGTTCTCCCAGTGTCTGTGGGGTTAGGGTTAGGGTTAGGGTTCAGTTAGGTTAGGGTTAACCAATCTTTAAACACTTGAGTTTTCTTTCCACATCTTAAAGATGTGCAGACTTTTTTGTGACTTTGAGTGAGGGCACACTGGAATGAAATAACACTTTTGTCCAGGGGTGATTCCTGTCTTGTGTCTGATGCTACTAGGGTAAGTTGATCTGTCTGATCCTAAAATTGGCAGAGAATAGAATAGAATAGAAATCTTTATTGTCATTATGCATACACATAATGAAATTTGTTGTTGGTAGGACTCGGCTTCAAGGCAGAATACTTAAAATACACAATACACTATAAATAATAAAATAAACATAATAAGTATAAAAGAGCAGCAATAAAACATCAAGTCCAGACTTTTCCTGAGGTATTACGCCTGCAGAGACCAGTGATCTGTGTGCGTGGGTCTGCAGGGGAGGAATACGAGTGTGTGTGTTTGATTACGAGGGAAAGTGTGTGTGCATGTCTACAGGGGGCAGGTTAGGGGTAGATGTATGTGTATGTATCAGCAGGGGCAGATGGACTGCACAGCTTTGGGGAAAAAGCTGTCTTTCAGTCTGCTGGTATGTGTTTTTATGTTTCTGTACCGCTTTCCCGAAGGCTGTGGTACAAACAGTCCATTTCCCGGATGGGTGAGATCCACAGCTATACATTTGGCCCTCTTCTGCACCCTTCCAGCATATACAGAGTCCAGGTCTAGGAGAGGACTTCCCACGATCCCCTGTGCTGTTTTCACTACCTGTGCCACAGTCCTTCCTGTGCTGTGCTGTGCAGCTGCCGTACCACACTGTCATACTGTGACAGAGAATACTTTCTATAGCGGATTTGTAGAAGTTTGTGAGCAGCCGAGAGGAGAATCCAGCACGTCTCATTTTCCTGAGGAAGAAGAGTCTTTGTTGGGCCTTCTTTACCAGGTGAGATGTGTTCAAAGACCACGTCATATCCGATGTGATGTGGATACCCAAGAACTTGATATTGTCCACACACATTACAGCCTCCTCATGTATGAATATAGGAGCATGTTCTGTTCTTCTGGACCTCCTATAGTCCACAATGAACTCTTTGGTCTTGCTGGTGTTGAAGATGAGGTTGTTGGCTGAGCACCATAGTGCTAGGTGTTGTATCTCCTCTCTGTAGTGAGTCTCATCATTGTCTGATATGAGACCCACCACAGTTGTATCATCCACAAACTTCACAACCATATTTGTGGCATGGATGGCACAGCAATCGTGTGTAAATAACGTGAAGAGTGCTGGGCTGAGCACACAATCCTGTGGCGTGCCTGTGTTCAAAACCAGTGTGGCTGATGTACGATCTCCAATTCTAACAACCTGAGGCCTGTTGGTGAGAAAGTCCCTGATCCAGAGACACAACGATGTGGACAGACCTAGATTATGAAGCTTTTGTACCAGCTTGTCCAGGATTACGGTGTTAAACGCTGAACTAAAATCAACGAATAGCATCCTAATATAAGTGTTAGGGCACTGCAGATGAGTCAGGGCTGTGTGAAGTAATATTGAAATGGCATCCTCTGTAGATCTATTCTTCCTGTAGGCGAACTTATAGTTGTCAAATCCAGAAGAGATGGCATCCTTGATGTACTTTAGGAGAATTCTCTCAAAGCACTTCATTATTACTGGGGTCAGAGCCACAATTAAGGCAGGTGACCGCTGATTTTTTAGGCACTGGCACAATAGTGGAGGATTTGAGGCATACAGGGACCTTTGCAAGTTGTAGAGAAAAGTTGAAAATGTCCAGAAAGACTCCTGCCAATTGATCAGCACATATTTTCAGTGTCTTACCTGACACTTTATCCGGTCCTGCAGCTCTGTTGGTGTTGATCCTCCTCAGGGTGGACCTCACTTGGTGTAGTTGCAGGACTGAGGCTGATGCTGCTCCTTCAACCAAGGGAGATGTACAGTCTCCCTGCTGCTAGATGCATCAAAGCGTGCAAAGAAACTGTTCAAGGTGTGAGGGAGACTAGGGTCATAGCTGACCTGCTGATTGCTGCGCTTATAATCCATTATGGTATTTAAGCCTCTCCACATGTTCCATGGGTTGTTGTTATCAAAGTACTCCTCGATACGCTGTTTGTATCTGTATTTTGCCAGGTTTATTCCTTTTTTTTTAGTTCTTTTAGGGCTTTGCTATATGCCAGCCTGAGTAAAAACAGTGATAGATAAATTATTTTTTTCTTAATGTATTCTACAGCAAATGAGGTCTGAACAACAAAAGTAGAAAACAAAGTGATAAGAATATTCAAGGACTAAACAATACACTCTAGAAATTATCCAGATACATACAGTATGTCACTGGAATTAATGACTCCTATCTTTAATTTTTTTGTGAAGTATTCTTTTGCCAGTGTGCCAGAGTCTAACCTCAAGAAGGTATACTTCAGAATATTTGATTACTCTATGGAATCTTTGTAATGTAAAATATTCATAAAATATTCACTTATCTTGAATAATGGCAACATTTGTTGCCTTAGTACTTGAATATTAAAGGCATAAAAATGACTCCACTTTGTTTACTTTAAATTACACAACAAAAAAGGGATGGACTTAGGTATAAAAAAACTAAACTGAATTCTTTCCGTAAGTATTCACCAACTGAGTTTATACTTTATGAAAGCACCTCTAGAATCCGTTCAAATGTTTTTGAATTCTTCTTCTTCCTGTTCCATCTTTTCCTGCTTTTTGTGGAGTTGATGTGCTTGATCAACCTTCTCCATGCAGCTCTTTCCTGCACCTTCTCCCCACTCAGACCTTTTTCCTTCAAATCTTATTTTACTGTACTGTATCTATTCCCCTCCACTTTGACCTCCATCACTTTCTCTTCTCCTGTACTTCCATTCCCCTCACTCTTTTGCCCATGTATTTATTGTCTCTCCTCATTACATGTCCATACCACTTCAGCCTACTTCTGATATAACCTATACTTCTGATTGTCTTATTTCTTTATTCTGTCCTTTTCTGTAACTCCACACATCCACCTCAACATTCTCATTTCTGCCACATCTAGCTTGTTCTCCTGCACTCCCTTTACTGCTCATGTCTCAGCTCCATACACCAATGCTGGTTTTACCACCATCTTAAAAACCTATTTTAACCTTCACCTTGATTCCTCAATGACACAATAATCCTGATATATTTTTCCAATTGTTCCATCAACACTGCACTGTATGGGTTATCTCAGCATCTAAATTTCCATCTTGGGCTACCACCAATTCTAAATATTTAAATTTATTCACTACTAGCAAAATACCCGCGCTTCGCAGCGGAGAAGTAATGTGTTAAAGAGGTTATGAAAAAAAAAGGAAACATTTTAAAAATAACGTAACATGATTGTCAATGTAATTGTGTTGTCATTGTTATGAGTGTTGCTGTCTTTTATATATATAATATGCACACACACACACATAAACATATATATACATAAACATATATATATATACATATCTACATATACACATATCTACATATACATACGTATATACACATCCACATAAACATATATATACATATACAAATTTACATATCTACATATATATATATATAGACATAGATATATACATACATACATTCACATATATATATATATATATATATATATATATATATATATATATATATATATATATACTGTATATATACATATCTACTTATTGGCTCCTGTATTTAGGATATAGCAGGTTGGATAATGGATGAATGGACATTTGTATGCATAGCCCCATTTGCCCGTTTTCGTTTTTTTTCTTTCTTCAGTAATATTTCAGCAAACCCGGAGCTTGTCAGTTCAAATCCTGGTACTGACACCACTGTGTGACCCTGAGGAAGTCACTTCACCTGCCTGTGCTGCAAAAAACAAAAGTAATGTAACAAATTGTACTTCAGATGTTGTAAGTTGGTGGAATAAAGGCATAAGTCAAATAGATAAATATGTATTATACACATAGGAACTATTCATTTATTTTCAGTTAAGTCATCTGCAGCAAACTTTTATAAATGAGGGTTTCTTCTTCATTGACATTTTCTCTTGGAGAGCTTTTTTCATTTCATTGAAAATGAAAGCAGCAGCTGCCAAAATATGTAGCTTTCTTATTAATTTTTCAACATTGTGTAAAATAAATGTATAAAGTAACATAAAAGGTTTAAATACTGGTTATTCTTTTACACTAAAATATTACTACACAGATACAAAAAAAGTTAAATGGATATGTTCTTTTTCTTTAAGGAGATTAAATATTACTGAAGAAAGAAAAAAAAAATTAAACAGCCAAATGGGGCTATGCATACAAACTTAAAAGGTTTAAATAAAACAGAAATATATATTTTATTTTTACTTTGTTAACTTGTGGAGGGTGTATCCTGTAGCAAAGCCCTAACTGTTTTTGTGAAAGCATGTTTCAGTCAATAAGTCTTATGTGTGTGTTTATGTATGTGTGTATATATACAGTGGTGTGAAAAACTATTTGCCCCCTTCCTGATTTCTTATTCTTTTGCATGTTTGTCACACAAAATGTTTCTGATCATCAAACACATTTAACCATTAGTCAAATATAACACAAGTAAACACAAAATGCAGTTTGTAAATGGTGGTTTTTATTATTTAGGGAGAAAAAAAAATCCAAACCTACATGGCCCTGTGTGAAAAAGTAATTGCCCCCTGAACCTAATAACTGGTTGGGCCACCCTTAGCAGCAATAACTGCAATCAAGCGTTTGCGATAACTTGCAATGAGTCTTTTACAGCGCTCTGGAGGAATTTTGGCCCACTCATCTTTGCAAAATTGTTGTAATTCAGCTTTATTTGAGGGTTTTCTAGCATGAACCGCCTTTTTAAGGTCATGCCATAGCATCTCAATTGGATTCAGGTCAGGACTTTGACTAGGCCACTCCAAAGTCTTCATTTTGTTTTTCTTCAGCCATTCAGAGGTGGATTTGCTGGTGTGTTTTGGGTCATTGTCCTGTTGCAGCACCCAAGATCGCTTCAGCTTGAGTTGACGAACAGATGGCCGGACATTCTCCTTCAGGATTTTTTGGTAGACAGTAGAATTCATGGTTCCATCTATCACAGCAAGCCTTCCAGGTCCTGAAGCAGCAAAACAACCCCAGACCATCACACTACCACCACCATATTTTACTGTTGGTATGATGTTCTTTTTCTGAAATGCTGTGTTCCTTTTACGCCAGATGTAACGGGACATTTGCCTTCCAAAAAATTCAACTTTTGACTCATCAGTCCACAAGGTATTTTCCCAAAAGTCTTGGCAATCATTGAGATGTTTCTTAGCAAAATTGAGACGAGCCCTAATGTTCTTTTTGCTTAACAGTGGTTTGCGTCTTGGAAATCTGCCATGCAGGCCGTTTTTGCCCAGTCTCTTTCTTATGGTGGAGTCGTGAACACTGACCTTAATTGAGGCAAGTGAGGCCTGCAGTTCTTTAGACGTTGTCCTGGGGTCTTTTGTGACCTCTCGGATGAGTCGTCTCTGCGCTCTTGGGGTAATTTTGGTCGGCCGGCCACTCCTGGGAAGGTTCACCACTGTTCCATGTTTTTGCCATTTGTGGATAATGGCTCTCACTGTGGTTCGCTGGAGTCCCAAAGCTTTAGAAATGGCTTTATAACCTTTACCAGACTGATAGATCTCAATTACTTCTGTTCTCATTTGTTCCTGAATTTCTTTGGATCTTGGCATGATGTCTAGCTTTTGAGGTGCTTTTGGTCTACTTCTCTGTGTCAGGCAGCTCCTATTTAAGTGATTTCTTGATTGAAACAGGTGTGGCAGTAATCAGGCCTGGGGGTGGCTACAGAAATTGAACTCAGGTGTGATACACCACAGTTAGGTTATTTTTTAACAAGGGGGCAATTACTTTTTCACACAGGGCCATGTAGGTTTGGATTTTTTTTCTCCCTAAATAATAAACACCATCATTTAAAAACTGCATTTTGTGTTTACTTGTGTTATATTTGACTAATGGTTAAATGTGTTTGATGATCAGAAACATTTTGTGTGACAAACATGCAAAAGAATAAGAAATCAGGAAGGGGGCAAATAGTTTTTCACACCACTGTATGTAGATATGTGTATATGTAGATATGTATATATATGTATATGTATATAAATGTTTATGTGTGTGTGTATATTATATATATAATATATATATATATATATATATAAAAGACAGCAACACTTATAACAATGACAACACAATTACATTGACAATCATGTTACGTTATTTTTAAAATGTTTGCTTTTTTTTCATAACCTCTTTAACACACTACTTCTCTGCTGCGAAGCGCGGGTATTTTGCTAGTATATATATATATACATACATACATATACACACATACATGCAGTTTCAATAACATAGAAATCAATATAAATATTAACATCATTATCATATGAGAATATGAAGTAATATATAAGAAGCACATTTCATATAAATATAAATTATTAAACAGTAAAATCTTCTTCTGTAATTTGCTACCGTGGCAATTTGTGTGTCTGTCCAGGATTTTAAATCACCTGTAGCTCGCAAACCGTTTCACCTATTGACTTGAAATCTGGTACACATATAGTACGTCACGTCTACTATCCGCTTTATGGGTGATGATTGTATTACTCTTTTTATGTTTATTTTATTTTATTGTACAATCAACTCCTATCTGCGCACACCAGGGCGGCCGTGGGCGGATGCGTATGGTGTATTCACTCCATGTTATCGTGCATTGCGCTGTCACTGGTATTTTGATAAAAGAATTTGAACAACATATAAGAAGCGTATAAATTATTAAACAGTAAAACATTAACATTTAAGAAATAAAGTTAGATTAAGTACTACTGCAGTGCCCTCGGGTATACCTCATTTTTTGTTTGCCCATTACATGCTTAAATGTATACATTTTTTGGTGTACCTACCCGAGAACACGCGACATATAACCGAGCGTGGGAGAAGCATGGATTTTAAACACGCGTTGAGTTCATCTGCTGGTCTCCCTCGTGGAATAACTGGTAATGTTTGACTAAAATCTACAGCGAGTAAAACGACATTACCTCCTAGTTTTTTTTTTACGATCTCTGAGATGTTGCTTTTTTCGGTTCAAGGCTTCATAAGCTCTTTTATGTTGTATGGTGTACTTATCCCAAACCATCATCTTTGAATGTTGCAAGACTTTCGCCTTGTATGTAGATCGGGGTAATTACATTCATTGCATTCCTAGTCTGAATCACAATCTGATTGTATGGGTGGTTACCTGGCACTGTAGGGTTGCCACCCGTCCTTTAAAATACGGAATCGTGCCGCATTTGAGAATGAAATTGCGCGTCCCGTTTTGAATCAATACTGGACGGGATTTCTCCCGTATTTTTTTTATCATTTTTTTTAAAGCAGCGTCTCATGCAAATCATCCCACACGCATTTTATGAAGATGCCTCCTTTCCTACTTTTGATTGGGTAATACTTGATGTCATCGTTAGTTTGATTGGTCTTTTTAACTGTCCAGTGAGGAGGGCGTGTCTTTTAAGTAGAGTCTGGAAAGTGTTGGCACTGAGATGTGGCGTCAGCGCCAGAGTTGAAGCCCCTAATGTTGCGGTCAGCAAGTCGGCTAACATCCGCCATGTGCCGTCTTTCAGTTGCGAGAAGCAGATCATAGAATGGTTGAAACTGTTGCCCCTAACGTTGCGCCACGGCGTGTGGTTCGTTTATACCTCGTGTGTTCTCATTAAACTTTTATGTCGCGAATATGTTATTGCAATCCGCAGCGGGAGCGTTTCTATAAACTTAATTTAAACTTACGTTTTACACCGTGCTTTCTTTCCCTTATGAACATGCTTGTATGCTTAACTCGCTCCGTTCTCAATTGTTTAATTAATTTTTTGCTCTTCTCTGTTTGCGGCTGTTCCTCCATTTCCCCCTACTTCGTTCTTTTATCTCGCGAATATGTTATTGCAATCCTTAACGGGAGCGTTTCAATAAAGTGATTGAAAATAGTTTTGCATTTACCTTTTTAGTAAAAGGCGAGCTTTTAAGCCTGAGAAATCACCACGTAAATGCACACATTTAATTGGACATGTGTTAATATGTATGGTTACACAGTATTAAAAGACAGTGAACAACGTCAGTTACCTTTGTTCCCGCGTTTGATAAAAGGTGAGCTTTTAAGCCTGAGAAATCACCCCGTAAATGCACACGTTTAATTGCACATGTGTTAATATGTATGCTTACACAGTATTAAAAGACAGTCAAAAATTAACGTCATTTACCTTCGTTCCCGCGTGTGACTCGTGCTGTAAATGTCTTCCTTGTTTTTAGTTCACGTGATTACGTAGGAGGCGTGATGACGCGATACGTGACTCCGCCTCCTCCATTACAGTGTATGGACAAAAAATATGTTCCAGTTATGACCATTACGCTTTGAATTTCGAAATGAAACCTGCCTAACTTTTGTAAGTAAGCTGTAAGGAATGAGCCTGCCAAATTTCAGCCTTCCACCTACACGGGAAGTTGGAGAATTAGTGATGAGTGAGTCAGTGAGTCAGTCAGTCAGTCAGTGAGGGCTTTGCCTTTTATTATTATAGATTTTCAATATCTCTCTCTGCAGGCTAACTTCTGAATCCTGATCATTGTTAAACCTCATATATTCTGACTTCTTCCAATTTATCTTTAATCCTGTGTCTTCCAAAGCCCTTCTCTATTCTTTCAATTTCTTCTCCTCTTCCTCTTTTCTGGTGGTATACAACACAGTGTCATTAGCAAAAAGCATCTTCTTCTTCTTCTTTCGGCTGCTCCCATTGGGAGCATCTTCTTCCATATCTTTTTGTCCTCTGCATCTTGTTCTGTTACACCCATCACCTGCATGTCCTCTCTCACCACATCCATAAACTTTCTCTTAGGCCTTCTTCTTTTTCTCTTGCCTGGCAGCTCTATCCTTAGCATCCTTCTCCCAATATACTCAGCATCTCTCCTCTGCACATGTCCAAACCAATGCAATCTCACCTCTCTGACTTTGTCTCCCAACCATCCAACTTGAGCTGACCCTCTAATGTACTCATTTCTAATCCTATCCATCCTCGTCACACCCAGTGCAAATCTTAGCATCTTTAACTCTGCTACCTCCATCTCTGTCTCCTTGTTTCTGGTCAGTGCCACCGTCTCCAACCCATATAACATAGCTGGTCTCACTACCGTCCTATAGAACTCCCCTTTCACTCTTACTGATATCCATCTGTCACAAATCAGTCCTGACACTCTTCTCCACCTATTCCACCCTGCCTGCACTCTCTTTTTCACCTCTCTTCCACAATCCCCATTACTCTGTACTGTTGATCCCAAGTATTTAAACTCATCCACCTTCGCCAGCTCTACTCCTTGCATCCTCACCATTCCACTGACATCCCTTTCATTTACACACATGTATTCTGTCTTGTTCCTAATGTCCTTAATTCCTTTCCTCTCTAGAGCATATCTCCACCTCTCCAGGGTCTCCTCAACCTGCTCCCTACTCTCGCTACAGATCACAATGTCATCAGAAAACATCATAGTCCACGGGGACTCCTGTCTAATCTCATCTGTCAACCTGTCCATCACCATTGCAAATAAGAAAGGGCTCCGAGACGATCCCTGATGTAATCCCACCTCCACCTTGAATGCATCTGTTACTCCTACCGCAGACCTCACCACAGTCACACTTTCCTCATACATATCCTGTACAACTCTTATATACTTCTCTTCCACTCCCGACTTCCTCATACAATACCACAACTCCTCTCGAGGCACCCTGTCATATGCTTTCTCCAGGTCCAAAAACACGCAATGCAACTCCTTCTGGCCTTCTCTATACTTCTCCATCAACACCCTCAGAGCAAATATCGCATCTGTGGTGCTCTTTATTGGTATGAAACCATACTGCTGCTCACTAATTATCACCTCTTCTTAACTTAGCTTCCACTACTCTTTCCCATAACTTCATGCTGTGGCTCATCACTTTTATTCCCCTGTAGTTACTGCAGTCCTGCACATCCCCCTTATTCTTAAATATCGGCACCAGTACACTTCTTCTCCACTCCTCAGGCATCCTCTCACTTTCCAAGATTCTATTAAACAATCTGGTTAAAAACTCCACTGCCATCTCTCCTAAACACCTCCATGCTTCCATAGGTATGTCATCTGGACCAACGGCCTTTCCATTCTTGATCCTCTTCATAGCTGTCCTTACTTCCTCCTTGCTAATCCGTTGCACTTCCTGATTCACTATCTCCACATCATTCAACCTCTTCTCTCTCTCTCTCGTTCTCTTCATTCATCAGCCTCTCAAAGTACTCTTTCCATCTGCTCAACACACTCTCCTCATTTGTGAGTACGTTTCCATCTTTATCCTTTATTACCCTAACCTGCTGCACTTCTTTCCCAGCTCGGTCCCTCTGTCTAGCCAATCGGTACAGGTCCTTTTCTCCCTCCTTAGTGTCCAACCTCTCATACAACTCATCATACACTTTTTCTTTAGCCTTCACCACCTCTCTCTTCACCTTGCACCTTATCTCCTAGTACTCTTGTCTACTTTCTGCATCTCCCTGACTATCCCACTTCTTCTTTGCCATCCTCTTCCTCTGTATACTCTGCTGTACTTCCCCATTCCACCACCAGGTTTCCTTTTCCTCCTTCCTCTTTCCAGATATCATGCCAAGCACCCTTCCTGCTGTCACCCTTACTACATCTGCTGTAATTTCCCAACTGTCTGGTAATTCTTCACTACCACCCAGTGCCTGTCTCACCTTCTTCCGAAACTCAACCTTGCAGTCTTCCTTTTTCAACTTCCACCATTTGATCATTGGCTCTATCCTCACTCTCTTCCTCTTCTTGATCTCCAACATCATCCTACAGACCACCATCCTATGCTGCATAACTACACTTTCTCCTGCCACTACTTTGCAGTCTTCAATCTCATTCAGATTGACTCTTCTGCATAGGATGTAATCTACCTGTGTGTATCTTCCTCCACTCTTGTACGTCACCTTATGTTCCTCCCTCTTCTTAAAATACATATTCACCACAGCCATGTCCATCCTTTTGGCAAAATCCACTATCCTCTGACCTTCTTCATTCCTCTCCTTGACACCATACCTACCCATCACCTCCTCATCTCCTCTGTTCCCTTCACAAACATGTCCATTGAAATCCGCTCCAATCACCACTTTCTGTCCCTTGGGTACACTGTTCATCACTTCATCCAACTCACTCCAAAAATCTTCTTTCTCATCCATTGCACACCCAACTTGCGGGGCATATGCACTAACAACATTCATCATCACACCTCCAATTTCCAGCTTCATAATCATTACTCTGCGTGACACTCTTTTCACCTCCAAAACACTCTTGACATGCTGTTCCTTCAGAATAACTCCTACCTCATATCTCCTCCCATCCACACCATGATAGAACAATTTGAATCCACCTCCAATCCACCTGGCCTTACTCCCCTTCCATTTAGTCTCTTATACGCACAATATATCAACCTTCCTTCTCTCCATCATATCTGCTAACTCTCTCCCCTTACCAGTCATACTGCCAATATTCAAAATTCCTACCCTCAGTTCCACTCTCTTTACCTTTCTCCTCTCTTCTTGCCTCCGGACACTTCTCCCCCCTCTTCTTCTCCTTCTTCTTCTTCGGCCAACATTAGCCTAGTTTCCGCCAGCACCCTGTTGACTAACAGTACTGTTGGAGGTTGTTGTTAACCCGGGGCACGATCAATCCGGTATGGAAATTTGTATTGTTGTCCGCATATTGATTTGGCAAAATTTTACACTGGATGCCCTTCCTGACATAACCCTCCCCATTTATCCGGGCTTGGGAATGGCATGAAGAAACACACTGGTTTGTGCATCCGCTGTGGCTGGGTTAGCAAAAATCATGAACTGGTATTATATCCCATGACTCAACACATCCATAACTATATAAACAAGGTCAGGTCAGGTCAGGTTAGGGTGCATACACTGATAGAGTGCGTTGCTGCTCCCACCACACGATGAAACAGCTGAGGATCCTGTTTGGAACAAAGTCAAATAAGCAGTACCCCGCGATTCTTTGAAGAGTCACAGTACTGAAGGAGTCCAGTCTTCATCTCAGATCACTGGATAGCATACAGTTGTATGAACAGTTGCATAAAAACCTGTCAGCATCAGGAATTCTGCTGGAAGGACATGGTTTTCATTTGTAAACTGCAAAAGTCAACTAACTCATATCCTGTTATGAAAATGGAAAACATTATCTCAGGTGTCAGTATAAGATGTTCAGTACAACAACAACAACAACATTTATTTATATACAGTGGTGTGAAAAACTATTTGCCCCCTTCCTGATTTCTTATTCTTTTGCATGTTTGTCACACAAAATGTTTCTGATCATCAAACACATTTAACCATTAGTCAAATATAACACAAGTAAACACAAAATGCAGTTTTTAAATGGTGGTTTTTATTATTTAGGGAGAACAAAAAATCCAAACCTACATGGCCCTGTGTGAAAAAGTAATTGCCCCCTGAACCTAATAACTGGTTGGGCCACCCTTAGCAGCAATAACTGCAATGAAGCGTTTGCGATAACTTGCAATGAGTCTTTTACAGCGCTCTGGAGGAATTTTGGCCCACTCATCTTTGCAAAATTGTTGTAATTCAGCTTTATTTGAGGGTTTTCTAGCATTAACCGCCTTTTTAAGGTCATGCCATAGCATCTCAATTGGATTCAGGTCAGGACTTTGACTAGGCCACTCCAAAGTCTTCATTTTGTTTTTCTTCAGCCATTCAGAGGTGGATTTGCTGGTGTGTTTTGGGTCATTGTCCTGTTGCAGCACCCAAGATCGCTTCAGCTTGAGTTGACGAACAGATGGCCGGACATTCTCCTTCAGGATTTTTTGGTAGACAGTAGAATTCATGGTTCCATCTATCACAGCCAGCCTTCCAGGTCCTGAAGCAGCAAAACAACCCCAGACCATCACACTACCACCACCATATTTTACTGTTGGTATGATGTTCTTTTTCTGAAATGCTGTGTTCCTTTTACGCCAGATGTAACGGGACATTTGCCTTCCAAAAAGTTCAACTTTTGTCTCATCAGTCCACAAGGTATTTTCCCAAAAGTCTTGGCAATCATTGAGATGTTTCTTAGCAAAATTGAGACGAGCCCTAATGTTTTTGCTTAACAGTGGTTTGCGTCTTGGACATCTGCCATGCAGGCCGTTTTTGCCCAGTCTCTTTCTTATGGTGGAGTCGTGAACACTGACCTTAATTGAGGCAAGTGAGGCCTGCAGTTCTTTAGATGTTGTCCTGGGGTCTTTTGTGTCCTCTCGGATGAGTCGTCTCTGCGCTCTTGGGGTAATTTTGGTCGGCCGGCCACTCCTGGGAAGGTTCACCACTGTTCCATGTTTTTGCCATTTGTGGATAATGGCTGTCACTGTGGTTCGCTGGAGTCCCAAAGCTTTAGAAATGGCTTTATAACCTTTACCAGACTGATAGATCTCAATTACTTCTGTTCTCATTTGTTCCTGAATTTCTTTGGATCTTGGCATGATGTCTAGCTTTTGAGGTGCTTTTGGTCTACTTCTCTGTGTCAGGCAGCTCCTATTTAAGTGATTTCTTGATTGAAACAGGTGTGGCAGTAATCAGGCCTGGGGGTGGCTACGGAAATTGAACTCAGGTGTGATACACCACAGTTAGGTTATTTTTTAACAAGGGGGCAATTACTTTTTCACACAGGGCCATGTAGGTTTGGATTTTTTTTCTCCCTAAATAATAAAAACCATCATTTAAAAACTGCATTTTGTGTTTACTTGTGTTATATCTGACTAATAGTTAAATGTGTTTGATGATCAGAAACATTTTGTGTGACACACATGCAAAAGAATAAGAAATCAGGAAGGGGGCAAATAGTTTTTCACACCACTGTAGCACATTTTCATACAAAAAGTAGCTCAAAGTGCTTTACATAATGAAGAAAAGAAAAATAAAAGACAAAATAAGAAATTAAAAGAAGGCAACATTAGTTACCATAGAAAAGGAGTAAGGTCCGATGGCCAGGGTGGACAGAAAAAACAAAAAAAAACTCCAGATGGATGGAGAAAAAAATAAAATCTGCAGGGGTTCCAGGCCACAAGACCGCCCAGTCCCCCCTGGGCATTCTACCTAACATAAATGAAATAGTCCTCTTTGTAGTTAGGGTTCTCACGGAGTCACTTGATGCTGATGGTCATACAGACCTCTGGCTTTTAATCCATCCATCATTGTTGGAACATAATGGAGCTTTGGGAAGATGGTGGTGGTGCAAGCCACCACCAAAAGGACACCGGAAAAGGAAACAGAAGAGCAAGTAGGGGTTAGTACAGATTTTGAATGAATAGTTATTATAATGAATTGGATATACAGAGTATCAGGATTAAATTACAGTGAAGTTATGAGAAGGCCATGTTAAAATAATGTGTTTTCAGTAGTTTTTTTAAAGTGCTCCACTGTAGTAGCCAGGCGAATTCCTACTGGCAGGCTATTCCAGATTTTAGGTGCATAACAGCAGAAGGCCGCCATACCACTTCTTTTAAGTTTTGCTCTTGGAATTCTAAGGAGACACTCAGTTGAGGATCTGAGGTTACGATTTGGAATATAAGGTGTCAGACATTCCGATATATAAGATGGATGCATGCATGAATGGTTTCTGATCAGATGAATGAGAATGCCTGCGGTGGGTTGGCACCCTGCCCAGGATTGTTTCCTGCCTTGTGCCCTGTGTTGGCTGGGATTGGCTCCAGCAGACCCCCGTGACCCTGTGTTCGGATTCAGCGGGTTGGAGAATGGATGGATGGATGAATGAGAATGCCATGACATACTGATAGGTAGACAGAGACAGGGATAGGGATAGGACCTGGTCATCCAGGGTAAGGAAGGAAAAGTAAAAGTGCTTCATCCATGCTCATGAAGTTTTGATCAGCATTGAGTAATCCTAGTGTGCTTAACCCTGGTATGCTTAACCCAATTGCAGCAAGAAAATATACTGTATATAATTATGATTCAACAAGTGTTCATAGTTGGAACCAAGCATTTCATTCCTTTAGATTTATTGTATATGGGTTTGTATCACATGTGCCTAGCTGTTGAATACATCTTGATGGATGCTGCATCTTATCATATCAGATTTGTCCATTCGCTACTGGTCCTTTGCCTGTGCTCCTTATAAGCTTGCTTCCCCAAATGTGACAAGTCTTTTGTGTACTAAAAGTCCTACTCTACAGATTTCTCCATCAACTGCTCTTGTAAACATTTTGATAGGGGACCTGCCACTGACCCATATTGCTATCATTGTTCTTTATCTGACTGTGGTAAATTTCCCAACATTTTATGCCACTGACCCTCTATCTTCTTCTTCTTGTCCTTCACTTTTAACTGTCTTGATCCAATACTCTCCAATGACATTCCCATGTCAAACCATTTATTTGTTTTTCTAAGTCTCTCTACTCTGACTCTACTGTTACTTCCATACAGCAGGTTACTCTTTTCCATCGGTATCATTGCTGTTGTGTTGACACTGGAAATAACTGTTTCAGGTTCAGGTACTTCTTGAATTCTCTGCATTAATGACAGATCTGTCATAGGGTAAAAGATTAAGAATTTGGCATCTGCCGCTTAGCTTTTGAGAAGGTGGGTTATTGGTGCCTGGTGACTTGAAGATGTAAATTACTTTAACTTTTCAGCAATTTGTTTTCGCCACCGTGCTTGCACAGTGGTCCTATTCTGAAGCCATCTATGCAGTGTATTTTGTTTCTTCTTTTTGTTTAATACCTTCCTAACAATACTGGGTGAGGTGTGAGATTTGGAAGTTTTGCTTTTGGGGTTTTCTTTATTTTATTTTGTGTTCCTTTAAAGTTAGTTGCAATTGTTTGTTTTTACCTGTATTTGTTCAGCTCCATACAATTCTGGTCACAAAATATGGGCTGTTCTTAATGGAAATGTCAGCTCACATGATTGACTGAAATGTATGGTTTAGTCTAGTACTTTGAAAAAAATTCATGGGCTTCATGGTCCAGAAATATGTGTTTTCATCTACAGCTGTCTTTTGCTGATAATTTCCTTCTGTATGAATTCCATGCTAGCAACAGCTTACAATCTTTTCCTTGTGACATTTCAGCAAATTGAGCTGCCTTCACTTTGACATGACTCTGTATTGCTGTACCTCTATAGTCAAACTGCAACCCTCCTGCTCCTTTTGAACTTTGCCCCTTTTGCTGCTGCCAAACCCATGTCTGACATCAGACTCCGACCTTCTACAAACGCCCCCTTGTACATCATAACAAGCTCAACATTCCCTTTCAAGGTTTGCTCTGTGGCTTTCACCTTTATGTTGTTATTTTCATCTTTTGATTTTGTTTTCTTTCTGTTTTTGAATGTGACCTTAGATTTTCCTTCCGGTGCCATAACCTGTTTATACAACAATAGTTTCAATTTTGTCCCACTTTGTCTGTTATCAAACCTATATTGCTGACCCTTCTTCCCTGTTTACAATTCCCTGACTTGATCTGCAACAATCATTACTGAGTACTTGTACAGTAATACTGAGGATGAATTACCATTGGAGACTCAAAATAATATGCCAGGAAAGGTCCAAATATGTTTCACATAGCTCTTACAGTATAATCAGTCCTCATTCAAAATCCTTGAGGGCTTATCTTCTAGATGGGCTAGCCAAAATTCTCATCAGTGTGTAAATACTCTACATGACTTTGAACATGGTAGGTTCCAAACTGTTTCATTATCTTGGTCACTCCTCTATTGTGAGATGGAAAGCTTCTAATGTGGGTTAAATGTTTTCACTATTTTTTTGCCCACTCGCTGTACAATTCCTGAGAATAGCAGGAATGTAGTAGTTACCGCAACAGTGTTGTATTTTCATCTAAGAAGCAGGTAGAAGTTGTTGATTTATCTTGACTGCTAGACATAAAGTGTTAGAATTGGAAAACCAGTTATGGATAAAAAAATCAAAACTTATGAAGGTATTATGCCAGCACAAATGTGTGGCCAATGGAGTTTCCAAGCAGCAGGATATATGCTTATCACACAGAATTACATTTGACTCACAGATGGAAAAATCAAACCTAACACCCCCAACCTATGTGCTAAACAACCTACTTCTCAGTTCATTGATCGAAACAAAACTAAAGCAGAGCAGCTGATATAGAAGACGTTTGTAGTGCAGGTAAACAAGAATTCAACTCCAGCTTCCAGAACCTGAGAAAGAATGAGTAAATTACTAACACTTGAGGCAACTGTGCTTTTAAATGCATGCTGCACCATCTCTAGGAGAAGGGCAGTATAATGCAAGGTTATAAATTAGGCAGTATACTTTAAAAAGAGTGAGAGATTCTGTTTGTGAGGATGAGTGAAGACCTCTTAGATGGCTTTATTACTTTATTGCTGCTTTGCAAAGGTTGAGAAGTTTTCATGACTTTTTTATGGCACCATGTTACATACTAAAAGATGCAATTGTCTTACATTCTTTGTCACCATGAGGGCCTAGAAGATCTGTGTGCCATATTAAGAAAAGAAGTAAAGTCTGAATGTACTTATTACTTTATAGTTAATGCTAGGAAAGGCATCAAGAGCTTTTTTGAGAATTGACATATATAGGAAGACAAGTGTACATTTTGAGTGAAGCGTGGCACTGAAGAAAAAGTTAAGGGAATAAGGCAGAAATAACAATGTACAAGCAAGAACCAGATGAACTTCTGGCACATAAAAAGCTTAATGTTATTTATTTAACTAAATATGATCTATAAAGGGCGGCACGGTGGTGCAGTGGGTAGCGCTGCTGCCTCGCAGTTGGGAGACCTGGGGACCTGGGTTCGCTTCCCGGGTCCTCCCTGCGTGGAGTTTGCATGTTCTCCCTGTGTCTGCGTGGGTTTCCTCCCACAGTCCAAAGACATGCAGGTTAGGTGGATTGGCGATTCTAAATTGGCCCTAGTGTGTGCTTGGTGTGTGGGTGTCCTGCGGTGAGTTGGCACCCTGCCCGGGATTGGTTCCTGCCTTGTGCCCTGTGTTGGCTGGGATTGGCTCCAGCAGACCCCTGTGTTCGAATTCAGCAGGTTGGAAGATGGATGGATGATCTATAAAGCCCCAGATCTAAATGGCTAAGCAGATTGAGACTTTGTTTTCATTAGTTAATAATTACAAATACAATGTTTATACAAGTGCATTTTATACTGTTTTTTCATAAACTGAGAATTTATGTACACCTTTTAAATAATTTGATACTTTGTGTGTATTTATATATGTTCTTATATATCTGTTCTTGCTCAGAATTAGAAATATCATGGTTATATATGTGACTGGAGAGTCCGAATACTCAGACTAAAGACCTTGGGCTAGTGGAGGGGCAGCAGACTTTGTCTGAGAGTGACGTCCATAAATCTAAGTTCATAAATCTGTGTTTAGAAAAGTCTGGAGCTGGAGTAGGTAAAAAGGCAACACAGGCATCTGCATACTGAAGGTCAATTATTGTTTTTTTGGCCACTTTGTCTTGACCTTAAGGTGTTATATTTAAAGCTTCCCGCAAAACATGTGGTTGTTATCAATGCCACGGGGAGATAAGGCCATGAATAACGCCAGTGACTTAAAGAGGTGTCAAAAACTGCTACATTTATTGCTCAAAATAAAGTACAGTAGGAATAAATCAAAGTGCAAAAAGTACGTAATGAGAAACCTGCTGACACTTGGGTTCTGCTGAAACAGGTGAATTGCCATGTCTCAATTACCATACCAGAGCACTCTCTCTTACCGCACTTGACACTGTTCTGTCTTCTTCTCACCACTGAGTCTTTGACCAGCTTACTCTTCTTCCATATCTATACTCATTGGGTCTCTGGCATTGAGTGATTTTAATCTCCCCAGGGTCCATCTAGCATCATCAGCATTTTGCTTAACAGCTCTTCTGGGCCCTCAGTAGTGATTTTTTTTTTTTTTTGATGCCACACATATTTTCAGCTGGCAAACACCTGGTAAGTGGGCAACTTATTGCTCTGTATATTCCCTATCATAGCCAGATTTACACAATAGAATGGGAGTGTACTTGCTTAGAACTGATTGTTCTTCCTCGTTTGTTTCTTGTCTTGTACCTGATGCTGCTAAAGATATGTTCCAACTCCCCATGATCATGTAATGAAAAGAACATTTTCAGGAGAAGAATCGGTGGATAAAGAGAAAATCCTCTTTAATAAGGGTTTGGATAAAAAAAATTAAATGAAAGAGTAAGAAAAAATGGAAGGAAGAAAAGAACTTCAGATGCAATTGTAGTCTCTCCTCAAGCATTTTCTGGTTGACTGACATTCTGTTTCAGGGGTTCAGTGATTTTTGGCTTGGGGATGGAAGGGGCGGAACTTGGAGAAAGTGGAAGTGAGGTTGTCCATCGCCATGTAGGACTTCTGTTGGTCTGAGGAGGGCAACAAAACTGTTAGTGCATAACTAAAAACATTTTTTTCTCTTGGTCTTTATTAAAACCAGTCCCCATAAGGCACAAACAAAGTCACACTTGTTGATAGATAGATAGATAGATAGATAGATAGATAGATAGATAGATAGATAGATAGATAGATAGATAGATAGATAGATAGATATGTCCATAATCTACTGCAAAATATACACATATTATAGTCAGAAGGCTAAATAAAATTAAGGAAGAAGGAGTTTGCCCCACTAGCAGCAGTAACTGGTTTTTAATTAAGAAGGTGGCAGGAATGAAAACTTGCAACCAGTGTGTCCTGCCACGATCTGAGTTAGATACCTGTGCTTTTCTCATTTTAAACCCAAATGTTCAAAAGAAATTCTACCATGTACCTCTTGGACGAATCAGATTACATAGATCTGGATTATGAAAACAGTTATAAATCACAATACAACTTATGCTGTAGGATAAAAACAAAATGTGCCACCACAGTATAAAGCAACATGTTATTGCAAATTGCATATGCTTCACATACACTATACAACCATCACACCTATATGAGCTTGTTGGACATTACATTCCGAAACCATGGGCATTTATATGGAGGTGCCCCCTCCCCTCCCTTTGTAGCTAAAACACTTTTTTGGGAATGCTTTCCATAAGATTTTGGAGTGTGTCCAAGGGATATTCAGCCAGATGAGCATTTATGAGGTCAGATATTGATGTTGGATGAGAAGATGTGCTTGCTCTCGGCATTCCATTTCATCCAAAATGTTTTCAATAGGGTTGAGGTCAGGGCTCTGTTCAGACCACTCATGTTTCTCCACACCAAATTCGTCAAACCAAGCCTTTATGGATATGGCTTTGTGCAGAGAGGCATAGTCATGCTGGAACATAAAAGGTCTTTCCCCAAGCTGTTGTCATGAAGGTGGAAGTGCACAATTGTCTTAAGTGTCTTCGTATGTTGTAACATTAATAGCTCCCTTCAGTGGAATCAATGGAATCAAGAGGCCCAGCCCAAACCCTGAAAAACAGCCTCAGACCATTATCCCTCCTCCAACAGACTTTATAGATGGCACAATGCTGCCTGGAAGGTAGCGTTATCCTGGCATCTTCCAAGCCTAGATTTGTCCATTAGACTGTCAGATAATGAAGTGCAATTTATCACTCCAGAAGGCATATTTCCACTGCTTCAGAGTCCAATGGTGGTGTGTTTTACACCACTCTAGAAGATGCCTGGCATTGATCACAGTGGTCTTCGGCTTGTATGCAGCTGGTCAGCCATGGAATCCCATTTCATGAAGCATCCGATGCACAATTCTTGAAACTAATGCTGCATCAATAGGCAGTTTGGATCTCAGTTATAAGTAAGACAACAGAGGGCAGGTGATCTTTACACTGCCTATGCTTCAGCACTGTTAGTTTGCATGGTTTGCTACTTCCTGGCTGAGCTGTTGTTGCTCTTAGAAGCTTCCACTTCAAACTAATAGCACTTAGTGTTGACCATGGCAGATCTAACAAAGCACCCGCACTGAATTGTGCCAAAGGTGGCATCCTATGAGAGTGCAATGTTTAAAGTCATTACGCTCTTCAGTATAACTCATTCTGCCACCAATGTTTGTCAGTGGCTATGTGCTTGTTTTTATGCACCCAGTAACAATAAGGGTGGCTGAAACACATGAACTCAGTAATTTGGAGAGGTGTCCACAAACTTTTGGATATATAGCGTATGTGCAAGATAGAAGTCCTTTTAATTGTACACACAAAAAAATTAAATCACGACTTACAAAAGCTAACAACAAAAAAGTGCAATTTCACAGAAAAGGAAGAAAAGAGTTCTGTTTGGCAGTCTTTGTTTAAAAGCAAAAGATACACTTGACATTCCCTAATAAAAACAAAGACCTGGCAGGACTCTGAAGGGAGAGTTTAAAACAAAAGTTAAACGTCAAAGGCAGCAATTTAAGAAAAGCACTAAAATGAAGTGGAACAGGGCTTATGGAATAAACACACAGTTTAACACTATCAGCTTCACTTGAGGTACACATCATTTTGAGTTTTGGGAAGCATGATTCCTTCAGTCCAGATTTAGAAGCAACAACAATGGACAGGGAACCAGCACATCATGAGGTAAACAGCGCACACACATACTGGGTCAAATTAGAGTCAGCAGTCAACTTAGCATTCCACATATGGAACGAGAGAAAAAATCAGATTACCAGGAGAAAATGCCCTCAAATATGGGGTACACATTTAAACAAAGACTAGACTAGGATTTGAACTCTGTCTTTTTGGGCTTTGGGGCAGCAGTGTTAAGCAATATGACACAGAGCTGCACAAACATTAATATATTAATAGAATCCCAGCAACATCAACTGTAATTAACTATAATTAGATAACCGGTATGGTGCAGTGGTTAGTGCTGCTAATGCATGGACCCAGTTTCTTGGGTCCAGATCCCATATCGAGTGATTGTGTGCAAGATATCTGCATGCTCGCCCTACACGGGTATTTTTTGGATACTCCAGTTTTCCCTCTCAAATCCCTATAGATGGGCTTATTACCTTGATTGCATTCTGAAAATTAGCCCATTGTGCATGAATGAACACTAGATTGGTTTGGCAATCCATGAAGGGCTAACTCCAATCTTGTATCCAATGCTGATGACCTAAACCTTGTTTTCGTGAGATATTTGATTGGATTAAGTGCATTTAAGAATGATATTTTATGTTATAAAGAAACACACTTAATAAAATGTATGTGTAAATACCATAGAGAGCAGGACTCCATATCACAGGACACACTTTGGCAAAGAGGAGTCAGCAGCCTCTCTCTTTAGGGCATGTGATCCTATAACCCAGTTAAAATATAAATGTTTATCTGTAATGCTATAGTACATAATATTTAATTCCAGCTCAATAAAAAAGTGAAAATTTACAGCTTTATAAGGATGATTTTTCACTCACACCATAATCATAATGAATTTTCCAACATAAGAACAAAGGCAGATCAGCCACATATAAACATGTGTATATAAGAGATTATGAATGATATGAATCAAAGGTCAAATACTAATGTTCACAATAAGATGGGATTAATATCCCCTTCTTCAGAACCTACTGTAAGATTTCTAGTCAGTTGCATTCTGTTGAGGGGAAAAGAAGGTTCTAATAAAAATCAGACTTTTGATCAGTTTCTCATCTGCTCTTATTCCCTACAATTTAAAGTGTCACAGTTTCTATAGGTCCGCATGGTGGCAGAGTAGTTAGTACTCTTACTTGACAAATCCAGGATACTTGGTTCAAATCATAGCCTTGACATTTACCGTGTGGCGTTAGCAGGCTTTCCCTTTGTGTGTGTGTATGTGTTTTTTCTGAAACTTCACAAATATGAATGCCACACTGATTTGTACCTTATATAAATGAATGAGTGAATTAAAGAATGAGCGTGTTGCATAAAGGACTGGCACCTCACCAAGAATTGGTTGCTGCCTTATGGTCACTGCTGCTGGAATAAAGTCTGACTCTCCACAAATTTGATAACTTCAATAAGCAGGTTCAGCCAATGGAGAGCTGGATTCCTCTACTGAATGCAGATTTTGCATTGTTGCTTAGCCAGGTGTTTGTGCTTGCCTGGTCAGAAAAGTTTCTCAAAGGGCCTATAGCTGGATCAAGAAAATGAAAAGAAAAGGTTGCCCCTGGCATCTCTATGAAACTGGAAGCCTTTTACAGGTTGCACTTGATGTCACTGACAAACTGTTTTTTTTTTTTGTTCTTTTCTGATAAACAGTTATGGTAAAATGAGAAATAAAATGCATATCGTGGTACACAGAGTCTTAACCGAGGTTTAGCATAGCAACAAGTATGTTGAGATGGCATGTAAAATTTGTAACAAATTTGCTGTGAAAATGACACTGAGCATGCAGATGCTGACTAAAGAGGACTTGAATAAACCATAACAGCATTCTCAAAACTGCTAAATTCAGTTTACGGTTGTAGGGTGCCAGAGCCTATTCCAGTAGGATTGGATGAAACGGCAGAACCAGACCTGGACAGAGTGCTAGTCCATTGCAGGGCTCACTCAATTTGTAAACCCACACTTACAACCTAAACAATTTCAAATCATTACTTAACCCTAACCCACAGATATCTGGAGATGTGGGAAGAAACCCAGAGTTATGTTATGTTATTGAAATTCTATTCAGGCAGACCCAGACCTCAAAACTCCTGAGACTCAGGCTACTGAGTAACTTTATCCTTCTTTATTCACAGCAAGATACAAACAAAGAAAAACTTTCCAGCAAAACAGCTTATTAGTGTAATAAACCAAAATATATGCAGGACTTCTTCCAGGGAGTCCTGACTCCTGCTGCTCTTCCAACTCTGACCTCACTGAAGACAAATTGAGAGGATTTTTTGTAGCAGGACTAGGGAGATAAGATGAACTGGTTGGATAGCTACACTAAGCCAATTTAACTTGCAGTTAATTGTGGGATTTGACCTCTGCCTGGACTTATCAGATTAGTGATTTTCTTGATAAACAGGGATGTTTCTGAATGCCTATCCTTGGAAAAACTGAGTCAGTAGTAATTGTAGGTTTCATCTTTGCTTGATACTGTATATTCATTTAACTATTTTTGTATTCTTGGCTATATTTTATAGCATCTTGAGATGTTGTCGAGGTGCTATATAAAATAATACATTTTTATCTTCCCATTGTATAACCCACATATCTATTTCCCTAGCTGATTCTTATTTTGGCGACACTGGGCTCGAGGCAGAAGCTGGTTCTCTAGGTGGATAATTTTAAGGCACATACTTGGCCAGTGCAGTGTAGCCAATCAGCCTCACACTAACACTGTTGGAATGTGGGAGGAAAACTGAAATTCTCAGAAGAAACCCTGCTCATGAGAAAGTTCAAACTATTGAGACAGAAATAGAAATCCAGGAGTCTGGAGTTGTGAGGCTGCAGTGCAAACCACTGTACCACCCGGGTAAAGAATTTTCCTTTTAGAAAAAATATTCAAATTAAATAAATAAATAAATTAAATTAAATTGGACTCTTCACAATTGAAATAAAAGCACGCACTGTATGAAGTAACTTAATCCTTAGTACAAGAAGGCGTGAGATACTAAATATGTGCAATTGCATATGTGACAAGCCCAACAACAATTACCCATTGTTTTATGGAGCATGAATTAAAACACTCTACATTGCTCTCCATCTCTGAACAGTTTTTTCAAGCATGTGAAATCCAATTCAGTGTGACAGGATCTCAATCCCATCCTGGCCACATTAGGGTGCAAGGCAATAAAAAACACCGGAGGCTGTAACAGTTCATTGCAGGGCCCATCCAAGCACACCCCAATTCTAACTATTTAACCAAACATGCATAGAACACCTGGAAGTAACCTGCACAAGGACACAAGGAAAACATGCAAGTTCCACCCAGAGAGTGACCGGGTTTTGAACCCATGGCAGAATCCATGAAGCTACAGTGCCAATCACTATGCCAACATGCCACTCAAATTTCCAAATGCTAACTTTAAATGTGGCTAGATATGGACAATATACAGTACATCAGGGATGTGAAATTTCACTTATAGAGTTTTAATTTTCCCTTTAGGACAAGTAAAGTACATCTATCAGTCTATCTACAGTATCTATAGATGACTGCAGTCCTTCAGGATTTTTTTAACTAATACCGTAGTCTATGCCTAACTGTTTTGTTGCATGATTCTACAGTATAACACCTTTTATATGAAAATTGCGCCTCATAAAATAAATAGAGCAGTGTGGAAGTTACTGCTTTTATCTCATAGGTCCAATTTCTGTGTGTCTTAATGTCTGCATGGGTTTTTTTTTTCCTGGTATTTTGGTTTTCTTCCCTTTGCTAAACACATGCCGATTACGTTGATAGGCAACTCTAATTTGGCCTGATGTGGCTTAGTATACCCAAAGATGAACTGTTATTCCATTCAAGTTTAGTTCCTGTCTTACGCCTGATACTGCCAGGATAAATAGTCTGGGACTCCGGATCGGTTTGAACAAGTTTGGAAATCAGATGAATGAAAGGCAGTATTCATCAATGCTGTCTTGTTTCCTCAAGTCACTCCATTGGCCTATGAGTAAATTACACTTAATACAGTATAAACAAACTACCTTGTAATTTTCATGGTTTTGGCACAGTAGTTTTCACTGTTGTCTTATATCTCCAGAGGCTTTGTTTTAGTTTCTGGCTTGGTCACTGCTTCTGTTGAGTTTGCATGTTTTCCCTGTGTCTGTCTGGATTTTGTTGGGTTTCCAAACACATTCCAAAAGCATGCATATTATATAAATTAATGTAACATAACATTATGAAATGCACTTAATCTAATCCAGAGTAGCATGGCCTTGCAGTACAGTGAGTGATAAGGGATTGCGTCTCGGATCCTCCCTATGTAGAGTTTGCATGATCTCCCTGTGTCCGTATGGATTTCTTCCCACAGTCCAAAGACATGCAGGTTAGGTGAATTGGAAATTCTAAATTGCCCTTGTGTGTATTTGGTGTGTGTGTGTGTTTGCCCTGCAATGGACTGGCACCCTGTCCAGGGTTTGCTGCTGCCTTGTACCCAATGCTAGCTGGGATAGGCTCCAGTAGACCCCCATGACCCTCTTCAGGACTAAGCAAGTTGGAAACTGACTGACTGACTAATTAAGACCACACCCCTGTTACCCTGTAGCTAGGATATAGCGGGTTGGATAATGGTTGGATGGATTGAAGCCAGAGCTTATTTTGGCAGCACTGGGTATATGGCAGAAAACAGCCCTACACTGGGTGCAATGCAAGTTCATCACAGGGCCCACTCACATGCACACCCACACTAACATTAAAAAAGGCTAATTAGGAAATCAAAACAAAGCATGCCCCCACCCACTCTAAATGAAGAAATTGTTGATATCGTACATAATATTAAGTAAATATGGCATAACCTTCATGTATGTGCAAGATGGGACTCCCTGTGATCAAACATGCACACAAAATTACTTCATTTCTTAAAAGAGTTAACAAAAATGCAATTGCACAGAAAAGGAGGACAACGGTTCAATTTGGCTATCGTTGTCTAAAAGTAAACACGTACACTTGAAATTTTCTAATAAAATCAATAATCTGACAGAATTCTGAAGGAACTATAAGGCAATGTTTTAACCATGGCACTAAAATGAGCAGATGGAACTTCCAAGGAACACTTACTGAAGTGCAGAGACTGACACTGTCAGCTCCACTTGAGGTACATATTTTTTAGCACATTGGGAAAAAGTGAGAAAGTTATCCCTTTAGTCCAGATTTAGAGACAGCCAGGGAGGAAACATTACTGTATGGGGCACCAGTACATCACGTGGTAAACCACACTGACCCATATTGAGGATTTTAGTACTCAAACTACAATTTACAAACTTCATATGTGGGAGAAAACTAGAGTACCTGGAGAAGACTCTCTCAGATATGGGGTAAACATGTATACTTCATACAAACAATGACAGGGCTAGGATTAAGACTCTGTCTTCTCTAGCTTTGGGTGACCAGCGTTAAGCAATACACCAAAGTACTGCCCACCTATTGATCTATGAATTGCTAATTAACTTAACATGTAGGTGTTTGGGAATGTGGGAGATAGATAGATAGATAGATAGATAGATAGATAGATAGATAGATAGATAGATAGATAGATAGATAGATAGATAGATAGATAGATAGATAGAAAGAAATTTGTCCCCAGGGAGAAATTTAGCTTCTTACAGAACTTCAATAAATAAATAAATATGTTTATATTATGACAAAAAACATACCCCGTCTCAAATACACACCAGAATGATTAAAAAGAAACAAAACATCTGATTTGGCTAAAGATATGAGATACAGTCACAGTGAGGCATTCTTAAGGTCTACTGCTGTTGGTATAAATGAGTTCCAGTAGCATTTCTACACACTTTTTCTGTACATTTTGTTGGCTCAAAGAATTCACTGTGCATAAGTGCACCTTATAATGCATTGCATGTGGTGTTCGCTCCTGTCTTGCACCAATGTACTGTATGTATAATATGTTCAGACTCCTCAGGGCCATGTAATGGAGGAAGAAAGATCATAAAACGGAAGTTCAAGTAAACTGTAACCACTCTGCAGAACTTTGACACACAATTCAATCTTGGATGAGGTGCTGTTGTCTGTTTTAATTTTCTGTATTCTATCTATTGTCCTTTGGATTTCTCAAGGTTTCTCCCACAATGGAAAGTCATGAAGTCAGGTTGACTAGAACCTCTGAATTTGACAGGTGTGAGGGGAATGTATACATAAGAGAAGACAATCCTGCAATAGGGTGGTGCTCATTGCGAAGTTGTTTCCTACCTTGTACATGTCGCTACCAAGATAGGATCAGGCCCCCTGGCAACTATGTGTTAAAAAAGTGGCTTCAGATAATGGGGGGATAACTTGCCTCCAGCTTTATCTCATAGTCTAAAAGCATGCTGTCAGGCAGTCAGGAAGCTTTAAATTGCAACAGTGTATAGATGAGGCTGTCATGGAATGGGCTTTCTTCTATGCAAAGTCTGAGCCTTTTAATAATGGCAGTAGTAATCTCTCGGACAGGACTCGTTTATTACATTCTCTATTTTAGTTGTTGCCAACAGATCACAGGTTCAAGATTCCAAGGATAAAAAGTAACCGCTTCAAATACTCTTAATTTTAATAAACATTCCTAGGCCTAAATCATAGGATGAACAGTTGGCATTTGCATCAATGATTACTCAAGTGTAAATGTTGGTATAATTTGTATGTGTAATAAGATGTAATGTTTCACCATAAGTCTAATGTTCATCGCTAATATTATATTTATTTGTACGAAGTTTACGTTTGATGGCTGCATTCTTTGTGATGTGTTATTAATGTTACATCTTGGAATCTCTGTCAAACCTGCAGACAAACCAAATTTCCCTCTTTGGACTGACTGAATTGACTCCCAGTACCATGTAATGCTGTACTGGAAAAAATGTAATAAAATAATAATAAAACACATACAGTGCATCCGGAAAGTATTCACAGCGCATCACTTTTTCCACATTTTGTTATGTTACAGCCTTATTCCAAAATGGATTAAATTCATTTTTTTCCTCAGAATTCTGCACACAACACCCCATAATGACAATGTGAAAAGTTTTCTTGAGGTTTTTGCAAATTTATTAAAAATAAAAAAACTGAGAAATCCCATGTACATAAGTATTCACAGCCTTTGCTCAATACTTTGTCGATGCACCTTTGGCAGCAGTTATAGCCTCAAGTCTTTTTGAATATGATGCCACAAGCTTGGCACACCTATCCTTGGCCAGTTTGGCCCATTCCTCTTTGCAGCACCTCTCAAGCTCCATCAGGTTGGATGGGAAGCGTCGGTGCACAGCCATTTTAAGATCTCTCCAGAGATGTTCAATCGGATTCAAGTCTGGGCTCTGGCTGGGCCACTCAAGGACATTCACAGAGTTGTCCTGAAGCCACTCCTTTGATATCTTGGCTGTGTGCTTAGGGTCGTTGTCCTGCTGAAAGATGAACCGTCACCCCAGTCTGAGGTCAAGAGCGCTCTGGAGCAGGTTTTCATTCAGGATGTCTCTGTACATTGCTGCAGTCATCTTTCCCTTTATCCTGACTAGTCTCCCAGTTCCTGCCGCTGAAAAACATCCCCACAGCATGATGCTGCCACCACCATGCTTCACTGTAGGGATGGTGCCAGGTTTCCTCCAAAAATGATGCCTGGCATTCACACCAAAGAGTTCAATCTTTGTCTCATCAGACCAGAGAATTTTGTTTCTCATGGTCTGAGAGTCCTTCAGGTGCCTTTTGGCAAACTCCAGGCGGGCTGCCATGTGCCTTTTACTAAAGAGTGGCTTCCGTCTGGCCACTCTACCATACAGACCTGATTGGTGGATTGCTGCAGAGATGGTTATCCTTCTGGAAGGTTCTCTCTCTGCACAGGGGACTTCTGGAGCTCTGACAGAGTGACCATCGGGTTCTTGGTGACCTCCCTGACTAAGGCCCTACTCCCCCGATCGCTCAGTTTAGATGGCCGGCCAGCTCTAGGAAGAGTCCTCGTGGTTTCGAACTTCTTCCACTTACGGATGATAACCTGTAACCTTCCCCAGATTTGTGCCTCGAGACAATCCTGTCTCGGAGGTCTACAGACAATTCCTTTGACTTCATGCTTGGTTTGTGCTCTGACATGAACTGTCAACTGTGGGATCTTATATAGACAGGTGTGTGCCTTTCCAAATCATGTCCAACCAACTGAATTTACCACAGGTGGACTCCAATTAAGCTGCAGAAACATCTCAAGGATGATCAGGGGAAACAGGATGCACCTGAGCTCAATTTCGAGCTTCATGGCAAAGGCTGTGAATACTTACTGTATGTACATGTGCTTCCTCAATTTTTTTATTTTTAATAAATTTGCAAAAATCTCAAGTAAACTTTTTTCATGTTGTCATTATGGGGTGTTGTGTGTAGAATTCTGAGGAAAAAAATGAATTTAATCCATTTTGGAATAAGGCTGTAACATAACAAAATGTGGAAAAAGTGATGCGCTGTGAATACTTTCCGGATGCACTGTAAATACTGTGTTTTTCTAACTACTAACAGTGCTTATACTATACTATAGGGTGCCACCACCATCACTGTGCAGCATTCACTTAGATTATGCGACAAGCAGCTATTTTTGTGCCAGTGCACTCACAACACAACCTAATCTTTTCAAAAGATTCCCAGGGATCTTTTATAACCACAGAGTCAGGATCTGAGTTTTAAGTTTCATCTGACGGATGGTGCCAATTCTTACAGCACAGTGTCCCAGTCACTGCACTGTGGCATTGAGATTCACACCTAGACCACAGGGTAAGTACCCCTGATGGCTTGACAAACACCTCTTCAAGTAGCAGCCCAAGTTTTTCTGAGATGGTCTCCCATCCATGTACTGGCCAGACCCAAACATGCATAGCTTCAGGTGGATTATCAGTTCTGAAGTGCAGCTAGTATGGTAGACTGGTTGATAGAGAAAGGATGACCACAATCAGGATAGGAAAAGCATAATGCCTTAACACATGGAGCTTGCAAGCAGAAAGACTATAGAATTATTTGCACCACTGTTTGTGTATATCATATTGTGTGTTTAGATACGTGTCTGTTAAAATTACGCGATTTATTATAAAAATAATTTGTAAATCACTCTCCGCATGCCCATTGATAATAATAAACTGAACTTAAAACAAACGAGAAGCAATGCCAGTGGAGCAACAAGAGCGCACTGCTAAAATGCCTAAGATCCCGGCAGTCCCCTCCTCCTCCTTCCCCGCTGATTTCAAACCTTAATGTATTCTAAGGCACACAGACCTGACCTAGAATTCCTACTTAGGATTCAGACTAAACCATTCGAGTCCAGGGGAGGGGGAGTCGTATTTGACTGCGTAATAAGGTGACTTCAGCGACTCTTCTTCCCAATCATGTTTTTTGAGATATAAGAATTGAATAAATAAATGACCACACGCTATCTATAAAAATAACCCGTGCGAAAAATCAAGTCAGATCTCCAGATTTTCTCATTTAGGTTGTTTAATCTATCAGCTGCTGTTTACATAATTATGATTGTATTTTTTTAATTAAAAAAAAAACGCAATTTTGCAACAGTTGGCAATCTAAGCTTAAAGTATAACGACACATACCCGTCATATTTTATTAAATATGAACATTCTACTATAGGTTATTTGATTTTTAGTGAATTTCTGCGCGTGTTATTTATTGCACTACAAGTAAGGTATAGTCGACATGAAATTAGGAAAGTAGAAAGCTGTGGGGCTTTGCGTCTTGCCCGATTTAAATATCTGCTCTCCTGTGTAAACAGCGCGTTGCGGATCGAAGCGAAGCTCATTGAGAAACGCGTCTATTTGCCTTTGATTAAAGAGAGCAAACAGAAAAAGAAGTATGACGGCAAACGGAGACCCGATCAAGCGCTAAAAGCAAAAATCACAAGGGATTGCTTAAAGGCAGAGACTACAGAGTGGACGAGCGCAACTCAAGAACTTTTTAAAGTTGCGCACGCACGACGACAGAAACAAATGTTGGCCTCGTCTATTTAAAAACAAGAGATATGCTTGCCTCTGCCGCCCGCTTCTGTGTGTCTCTCTCTCGCTCCCCCTTTTGACGGAGGGAGCCCCCATGTAACGTGCAGTTCCCAGCTCTTCAACGAAAACGCTTTTTTTGTCTTTAAATGTTAGGACTAGACTTGTTTGAACTCCCCTCCCCCTATCCTGCAAGTTTGGCGAAACAGGAACAACTTCTTTGAGAGAGAGAGAGAAATTGCATAAGTTTGAAACTTCTTGGAGAAACTTTTTTTTTGTTGGAGGGATACGGAGACGGAAGCTGTGATTTTTTTTTTTTTAATCACCACCGCCACCCCCCCCCCTACACTCACACAAAAAAAAGTTCAATCCGTTCCTGTTTTTCAAGGTTTATTTAGCGGCGTCTGCTTGTGTGGAGGGGGGGTGACAAGGATCAGGAAAAGGAATTACTTTTTTGGGGAGGAGAGGGAATGGGGGGAACAAAGATGAAATCGAGGGATCCCGTGTTTGACTGAAATTTCCCTGGAATGGATGTACCTCATTATTATGGAATGTACTCTGTGTCTATTAAACAGCGGGTGAGTCTTCTTCTCTCTCTTTTTTTAAGTGTTTTGTTGAAGCGTATTTTCTGCTTTTTATTTTGTTTTTGTTCACACCGTGGAGAGTTCCAAGGGGGTTGCACAGTGCGAGCATTCGCCCGGCCTTGCTTGTTGTTTTTTTTTGAGTCGAGCCTTATGTTTCATTAGAATTCAGTGTTTGTAAAGCGTCTGCAGTTAGAGTAGTGTGGGGGTGCAGAACAGATTTGTGTGTTTTCAAACTGAGGGCGGGTGCTACACTGTTAAATTGATTATAGTTATTTTTGGGTTTACTGTTTGTGTTTTTGATTCTTCACCCCCCTCCCATATCATTATGATTGCCATTTAAGATTTAAAGAGGTCCGCGTCTGTGGTGCGGTTGCACGTGTCCGAATGTGAGCGTCAGAGCGAATGGCAGCTTTTTAAAAGGCTTTATTTGGAAGCTTGTCCTCTGTTTTGATAAAAACCCAAATCCTCACCGTTTGTGCAAAGCTTTTGTTTCTTCTGGCCTTCTCGAATACCTGCGATTTCCGAGAGTGGATTTTGTTTGTTTGCCAGTCAGGCGAGCCGCAAATAAAGTAACCAGCGTGGCTACCTTGTTTCCGTTTTTATTGCTTTCTAATTTCTTTAAACCGAAGATGCTTGTAAGAGTGAGATGAAACTTTTTGCACTGTAGATTGTGTACATTTTATATCGAAATGCTTGGTTTAAGCAGGAGTGAGTGGGGACGATACAAGCACGCTTGTGTGTGTGTGTGTGTGTGTGACAGACAGAAAGGAAAAGAACGCCCCGGAAGAAACCCGCAGAAATCCGGCCGAGGTGCTCACATTGCCAGTGCGGGAGACGGGCTCAGTGGCCACAAAGCCGGCGCTGCCACCCCGCAAAGCCACAGGCCCGGCTGAGGTGCACGTTCATCTGATCTGTTTTCATCTTTTTCGACTCCACTTAGTGAGAACTCGAGGCGACATTCTGGCTCACGCGACTGGTAGCCACCTTGGATGTTCGGTGTCCACTTTTATCACTTTTTGAAAGTGGCACACCGTTTCAGGTCCTGCTGCTTGGTTTACGTCTAAGCACAGGTTATTATCCTGGGAATGCGCTATTATCATATTTTTTACAAAGCCATGAGTTTAACGTTCAGTTTACTGTTGTATAGCGCCTTTACTTCTACAGATACGTCAGAATTGAGTCTAGTTACAATCGTTCAAAAAAGAGTGAAATCAGATAGAGCATGGTATTATAAAACGAATGTGGTGTAATCCTAAAGCCAAAAAAAAAAACTAGATTACAAAATAAAGTGCACCACTTTACCATTTACAAACATTACCTTTTAAGAGTCACCTAGTACTAAAGATGTAATAAGTGAGCACATTTCAAAATAAACCGTAACAATTATCAATAGTGTAAAATGTCTTTATTACTCTTACCATTTGTAAAACCAAGTGAATGTGTTAATTTTATTTCATATTCTTATTAAAAGTAAACAAGTTTAGTATGAAGTTTACATATTTCAAAACTAATGAACATTGATTATTAAATAATGAATTTAATGAGATAGTTGATACATCAACTAAAGACACCACATTATAAAGAAAGAAAAACTAATCAAAGTATGTTCCTGTAGAAATTTAGCATATTAAAACATATTCTGAAATATTTGCTTAATTCTTAAATGAATTTTCCACCAAATTTTTTTTATGTTACTTACCCTACTAGTTTGTAGTGGTGGCCAATAAAAATTGTTAATGTCATGTTTTTGTGGAGAAATTGCATGACAAAAGTACTGATTGAATCCATCCTAATAGTGACCAACGCTGGACAATCGCAAGCAATGTGAAAAAAGCCTGGATTCTTGACCAATGAAAAAGGAGGAGAGGCTGATTATCAGTTATAAAAGCACAGAATTATGGGACTGTGTCTCTTATTTATCTTGCACTGTGTTTTCCGGTAGTAAGTATTAGTAATATTTTAGCAAAGAGCATACACAGGGATGACAGATATGAATTATGTGGCATGGGTTATAGGAAAATTTTTTTTTATTCATATGTTCAGAAGCAAACTGTTTGTGTAGATGGACACACATTAAGAAAACACAAAATACATTGTAGATTTATTTTGAAATCTAATAAGTGTAAATACTACAACTAAATAATATACAAACAAAAGTACACATTACTAAATGAAGTGTAAGGGCAGATAGAACTCAATTACAAAGTAAATCTACGATAATCAATTACTGTATCTTCACACTGACTACAACAAATGTGTACATCATAAGCTATTAAAATACCACTTAATTTGAGTTATGCTCACAAAAGCTACCTAAAAATGAAAACATTAAGTATATAATCATTTTTAGAGTAGTAGTATAGTAACAGTATAATGCCCTAAACATAAATGTGAAATTAGTTTTCAACAGTTGCATATATGGGATAAGCTAATAGTGAGGGAAAGAAAATAAAAGCCCAATTTGATGCAGAGATTGGAGAAATAAGTGTGGTGTGTCATGGTCATTTGAAAGGATCAAAGTCCAAGGTGAATGGCCATACAGTCCCTAAATAGCTTGAAATAGAAAAAGATTTCCTTTTCTCCCCTCTCTAATCCAGCTGTGCAATCAGCATGTGTTGTGGAATTATTATATACTAATGTTTAAAGCCAGAAGCTCCACTCTTGTTTAAATTGATCTCTCCTTGTGTGATTTTATTTATGTATGTATTAATGTCCAAGAAGATGGAATTGCAGGTCAACCTGGCCTACAAACACATGTGACACACTTTTGTCTTTTGCATTCCTCTAACTGGACATATACAAGTTTGTAAAATTAATAGATGGTGCAGGGCCCTAAATGTCAAGGTTACAAGTTCAAACACCCTTTTACTGGTAGAAGCCCTGTGCATGCCTTTGTTGAAGTTTTCTGAAAGTATTGTTTGTAAAAGTTATTGTACCATCTGTAAAGTGCCTTGGGCTCACCACTCATTGGGAGAAGAATAATTTTTTTTTTTAGTATACAGTGATCCCTCGCTATATCGCGCTTCGCCTTTCGCGGCTTCACTCCATCGCGGATTTTATATGTAAGCATATTTAAATATATATCGCGGATTTTTTGCTGGTTTGCGGATTTTAATTTCTGGTACATGCTTCCTCAGTTGGTTTGCCCAGTTGATTTCATACAAGGGACGCTATTGGCAGATGGCTGAGAAGCTAGATTGCTTACTTTTCTCTCTCTCTCTCTTGCGCTGACTATCTGTGATCCTGACGTATGGGGATTGAGCAGGGGGGCTGTTCGCACACCTAGACGATACAGACGCTCGTCTAAAAATGCTGAAAGATTATCTTCACGTTGCTATCTTTTGTGCAGCTGCTTCCTGAAACGACATGCTGCACAGTGCTTTGCATACTTAAAAGCTCGAAGGGCACATATTGATTTTTGACTGAAAAACAAACTCTCTCTCTCTGCCTGCTCCTGACGGAGGGGGTGTGAGCTGCCGCCTTCAACAGCTTTGTGCCGCGGTGCTTCGCATACTTAAAAGCCAAACAGCCCTATTGATTTGTTTGCTAGAGATTGTTTTCTCTATCTATGTGACATTCTGTGCTCCTGACACGCACTCCTTTGAAGAGGAAGATATGTTTGCATTCTTTTAATTGTGAGACAGAACTGTCATCTCTGTCTTGTCATGGAGCACAGTTTAAACTTTTGAAAAAGAGACAAATGTTTGTTTGCAGTGTTTGAATAACGTTACTGTCTCTCTACAACCTCCTGTGTTTCTGCGCAAATCTGTGACCCAAGCATGACAATATAAAAATAACCATATAAACATATGGTTTCTACTTCGCGGATTTTCTTATTTCGCGGGTGGCTCTGGAACGCAACCCCCGCGATGGAGGAGGGATTACTGTAATACAGATTTTACAGTATTATTAATCTTTTATTTCCATTTAATTCATAATGTTTTGTTCTTAAACAGTTATTTTGAGGTATCAAAATTGTAGATGTGTGTACAACAGGGTTACTGGGACAAACAAAAAAATTAGGATGGCAATTGCAATGTTATTCCTTTTGGCATGGGCATAAGGACAACAATACATTTTACAGTCAAGGCAGGAGAATTCTGTCCATCCAGCTTGGTAGTGGTGGTGGTGGTGGTGGTGGTTGGGATCATGCACTGATATAGTGCTTTGCTGCACCCACCACACAACGAACCACCTCAGGATTCCAGTTGGATTTTTTAAATTGTTTGTGATTGTATTTGTGAATGAAATGTGGTCTGTTGGGTGAGAAATTGCTGTTTAGTCAGAATTTGTCCTTTGGTCATATTTCATGAGACTGTTATAAATCAGGTGGCTAAGTGCCACGTACTTTAGTCTGATTGGACACTTCTGTCATGTATATGCAACTTCAAGGAGTTCAGAATAAAATCGGAACATGTTGTATTTTAAATATTCTACTAGGGTTGGCTGTATTATGTGAATTTGTTTTTTTAAAATAGTTTCCATAAAAAGATTTTGTGATTTGCATGTTAGATGTAGAATAAGTACTTATTTGTTTTAAATGCCCAGCAATAAAGGTCTCTTTACAGCTATCTTTAGAAGCTCCTTATGCATCAATGCCAATGTCACATTACGCAGCTTCTAGCCAGTACTTGCCAATAGCAGTTGCTGATCTCGTCATCAGACCATGTCAATTTTCATGACTGAAAATCACCAGGCATGCAAATGTGACTTTGTGATGACTTTACTGCACCCTTTCTTTGTCAGCCAATAGCATGCTGTCTGATGGACCCAGTACTGTACAAATGGTTAATGGGTATGGCACATTTAGCCTTATTCTTGGCTGTTTTTCTTTTTTTCCATTCTGTTTTGTAAGGCATTGTACTTCATTCATTGGTTGTCGGCGCTCATGCCCACAAGCCTGCCACTTTGACTAAAGACAAAATCATACTAGTTTGATTTTGTCAGGGTGAGTTGCAAACTAGATGGAGTGAGTCGCTTGGTATTTTGGACTACTCTACTGGCCTTTATAGGAGTGCGCTACTGACTGCCTCCAACTTGATAAAATTATAAATGAAGGCCTCGACTGAAAATTACTGGGAAAGCCATCCACATGGCTTTAAGACTTAAATCTGGCCTTGGTTTTACCTTACCATTTTTCAGCAAAACAACTAACCTATGTCAGTAATTTATTTTACAGTATATTTTATAAAAAAGTGAGTCACTGGGTAGTCTCTAAAAAGCACATTAAAATGCACATAGGATGGGATTCCTAAATACACAATGTAAATTTAAAAATAAGTGCCCACTGATTGTTGTTACGAGGTTTAAAAAAAAAACTGTGTTCTTTGATACCCGTAAGTGTTCTTTGATTTATTAGAAGCAAATATTGGAATAAACATATTAGAGGTTTGTTTGTAGATATTCTTGCTGCGTAACGGTGTGTCACATGTTTGCACCCATAGAACTTTTTACACCATGAGCATGGGTCGACTGTCAGTTACATATATCCTGCCCTGTTTTGGTTTAGAATCAGAGTTGCAGTGTCGGTGTATGTGATTTAGCACTGTAGAGGTGTGGCTACAGTGTTGTACTGCCAATGGGATCAATGTGAATTGCTGAAGAATTGATATCCAGTTGATGGTGCCCTTTGTAAATTCTAAAGACATCTTAAAAATAAAAAAAAAACACCTATATGTTGTGTGCTGTTAAATGCCGGTGTTTACTGTGGGCCTCTTCTTAAAGAAAAATGTTGAAGGGTGCCCCCGCATTTCCAGTACTGACTTGTATAACCTTGCAGTTTCTGCACATTGTGCCACTTCTCTTTTCAAATATACCAATCATACAAAAAAGAAAAAGGATCCTCAACGTATTGATCTGAGTAGGGATAAACCTAAAACCTTGGGTTGAATTAATCCTTCAGTAAATTACAAGGTTGCTTGTATGATTACTGCCATTATTAGCTTACTTGTTTTGTCAATTAAAGAAAATGTCATTACTGCAAGGGTTAGATTATTTTATTCACTTAATTTATTTTACAGGTATATTTATTTTATCATAGTATATTGAGTTAGTTGATTTTCTGTTCTGTACTTATCTTGTACTGTGGTACCCTAAGCATCTTATTTAATCCAGAAGTTCTTTGTAGAAATACAGCAATATGTGTATTGTACCTTTTTAACAGTGTGTTTCATTGGAAAAAATAATGTTGAACACAATTTATAGATTATATATGGTAATGGTTCTTTTTCTAAATTTGCTTATTCAGGATCAGTGTCCTTACGTATTTCTTTATAATATAATGCTAAGCGTACATTTATTTTTTTATTGCAAGTCTGTGTGTTGTATAGTGACTTTGATTTATCTCATAGTTGTCTGATTGGAGGGAGGCTCGAGGGAGTGCAGCTTTCTTTCTCTGTTTATATCTTCTATTTTGCAGAATGAAAACTATATGTCGAATACTTTACTTTGAGTTTCGCCCCATATTTCTTTGCTGTAACTTTGTATATTTTGTACAATTACATATATTTTATATTTCAGCTGTATTAGGTTAAGCACATTTAATTATTGCAATAGTGTGTTTTTATTACAAATTGTAAATGTGTACAATTTATTCATCATTCATTATATATTTAACTTTTTTTTAAATATGCAATAGATATAGTTCAAGTGACGCATGTAAAATGGGGCTCGAGTTTGTTATATGGAGGCATGTAGCAAATCCCTTGGGACTTTCTCTTTGAAAGACGATGATAGAATTGTGTTAAACTGAAGATGTGGAAGTTTTGTCCAAGAGATTTTTTTTTTTTTGTTTTTTTTTTTGTGTATGTCCAGGTGGTGATATTAGTAGGCTTGGTTACGTAAATGCCTGTGAAGAGGGTCAAAATGTTAGTCTTCACAAGACTCCATTTATCCAGATCTGCCTGATAAAGTATCTGAGAGAGCAGTGTAAACTCAGTGCTTAAACAATTGCTGTTTTATTTCCATTAGATTTACAAATTATGTTTCTTTTGTTTTGTGTATAGTATAAAATGATGCACAGTAAGAGTGTTTATTACTTGCTTTAGTTTTAACACTGGCTAATGGTGTTACACAAGCAAAAGCATTTATAACTCTATGAATGATGGATGTTTTTTGCTGTCCATCGAGTGGGTACTTGCTTTCAGACAGAAAAAGTGACAGCTTCAGTCAGGAGTGGTGTCACTGCATAATCTACCTGTTTTCATATATATGTATACATGTACTAGCAGGAAACCTGACACAGCAGCAACTTGTTCTTTAATTATTAATACTTGCCCTGAATCATCAGGCTCTCATCAAGTTGTTATATGACATTAGGAGGTTGTCCAGCTCTAGCCTTCTAATAAAAGTTGGTTTGTATTTTATTTATTTATTTTTATTTTATTTTTTGCTATCTTGGGTCTGTGTTTTTGCATTAGTTCATAGGAGCAATGTATTGCAATCTAAGAAGTTTGTGTGCAAAGATATCAGGTTTGATTAACTCGAATGAACTTGCAACTTTTCTGTTTTAGTAGCATTTGAGCCAATATAGTGTAAATGTAAATTGTATATTTCTGAGCTTCTGTTAGGACTTTATGGTGCAAAGATTTACTGTCTGATTATTTAAACGTGTACATATGTGGTCAGTTAAGGGTGAACAAAGGCAAATGATAGAAACACGATGAAATTAACCAAAGTCGGAGTCACTTTAAAGTATATTTTCCACCCAGTAAGTAGCAGACATTCACCAAAGAAAACTTTTAGACATTTTAAAAAAAAATGCTTGAAAATCTAAACTGATAATTTTTTGCTATAGTTTGGTGGAAAGTAGTGGTGTCAAACTGAGGTCAGCATCAATTGCATGACAGCATCTACAGTTGGATATGCAGTTGTAGCTCAGACAGGTTCCTGCATTTGAAAAATAACATTTGATTTTTTTATATACATTTTTAGCAGTCTATAACTTATTTGCAATGTTTTCAATGCAGTATAATGGAACAAGTGCAAAATAATTTGTCTTTCAAAAATATGTAAGATTTTCAGTAGGCTCACCCCATGTCCACCATTTCTATCTATAAACCTCTGCAAGGCTCAGAGCCAGACTCCTTCTGAATTGTACTGTATAAAAATGCACTGTTCAAATCTGTACATTATTAATGAGTTTTGTTCATGTGGCTATTTGTGATCTGGGACGGTAACTGTTGCAATTCAGACTCAATGCATTTCACAGTGTGGTTGTACGGTAAGGGTGGTCTTTAACAGGTAGCATGTGTTTTCTTTAAGGACAAACCAATTTTTTAGCCCAGCTTCATTTAATTCTGCTATGTTGTTCACAAGTACTTTTTCTACCTCTCAGCCTATAGAGATAATAAGCATAACACTGCTTCGGTGGAGCTATGCCACATGTGTGTGAAATTCCCATTATTGTCTATCTTGTATATGGTATGACCCCCTTCAGTCTGCTTCTCTATGACTGGCTAGTTTTAACTCAGTGTCTTGCTTGTAAGTGTATTTCTGGTAGTGCTGGGCGGTATGACCAAAATTCTATATCTCGGTATTTTTCAAAATTATACCGGTTTCATGCTATTTAACGGTATTTTTTTCCCAGGCATGAGTGGATGTTAACCACATTTTCCACTGCAATTACTGCAGTAGACTGGCTAAGAATAACCTATTCCACTGTCATGAGAATTGTTCATTGTACAAAAAAACATTTTAATGTGCACACAGGTATTAATACAGGTTTGCATGGCCCCATAAAATGATGGTTTTCAAGGGGTTGGCACTAATGAAGAGAAGGAATCGCATTGCATGACAGTTGCAGTCAAAATATAGAACCTTTTTATTGAACAAATTTTGCAAACAACTTAAAACTATAATTTTGACAACATATTTTCAACCATCCAAAGAGGTGCTTGTCAAATGTTGTATCACACTGAACATGTCTTAGAAAAGGAATAAATAGTAAATATTTTTTGTAAACCAACTACACTGTTAATATTTACAGGCTCTGTCCACTGACACGTTAACCAACGCCATTACAATCCATGTAGCTATCTCGATCCACCGCTTGCTTTTTTTGTTGTAGGCAGTACCCCTAGCAAACGCGTTTATAAGTGACATCTGACTCGAGTGTCCTCTACGTCCTCAGGTAAAACTAAAAAAGCTAGAGGGTGCCAATCTTAATTCCATACATTCATGGTACACCAAAGCATGTTTGCGGCTAAGGTAGTGCAGCAAATTGCTCATGTTGCCGCCTCCGGCGACAACTTTAGCTCAACAGCATTTGCAGTAAATAGTTATTTGCTCCACATCCGACCTGTTAAAACCAAAGTATCTCCAGACAACAGACACGGCTCCTTTTTTCGGCAAAAGTTCTTCTGTGTCATCATGTTCAACTTTATCGTCTGCTACAGCTTAAGTTTCTGAATGTTCTCTGTCCATTTTCATCACTCAATACCTCCACTAATGCATATACTCAGTTGCATGCATGTTTAGCGGTGTAGCAGTGAAAAAGGTCCCCCTTTAAAACTGTTTCCTGCTGCACCTTGTTCCAAACGTTGTTTAGGCTATTTAAACCGGTATTGCGGTTTAAGAAAAATCAATATCATAACAAAAATAAACGGTTTTCGGTATGAACCGGTATACCTCCCAGCACTAATTTGTGGTATATTAATATAAAGGGAGAGGTGCTGAGGAGGTTGTCTCATTTAGTAAAAGTTGAGTCATCAGAAAAGGGATTGCTCCTTAATGTGATAACTGACTTGTTGTGAAGCTGGTAGAGCTGATTTGTACCACAGCTTTTATTGCTGAATGATACTGGGACCACCCTGCTCAGTGTACACATAGGCCCAATATTTCTAGTTGTACATGTTTTTCATATCTTCTAGTACTAATTAGTTACTTCGCTTACATCTGTTTGGCAAAATTGGCTTACATATTTGCACAAAGACTTTATGCAATGTGCCATTGCTTTTTGTGTGAAGTGTGCCTAATTTATTTTAAGGAATGTAAGGTTTGCCACATTTTAGAGTATATAGGGCTTAGAATACAAAATGTTTATATTTTTAAATGTTCATTTTATTTTGTGATTTTATTTTTTTGTTTCTCTTTAGTAGTGCAAGTGGTTAGCACTGTCACTTCTTGTATCAGGTGTCCTGGTTTAGAATCTTTTCCTTGGGGTGCTTGTTTCCTTCAAAATCAAAATGTGCAGTTTAGTTTGACCTGTCCCTGGTGTGAGTGTAGATGTGTGCATGAACGGTTGCTCAGTGCCTTGTGCTGCCAAGATGGACCCCAGCCCTCTGTAACCCTGAACAAAATTACCCCGGCTTGAGAATGATATGATTTTTGTATTTGACTTGTATTCTATTCTGTTAATGTTCACTATCTAAAGTATCTTTTGGCAGCGATTGATGTTAAAGTTGCTGTCAGAATTGAAGTTTATTTTTGTAAGTTTGTACATTTTTAATCAAACTTTTTTTCCAAGGTTTTAAATTTTGCAGTAATATAAATATTGCTTTTCTAGGAAGTAATGGGTCAGGTTTTCATGGATCACCCTGTATCTCCAAAACCCCTACTGATTTAATTGTTAATTATTGATCATTTCATCCAACTTTCTTTGAGCACACAAGCAAATGGAATGTCTGTTAGTAAGTCTCAATTAAGAGCACAGTTCATACTTGGACATTAGTTAGTGCCTGGTAATAATGACCATGTGCTTAACCCTTCTAAGAAAAGTACTTCCTTAAATATTAAGAGCATCAAAAAGACACCAGTAAATGGAAATGTAACCTTACATATAAGGGACTGAATGCAGCCTTGTGATTTTTTTTTTTAAAGTGCTAGAAAGCAATGTAAATCAGAGCTAATATACCTTTTCAAAGAGGTTGGCTCACACTGATACTTGGAATGCAGAACTAGCTAAACAGGAATGCTGCTTACATACATTGTTCATTTTCAGCCATGAGTTAGCCACTGCTTTAGAGGGTTAGCTAATAAATATTTGTAGTCATAGTCACTGAACCTCCAGGACCAAATGAGCTGATTTATTCTTTGTACCTTGGAGTAACAAGCTGTGCAAAAGAATTTTGTTGTCATGGCGTAAGGATTTGATGCTGTCATCTTAATATTATGATGAAAGGATTTGCTTGTAAAATTATAGCCTTATTAAGCTGTATAAATGTTTACTTTAGACCATTAAAAGGGGGGGACATGTGTGCAGCTTGCTAGTGTCTGTGCAATTCCTTTTTTTTTTTGTTTTGTTGGATACCTAAATATTTACTGGACCTTGGTGTATTGTTCTTGAGCTCTTACTATCATTCATCAGTTACATACATTTGGTTCAGTGAGTTATATCCTAGTTTGATGCTTGGTAAACCAAATGCTTTGTTTTAAATTGTTTTTTTAGAGTCTACCATTATAATTTTGTACTACTTTAATAAAGCATCTAGTGAAGGTACTCCTTATGAAACACCTACTAAATCATTTATTATTACCTCTGAAGACTACAGCGATTTATATGTAAAATGTGTGACTTAGAGTTGATCTGTGCTTACACCATTAATGCCACGTAATTGCAATTATTCATTGTGAGTGTTTGCTTTTGTCATATAAATGGGCTTGAAATGTAGAAATATACATTTGGTCATTTTAACAGATACAAGTCTTGGGATGTTATTTACAATGTTTGTTTTATTTAAAAAAAAAAAACAAAAAACTGCATTCAAAAATATTACAAAAATTCTTATGTTCATTTAGAGGATGCATTTTGGTTGCTTCTGGTAGTAGTTACAAATTGAATAAAAAAAAGATGCTTACCATCAAGTGTGCTCTTTTACCAAAGCACTAATCAGACTTGGCTCCTACTAGAGGGAAAAAAAAATCAGTGCTAGTGCTTCATCTAGTAGAGAATAAAAGCTGTTTCAAAGAGCATGCTCATTGTTGCCCAGTGAAAAGGGGTCAATATTCCACGATGAGATGTCTAATACAATATGAACCTTACAAGGTATTATTTTAATTTAAATTGAGACTTTATTTATTCCACTCTATTATTAGCATGGATAATTTGAGCACTGTGGCATAAGCAAATGTTTGCTGTATGTTGGTGATACACGTTAATGTGTAATAATGGCTTTTTATCTGTTTGGTAAGGTGGTATGTTGGAATGAATAATTTATAAAGTAATTCAGGATAAGTTGGTGTTTCCTTTAACCTGTGTTAAATAAATAATAATAATATGCAGTCCTCTTCCTAATACAGATACATTTTCCCATCATCATTTGCATTATTATGCACAGAATGTAGACTGCAATTTCTATCCTTACTTAAATAAATGCATTTTAAAATATTTACATTTGCAAAATAAAAGTAAATAACTGTGCTCTGCCCCCACTCCCGAGTTGGAATCCTGAAAAAGTAATTAGTGAATGATGATAATCTTGTGAAACACGTTGATAGAGTTGGTATAAAGGCAACTATTAGCCTACCTAGTATTACACTTTAAATATAATAATTATTAGTGATGAGTGAACCTTGCTTAATTTACTTCACCTCAAATTCAACGAAATCATGGCAATGTTCAGAAAATTGTAAAAAAGGATGCATTGAAGTCAATGGGAAAGGAGAAACTGAATTAATTTTTAGTGGATTATAATGGTTTAATGGTCTTTTAATTGTCCCTGACAGCTAAGGAGACGTCTGCCAACTATGCTGGACCAATTATTGTGACCAAAAATGTCACCTCAGCGGTGAGGTAGCAGTGCTAACCGCTGTACCACTTTTCCTCCCTAGGATAAAATTTAATAGAATGAAATATCAGAGCAGTAAAAATTCGTAGATAGTAAGCATGAATTCACTTAACGCTTACGTTCCACGGATTCCATAGCAGGTACTCCCCTTTCTTGAACCAAGAAGTATGCTTTTTTGTTTTACCCACCCCACTGACACATCTGCTCGCTCTGTGTTACTGCTTCCCATTAAGCACTGATACAAAAGACATTACCTTTTAAGACTGAATACACTAATAAATTCCAGTTTCCTTGTGTGTGTGTGTGTGTGTGTGTGTGTGTGTTGTGCTTAAATGTATCCAAGTTTTCTGCAGATTTTTAACCCTCTGCAAGTATTCACTTTATTTGTCGGTGCAGTCCCCATCCAACATTGGATGCCATAGCTCTATGATGTCCCGCTGGGCTCCCAAAACATCATGAAATGCGGGGGAAGAAAAGTTCATCAAAGCCGGCTGCAAATCATATTTCTAGGGGGGGAAAAAAAAACAAAATACTGAAATACTTATGGCAGATTTTAATCTTGGTGCCATTACCAATTGTTTCATGTTTATATTTTTTTTAAATTGTCATATTTTAGTGTCTGTGCAGTGGTTAATAACAATTCACTAATCCTTTTAAAAGTAGTTACCGTAGATACTCGCGTATAAGTCGAAAAATTTATGCCTTTAAAATTCATTCAAAAAAACAGAATCGACTTATCTGCGGGGCAACACAATTGTCCATAGAATTTGTGTAATGACATTGTACACTCAACGCTTCACGGTGTTAAGTCACCGGTCATCTGCTGTTTCCCATGGTCTTTGAAATAATTATAAGCCAGCAATACTATTGCTAATTAGCTAGTTTTTTTCTAATTACATTAAATAATTTTTTAAACTGTGAAATACTTGAATTTGAGCATTGGCTTTTGCAGGTTTTGGATAACAAACATACCATTAGCTGCCACGTGCAACCAGATTTGGAATCAAAAGAACCAAGGCATCGCACGCTATCAATGCGATTCAAAAAATTTCTCTGCCTACCTTTTTGTCTCGTCTGACAGTAGCTGAAAAGCAGCATCAGGAGAGAGCAGCCTGAAGTAGTCCAGCAGCGGGGGATCTGTCGTGTCCAACAGCAAGCCATGCTGTCTTGTGAAGTCTGGTAGCCAGTTCGGCTCCCACAGATCAATGTCTGGGTATTCCTCCCACACGAACCTTGCGTAGCTGCATCGGCTGCGCGAATGTGTTCAGCTTGCAGCCGATCAGCTGGCGCGGCATCGGCTGGTGTCCGATCAGCTGATGCCGGCTTCTCACTCTCTTGCTCGATTCTTGATCACTGTCAATAAAATCCGATTATGAAAAATCACAGTTCGACTCAGCGATAATGAGCAAAACATCGTCTGCTGAGTGTTTTCTTTTCTGCACTCGCTTCGCTTCCTTGTGACAAATCGACGCCATCTTGCCTTTGTTTACATTTCGCAACTCACGCACACGCAAGGATTAGTTGCGGAGTCAACGAGTCTAGCATTTCTCCAAGCACAGAGGGAATGCCTGTGACGTGACCGTGAGTTTTGTCGCCATTAACAGCTGATTGTCACCCTCTATCTCTGATAGCTGTCAAGTTTTATCCATCCATTCCAACCCGCTGAATCCGAACACAGGGTCACGGGGGTCTGCTGGAGCCAATTGTCAAGTTTTACCCTCGACTTATACGCTGGTCATAACAAATTTCGTAATTTTCGGCTTAAACAATATACTCGACTTATCTGCGAGATCGACTAATACGTGAGTATCTACGGTAAATTTCATTATGACATTGAGTTGTTTCACATTACTATTTTGCCTTTTTCTTTATAAGTTACTGTGTAGAATTTTATATGAACATACTGTTGTCAACTCAACCCCCCCCCCCCCCAGACCTTTCCCAAGAAAGTGGGTTAATAGGTGACACTTGTCACATTTTTTCAAAATATTTTATGTAGGTGTATTGGAAAATGAATGTTTCAGGCTTTATCTACATTGCATCTGTTAATGTTAATTTATAAAGCTGAATTCTGCTTAATACTGTTCAGAATTCATGTTTTATTGAATATTTGAATTTTGATCAAATTAAACACTTCGTCATATATCTTGTGTTTTCAGCATTTGGACCAGAAGTAGTTACTGAGTGCCAAAGAATGAGTCATTGAAAGAATTCAACTTGCAAACTTTTTATTTAATGTCGGGGTCCTAGTCGCTTTGCTACACTATTTACATAAAGGTTTACTATTAAAAAATCAAACCTTGGCTTCTAGACCTCTGTATGATATTTTGAGGAACCTAAAGTGGGATATATTAAACATTACTCGGCTGGTAGCACTGTAATCACTACCACCAAAGAAGCTATCTATCCCATGCCATATTGAAGGAACCGCTTGTCAGAGGGAGACCAGAGCAAAGATTCAGTGCATAACATGGAAATGGTTCAGAACTAGCCAGCCTCAATCCCTTTTTTAGTTTTTATAGAACTCTGTGTCTTTTTAAATTGAAAGAAATATCACATCTCATGGCAAGTTCAAATATTGTGGAAAACCAGCTTAAACTTCCTCTTTCAGATGCTAATTAATGCTTAGACGAGTTTACATGTGATACGATCCGATGGAGTGGAAAGGGGTCTGGAGAATTATGATATACTAAAGTGATCACATTGTAATTAAAGCCTAAATATGTGATCTTCTGCCATGTTACCAACAAAGAGGTGGTTGCATCATCCTGTTAATGACTATTTTTAAACAAGTTGTATTCTCTCTGAAGATGAGTAATATTGAACATTGGTATCTTCAACCAGGCAACTTTTCATCTAACAGCATGTTCCTTTTATTTACACTGTATGCTAGACCTGCTGTGTTCAGATTTTAATGCCTTTAATGTAAATCTGTGGTACATGTGGACAGGCTTCACCATCTTACTACCACCTACAAACCTGTTATCCAAGCAAGAAGTTCTTAAGTGTGTTTTTGTGTTCATTTTCTATTTACAGAAGCTCAAGAGAAGAAAATATATCTTAACTCTTTTAGGGCTAATTTTTTTTTTGTTTGTTTTCTCCCAGGGCTGAATATTTTTCCAAAAACTAACATTTTTTAAAAAAGAACACAAAGCAATTGTTTAACATATCAAATCAACAAAAAATATTTACTTTTGACAAATGTTACTGTCTTGCATGTTGTATGAGCCTGCATACTCTATGATTTCACATACATATCACATACATTTTACACAGCAAAGTCTGATCTCGCTCAAAGCAGCCAATTTCAGTCATTGCCACATTGCACTCCTTACAATATGTGTTGTTTTGATGCCTATTTTTCAATTGTCTGTTGCTGCATTTTCTAACATATATTGTTAGTGTGTACTGTAGAGAGACAAGTCACCCATTTGCCATCGTGCCATGCCACTGCCACCAAGTTTTCTGCCTGCATGAAAACCGTATTGTCACCTTTTCATCTTCTGAAACTTTATGAACTTTATGTATGGCATTATAGCCTGGCTCACCCCATGGGATTTGCTTCTGTTTATTACAGAAGTGAATAAAACTTTGCAGCAGCACGTACCTAAGCCACCAGGGGACAAAACACGTTTGGACCAATGCTCCCTGAAGTTATATCGCCAGTTCTGTCCCATCTCTATTTGTAATGCCACAGCGCGCTTCATCTCGTCTTTCGTTGTGGGTTTCCACTTTGAAAAACGAGACTGCGATGCAAACGCAGCCCGCGATTCAAAAAAAATCTCTGCCTACCTGTTTGTCTCGTCTGACAGTAGCTGAAAAGCAGCATCAGGAGAGAGCAGCCTGAAGTACAGCAGCTGGTGATCTGTCGTGTCCAAAAGCAAGCCATGCCGTCTTGTAAACTCCGGTAGCCAGATCGGCTCTCAATGGATCAATGTATGTGTATTTATCCCATGCGAACCTTGCCGTAGATGCATCGGCTGCGCGAAGGCACTCAACTGGCAGCAGATCCGCTGGCGTGGCATCGGCTGGTGTCTGATCAGCTGATGCCTGCTTCTAAGTCTCTTGCGCAATCTCCTGATCACTGCCAATAAAGTCCGATTCTGAAAAATCAAGAGTCCGACTCTGCGATAATGCGCAAAACAACGTCTGCCAAATGTTTTCTTTTCTGCACTTGCTTCGCTGCCTTTTCACATGTCGGTGCCATCTTGCCTTTGTTTACATTTCGCAACTCACGCACACGCAATGTTTATTTGCCGAGTCAACGAGTCTAGCATTCCTCCAAGCACAGAGGGAATGCCTGTGACGTGACAGTGAGATTTGTCGCCATTAACAGCTGATTGTCACCCTCTATCCCTGGATGTCGACTTTTGTCGACATTCGCCTTCAACCCCTCCTGTCGACAAAAGTCGACATCCGCCCTAAAAGAGTTAAAGTCTTTAATTCCCAATGGGGACAAATAGTATTTTTAAAACCTAATCTGTTTGTGCAGATAGTTACTAGGAATGCTCTGATCAGGTTTTTTAGGGGCTGATACTGATCCACTGATATCCTGTTACTGGATCGGCCAATTCTGATTCTGATTTATTTTTTTTCTTATCTCTTTAAAAATCTTGCATACTTTTCTCAAAATCTTGTATTATTTAAAAATATTTATATGTAATGCATATGGCATTAAAGAAGATGTTATCCTAGTTACAAGCTGTCATATTACAGAAGAAATTTAATGTACATAACACAAGCTCTCTTATTGTCTAAACTCGGGCAGTGTTCATTTTAATTAAGGGACAAAATAAAAAGGTCTGATTTCATTAAATTAGCTTTTCTTGCCATTTGTCTAATTTCACATGATTGATTGTTGAATTTTTCTGAGTTTATTACCCCACTTTTTTAATGTAGAGGCTAATATTCCAATCTTCTCTCTCTGGTAAAGTCTTCCTTATGGCTCTCTAGTTATAAGAAGTTTGCGGCAAAAAAAATATGTGCACTAGCTGAAATGTTGTAATACCTTGTTTAATGGACCACTACACCTAAATTATCGTAAAACTTAAAAAAGCAGTTGCTGAATTTTTTTATTTTGTGATTAGTCACTTTACCAATCCCCAATCAAGTCTTTTGCAGTAAAAAAAGAAATCCTTTGATTTGGATATGTAGTCAATAGATTGGAGCATCACTAGTTTTCCTACTTCAGGTTTAGTCAGTTTGAGTTTGGATGCTAGCCCCAAGACCATCTCAGCCGTGTAATGGAACAGGCAGACATTCAACTTTTCCTTTATCTGTAATGTTTAACATCTTCATTGAAATAATCCATGGTTAAAGAGGTTAATACAATGTCCATATATGTAGTTACATGTGAATTGATTAATTCATTTTTCAACTTTAGGACAAAGTAATTATAAATGTTTTATATTTTTGAGTAAGATTTTTTTCCATAGATGTGTAGACTAACATGTTAAAGGTAAATTTAGTTTGGATTTTGTCTTGAATGTATTTTGGTCAATCCACACCATATACTCATTATGTAAATATGTAGAATGTCAATTGTTGGCATTATCAGATTTATTTTTTCAGCCAGTAATGTGACCAAACAAAAAACCAGTTAGTTCAATGTGAGCTTGCAATATTTACTCCATTCAGAATATATAACCAAGTGGATTAATTTAACAGGATTTACCAAACTTTAAAAAATAAAAAAATAAAATAAAATCAACTGCATAGATAGTAAACAGAGAAATTAGTTTTCAGTGCTTTCTTCAAAAATGTATACAGTGCTTGATCTGGTCTGTTTGGTTGTCCCAAAGGTTAATGAGAATCTGATTTATTTCACAGAAGGCAGAAAATGTTCAGTGTCTTTTCTTTACACGATAAGAGCAATTCTATGCTTCTGTTTCAAAAGAAGTTACGCCACAGATACTGAATATAAATGCTTAGACTATATGCGATTTTTACCTTTGCGTACCTTCAGTCGAATTGAAAAGCTGTCATCAGAACGTGGTTCTGTGGCTACAATCTGTATTAGCACATCTCAAATAAGTTCTAAAAACTGAATTTGTTACATAAATGTGTTTTTGCTCTCACTTTCAAAGTTGATGAAAAAATGTTAACCAAGTACAGCATCTTATCTTTAGCTGCTATTCTATTTGGATGACAAGTTAAATTATCTTTAACAACTTTTGAAAGGCAATCATTCACAAAATAAACTACTCTGTGGCTATGTTAGACTACAGCATGCTATTCTGAACACGTGGTAAGCTTTTTTACTTGTCGATCTCTATTTGTTTACACTCTGTAAAGTATTAGTATTTCTCTAGCAATAAAAGGCCCTATTAATACTAAGATTGCCAATATTAGAGCTATTACATTATACAAAAATGATGCTTTCAATACTCCTATTAAAGATAAGTAATTGTTCTAATATATTTGAACATAGGTTAAAAGTTTAGTGCTAGTATGTATTTTTGTACTGTATGCTTCATTATTATTTTTATCTCTTTGCTCACAGTCAATTTGTAAAGCATGCAGCGCTAATGACTTGTGCAGTGATGCAGCCCTCACTTGGAATACATGGCTCATCACAAAAATGGGATTTTCTATTCATTGAAAGTGACTTAAGAAAGTAAAGTGGTGCTTTGCTTGCCTGTAATGCAGATATGAAACCCATACAAAACCGCTCATAATTAGTTTAACACATTAAATGCAGTACTTTAGCCCCTGTACCTCCTCCAGACCACTACTCTGTAATTACTTGCTGTTTGGGGTAGTCAAGTATGCTATGCTGACACTGAAAATTCTACTAAAATGGTGACTTTAAAGCTATTTTAATAATAATAATCGTAGAAAAATCAGAAAAATTGCCTTTGTTGTTTTCAGTTGTGTTTAATGGAAAAGGAAATCAGTTTTCATTTTCCACAATAAATGCTTAATGGTTTTAATATAAAACAACTGGAAATCTGCAACTCATTTCCATGAGTTAAATGGATTAGGATCAGGAGCAAAACAATTTATGGAAGCCTGATAAGTGTTTAAAATCATCTGTTGTTAGAATATCCGTTAATGAAAAAGCACAACTGTGCAGTAGTAAAATCTGTCCATTTTATAAATGACTGCACAAAGTGACACTTAAAAAAACTCTGAAATTGATGTGAAATAAAACAAAGGACAATTCTTTTACAATCAAATGCCAGCATTTGCCTTCAAACAAGGATTTTTTTTCCATACAGATATGAACTATATTTTGAATATTGTGATTTTTCGATTCATTGGCTCTGGTCTATGTTTTCAACAACAAATAATCCATTCATCCATTTTCCAACCCGCTGAATCCGAACACAGGGTCACGGGGGTCTGCTGGAGCCAATCCCAGCCAACACAGGGCACAAGGTTATACCTCAAATACATATACATTTTTGTGTCTTTGCAGATGACTGGCAAAAAGTAACATTTAGGATTATTTCTCAAAAGATGACAATGGCACTCCTAAATTTAAGATCTGCCAGGAGACTCTGAGTCAGAGTTCAAGTAAAATAAAATATAAGAACACGATGAATCTTTGGAACCACATGCAACACTACGAATTCTATTATGAAGAAGCCATTGAATCGTATGATAAAGCAAAAAGCAGATTTCCCCAAACACCACTGTAGCCTGCTCTACACCAAATATTAAACAAGACAACTAAATGGTCTCCAAATGATCAATAAGGAAAAACATGGTTGAAGATTGAAGGCAACACTTAAATGGTACAAGTTAAATATTTTTCTGCATAGAGGTGCTGGAGGAGTTCTGCACAAAAGTTGAAAGAAAAGCCAATGATATATTTATTGTTGAAAATTCTAGTAGCCTTCCATTTAAAACAGATTGTTGGTCAAGCTCCAGAAAATCTTTTGAGTATAACTGCACATTGTATTAATGCACAGTGGAAGAAAGTCCAGGTGACTTTTGAATGTAGAAGCCATAACTGAGGCCCATACAGGGGAATCCATTTCGAAACTATTCATGACATTATTGGACGAGTGGGAAATTGGTTATGTATTACTGGTATTGCCTGACAATATGTCCGATGTGGTAAAGGGCCTGTGGGTTATTGAAATGCCAGATCTAAACTGCTTTGCTCATCAGCTATGGTTTGTTGTAAATGATGTCATTGAATCTCTGAGACTTGTCAGAGCCATTGTGGCCAAAAGTAAGGAGTGCTACACACTTCCATCATTCTGTGGTTGCCCCTAAACTCCTTACAGCTTTGCAGCAAAAGCTTGATAGGCTCATTCACTCTACTGTACAAGCAGTTCCAACAAGGTGGAACCCCACACTGCATATGATACAAAGGATGCTAGAACAAATGAGAGCTTTGACAGCATTTGCAAGTGACTAGGGATATTTCATTTGCCCAACTGCTAATGAGTAGGATATAAGCATCCTTGAAGACACCCTCAGCCATTTTGAGGATATAACCATAGAAATGAGCAAGCAGTTTATATCCATCTCATGTATCCTGCCAGCATTTGGAGGTTTGAAACTGTTTCTTTAGTTATCTGTGCCCATACCAGGGGCATTCACACTATGTTGAAAACCATGCTGGAGAACCTAGAATGGTGATTTGGCAGCAGGAGTGACAGGAAAGGGGTTGTCCTTGGTTGTCTGCTGACTCTTCTTACAAAGACCAGCCACTGAAAGTAGAGTTTAAAAACAAAGTTAGTCTAGTTGGATAAAGAAATATTGAGGGCTACATTGACAGAAAGACCACCCACTTCGACACATCAGAAAAGTCCAAGGGTGTATAAGATTCCACCTGCCTTGGACAAATTTACATGAGGTCAAGCTGGCCTCAGTGCCCCACCCTTAATCAGTTGCACCTGAAGAGGTTATAGAAGAACTACAGCACTACCTGCAAGAACCTGCAATAGACAGGAAGTCAGGTAACCCATTTGAGAGGTAGAGCCTCAACTGGAACCTCTTTTAATACAACACTGTTAAGGCAAAGTAATATTTGGCTTGTCCATCAACATCAGTGCTAAGTGAGCTGGGGCCTAATGTATAAATGGTGTGTATGTACAAAAATGTTGCATTCGCCCATTTCCACTCTTGCATTGCGATGTATAAAAACTAAACTTGACGTAAAGCCACGCACATTCTCATGCCAGCCTTAATAACCTGCATACACAAGTTTTTGGCTTGGTTTTGCAAACTGGCGGCACCCAACATCAAAGCAGTGCTACTGTTCCTGTGTTGTTTACCTTTATTTTTTAGATTCACATCCCTTACGTGGCTTTATCAAATACACTGAAATTAACTGCATATCGTTTATAAATTTAAGACATCTAATTGTAAAAAACCTGTAAAAATATAATGGTGCACAGAATTGCCAAACTATTTCAAATACTATTGCTGCTTTAGCATTATTAATCTTGGTGCACTACTCTGATTATTTTAACCCACTGTATCTTGAGTGTGGAATCCCAGTTCTACAGCAGCTGATCGGAAAGAGGATTATCAGAATACAGCATCTAGCACAGGCTGACTCGACCATGCGCAGGGTCTATTTGAACTTCTCTCTTACGGCAAACACTTCAGAGCCTTTCCTGTCGTGACCTGTTGGTTCAGAAGTGGTTTCATCGAGATCTAAACGCGCTCACTCAGTCCATCAAGTACTCCCGGTAGAACGGTTTGTACTTCTAAGTACAACTACCTCACTTTAAACTTGCACTACAGTTGTAATATTGCACAACCGGATCCACTTATGCTTACATATTTGTATATTTTTCATTGTTTTTTTTTTATCTTATTATTTTATCATTTTATAGGAAAATAAGTTTGTAGAGGATTTGCTTATGGAATCTCATTGTACCATACAATGACAATAAAGGAATTCAGTTCAATAGATGAGAGAACGTAGTTACAGATGATGATGACTGGCTTCTTAATTGATTTAGATTTCTAAGTACTATCCTCTTGGAGCTCTTGATATCATTTTTAAGGTGAAATGCGGTAAAGTATATATATTATATTATACAGATACATTTTTAACTTCATTTCGGTAGCAATGAGCTAGCGCCCTGTTCAGGGATTTTTCCTGCCTTGCTCTGTATGCTTGCTGGGACTGGCGTGACCCTGGATGGATAGATGGATGGAATAATTAAACATGTAGTACGAAGATATTTCAGTGTTCCAAAAAGTTTTGAAGAATTGGTGTTCTAAGCTTAGATAGGGATTTAAATTTAAAGAACTTATTGTGTGGCGATTGGTTACTTGGAGAAAGAAAAGGAACGACCGGAATTGGAGGTTAGTATGTTTGAAAGAGAAAGTACTGCTACAATACATTATTTAATCAAGGGTTGCCAACAGCGCAGCAAGCATCTTGCAGGAGGCAGGAACAATCTCTGGACGGGGCGCCAGCACGTGTACTCTTAATACTGTACTTGATTTAATTCCTATCATACTGAAAATCATATCAAATATACATCTTAGTATTTAAATTTGTTTAGAGAGCTATAATATCATGAATGTAATGTACTCTGCGAGAGAGAGAGAGAGAGCCTGTTTAAGAAGCACATAATGATTCACACACAGAGTACACAGAAGAATACATAGAATGTAAAGCATTTAATGTGCTATTTTAGTTACGATGGGATTTTAGAAACTAGTAAATTAAACGATTTTAAGATGAAGTTTATGATATTCTACTTTAATGACAAAATAAACTACGAGATTGAAGTGGATGTTTTGACCTTTTTTTAACTATTGTCCCTATTTTTTTTCTTTTCTCTGTACCCTAATACGCTTCTGTATGACACTCAGACAGTGGGCAATAACTCGCATTTTTACAGCGACTTTGATATCTTACCACTTTTTCAGGCAGTGTGTGACTTTCTGAACTTGAACTTTCGAGTTTCTCTGTTACTCGATCAACTTCCTTTTGTTGTTTATAAATTGCTTAAACCAACAAAATGTATGTTTTTAATTGCCTCCACTTGGTATTCGCTGAAATTCTTCTGTTTTCCCCGTGCTTTTGCCATTGTCTTTTCACAGAACGCTAAACATAAGGGGCTATTTATATTGATTTGCATATTAAAATATGCAAAATTCAGGGAGGAGTCAGAGTAGGGTGGCAGGCATGTGCACGAGCGTTATTTTTCACACTGACCGGGATTGACGTAGCATAAGTGCGTGGAAGTTGGCATATGGACGGTTTTGTGCATCTGAATTTTTTTGTCCCTTTTTGCCCGTACACCATGTTTTAGTGTCAATTCTATGCACGGCGTTATGCATGAGGCCCTTGGTGTTTACTGCTATGGGCAACATTTATAAGGATAAGCAGAGCTCTCTCCATGGCATAAATGCAAAGAAGCTGTGATACCTTCATTATAAGCTCCCATTACTAGAATGGGATTATTAGTTTGACCAAGTTACACATATTAGGTGTTCATTTCAATAATTTATTTGTTTTGTAAACAGCACAGAATTTAAGAATATAATTTTATTTTTCATAATTGAGTATTATTTATTTATACTGATATTCTCAGTTCAGATTTATTTTTAAATATAATATGATTTATTTCATGGATTTTTTTTCTCTTTTTGCAGTATTTGATTTTTTTTCTTGAACCTGGGCCCCTGTAGCTGTTATTTTAGAGGTTAACTGTAAGATTTAATTAGAATACAGACTTTTATAAAATATATATCATTAGAGATTGATCATGGTATATTAACTAATATGAATAATTCTAGTATGTGAGGAACATAATATGGTGATACCATAATACTTGCTCACAATAATTTTTAAATGTTATGATATAATCCTGAAATGTATTTCAATTTGTTGTTTTGTTCTTTATTTGAATGAAGTTAAAGTTGTAGTGTATTTCTGTGGGAGGAAATGTATTTTCTGAAAGTAACATAGCAGTGCACAGCTAAACAAAGAATACCAGCTACATTACTTGAAGTGTAAAGTCATGTTGTCACAGGCTTTTTTCCTCCCCAATTTAAAATCAAATTGGTACTCTTTGTACCAATGTAACGGTAACCTGTGTCATTAATGACAATACAGTGCCAGAATAACTGATTTTTAATTTAACAAAGCTTGGTAAAGTCATTTTATCCAAATAAAGTAAAATGTTCACAGGGTTATTTCCATTCATCATAGGGAGAGCATTATTTTTTATTATTTTCACATTGACTCCCATTATTGTTAGGATAGGTTTAATCACCTGTGATCCAGTAGTAATTGTACTAGGTTTTATTTGGATAACGGTATTAGTTAGGGCTAAGTAATTAATTGATTTCAAATTAAAATTGCGATTTTAAACAATGCGATTACAAAATCGCAAAGGCTGCAATTTAGGGTATGTTATGCAGTGTGTCTGACCAATGGGTCTGTCAGATTGAACGTTACTATTTGAATGCAATGCAAATTAATTTTAAAAAGGTCTTATGCAAAGGTAAAAGCTGACATTCGATTGTAAAAGAATGGTTGTTTAAGTTTGCATGTGGTATTTTTGTCATTCTGTTACTCCAGACATGCTCTGCAAAGCTGTAGTATTTTGCAGACTGATCTATGATTGGTCTTTCCATAATTTTGAATGGTTAGCTTGTTTTCTTCATTAGTAAAACAGCTAGACCCCTTCAAAATGTTTTTTTTTTTTCTCCTCCCCTGCCACCCTGCCCCAGTGCTTTTCTCTTTGATCTACATGTCTGACCCATCGCTGTTCCCAGGCCTCAGAGCACCGTGCATGTATGTGCAGACTGCAAATACCATCCATTAATCATTTTTTTATGACAAAAAAATACTCTTTAGTATAAAATGTACATACTGTACATACTTGTTGATCCACAAAGAACCGAATAGGTGATTTTTTTTTTTGATAGGTGCCCTTCTAACGAGTATGGTCACACATCATACCTAAACTGGTTAATTGGTGTGGACAGTGACTCTGCGTTACCTTCGGTAGGGGATTGGGCATACATCCACAATTATGAGTGTGTACCATTAATAATTACAGAGCACAGCACATCATTAAAAATACATTATAGATATTGCAAAATGCTGGACATTGCCCCTGCTCCTTAATATTAAAGGATTCACTTTATTTATAATTAGAAATACATATTGACTAGTGTCCTCCTTCAGAAATGCATTGGCAAGACTTAAGATTTGGTCTGGGTGAAGACTCTGCCACAAATGTACTCCCAGAGTCCGAGTTGTTTTTCTAAATGCTTTTCCAGTTCTGTAAAAGTGTAATTTCACATCTGATTCTGTCTCATTTACTTTTAAACCTAAGACAGCTAATTGTTGTTTAATGTTATTAACCTCTAACACTGCACAACAAAGTTTTTCCTTCTTAATAATAATAGTAATTCTTTGCATTTATATACAGTAATCCCTCCTCCATCGCGGGGGTTGCGTTCCAGAGCCACCCGCGAAATAAGAAAATCCGCGAAGTAGAAACCATATGTTTATATGGTTATTTTTATATTGTCATGCTTGGGTCACAGATTTGCGCAGAAACACAGGAGGTTGTAGAGAGACAGGAATGTTATTCAAACACTGCAAACAAACATTTGTCTCTTTTTCAAAAGTTTAAACTGTGCTCCATGACAAGACAGAGATGACAGTTCTGTCTCACAATTAAAAGAATGCAAACAGATCTTCCTCTTCAAAGGAGTGTGTCAGGAGCACAGGCTGTCAGAAACAGAGAGCAAAGCAAACAAATCAATAGGGCTGTTTGGCTTAAGTATGCGAAGCACCGCGGCACAAAGCTGTTGAAGGCGGCAGCTCACACCCCCTCTGTCAGGAGCAGGGAGAGAGAGAGAGAGAGAGAGAGACAGATAAAAACAAAGAGTGAAAAATCAATACGTGCCCTTTGAGCTTTTAAGTATGTGAAGCACCGTGCAGCATGTCGCTTCACTAAGCAGCTGCACACAGAAGGTAGCAACGTGAAGATAATCTTTCAGCATTTTTAGACGAGCGTCGGTATCGTCTAGGTGTGCGAACAGCTCCCCTGCTCACACCCCCTACGTCAGGATCAGAGAAAGTCAGCTCAAGAGACACAGAGAAAAGTAAGTTGGGTAGCTTCTCAGCCATCTGCCAATAGCGTCCCTTGTATGAAATCAACTGGGCAAACCAACTGAGGAAGCATGTACCAGAAATTAAAAGACCCATTGTCCTCAGAAATCTGCGATATATATTTAAATATGCTTACATATAAAATCCGCGATAGAGTGAAGCCGCGAAAGGCGAAGCGCGATATAGCGAGGGATCACTGTAGCGCTTTTCTCACTACTCAAAGCGCTCAGCAATTGCAGGTTAAGGGCCTTGCTGAAGGGCCCAACAGAGCAGAGTCCCTATTGGCATTTACGGGATTCGAACCGGCAACCTTCCGATTGCCAGTGCAGATCCCTAGCCTCGGGGCCACCACCCTTCTTGAACACTGTTGGGTGTTTCTTTCACGAATATCACATCAAAATTTACCCATCACGTACCATTTCAGTTTTGTCATGATTTTTTCTTATATTTGTATCCAAACATTTTCGCTTCCGTAAGTGACTTATCAACAACGGTTTGTGCAGCCTGGGCATGTCCAGGCATGGAATCGGGCTAGGTTGGAAGCTGTTCTGTGAAAGTTGACATCCTGGGCAGGTCTGAACAAGCTTGACGCTGTCTCAGCATGTTATAAAGGTGGCTTGCACATACCGATCCTGCTCATTTGGTTAATATAGATAGTCAGTGTGTATGTATAGTATCAGGATAGTAAAGTATAGTATTTGTAGCAATATAACAGTAAGTAATCTTGATGCTATTGACATTTTGGTGTTGGGCAATTGTGACGATGCGGGTTCAGCTCCGTGCTCCCATCGGCTATGAGGGAGCCCTCGAACCCAACACCGTCGGTAATGTTACCGATGAGCTAGACAGTGAGGCAATAACAATGAGCAAGGGGATGGTGTAACAAAGTGCAAAGTGCTTTTATTAAAAGACAATCAAAAACAGTCAGTGTTCAAATAAAAGTGCTGTGCAGTTCATTCAACAGTTCAAATAAATAATCCAATAAAACAAACGTGTGGAGGTTAAAATACACAGAACAACAATCCTTTAAAACGAGGTTAAAACGTTCTTTCGGGAAGCAGTCTTTAAAAACAAATGACAAGCCCGGTGCTTCTTCTGTTACCCTGGCGGCTCCCCTGCTACTCCCATTTGGGCTGCTCAACAGGAGAGATGCTCTCATTGCAGCTGACCTTCTACCTACTTCTGCTACTGTTGTCAGTTGCCTTTCCGATCCTTGGCTCTGGTCGGCTCCCCCTGACAGCGACCTGGGAATTCCTCCAACGGCCAAGGCTCTCACGTGGAGGACACCACATTCTCAAATCCTGACTCTCGCGGCCATCCATGGAGAATTATCCGCCTTCCAGTCACTCCCATCCTTCATAAAACTCTGCGGGAACGACAACAACTACCATGCCCGGGGTGTCAGCCTAACACCCAGGTTGCCTACTCGGCTGCTGCGAGCCTGTTCCCGCTCGCTCACTCACTCGCACCGGCGCACTCGCTCTCTCTCCCTTCCTTGCATGCTTCCTTCCTTCCTTCCTTCCTTCCTTCCTTCCGTAACCTCCCTCTTTCTTTCTTACTCCTCGTTCTCTTTTTCTTCATTATCTCTAACCGTCTCGGGCTTCTATATATATATATATATATATATATATATATATATATATATATATATATATATAATAGAGAGAGAGAGAGAGGACATAGCAGCTGCAGCCCATAAGCCACAGGAACAATCATGGATGTGGGCAGTCCTTCACCTGTGCACTTAGGTAAGAAATGCCCACACCGCAGATCGCCCTGTGGCTCGCTACAGCCACCACGCCCCCTCCTAAGCTGCGAGCGCGGTGATTATTTATTTAAAAATGAACTGGCCTTTGCTGGGAGAGCTGTGGACCCATAACACCACATTCCACCCTCCATAAGACTCCAGTTGCATGGGAATGCTCCACGCCATTACCAACCCAATGCAACTGGAGACCAGGTCCACAGCTCGGCCACTCTACACTGCACTAAAACCAATAAAAACACTAAAACAATCCCACCATAAAATCAACCCAAGCCCCCCCTTCATTAAAACAGGACATCAAAAGAATAAGAACTTTAAAAGACAATAAAAACCAGCAATAAATATATGTCCATAAAAAGCTCTGTCCTTTAAAAATGTCCTCCACCGGCTTGGGTACGTGGGTCCTTTACAAAGTCAGGCACCAATCCTGCTTGCTGCTCTGTCTCCTCTTCTGTCCCCACTGCTAGCTCATCCCACTGCTGCCACCAAATGTGACGATGCGGGTTCAGCTCCGTGCTCCCCTCGTTGGTCTGGGAGCTCTTGAACCCAACACCGTCGGTAATGTCACCGATGAGCTAGACAGTGAGCCAATAACAATGAGCAAGGGGATGGTGTAATAAAGTGCAAAGTGCTTTTATTAAAAGACAAATCAAAACAGGTGTCCAAATCAAATGCAGTCAAAGTAATGTTCAATAAATAAATAATCCATAAAAGAAACGTGTGGAGGTTAAAATAGAAAAACACAATCCTTTAAAAATAACGAGGTACAAACACAATGCAGGAAGCTGTCCTTTTAAAATCCGATGCATCCTTCTACTACTGCTGGTGGCTCCCCTGTTTCACCCAAATGGGTTACC